>NC_135366.1:25102500-26302500 GCF_051622035.1 Arctopsyche grandis
AAATATAAAATTAGAATAATGTATAGATGTGAAAGAAATACGTAAAATAAAACGCAAAGTTTCGCTAATGTTTTTTTATTCATAATATTAAATATACTTCATATGTATATATTCAATTGTAATTTTTGTATATATTGCGGCTACTTAAAAACTATATCGTCTCTACAATATTTTTTGATTAATGATAGAATTCATCAAATAAATTAAATTTTTGCTTTTTTGTTTTAAACATCTAAATAATATTCAATTTTCGACATCAACGCACTTCAAATTTTATTTACACACAATTTACAATTTTTTTTATATTACTATACAGTCGAAATGACGGTGATGATTTATTTTATATAAGATTTATCAAAAAAAAAAAAAATCAAATAGTAAAAGTGCAAAAAATTCGCTCTCAAAAAAAACACTTTTGCACTGTTAAACAATAATAAATTAGATTTTAAAACAATAAAATTCGATTATGTACAAGTCAAGTATATAAATAAGTGGCTTTTGCAATAAATACATGTTGATTGTTTATTCTCTGTGTGAATGTATGTGTATTTTTTGTTTTTAATTTAATATGAAATTGAAAAATTTGATATTGCGCACAGATTATCTTTTATAAATATGAACACATATTGAATTATTGGTAAATCAAAGTTTAATTGTAATTGTTTAAATATTAAAATTATAATACTGAACTTTTAATACAAATAAATTCAACTAAAAGCTATTTTTTTTTTTAATATCGAAGTCATTGCAATAACAGTTCAAAATTGGCCGTATAATTTTAAAAAGTAATAAATAATAGGTAGATCATTAAAATATACGACGGAAAATCTATATACAAATCAATTCATAGATACGTAAGAACAATCTAATTTGTATTACATATTTTACACAATAATATTTATATAGGAAAAGAAATATATAAAAATTAATTTATTATTATAATTTATATTTGTACCACTCAGTATTGCATAAATTTTAACTAAAGTTCACATTTTTTCTTTTGACTAAAATATAACATTGAAAATTATGTATGAGTATCGTTTTAAGAATAATGTATGGAGAACGATTTCGAATGAGATTTCAAACTTAATTTAAATATTTTTCATATAAAACTTTTAATTCAATTTTTTTTTAAGTATTTCTATTGTTTCAAGGTAAAAATGCTCAACATTTTCAATTCAATTTATGAAGCCACTAAAATTTACGATCATTTCACAATGATCTTGATTTCATGTAAGCTAACGGTCATAACCCATCCTCAGTAGCTATTCATTAAAATGCAAATAATACTAGTCAGTACTAAATATTTATTTAAATTCATTTTAAATGCTCTATCTTTTGGACTTCACTTTTAAACTAGCTATATTGCTATAAGTAGTGGGTAGTGGAAGTAATCGGCATTTGAAGTTGTAAAAACTATTTTCAACTTCAAATGCCAATTATGTATACCCAGGGCCGGCTCAAAGGTGCAGCAGACTAGGCAAGTGCCTAGGGTGCTAGACAAGGGGCGCTACGATGCGCCCCCCATTTTTCTTTTTATGATTATTAAATAGAAGAAATAAAAAAAATAATTATTTGGCTTTCTTTGAACTTATAAAACATTCTATATTCAACTTTTTTTTTATTTTTCTACTCAAAGTAACAATATTGATTGTAAAATATTATAATTTACGAGTAATGCAGGAAGTTGACTGTTAAATATCAACGACTCACGAATAAAATGTGTAAAACAGCAAATTGTAGTCGGTACAAATGGTAATTTGGAATTGTATTTGATATTAAATACCGCTGAAACTATATATACATATATATATCAGGGACGGATTTGCTTCACGAAATTAAATATCTTAGACAATCATATTCGAAAGAAGAAATGTCAATGTATAAAACTCTTCAATTCATTGTTGAATATAAATTAATATCTTCATAACCGGATTTATTCATAGTTATCTTTATTGTATTTCATTTTTATACACAAAAAGTGCCTATTTTGAATAACAAATTTTAATTATTTTTTTTGTTTTGTCTTAATATATTTTTCTACAACATAAAATTTCAAGAACTTTCAATCTTTTTAAAATTAAATCTTTTTAAAAATTTAAAGAAGGGGGGGGGGCGCTGAAACCAATCTGCCTGGGGGCGCCTTATACCCTCGGGCCGGGCCTGTGTATACTTATTTGCTCAATAGCTATTGTTTTGATATTTTAAATAAATTTTGTATACAAATCCATATTTTACAAAAATCATATTTTAGTGAATAAACTATCTAGGATTTGAATGGTATCGTTTTCTAAGTCGCTGCTAATAGTATCGAAAAAAATGATGAATCCAATTTGAACACTTTTCCCTCGAGACCTCAGAATTATTGCACTTGTGAATAATATAATAATAATAGTCGTACAGAAGAGTTTTCGCTTTGAGTTATTAAAATTAAAATACATATCAACTTTTACGCATTGGCCTCTCTCGTCTCTCTGGCGTGCAACTCTTGAAGTTCCTCCTCTTCTCTGCTCAGAGGGATCGTGCTGTGGTTGTAAAGTCCCTGAGCCATCAGCTGGAGGGCCAGGGGGTTTTTTTGTCCGCTGGCCTTCTTGATCTTGGCCCTCTTGTTCTGGAACCAGATCTTGATCTGGGCCTCGTTCAGGCCGAGTTCGGCGGAGAGCTGCTGCCTTCTCCTCTCCGTCAGGTACCTGTTCTCTGCGAATTCGTGCTGAGCACGCAAAATACAAAGTAGATAAATACCAAAGTAAGTTTAAAATTTGCTTTGGGTCTTGTCTTCGCTCTTTTTACCTTGAGTCGGGCCAGTTGAGGTCCGCTGAAGGCCGTTCTGGGTCTCTTCTCCTCGTCTCTCGTGCCAGGACTCCGGTCTCCCGGCGGTTTCTTCGGTCTCCTGGTCCTCGGACCTGTTTTGAAACCAATCGTCATTAAATGACGCAAAAAACTGTTTAATCTGTCATTATTGTACATTCGTACCGCTCAGATGCCAAATCGTTCAAATAAAAAATACACATGATTTTGAGATATATAAATAAATATGAACACGTAAATTTAATAAAAAAAATAATAATAATCAATTTGGCAACTGAGAGGCACATCTACAAAATGATACTTTAACTAATTTTACGACAGTTAATAGCTCATTAATATTAATAATAAATTTGACATCAATTTATATGTATGTGAATAAAATATAATATATGTATTTACTTCACATTTTAGTCTAAATATTTAATATAAAATAAAATTAAAAGCTTTCAATAAAATACACATTTTTTGTGTAAAATAGGCTTACATTTATTTTAATTGAATTGATTAAAAATAATAATAATATGTCAAAAACTATTTTTTCATAATAAATCCCTTTGAATTAATAAATAAATTAAATTGCTTGCCTCGTTCTGAATTTTGGGATTAAAACGACACTGAGCAATCACAAAAATAAATAAAACCTTTAAATAAAAATGTCAAAAATCATGCAATGTGCATTATTATGAAGAATATCAAAAGTTGACTTTTTATTTCGAATTTTATTATTTTACATACATAAATCAAAACAACATACATATATAAGCAATATATGTACTTAATTAACGTTGAAGTCAACTGTTGATACCACTTTTGAAGTGTTTATTATGATTACATCATGCAAAAAAAAAAAAAAACATATTAAAAAAAACGATGTTCACATTTGTCGAGTGTCTCGCGATGCAATATCTTAACCAATTTAACTGCAATAATTGGCCAAAAGTTGATTAAGACATCACACCACGTGACAACTGACGAGCCAGGATCCACACGTGCAGGAGAAGGCGTCTTCATCACAAGAAAAAATGAGATAATTCCAACACCAAAAAAAACATACACAAAACTTCTCATCTATGTATGAACACACTTATTCAAATAAGCTTTACTTTAAATTAATTCAATACAATCATTTTTTTTAATTTTGATAAAAATATGCAGTTTAATATGTAATTAATATACCTATTTCTCTTGTATTGAATTATTTTTTTATTGCACAATAGTACAATTTATCATATCAAATTATATAGCGTTATGCAGTAAATTAATTATCTTAATATTTGCGATACGCGTTGGTATGTTCAGCTACGTACACAACAATTAAAGCCATTAGATTGTCCATTTTAATTGGTAGTATTAAATATTGTAAAATATGTGCGAAATCAGGTACTCATGCACTAATTTATATATCGGAAGAATGAAGAAAATTATAGTGGTATTTGGTATAATTAATTAATGATTGATCGGTCGTTATGCCGACTGGGAGAAATAGATCGTGAGAAAAGTTTGGAAATCAAATGCTCGAAAGCCGCCATATTATTAAACAATAATAAAGGCGAATTTGAAAATAAATTAAAAATATTACATAAATGCGTTACTTGCGGTTAGACCTAACTGTTGGGTTAAATCTAAGTGTTTTTTGGTAGTGTCGGGTAGAATGGTAAGCATCGTCTGCTTTTTACTTACTTCTTCCTAAAACAAACAAAAAAGCAAAATTAGTACAGGGCCAGTTTCTACAAAACAAAACGGCAAACTAACAACATAAAGTATTAATCACAAAATACTTTTGAATTATAAACAGAACAAATATGAATATATACAGTAAAGTGCATGCAATAGAAATAAATGAGAATTGTGTTGTCTTAATCGCTTAAGCTTAAACACCTTTTTTTTTTTTAGTCAAATCTGTTCTACCAACACACAATTTTTTGACCTTATTCTCATTTCAATTGCTATTTAATGACATTGCAATTATTAGACACATAATATTTTTCATAATTTCACAACCATTTAATAAAAAAAAACTATTTGAAGATTCCATATTTTATATTAAACAGTAAAATATGAGCTATTCTTTAATTTATCCTTGGACTGTAACAATTTTTCCATATTGTATAAGCTTCAGCATTTCTCAAAAGTAGAGTAATACACTTTAAAGTAATTGATATTAAATATTGGGCGAACATATTTGGCCCACTTTAGTATAATCTTCATCGGCTATTTCATATTATATTTTTAATACGATTAATTAAAGCCAAATATATTTATGTCTAATAAATTTGAAAATACACCTACATACACATATCTTACTTTATGAAACACTCTTTCAAAGCTAATCAAAAAATCGATTTACGAAAGAAATTGATCGATGTTTTTTCATATGTTTTAAAGTGGATTGAAATTGAAAATTGACTCAATGAAGACAGTATTTAATAAATTTATTTTTCATTAGAAATAGCTTGAAAAGAAAACGATAATCAAAAATATTTATATATTTTCTATAAGTATAATATATAAAAAAATTACCACATCCGGTTTACAGATTCTAACCAAAACTTTATTAAATCTGAGATGGATGATAGATCTTCAATAAATTCATCGTGGTACTTCATATTAAGCTGAAATTTTATGAAAGTTTATGTGTATATGCATGTATAATGTTTGTATGTATATTTTATTTTTATTTTTATTTTATTTTATTAATTGAAAAATCAACAGACAGGATGTACAGAGATAGGTATAAAAAACACAAAAAATAAATAAATAATATATGTAACACCCGAGTCCAATAATAGATTTTTACAAAAATGAAAAAGATAAATATAAGGAAAACAAATTAAAAAGTAAAGAATAAAGGCATGACAAAATATGTAGTACATTGCATAATTAAACTATAGTATTAAAATAATTGGAAAAGGTTATAAGATAGAATATAAGAAGAAATTGAAATTTACAAATATAAAAAACAAATGAAAAAGGTAAATACAAAATAAACAAATGAAATGGAAAGGAATGAAAGCTATAATATGATTAAGTATATGGATGTATGTATTGTATGTGTATATGTATATGTATGTATATGTGAATATATATACATATATGTGTGGGTGTGTATGTATGTATATGTATATATGTGTATTTTTTTATTTATGTATGTATGTGTATTTGTGTATATGTACGTGCAAGTATTTGTGTATATATGGATGGTGTTCATATATGTTTATATAATTGTCTTTGGCCAGGAAGGTGCATTGGGTTTACCTAGTAGGCCTTCTTGGTGTAAATTAAATAAAAAATAAAAAATAAATAAATAAAATATAAAGTACATATATAAAGTAAAAATGAATCCACTCAACATTTCAAAGGCAAATCACTTTCATTTAACGGATGGGAATACATTTCCACAACCGGAAATGAACGATTATATCACTATAGGTATATATTCTCATGAAAACACCTCACCTCGAAATCGCCTCACCCTCTCAAAGCATCGTCGGCAAAAAGCCCAAGAGAGGCTTTAAGTACAGTACGTGCAACAACAATAATAAAAATAGTAAGGAGACGAGAAGTAGTGGCCGTTTTATCCGAGGCTGGGCATAATTTCTCAATTAGCCGGACGGCGGGCCGCCGGCCCATCCTAATGAGGCCCAATAAAGCCATTCCGGGGCCGCATCAAAGTGGGACCGCTTTATGTTTTAATTATTGCCAAGACCCCCCGCACTTTACAAGCGAACGCGCCATTTTCGACGAATGGCCGTCTCGCTTGCGAAAAAGCAGTCTCATGCCATGCAACGTGTATCCACTGATTGCACATTCGCGATGCAACTCCCGATGCAGCGGCCCCAAAAGGGTTCGACACTTCCGGACTTGTCGCAAAAAGCTAGTTAATATTCATGCTGCTGCTGTCTCTTAATGACTGTGTTTCGGTTTGAGTGTTTTGTTGGAGATCTGATTGCTTTGACGCCGAGTCACATCTGTGTGTAAAGGTCCATAACATCTCTCGTCTTACAATAATACTTGTATAGCTAAATAGAGAAAGAATAACAGTACGTATGTACTTCGATATCGATATTTGTTTGGTTTTTTAAAGTTAGGTTATGTCATTGGTAAATTGGTTGTCGAATTATTAAGGGTGGATTAAATTTTTAAACGGAAGTCTTCGTACAAACGGATATGTTGTATACGCGTATACATACGCTACCATTTGAATATATGCATACTTCTAATCAGGCTTAAATTTCAAAATTGAGAAGCTTTTGTTGATTTTTTTCTAATTTCAACTATCATTTGATTTTTAATTTTTTTTTATTATTACTAAATTATGTTCGAAATACATCATATATCTATGTTAATAGCTACTGATCTACTGGTCATTTTCTATTTTACAATTTTAATTTAATTTTGTTAGTAATCATATTATTATATTATTCTAATGTTGATGTACAGCATAATAGGAAAAAGAGTTTAAAAACCTATTTACAATTCTTATAAAGGCTCATAATACATAATATTGATTAAAGACTCTCTAAAGTCGATGATCTAAAGCAGATTGTGTTTAGAAAATCTTCAACTATTTACATCATTTATATATTAAGTTTGCGTGCATTCTAAAGAGTAAATTTCGTTTGAAATATATCATCATCATCTACAGTCATTCACCGTCCACTGCTGGATGAAGGCCTCTCCAACACGCTTCCACTCGTCTCTGATTTGCGCAACTCTCATCCATCTCACCCCACACATTTTCCTAATTTCATCTACTCATCTTGATCCTTTTATCCTTTTGCATTCTCTCAGGTACCATTCTAGCATTTTGTCCACCTTTCGTCCATTCTTCTAGCCACGTGGTCCACCCACTGGCTAGAAGAATGGACCCACATTTTAATTTATATACTTCTCACCCACGTATTCCGTTTCCTGTATTTCCTCGTTATGCCAAGCATAGAACGTCCCATACTTCTTTGAGTGCATTGGAATTTGTGTAGCAACTTGGCGTTCAATGTCCAAGTTTCACATAATATGGTTATGGTATATGTTCTTTAAATTGATTTGAATTACAATAAAAAGATTAATTTGGCTGACTTTCATTATTCAAATTAAACATATTTTACACGTTTTATTTATAGATCAAATTTTATTAGTTTATTAATTATTTTAATTTAAAAATATCCCCAATATACACAGACACACACTCATTTTTTTATAGATCATTAAAACGTGATCAGTGATCGATTATGAGTTCGAATCAGTCAAAATATCGAGTTCGAATTTTCGCATGATCATAAAAGTTCATCTATTGTTACTACGTACATACATAGTATGTAGATAAAGTAAAAAACTGTAGAATTGATTATTACAAGCAATTAAGTTCTTTGCACAAATCAACATACAACACGCAAAAAATTCATTTTAATATATTAAATTAAAACATAAACATTCTTAAAATATAGTGGTAGTATTAAAATCAAATAAAGCTCATAATATGCTTAATATGTTATTTAATAAAGAAAGGCTTAATTAAGTAGTATTTTTTTAAGTATTGTATTTAAACCGAATGTGAAAGCACTCTAAATAGACCGCACATTAAAACGAAACTTTACATACGCATATAATACAAATGAAGCAATCAAAGTACTTTTGCCCCCTTATCAAACCATATTATTTAAAACGGTGCAGTTAAAGCTTGAAATTTCTTCAGCGATTATTAATTTTTTTTTTTAATTATTAAAAGGATGATATAAACGCACTATAAAACGTAAAAGCTTTTATTTTCCGTATGAAGGCGTGAAGCAAAATAAATAATAAAAGTATAGACTTTTATAGTCGGCAATAATTTCGCGATTTTGTCGTGAGATTTTTCGCGAGATTCGCCGCCTCGGCGCCTAAAGGGTTAACAACATTCGCACACATCGAGGTGTTTTGCGGTCTAAAAAGCTCTTGATATCTAAATTATAACGGCGCGACGGGCATTTTAGTTAAATACTCGCTTTTACGACACCGGGTCATATAACACACGCACATAAACATAATAAATACGGAGTCATAAGGCCATTTTGCTTTATATATGCATGTATGTATATATATTTTTTCGTTTCATTTTTTCACAGTAATACGCGGCAGATACGATGAAAGATGTTCGGCCATAAAGCGGGCCCGACCCTTGCAATAAAAAATATTTTATTGATGTCATAATTCCCTTAATGGTGGTCATTAGATAAAATAAACAATATAATTATTGTGTCGTAAAATGCAATAAAATAATTTTGTTTATTTTATCCCCTACCGATTAACTAACTTTGCCATTCGCCGACTCGAAGCGGCATACTCACTCTCGTTACAAACTCTTGAGCGAGACCGCTTGTATATTGCACGTCAATCGCTGTGGATTATATGAGCCTATTAGAAGGTGAGGCATATTAGATTTGAGTTAGAAAACTCTATTAAATTGAGAAGACATCTGTCTAATGAGTGATTTAAGTGGTTGCATTTGTAAAGGCCCATCCCCACTCCACGGAAAAGATGCGCACGCTACGATCGTATACTGCTTGTGGCTTCTGCGCACTTTTTCCAAAGAGTGGGGGTAGGACTTTATAAGGGGAAGGCTCTCTACCCATTCTATTTAGTTTTTATGTGTATTTATATTTTTTTATATTATATTTAATTAAACTTCTAAACGAATAAATATTACCGATATAAATTATTCCATTTTTTAAGACACCACTTTAAATGGTAATTTTTGACAATAAATTGTCAATAACTTTTACCAAAATTTGGTGATAATATCGTACTATATAGGTAAAAATCAATGGTCAGTAAACCACTTATTGCTTTAAATAGTTTTTGATGAACAGACAACAATCAAGAAGTTACCAATAATATATTAATATTCACTATTCACCTATTTACTAAGCAAATTAAATGAAGTTACTGACCAAATAAAACAAAGTTACTGGCTAAATCAAACGAAGCTACTGACCAAAATTTTTATTTAATTATATATACATACATACATATGTATCTTGTGTATAAAAATATAATGTATTCATTTACTAATTTTAAATTGTATGCAAGTACCGGGCGTTGATTAGATTTATACAGATTGATTTGAAAGCGTTTTAAGTGATGGCATAAATTAATCAATATGCAAAATAAGTCATGGAACTGCTTGTATTAAATATATATATTTTTTTATTATTTGTTATAATTATTATTTGAAACATTTATACTGTTTCTATTCAAAGGAAATTCTTTAATAAAGAATTCATTGTAGATTAAATGGTATTTTTTTCATCACATTATATACACAGATACCTTTGTTTTATTATTTGTTCATTTAAATATGTACAATATACATATATTTATTTATTTTGGATCGAGTTATAAATATAACAGTAAAACAAATTAACGGAATGAAAATTGATTAAACTAAAAGAAATAAAAATGATTTTTTTTCCATATATCAAAAACAATTTAATAATAATCAATTGAATACCATAAATGTTGAACGCTTGGTGAATATTAATCAACACTTATAAGCTCAAAATTGTCGATGAATTTTAATTTACAACATATCAAAGTGTAGGTACTTGCAAGTATGTACGTACATACATACATAGGAGCTTTCGCATCGATTCAATTTATCGATAGCATCTTTTAATAACTATTATTTTTCATTATTTATAATTAATCAACCTTTCCGGACGATTTTAATTACAGATTAATTGCAATGAAAATTTAATCGATAGGTGGTGTGTTGCATTAATACACGCAATAAATTATATTAGTACAGAACACGAAACTATATTCTAATATACATACATATGTATGAATGTACCTATACATATATTGTTTTATTATATGCAAACGTAAAAGTATACGGTAAAGACAAAATAAATTAATTGCCTTCTTATTAGATAATTCAAAAATGATTACCATAATATATACAAAAAACCTTCTATACCAAATTACACACAACTATATAAATATTTGTGGTCTAAGATATAAAAGATATAATTTATAGCACAAATCTACTGATTAAGGTATTTTTAACATTGAACTGTCTTTGAATATAACAAGAATGATGTATTGAATAATAAAAACAATTGTATCATTGCTAATTTTATGATTTTTACAAAGCAATGTCGAAAATTTCGAAATAATATATTTTTTTAAGAGTACGATTCTCATATATTCAGTTTTACAGAAAAATCTAAACTGAAGCATACATTTTTTATACATATCATCATTATTTAAAACCATTCACCATTCACTGCTGAATGAAGGCCTCTCAAACAAGCTTCCGTTCGTCTCTGTTTTGGGCAACTCTTATAGTCAGAATACACTCAAAAGTGCAGCACGGGACATGTACATGGATTTCAACTGTTAGAGGCGTATCTTCATGCCATTATTGATTTGTACGATATTATTATTTCCTCAAATTTCTCCCATTTTTTTCAAATATGGGAATCTATTAAACCAAACATATGGCAATACAAGAATAAAACATGAGGTTTGCCAAGGGACGCGACGATGCAGATTTGACGTACTAGAGTAGGACGAGCGCTTTTTTACATGTACAAAACTACAAGCATCTCTCTGTATGTTTTCACCTTTCCTTTCACCTTTTTTGTCCACATTTCATCCATTATTTTAGCTATGTGACCGCCCATTGCCATTTTAATCACTTCACACTTTCACCTATGTATGTATGTATGTATTTCGACTACCCTTGTCATACTTTTCATTCACGTAATCTGTTTCCTACCTCTTCTCGTTATGCCCAGCATACAGCATTCCATACTTTTTTCAGCGGATTGGATTTTATACAGCCTATGTATGTTCATATATTATACAAAAATGTGTAAGTATACATATGTATGTAATTACATATTATAACTATGTGCTTTGGGATATGGACTCATCCTAGAATTCTACACAAGAAGAGGTAATCTCCCAATAAATCTATAATAAAAAGCTTGTAAAATTAATTTATAAGCAGAATTGAAAAATAATTTTATTCAAATATAACATTGGTACTTATAGAACCAAAAGACACATATTTGTATCCATATTTATGTATGTATGTATGTATGTAGAAACACACATACAACTTGAGTAATATCGTCAACGACGAAGAAGACGCCAGGTGTGGCCCACCAGTTCGCAGGTGGTCTAGATTTAATCAGTAGCTATCGGCTGGAACATTGGTTAATTGACGACAGGTGACAAATGTTCGGGACCCCTGCTACTAGTTTTAAGATGGCTTTTAATTTATAAAAGCTATTTAACACCCCGGAGAGAATTAATATTCGTACAAACACACATACGTACGTAAAAAATACCGGTTTTTTCCTCACTTATTATTTATCACCTTATTATGCCGAGTGAATATTTCAGTTTAATTTAATTGAATTCCGCGCTCGGTTTTATCGTTGATTATTTTTCATCTCTCGGTTGGGAAGCACTGACACATTCGCCATACTCAAAATCAACATCGTTCAAGTATTAGTAAGATGTCAAAATTCGATGGCCATTAAAATCACAAAACCCCCGAAAATATTTCAACGGACTAACACAGTATTGTTTTTTTTTTTTTTGGTGTTCACAATGGGACGAAACAATTCTTTTTGGAGAGTTTAAACGTAAATAAATCAAACGTATGAAGTGTTATTTCTCACTTGCGTGGGTCCATTGTGCCACTTGAAACGGTACAAGGTGTCTCAAAATTCGTATACGAAAAAAAAAGACTAAGTAAACACTTCAACGGAAATAATAGAGCTTTGAGTGGAATGACATGTCATCTTTGAAATATAATATAATATTTTTTTAAGCGGATTTAAATAATTTATTTTGACCAAAAGGTGACGTTTTCTTTGTATGTATATTCTAGAATATGTCTTCATAATAAATTTGAAAAAAATGTTTAAAAATTTACATATATAAGCTTAAAATTGTCTGATTATAATTATCATATATATGTATATTATATAGTATATAGTATATTGCAAAAATAATAATTTAATATTCATACACATCACAGATAACCTGAACAAAATTTATTTTAGATTGTCGACTTTAAAGGGTCTTTCGTATAAAATCTATTATAAATATTTATAATAATTATCAAAAGATTCTTAAGCTTTTTTTTCATTTCATAAGCATTTTGCTGTACACACTAATATTTAAATTAAATAATACTACGAATATTGTAACGTGGAAACATGGGAGAGTGAACAATAGAAACCCCGGATTAGGCTAACGACACTAAGTAAGTGCCCGAACAAAGGATACGCTGGAGTTCTCACTGACCTGGGGACTGCATGCGTAAATAAAAGACTCGCCAGACATTAATGTATCTGGGAAACTGTGATGGGCAACTAGTCCTTTATATACGGTATATCAGACATTCGGAACATCAGACAGGTATATACGGTAAATCAGATTATTCTGGAGTGAGCGGTGGTTACGATTGGACTTCCTGAATCGTTGAAAAATGCTTTGAAGCGACTTTGGCCTTTCATTTAGATCCTTAACCCACCCCTACGGAACAATATTAACAAGAAAAATAATGTGTAAAAAATTGGGAATGATCACTGTATTACGTAGAACAGATTTATTGAAAAAGTATTTAAAAATCATACATATATAACAAAGTTACATATATTATTAAGTCGTTTTATTTTTTGATAGGTCAAATTAGATCAATATTTAAATAAAATTTATAAAAGTACTAACTGAAGTGTATGGCGTTGCTCAAACGATTGAAAGTTCGTAAAATGTAAAAAACCCGACTTTCATAAAATTTAAAATGTAAAACTGTAGATTTACATATCAGACAAATAAACGAACAAACATTCATATATTTATTTAATAGATAATTATGGAATTTAAATTTCAAAATCAAAAAACCATTCAAATCAAATGGTTTTAAATTACATCTATTGAAAATGATGTTCAATTTAATTGAGAAATTATTTTAATTTGAAATGTTATTTAAAAACACACATTTGACACACACTGTACGTGCAAACATGTACGTATTTTATTTTCAACTTGTAATATAATAAATGTGTACAACGGTGAATGAATGGCTCGCTGATGAATAAAATGTCTTTTTAGTGACCACGGCTTTAATAGAGGACGAATCGTAATTTTCCAACATTTATATACTCGTACACGTGTATAAATATTGTATTCAAATATGGTAATAATACTAAAAATTAAACATATAATAATTCCATCTATAATGATACGTACAATATAAATAGTTCGGGCATTCGGTTTTAAAAGCGCTCATTAGGATACATTATCGAACGTTCGTTTATATTGTAAGAGTTTTCCTAATACGCGATGATTAATCAACGCTTTCTACAGATTAAATCCGAGTAGCCCATTCGAGAAGATTGATCTATCGACCGTCTGCCACGGCCTGAACTTGTCAAATATTAACAAAAAAAAATTGTTTAATAAATAAAATCAAACATTGAATAGCACAAAACCGCACACGAAGAGTGTGCTAGAAAAATGATTTTAAATTATTTAAAAATCGTGAAAATAAAAATGTAAAAATGAGGTCGTATGGTCGATAGTCCCAGCTCAAATTTTGACGGTTCGAGAAGCGCTGGTATACCGGTATAGGTGTGTAGATTGACCGGTCAATCCATGGCGTGTCAACAGGCATTGTCGCCCCGAGCATGTGTGCATGTCACTGTTGAAACCTAGACCACACGCAAGAACCACACAGTGTATGTATCTGTATTTAATGTAAAAGTGTATGTGTATATAGCTTTATATAAACTTGTATGTGTGCATGAATATTTAATTTAAATTGTGCACATTGACCGGTGTGTGACGTTAATTGTATGTATGTAGTTGAATGTTTTATATCTTTATTTATTCTTTTTAATATACACTTTTATATGTATTTGATTTTCATTCTGATTTAAAGTATTATGTGTGTTTGTTTTGTGTTTAGGTGATACTTAAAAAAAATATATGGACTTTAAATATTTATTTTTTTAATTATGATAAAAGTTCATCTATTGTTGCTACATACATATGTATGTATGTAGATAATGTAAAAAACTGTAGAATTGATTATTACAAAAAATTAAGTTCTGTACACATATGAAGATACAACACGCAAAATATTAATTTTAATTAATTAAATTAAAACATAAACATTCTTAAAATATAGTAGTAGTATTAAAATCAAATAAAGCTCACAATATGCTTAATATATTATTTAATTAAGAAAGGCTTAATTAATTAGTATTGTTATTAAACCGAATGTGAAAGAATGTATTTATGTATGTATGTATAATATATTCGACGGTTTTCGTTTGAGTAATTTTAGCAGGTTTAAAAATGTTGAAAACGTGTGAATGTTGTCTCATTCATTTGATATTTTTACAAAATGAAATAAATTTATCCAGGAAAATCTTGAGAGGGAATTCCTAGACAGCCTTTTTGAGCTTCTAATTCAAAAAATAATTTAATTATAATCTTAATGAAATATCGAAGACAAAACAATTTCACTCAAGGTAGCATTTCTTGCAGCGCATTTTTTTTTTATAATATATTATAATAATAACAAATAATATTTATTCAAACAACTAACTACACTTCCAACATATTTTTCATTATTAAAAAGTACTAATGCTATATGTATGTATGTGTTCTTGTAAAAGTCTATTCATACTATCCAGCATTTCACGGCTACAGCACAGCATAGCTGCTCACGTAAACGACAGTTTCTATTCATACTGTCCAGCACCTCACGGCTGCGGCTCACTCATACTTATTTTAGACGAGTGCAAGGTAATTTGGCTAAAAAAGCGCGAAGATACGGCACAATATTGCTTACGCCGTATCGTCCAGCCAATATTGTCTTTTAATATGACGTTTCCGAAAATATTCATATATGCATGACAGGACTTTCATTAGTACGGGTGCACTCACCACTATGACGTCACCTTATGCGCGAATATTTCCACAGAGGCCAAAGAATACCTTCGAATTATCTGAATTAAAAGAATTACCTCTGTTGTGGTCCGTGTATCAATTCCTTTCCAAAAACCACCCGTTAAAATATCAAAGGGCACTATACTGGTATATTATACTGTAACGTAGAGATAATGATTTACTAATCACCTGATTCGCGCCAAAAAGGCCTCGACGTATGAACAAGCTGTATACAACAGCCAATAAGGTCTCGCGACCCATCGACCAATGATATCTCTGTGTTGAGTATACACGCTGGGGTATAAATATTAGGTGGTTTTGGTATGTGCTTCATTCGAAGCTGGAAGACCGGCGAATCAACAACAATAAACTACCTCTATCACTATTGCTGCGTCTTTCATTCCGAACTCGAAATTCCCTCTACAAGTCCACGCTACAATACTATAAGAATTATTTGAAGTTTTATCTCTCACCTAAAGCAAACCAAATCAACTGTATAACAAATTTTATAAAATATAGAGTGAAAAAAGAAAAAGTTATAGGCGTTTAAACAATTAAAATCTGACATGGCTAGATGGCGGCAAAAAGTAATAAGAGGCTAAAAAAACGCTCGATAAACGTCAGGAAGAAATACGAGGAAGTATTTTCAAACGTGTCTAATAAGATATTTTTCACCATCGGATGACACTTCAACTTATATTGATGACCAAACCGAGCAAAATGGCACAGTATGAAAACGATCGGATAAGAGCAAAAATTTTTCTTGACTAGTGATCGTAAGTGAAAGTAAGAAGAGGTTAGTAAAAAAATGAAATTTTTTGGAAATATTATCTTTTAGGTACGACTTCAAACTACATATACATATTTTTTAATAGTTTTCAAGTTTGAATTAGTCACTATTTTCAACGGAAATATGTACTTACATATATTACAAAAGATATGCATAGATATGTCAAAGTGAGAACTTAATTACCAAATATTTTACAATGCATAGCTTCTGGATTATGATATCGCATTATAGGTATATTATTACTCATCAAGACGATTAACAGTATCCATCGAAATTTTTCAGTTTCCCCGAACGATCAAAGCGACAACTGTCTCTTTCCCGCGCGCGGCACGCGAACGGCGCGAGTGCGAGCGAGACGCCGACACTCGGAAACGCTCTCGCTCACGTTTTTATTTCTTAATTAATTTGGTCGAGACGTTAATTCGGGACGAGCTAATCGACCGTTTGGCGGGGCCATTATCGCCGATTAATATTCGTAATACGAGGAGAGAGAAATGTTTTATTTTAATTGCCGGAGAGACGCTGACGAAATGGGGGGTCCCTTACGTCACGATCGACGTTGAGAAACCAAATGATAGACACGTTTGTGCATATAATACGTACGTACATACTTCAAAATTGTAGCGTTCGAGTGTCAATATCGGAAAATTCGTGTAATTTTCGTCGAAAAGTGGCGTTTGTCGAACGACCTTTCGTGGCGTATTGGCACGCGATGCCTTTATTTATAATCGCTTGCTCTGTTGCTAATGGCTTGTAGGACGCTTTCAAGTATGTCTGCAGTTCGTTACGAACGTCCTGGATAAATATGTAATTGTATTTACCATTCGACAATGTGTGACCTTTTGAACTGTGAGATTATGTGTGTGTGTGTGTATGGAGTATTTATGATAGCGCGTGATAGAAATGTTAAATCGTCCCCGTTTGTACGTTCGAGCTCGTTTGGCACGTGATGTAATAATTTAAAATTTACTATCATGTCTTTCTTTGATTGTCATCTTAACATTCTTGCTTCTAGTTTGATCTTATCATCATGCAAGAGATTGAATTTCGTCTTAAAATGTGTCAAACAAATCTCCCAACTCAATCTACATATATATATATTTAGTAAATGAATTTCTTTATATCTGTATGACTATTTGATCATATCTTCCACTCGTATGATTATCTTATTTAAAATAAATACTTTTGCATTATTTCGACCTAAACGATGTGGATGTTTTATGCTTAGAGGCATTCACAATTTTATCTAAAGGGTAAAACTGATTCTCAAATCTTTTCTTACTTGTTTCATCCTCTTAAACTATTTGAATGCACGTTTCGTTTTGTGTTATGGTTAAAATTATCTGTTATAATTTATTAGATTTTTCAATATGTATCTTTATTACTTCAAGACTACAGTCTCATATCCTGTTGAACTAATATTATCTATTATAATTTATTAGGGTTTTCAGTATGTTTGTTATTTTAAGACGATAAGTTCACACGACCTGGGTTGATTCTAAAGTGCTATTTTTCATAATCTTTATGGCTGCAGTTGCATCTGTTGTATGACCCATGCAACTCTCAAATGTTACATATTATCAATCATTATCCAGAACTGTGTAATAAACTATGCCTTTATCACTTAACACTTGAGGGCTATACATAAATCTCATGTTAAAACTGTCTAACATATTGCTATATATGTATGTACCTACTTCCTTTATCAAATCGAAATTCTGTTATTGATTAGAATTAACACTCTGATTATATAAATACTCCTACTACACCTATTGAACTTGTTTTGGGTGACTTGTATTTCTATACTTGTAACATAAATCTCAAAACTTGTAAATAATTTACTATTGGGAATATATGTAAGTATCCGAAAAAACAAGTGGTTTTTTTTTTAATTTTTTAACAACTTTATATTATTTTCCAGGCTTCGATGTTCAAAATTACAATAATACAATAAATGTCAAATAATCAAAACTTTCCCTAATCATTAATAAAATTCGACCTGCCTCATAATATTACATATATATTTTTTAATTCATATCATCGTTAAGACTTTTTAAGGAACATACCTAATATATAGAAATGAAAATCATATTGTAGCGTAGACGTGTTGAGGGGTTTCTGAGATCGGAGTGAAAGACGCAGCAGTGTAGTAGAGGTAGTTTATTGTTGTTGATACGTCGGCCCGCCAGCTCCAAATGAAACACGGAACAAAACGATAGTTGGTCGATGGGTTGCGAAACCTTATTGGCTGTTGTATACAGCTTGTTCATACGCCAAGATTTTTTTGGCGCGAACGCGCGATCAGGCTAATTAAAGGTGTATGCATACTGGTGCGACACGATACGACGCAGCATTGGTATATTGAAAACATCTATGTAGTGATGAACAATCATAGGAATAGAGCATCAAGATAACATAAAAGGTCATCGCTTCTTGTAATGTCTGTTGATTAATTCGATATAATACAGTTGTGTTGCGTCTAGCCTAGACACACCTACTTCTATTACTGTCAGTTGGAAAACATATGGTAAATCAGACTCATTCTTCGGATGATTTTGCCAGATCCAAGAATCATACAAGCGGAATATATCGTGACGATTTGACCTTGATTTAAATACATAAACAGTCCGTAATAATTTATTTAATAAATAATCCAATTGAAATTGATCATGTCGCCTCGTGCCTTATAAATTACATTAAATATAGTACAATGTTTAATTATGCCATTTTGATCGGAATGATAGAATTTTACAAACATACATAGTTATTAAAATAAAAATAGATATCCAAGCTAGTTCTTGGCAACTTTCATAATCAAAATAACAACGGGAATATGCAAATATTACAGTTGTCTGTAAAAACCGTTTCCGCCATATATGTATGTAAATGGCCGTTGTGAGCGTGGCGCGCTTTGTATGGGAGTTTCTGACTAAATGACGACTTTAAATGGTTAATCAGTCAAAACTAATAATAATCAACCCAATTAAATTGCAATGGGTATTTTTTTATTTTTAAAAAGTAAAAAAATATTCTACAAAAATATATAAAAAATAAAATTTTGTAATTTTTATCGAGGTAAATCGATTGGCTGGACTATTGATTGGATTAGACATTGTTTAAAATTAATGATTTTTTTTTATTTAACGTTCTCTTGATACGACACAGGTTTTTCATTAGGACCAAAATTTCCAGCTCAAGGTATAAAACATTTATTTAAAAAAACTTGTCTATTTTCATCTACAATCACTCACCATCCACTGCTGGACGAAGGCCTCTCTAACACGCTTCCACTCGCCATTATTTTGCGCAACTCTCATCTATCTCACCCCATACATTATCCAAATTTCGTCTAGCCATCTTCCCTGCGATCTTCCTTTTATTCTTTTACATTCTCTCGGGTACCAATCTAACACTTCTTTTATCCACCTTTCGTTCATTCTTCTAGCCACGTGGCCCGGCCCGCCCATTGTCATTTCAATCTGTTTACTCTATCCACTATGTCCACTACCCTTGTCATACTTCTCACCTACGTGTTCCGTTTCCTGTCTTTCCTCATTATGCCAAGCATACAACGTTCTATACTTATGTGAGTGCATTCGACCCTTGTCACACCAATTATGACACAGATCACCTAAATACAATCTGCTTTAGGTCATCGACTTTAGACGAGTATTTAATTAATATTATGCATTAGATGTATTATGAGCATTTATAAGAATTGTAAATATGTTTTTGAGCTCTTTTTCCTATTATGTTGTACATTAACATTAGAATAATGTAATACTATGATTACTAAAAAATTAAATTAAAATTGTAAAATAGAAAATGATCAGTAGATCAGTAACTATTAACTTACATATAAGATGTATTTTGAACATAATTTAGTAATAATAAAAAGCTTTCAAAAAATGTCATACATACTTTCTATTATTAGTACAAAATAATAATCTATTATCTATTATTATTTCAAAAATGTCATACATACTTCTATTTTCATTTAACTTGACATAAAACAATTTTGAAAAATGACAAAAAAAGTTGTCTATTTTCATTTAACTTGGCATAAAACAACTTTCTATAATAAAAAACCCAATTCGATAATATAATAGTACCGTATTTATCGACTAAAAAGCGTGCCAGCGCGAACGTACCGCAACGCGCGAACAGACACTGACCTGCCTTAATCGCTTAATTAAAAAGCTCCAGCGCACACCATACATACAATCAACTCTCATAAACCTGCACTTATGTTCCGAAATTAAAATATGAAAGTACACACATGTGTGCATACACACGCATGGAATACGTATGCGAAATATAATTCATGGCGAATATCCGTTTCGCGGAGTAATCCGTTAAATTCGATAATCGGAGGTCGTCGGTGCCGGCGGCCAAAGGGTCAAACGCACCAAATGAGCGGCTCGGCCGCGGCCGCACAGCGACAACAAAACAAAACAAAACAAAACAAAAACAACACAAAAAGGCAGCGGCGTAACGTCTTAATTTCACGGCCGCCTCCGGAGGACCACACAGGAGGGCCAAAGCAAACATCCGACTATAAATACGAGACGGGAGGGGACAGAGATCGACAACCCACTGGCAAATATGTATGAACGGTCGTTTCATCTCATCGACACTGTTATAATATAATAGAGGTTGCTATGTATGTACATATGTATGCAGTTGCTATCTACATAGTATGCGTGTATGTAACAATAGACGAAGCTTTGCGATCATGAGAAAGTTAGACCTCAAGATTTTGACCGTTTCGAATCCATCACTGATCACTTTTACACAGTTTTTAAAAGTGTGTGTATGTGTCCGTTTGTTTTGGAGATACTTCGAACAGCGTCAATTATACCACACTTAAACTTTATATCGGTGAGTGATATATATGTATATATTTTTTTTTAATTTTGGCTTGACCATAATTGGTACCCCCCTTTACAAGTCACATTTTTTAATGAGTTTTTGGATTAAATTATCTCTCAAACCGTTTAACAAATTTGGGCTGAAGCTTTTTTAGATATAATTATATAAAATTTAATAATTTCCATCCACTAAAATATTAAAATATTTTTATCTCAGTCATTTACGCAGTAATTTTACTCTAAAGCTTAGAGGTTTTTTTTTGTTTGTCTCCGAAATATTTCAACATATTGAATTGAAATTTTATATCTATAGGTTTCAGCTCAATATCAAGTAATGTAATAAATTTAGTGAAGATTCGACAACCGGAAGTGGTAATTTACTCCTGTTCACGATTTCTTCTGCTATTTTTTCGACCCTTTAAATGTGTGTGCTCCTCACAAGAATATTCCAGTATAATCTATGTATTAATAGTATGTTAAGAAAAAAATAATAATGAATTTGAGAAACCGGAAGTGTGATTTTTTCCTCTTAGAAAAGTCAAAAATGTTATTACCACACGATTCATTCCAAACTACTGAACGTATCGAGATTTAAATTTATATTCTTTATTATATTTAAAAGTTGATAAGGTTTAGGATACAATATGTATATCGGATATTGTAACTTATTTATAAAGTATACAAAATTTCTTAGTTGACATTGTTCATTTTTTTTCCTTTTCAATGTGCTTTTTATTTTATTAAATATAATCTATTCAATTCTTTCTTCTTTGAGATAATTTCTTCTGTACATTAATTTTTTCTCCATTTTGCAGTTTTCTTAAATTCCGTTTAAATGGTGTTTCATAACGTGAGACATATTAGACATTAAATTTGACTACAATTAATCGTAATTAAAAACAAATATTTACATTTAGTCAAAATCCGTTGATCGGTAGTGCCAGTTTACTTCTTCGCTTTTTTTCTAAATTTTTTGCGATCATTTAAACAAGTGTGCTCTTCATGAAAAAAATACAGCACAATCCTTCAATCAATATCATGAAAATAAATAAAAAAAAAATGACAAATTTGATAAACTGGAAGTGGTATTTTTTTATTTTTTAAATATAGTATATATAGTTTAAGTATAATATGTATGTATGTATAGTTCAGTTTATTGCCAAATTGGGGCAACCTTTGATCTAATTTTAATTCTGAAATAAATATAAAATTATTGAAGCTGTTTGACAGGTTAATGAAGTAAACCTATACAACCCTCAACATGAGACCACCCCCCCCCCCCTTAACATATACAGTTCGAGGGTGACTTTCAACAGAGAAGGAGACAGGTGTCCAGCTAATTAAAACTCATTACCAAACAGCAAATTCAGTCCACTATAATATCAACGGTGCAATACTGCTTTAATTCAAATTCATATATGTATAATATAATCAAATCACAGCATGCGAACCCCTGCTTGACCAAAAGCACGGGACGCTTGTCAGGGCTGCATTAGTATGATGCGGTGATAGCGAGCGAGTGGCGCCTCTTCGATATTGTTCCACCTTAATTTTATTACATCCACTCGAGATTAGTTAAAATCACACACACACACACATACAAACCACTCCGATCATATGGCATCATACAATTCGCAGATCGCACATTTGAATCTGAATCAAATCGGTCCGGTCGGTGATTGATGGCGCGTTCGCAAATATGTCGGCCGGAAAACGCGTCCGGACATTGAGCGATGGCGGCCCTGGCCGACTAATATAGCCATTAAAGGTGGGTAATTTTTTAATTAAGCCAACGGAGATGTATTTATATAAACATGCTGTAAACCGGGGCCCACACACCACACGCCGTGGACCACACCGTGTTTCGGACCTACCTATCCATCTACCTCAACTCACGCATACGAACTCTCTCTCTCTCCCGTTCGTTTACGCTCTATAAGTATTATATGTATGTATGCATAATAGAAGTATAAAAGTATGAATTGGTATTTGGTGTGGTGGTCATAGGGGGTGGTGGCTTCGTGTTGAGGGTTTTTTATAATGACCAGCGGCGTGGACTAGTGGTTATACGGGTTCAAATTCAAACCGAAAGTGACACACTCAGGGTGAAATCACACAGTGATGAATGTGGCACGTGGCTATTTGTAGATAGTTTTAAACATATGTGACGTGCATGCATGGAACACAGCCTTTCAAAGCGACACTTTCGTCCTATGTCGTTGAAATTGTATGGTAGTATTTATCCTTGCTTGACAGTGGTCTATACCAAAACGACCCTTTGGACCATTTTCGGTAAAATTGTATTCTTGCTTGACAGTGATCGATGACGGTGTATCCCATATTCGTGCCAGTGCCAGATATTCCGTATTTTCGTAGCAATGATTTTCGTGTGCGCGATTGCAATGTGCGAAATAATCCGTTTACCGAATATATAGTATTAAAATAAAATAAAAAAAACCGACTGCAAATAAAAAATCTAGTTTCATTGGGTATCATATTGTAATCTACATATGTTAGTTAATTAATTTATGATAGGTTTTTTGTCGAAAAAGAGGAGTATTTTATTTTCGTCCCTCACTGAAAAAGTATCCAGAATTATTTATTTTTTATTATATAATTGTCTTGGCAGCTCTGCAGCAATGGTTTGTTCTATGTATGTATATAAAGACTAATGTTTAGTTTTATGTCTGCTATGCAAATCTACAGTTTTCAATTCAGTCCCAACGTGTTTCAGGCTAGACTTTAGATACATGTGATTCCAGATCGGAGTGTTAATAAATAAATAAATATGATGCAACTTCAGATGAAAATTTCGATCACTGATCAGTTTTATATAAGAGCACACAATATATTAGATTTCAATTGAGACTTCGTTAAATCAGGGCAACTGAATCTTTGGAACAATTCTTTAATACCAATGCCTTTTAATAAAAGTACTAATTTTACAGGAACTGTTTCAATAAAAATCAGAAAAAAATCGCAAACTTTGATAAAAAACGATCACAAACCAAGGTCTGGCCAATAGCTGACTCGAGTGGGATTCAATCCCGTGACCACTCTGCTCGAAAGCATAATATGCCAACCACTAGTCCACACCGCTGGTTTTGGGAGGCTATAAGTCCGCCCAATTTATACAGCCAGCAGTATAGCTTAAATGGTAGCGTGTATGTTCAGCACCAAGTTACCAGTGGGTTCGATCCCTCATACCGCTGGTTAGATTTGGGGGAATTTGTGACACCAAATCGATCTTTTCTTATCAGAGTTTGCCAATTTTATCTGATCATTGTTAAAACGGCTCCTCAAAATTGGAAATAATCATCTTTCCTGTTGTCACAAATCTTCTGTATTTATTGTGTGTATAATTTGTAAAAATTACGTACAAAATCTAAATCCATAGATGTCTCAATTGATTAATTCTGTGATTAAGCCTATTGTTTTTCAGCTTCTGGAAATACAGTGATTTATGTAATAATAAAATGCTGCATTGTTTATAATTAATTGTCTAGGAAGGCGCATTGGGGTCTTCCTGTCAAGCCTTCCTGGTATATATCTGTGTAAAAATAAAAAAAATTCAACAATGAAAGTGTATGCAACAATGAAAGTCTAAAAACTCAAGATCGAGCCCTCTTTATCTGCTTGGAGGTGAGTCATCGCGACGGCATAGTGTAAATCAACCGAAATACGCCACATCCGTTTTGCGAGCATATTAAAAATGAAATATATTGCATCCCATTCCATCGGGAGGCCGTTTGTTGAAATCCAACAAGTTTTGCAAACAAATAAACCGAGAGAGATCACAGTCGTAAAGATGGGAATAATAAAGTAAGTTTCAGCCGAGGCTGTACCAGAGACGTGTGACGTCATCGTCGTGATATCTAAGCCGAGAGCAGTCAGAAGTTAATGCGTCAGGATGAGACCACACAGACGGGCCAGTATCTTGACATCGGCACCGGTAATGGGGTGCAGTCAGTATTTAACACTCGTCGATGATATTATGTATATAATCATATATGTATGTATTCGTCTAATTCATAGGAAAAAAATCAAGACAATAAAATACTTATGGGTGTATAATTTTATCGAAAATAGAGACGTATATTGTTAAATTTGCATATTTTATTTCGTTTCGAATGTATTATTTCTGAGCCCGTTGATTTATGCCTTTCGTTTTATAGCGCAAATTTCCCAAGTTCTGTCCATAATATATGTGCGTCATAAAAGTGTGTAATGGAATCATCTGTCACTCAAGTCGCCTTGATTGATTGATATACGCAGAGTGAGACGAAGATATGTCATTGCGCTCGCGTCAGAGAGGGACGCGAACATATTTTAATATTATATTATATTAATATTACACCATACGAAAAAATCGTACATGTGTTTTTAGTGTCAAGTTTTATTGATTGTTTATTTATTGTGTTGGAATTAATTTTCGTTGTTTTTTTATGGTTTGTTTATGGCGGAGTGTGTGACACGTGTGGTGGCCTGCACCAAATGTCATTGTCAGTGTTGTACATATTATACATTGCTTAATTAAATTTGTTTAATCCATATGTAAAACAGTGTGGAATCAGATTTCGTAGATAAAGTTTGTAGTCGTTTATAAGCAGGTCTATTTTCGATGGTTGCAACTGCGATATCAAATGAAAGGTACCAAGCCATAACGTTGTAAGTGCCACATAGGGTCAAATGCGGTTTATTCATGATTTGTTTATTTCGTTTACTTTCACCCTCATTTTTTTTTTGAAATGCGACTTCCTAGGGGTAGAAACTTGAAGTAGTCATAACGTAGTAAGTGCCATATAAGTTGCACTGTCAATCGTAATGTCAATTTAACTTCAACTGGATGAATATTGCTTAAGAGATGATTTACATCAAAAAGCTGATGATATCTTCGGCCACCATGATCAGGGTAGCATCTGTGAGGTGAGAGAGACGTAAGTTGTTTAATTGTAATTATAAAAGTGATACATACAACGCTATTATGGCACTTAATGATGACACAAATAATTGATTTAATCTCTTCCAATTGGGAATCACAGGGATATTTTGTATTTGCAGTTGGTTGTTATTTATTGGAATTGGCTTTAGGTGCAAGACATTCCCTTATTTGTTTTTTTATAATTGAAATTTTTATTATCTGCTTCTATTTTAAAGCTTTATTGTTGTTTACGATTGTTTTAAATGAATTTTGGTTTGTGTATACATATATTTTTATTTTGTCATCACTAATTTCTATAGTTATTATTTTGTTTCTTTTCTGTTATATTTTTGACCATTGTGGCGCATTAGGAGTTCCTGTAATGCCACAATGGTCCAAAATTTAAATAAAATAAATACAAAAATAACGTAGTAAGTGCCTTCTAAGTTGCACTGTCAATTATACTGTCAGTTTAACTTTAACTGGTTGAATATTGCTAAAGAGATGATTAGCACCAAAAAGCTAATGATATCTTCAGCCATCATGATAAGGGTAACATCCGAGAGTTGAGAAAGTTTTTATATAAGTTGTTAAATTATTATTATGAAAGTGGTACATACAACGCTATTATGGCGCTTGATGACACAAATAATGGCATTTAAAACGTTATTATTTTTTTTTTAACATCTAAGATGTATTAATTGCTCATTGAATGATTATAATACCTCGCTGAATAATTATAGTTTATTAAAAAAATGTCGCAAAAATGAATTTATACATTATTTATTTATTTAAGCAGTTTAAAGTCATTTGAAACGATATGGTTTGGCACAAATGTTGAGATGTGGAAAGTCGGATCTTTAGATAGAATTTAAACAAATTGCAATGCTTTGGTGATTCAGTAAATGTTTTAGTGGAATCAAAAAATGGGAATTAATTAAATTTAATGATTAATCAACAATATTCAGGTACTAAAATACTAAACTTACACCATAAAGACGGATGTACTTGACTTAATTGAAAGCTGTTTAGTTGTTTCAAAAGTATAAAGCAGGTGAATTATACACATGCGTACTTTTAACGTTTATAGTTGACTCAATTCAAGTATCTTAATAGTATGTTTGTATATTAAAATCTAGACAAGACATATCCAAGAAATCAAAAACCCAGATTTTAAACCAGAACCTTTTAGACACTAGTTTTAGTAATTCATACAAAAGAAAACATCTTATATCACAAGTTTTCAGTTACGAATTGGTCATACAATTAATGCATTCTAAGCATTGAAAGTCCCTGCATAAGTCGTATCCGTTTTGAAAGGCTGTTAGACACCTATAGCGACTAATGAGACCCAAGAGGACCTTTCCCAAGGGACTTCACAACATCATAATGACGCAGCAACCCTCGAAATCAATCCACATTACATACATATGTTGTATATTTACATGGCTAGTATATTAAAATGTCTCACAAATTTTGGCCACAGCATTCGACACGATCTCTACAAACCGGCCAGACAAAAGCGCGATGCTAAAAATTTGAATTTGAATTCTGCATCATACATAGATCAGGATTTCGGTAGGCAATTCTGGGAACCTTATGGGTTACTCGGATATCCTTTATCCGGACACATTGTCCCACTCACGTACGAAACTCGCATAATTCAACCTTATAATCGTCATGTTTGGAAAAACGTCGGATTTTGCACACAGACCACACACACGCACACCGTAAAAAAATAAAAAATACATAAAAAGAAGACGGGGGAAAAAAAATATCGGCGAACAGGAAATAAGCACATAAATCTACATAAATAATTTACCGCGGATTTTATTGAATTTTTTTGCACCGTATTGTATATCGCGTCCATTACTCACCGTTGAACATTGCATTAGGTTTAAACATTTCTTTGAAGGCGTATTGATTCGATTTTAACAATTCAATAATGTATATATCGATAATATAAAGATGAACACCAATACTATGTAATGAACCAATGAACACCACCATGCAAATCTACAGTTTTCAATTTAGAATCGTCGAATTTACTATACTTACCCATGGAGTAACATATTTACCTATACATACATAGATATATTTGAAAAGTTTAATATTTTAAATCTATTCTTCCAAATTTTACCCACCCGAGCAACGCTGGACAATCCGGTCTGCTATGAAAATCTATATTTTGTAACGTAAGACCCCTAAATTCGATACATACTCATGGTACTTATGTACATAATTTTGACTGGTTATAAAATAGCCTACGTGATTTTTTTACGTATAATATATTTTTATATATTTAATATATTTTTTCAACTTTCTGTTTATAAATTCTATTATGTAATGTTTTCAAACAATGTGTTCACGTGTTAAATCCCCGCTTGGTGCTGCTGGCCAAATTTGTATGTGACTCCAGGTCAATCGCTTCCTATCAGAGTTTGCCAATTTAGCTGATTTTCATTGGAATGGTTTCAAAAAATTGGCAACCTTTGTCTCTTGAGCTTGAGTTTTTAGCATCTCGAATTCGCTGCTCTACAAAAATGCTGCAAATTTCAATTGTATACATACATAGATGTCTCTATGATGCTCTGTAAAAATTACTCCATAAATTGTTTATCGATGTTTATCAATGGCCAGGAAGCACATTGGAGTTTACTTGTTAGGCCTTATTTTATTTACATATTGTGTATACATATTATGTATACATATATAAAATATATACATATGTAAAATAAAATAAATAAAAATAACTCGGCTAGTCTGCTATGTAAAGATAAGTATTTTTGTCTGTCCGTTTTGCAAATCTACAGTTTTCAATCCAAATTTAACGGTTTTTGGAGGGTCGAAGCTTAGCATCAAGAGGCCGATATCCATATGTATACATATGTACATGTTCATTGTATTTCCCACAAGAAGAGTGCCCACAAGAGTGTTGTCTGTGGCTTTTATTTTTATTTTTATTGTTTTTTTTACTACTAGCTCTGTGTGAGCAATATTCATGTGGGTAATTCTCTTGTGGGGGAATATCGATAGAACCGTATTTGTATTATGAATGCATTTACCACAACTACAATGTATGTAAAGATGAATGTTTATTTATTTTTTGTCTTCTATGAAAATCTTAAGTTTTTAATTTAAAGCCATTGAATTGAGCATACTATACCGCTCATGTAAATTTTGATATTTTTTGAAAATGGTCTACTTTTTCTTTTTTTCAGTCCGAGCAACGCTTAGCAATTCATCTATTCGTATTATTATTTAAAAGTGGGGTTATTAAGATATCATTTGAGAGATATTTTAGACCAGGCGTTCGGATTAGATCTAAACCGCGGATCTAAAACCGGATTTATCTGGTGTCTGCGCATGTGGACACCTCTAGATATAGACATAAGAGATTTGGACACGTCTGTGTACAGACGGACTGACGTCAAAAGCGGCTCGGCATGTCAAAACATTTCAAAACAAACTGTCAAAGTTTCATCCGAGTTCCGAATCGAGTCGTAAAAGCGCGCGAAATTTTCACCACACCGGAAGTGAGCTTTCGTGCCGTTTAAATAGGGCTTTTGACGCATCGATTAGATTGCATTTCGTTTACGTTTTGCAAAACGTTTTCATTTTGTATAAATTGTTTGCAATTTTCAATTTTGACAGGTATGAATGGGTTGTAGTTAAAGTTGTGAAAAGTCACTTTTCTTTGAAAGCTTTTCCATTCAATAGTCGAATATTATTACTCAATGCTTTAATTTTGATTAAAAGTACCAAAATATGCTTTATATTTTACATTTAGTTTATAAAAAAAAAAAAAAAATATTTTAGCATTTTTACTATATATTATGATTGTGTTTTTTAATTGATTAGATGACCGATTGCGTAGAACATTGTGTATAAAAGTTAATGTTTGGAAAAATTGTGAAATAATGCAAATTTTGTGATTTTTTCAGGATGCATATTGATTTTGATGTGTTTTGAAAACCGGAAGTGATTGTCAGATAAGCGTTGATTTCGTTATTATTTTTTTGTGAGTATTTAAAAAGTGATTGATTGCAATCAACGATGTGTCGAAGTATGCATGTGGAAATAAACATAATGAAATTCTAAATCGGTTTTACGAATAAAAACAAAAATTTTAACGGAAATAATGCAATTCATACTTTGAATTAACCTAATTTTGGATGTAATTTGTATTCATTTCATATCAAATTATATTGATTCGTATACAAAATCATACCCATTTAATTTTAATTGATTTTTAATATTATATTACTAAATATAAAAATTCCAAAAAAAGAAATGCCAATGTTAACTGATGTCGTATAATTTATATTACCCATCCATTAATTATATTGATGTGGAAACTTCATATAAAACTCACAAATTGATGCTTCCACGTAGGTATATCGGTATTGAAATGGATTTTCATCGATGTTTACGATATAAACACACCTTTAGAATAAATCACAATTAAAAGCTGCACTGTCAAGTCAACAATCAAACACCTTGAGACACAAGCGAGTCTATTTTAAGCTTGGAAAAAAATATAATTCTAAAGGACGAAGTCGTATTATGTATTATTGAACGTACGAATCTTTTCCATGTGGCCAAAAACGAAATTGATTTACGGCACGTACGCGAAGCTAGCATTGTGCAGGTGGTGTGTACGGGTATGTTTATTTTGAGTAGGATTTATTTGTGAATAAGCCACGGACCCCACATGCACAAATTAATGTTACCGAATGAGAACTGTTTGTGTACAGATGAGGTAGATGGAGACGGAGGAGGATGAAGAGAAGGCGATCTGCTTTACCCACACGACACGAGATATCCCCGAATCAATCTCGCGTAATGGAGCGTAAATTTCACCGGTCAAATGCCACGTTCGAATTTCAAAATTGGACCTCGAACAAAGACCGTATCTTCCGCTTTAATATGCAATTAAATTCACGTCTCGATCGGTTTCGGTGTTCGAACTGTGAACGAAATTCTGGACGCCGATTAAGACTTGTCGGAGAATATTCGTGCCTAAAGTTTGCATGTTGTGTGGTATAAATTGTAAGGATTAGTGCTTTGCGAGGATTACGAGTGCAATGTAGTTAAATTTGAAAGGTCTCATCCTGTAATTGATGATTTGAAACGTTGATGTTTACGATATTATCTCAATAAACATTGCGTAAAGAAAATGTACGATTGCATATATAAAATTAATGTATCAGCAAATGTATACGCAAAAATCATTAAATTTAATAGTAATTACGTAATATATGTATGTATGTTATTATGCATGCTCAAATAAATTATATCTATATTTATTTGAGCATGTTATTAAAATTAATAGCAAAGAACAATGAAATTTGTAGTTTGAAAATTGTATAATTTTGACAGTCATACTCACATCAACACCACTTTACGTTTGAGCTTTCAAATGATAATATTTATGAATGATAAAATTGCTTATAATATAATATAAGATCATTAAATGATATCTACATATTGTTAATGATTCTTAAAAATATTATTTATATATTTTTTACTTTTAAATGAGGCTTATTTACTAACATATTAAGCGATTGCATAAGTTCCTGCCCGTTTTTCACATACATTTTTTAGCGATAAACGGGCACGAACTTATGTAATATTTCAATATGTTTGTAATTTGTTGTCATTACTGTAAAGCCCGGACCCTGAGGGGGCTGTATATTGTTCAAATGTTGTAAATGCATTGTTAAGGGTTTGCCGAACCTTTTTTAAAACGGATTTACAACAATTGAAAAATAAACAGCACGCTTCCGGTCCTACCTCTAGTCATTACCAACTTTATGAATATTTTTTGCAGAATATAAAAACAATCTAAAGAAATTTATCGATAGTTAACAAACAGTGGATTGTTGCTACTGTTGCTCACTATTATTAAATTTTATATGTTTCGTTTTATATTATAGAAAAATAGAAAATCATATTCAAAATATCAAATTTATTCATTAGCCTAGTTCCATTAGCCAAAAATTGTTTATTAGTTTGTTTCAAATTTTGTTATTTCAACTCAAACTAATATATGTCTTAAATTAAAATTAATTAATTCTCGATATTTATTGTCATGCGTCATTCGTCTGGCTGTTTTTTAACCCTTTCACGACGCGCCACCGCATTCCACTCGGGAGCATTATCCCGTACATTTTTTATATGTAGGTACACGCGAGACTCTATGGCCTTTTTTATGGGGATTTTTTACGTATTTACGAGGGTGTTTCCTTTGTATGAGACGTCAGAGAGGACGACCTCCAACGATTTGATGTCTTCATCAGTCCGTGGACCATTAACCTACCAAACCAATAATTACGCGCATATGTACCATGACGCATACGAGTTGAATCTTATTCGGAATACACCTACCCACTGAAAAAATTCCAAAAATTTTCCTCGTATTTGTAACTTTGTATGGGGTATTTTTTTATTTATTTTTTTTATTTTAATATTTTGTAGGTCCGTTCCGTACCGTTGCAATCGATAAGTGCTGTGTAATTTTTGCCCAGCAGTCGATGGCTCGACTTTGAATTTGCATATACCTAAAAATTAGCACTTTCCCACAAATAAAAAAAATGCATATTATGCGCACAATCTCACTTTATGTTTTAAAGTGGAAAAATAGACTGTATTAAATGATAAATATATGAAAATGATTAAAATGATTAATTGCTAATAAACAAAATGAAATCGTATATTTTTAGTTAAGATCTAGATTAAGTAGATACATACTAAAGTAAACACATTTACACAAATTGAAATATTTAAAATTAGCATAGAACTCTAGATAGAATCTTGAGATAAGAAACAGACAGCATTATATAAAAAAGTTCAAAAAGAAGTAAAATTAAATTCACTATGATGAGCTTTATACATTTTGTTATAGGATTTATCATCTTTCATCTTTGATAGACCATCAATTTAGAGATTTTTCTGCAGAAAAATTGGCGAAAAAGTCTAGCAATATTTAAATTGTAGCAACTTTAGTTGTAGCGTCTCTAGCTACGAAAAATGTAGTAGTCTCTATTTCCGATTTACAGACTCATCTCTACGTGGATGATCACCCTTCACCCAGGATTACAACTAAGTTGAGTTTTATCAATTCAAACTCCTTCTAAAGAACACAGATGAATTAAAAAAAGTATATAAAGTAGGTGTTATATAAAATATTCCATTGAACTTCAATCAAATTAGAAACTTTGACCTTTCAATTAACAAACAGTTGCCTTGCAGACCACCGTCAATTGTGTTTGTCACTCAAATAAATTAAATATAGATTTTAATTTAATTATTTTGAATTGGTAGCGTGTATGTTTAGCACCAAGTGATCAGTGGCTTCGATCCGCCATACTTCTGGTTAGATTTGGGGGTATTTGTGACTCCAAATCGATCGTTTCTTATCAGAGTTTACCAATTGTATCTGATCATTGTTGAAACGGTTCCTCAAAATTGGCAAAAAAATCATCTTTCCTTTTGTCACAAATCTTCTGTATTTATTGTGTGTATAATTTGTAAAAATTATGTACAAAATCTAAATCCATAGATGTCTCAATGGATTAATTAAGTAATTGTTATTTTGTGTTATTCAGCTTCTGTAAATACAGTGATTTATGTAATAATAAAATGCTGCATTGTTTATAATTAATTGGGGTCTTCCTGTCAAGCCTTCCCGATATATATCTATGTAAAAATAAAAATAAAATAAATAAAATATTACAGCCATTCACTATCCAATGTTGGAAGAATGCCTCTAAAATCCGATTCCATTTGTCTCCGTTTTGTCTCAACCATCTCATCTTACTTTTTTTTTAAATTTCGTCCACTTATCATCCTTGTGGCCTTTCTTGCACAATTTTTCATTCTTTCAAGTACCGTTCGAGCACTTTTTTTCGGCCTTTGAATATATGTATGTACAAATTAGTGCCAAATATAAAACAAATTGACCCACAATGATGAGCGCACCCGACGACGACTGTTCGTAAAAAATGAAATAAAAATATATAAATTAAACCCAAAGGAAATAAAACCGACCAAAATACTTAAAAAAAAAAATGAGCTGCGATGTGATGTCTCTATTAAAGAAAGAGGTCTTTGTGTGCGCAAGAAGACCCGCGGCGCTCGAAGATGGATGGGTGTATAAAAAACGAAACGCACCGTTTACACGCGGGTAATGTCCTCTAAAAGGACACGAATGTCCTCCACTCCTGAGCAAAGGACCACCGTGGGCAGCGGCTCTCTATCTCTCTCTCTACCGGTCTTAAATGTCCAAAACCGAACCTCGAGACGACGACACTTGAAATCGTAAATCCCCAACCTGATAGTGATTATATAGTATGTATGTATATATATGTATATACATATACAAGCATATGTATATATATATATATATATATATATATATATATATATATATATATATATACATATACAAAAAAAGGAGGTACTAATTTGGCGAAAGTCATATCCTTATTGGGGATGTGATACACAGTTGAATACTGACGAAAACAAATCAAACAGTTCTACTTTTTTTTAAATTGATATTATTTAAATCACATTGTGCAATTCTTAGCATGTCGATTTTCAAGCAATTCTGTGTTTTAATACTTATTAATTAAAAAATTATTACGATATACATATATTGCAGGCTGAAAAGTACATACATATATGTACATATGTACCTACTTACTGAATATTTTATTTTATTTTATTTTACGTAGATACTTATGTATATACTAGAAAGGCCTAAGAGGAAGACCCCAATGTGTCTTCCTAGACAATTATTTACAAATTTTGCAGCATTTTTATTGGATGCGGTGCATCCGCTCTAAAATCGCCAGACAAATTGAACGACAGATTAACGGACGGCTGCTTTAAATGCAATTCTCGTCTTCTCGAATGATAGATTGCACATCAGATGACGGGTTACCTTTCGATGTGCACAGATGCAATTATTAAAATGGTAATTATTAAAATTGAGTTGGATCTTTCAGGCGAGTTTAATTCGATAAGTTTCGAATCTTGCCTTATTAAACTCGCCAGAAAGATCCAACTCAATTTTAATAATTGCAACTGTGCACATCGAAAGGTTACTCGTCATCTGATGTGCAATCTATCATTCAAGAAAACGAGAATTACATTTAAAGCTGCCGTTCGTTTATCTGGCGATTTTAGAGCGGATGCACCAAGCCCATTTTTATTACATAAATCACTGTATTACGAGAGACTGGAGAACACGAAATTAACAATTAATTAATTAATGAATTAATCCATAGAGACATCTAAAGATTTAGGCTTGTAGATATTGTACATAAATCAAATTCAGATATTTGTGACAGTGGGTAGGATGATTTTTGCCAATTTGATGGAGAAACCGTTTCAACAATGAAATCAGATAAATTGGCAAATTCTGATAGGAAACGATCGACTTGGAGTCACAAATATCCAAATCTGACCAGCAGTATTAAAGATTAGCATGGGATCGAACCCGGTAACCTCTCGCTGCTAAGCTCAGAGCCATACTGATATTGTCTTCAAATTATAATTAATCGATTATTCCAAAACGTATATATACATACATATATTTACCATTATATTACATCTACAGAATTGCTGGAGTTGGTCACTCTATAAACGGACGTGAAATTTTTACTCTTAATGTGATTCGAATTACTTTCAATCTTATTGAAATGAAATAAAAAGTACCTACATATGTACATATTTAATTAAACGTTAAAGAATTACAGTGAGTGAGATTGTATGTTTGTATATACACAAATACATAACCAGCAGCGTGGTCTATTGGTGAGTATTGAATTATTTCGTGCTTGATGTCACGGGTTCGATTCCCACTAAGAGTCTCGTTGTTGGCCAGACCTTGGTTGGTCGAAGTTGATCGTTTCTTATCAGAATTTGCCAATATTTCTGATTTTCATTGAAACGGTTCCTGTAAAATTGGCTTTTCCTTCCCAATTTTCTGTTACAAACCTTGAGTTATTGTTATATCTCAGGTTTCGCCAGATTTCTCACCATAGATGTCTCTGTGGTTGTTTATCGAATGTAAAAATTCCTATTTTTACATGAAAAATGTTATTAATCGTATTTATACGATGTTTGTAATATCTGACCATAGATGTCAGGTGTTGTTTCTATTAACATGTGTATGCAAGTAATAATTATGTATTTAGTATCTCGTTAATTATGAGTTTTCAATGTCTTGTAATAAATTAGCCATAGTGACGACCTGGAGCTCATCTTTGTAATGTCACTATGGCGATATTGTAATAAATAAATAAATACGTATAAAAGGAATGTTTCATTTCTCATTATTTGATAGTTATGATGGTGAACCTATAGATAGAAAATAATGTTCAAATAACCGCATCATTGTAATAAAAAATATACATGTGATGTAATTATAATATTTATACCTCTCACCTCATTTCATTTAAATATGTAATATAAAATCCAAAAATTAATTCGAATTTGAACCACATGCATACATATGTATGTATTTACCACAGTAAAATACACATCCGAAACTTCAATACATCACATCAATTTATTACAAAGTCTCCCAAGAGATTCGCATAATTTGGCCGTTCATATCGACCGTAGTAAATATACCGTGGAATTTACATACAAACATACATACATGCACGGCACAGAGATAGAAAGTTCGTTCATTGTACAAAGTCCGGTCGCGAAAGAAAGGATGCGCCAAAAATGTCCGGCAATAAAATAAAAAAAATAAATAAAAAAGTGGAATTCGTACCCGTTCCTACGAATCCTACGAAACCGACGTGTCGGGTGGGTGGTCGGCCCCGTTACCATTTGTCGTGTCCGAACGAAGAGAGCGCCTCATTGACAACGTACCAGCTGGACCACGGATGCTGCACGCCCCTGTAGGATTCGAATCCTATATTTGACGAATCCTACATAGAATTTCATTTTTTGAAAATAATTTTTCAGTTAACCAAAAGGATACACCGTTATCGATCACTGTCAAACAAGGATCCAATTTGACCGAAAACACCCCAGAGGGTCATTTTGGGGCGGAGTGGGCTGGGCATTCCATGAATATGTGCAAAGCGCGGCCCATTTTTTTTGCATGTTAAAGTACCAAAAAAAAAAACCACGTGCCACGTTCACCACTGTGTAATTTTGCCCAAACTGAACGGTTTCAAGTTTATTCATGAAAATATAGTGTTTTCAACCCCAATACCCACATCTAGGATATTGTTCTTTCGATGACCAACCAATACTCAACATCCTTGAAGAAATATGTACATCTGGCAGTCGCAAAGATGATAGAACATAAAAACCTAACTCTATGCGGACCGAGGCTATACCTGCTATCCCATTATTTCCCTAAATTATAGTTCGGGTGTGTTACAATAAGACAACCTAAATGCATTTTAAAAAGTACCATGTCTTGTTTAGTATTTTTTAAGGAATATAATTTTTTCGACTCTCGTTTCTTTCGGCCACCTTTATATTTCAGCCGCCAGTGTGCGTTGCACACATTTGTAAATATGGCAGGCGCGGCCCTGTAAGTACTATTTAAACTCATTAATAGAATTTCGTTGACTTTCATTGAAGCTTTTCATTTTTTATATATGTACAATCAAAAAGCTTCTAGAATTGACTCAAATAATTGTTGAAGCCTTATTCTTATATAATATATAATTTCGAAAGAGACTTTGTAACTATGTATGTATGTATATAAGGTTTGTTGGTAACATCGAAAACAAATCAAAGTTACTATGACGATGATTCGATATGGTTTCGATTCAATATATGTATATTTTTGACTCAACTTGCTTTTAATTTTTTTATATACAATCAAAAAGCTTCTATAATAGCCTCAAATAATTGTTGAAGCCTTATCCTTATCTAATATATATGTAATTTCGAAACAGACTTTGTAATGCAAGTATGCAAGGTTTGTTGGTAACATCGAAAACAAATCTACAAAATCAAAATTTTCTATGACAAGGATTCGATATGGATTCGATTCGATGTATATATTTTTTTTTCGATTCAAATAAATTTAATACAAAAAAAAACAAATGAATATTTACTATTAGATTCGTCATGTTTAAGCTGGTTGTATTGCAAATACCGAGCGAAGCCGGGTAAAACAACTAGTAGTTTATAAATACATTAGCTGATTTACTTTGTATACCATGACCGATAAATAGCAATTCTAAGCGACTATAATCAAGGTTAAACCGCCATCAAACTGATAGTACACGTGCACAAATACAAAGGTCATTATTTTTAATTCCACGAGTCACAAACTGGAATCGATTACCTCCTTTCGATCGCAGATTACAATACGGTCCACAGTTAGCGCAATAATTGCGCATCTTTCGCTATGCATACACCATTAAAGATTAATTGAAAAATTGCCGTATCATTTGGACGTGTCGAATTGGCGACGTGTAGGATTCGAGTCGACAACCCGAACCTGGCCTTCTATGCGGTGGTCCATTCGAAAAGCTAGACAGGTATATCAGTACAGATTGTTCAACTTCTATTTTAATTATTGGTATAATTCAACGGCACGGGATGAACCTTCACGTAAATCCAACATACAAATTTCTGATCTGAATAATCGCGTCAATTACTTAAGCATATTCAAATTCACCGAGAAAAGAAACACATTTGGATGATGTGGGCTTTAGATTATATTCTTATATATATAAATGTTTGACGTAGAACCGTGTCTAATAATGAGTATTGTATAGAACGCTGTTTGCTCGGCATAACGATGAAAGACAGGAAGCGGAACACGTGGATGAGAAGTATGACGAGGGTAGTGGACATAGTAGATAGAGTAAAAAGATTGATTGAAGATGACTCCACCTACATACGTATCTATGTACATACATACAAGTAGACTAAATAAAGAAACGTACGAAATTAGGATGGAGTGCATTTAGACGAATGAATGCGGTTTTAAAATCAAAAATGCCACTTTGCCTGAATAAAAAGACATTCGATCAATGTATTTTGCCATGGATATGAAACTTGGACATTGATCGCCAAGTTGCTGCACAAAGCGTAATACACTCAAATAAGTATAGAACGTTGTATGTTTGGCATAAAGATGAAAGACAGGAAATGGAATACGTGGGTGAGAAGTATGACAAGGATAGTGGATATCATGGATAGAGTGAAGAGATTAAATGGCAATGGACGGGCCGCGTGGCTAGAAGAATGGACGACAGGTGGACAAAATAGGTGCTTGAATGGTACCCGAGAGAATGCAAAAGGATAAAAGGAAGACCGCAGGGAAGATGGGTGGACGAAATTAGGAAAATGTGTTAGGTGGGATGGATGAGTGTGGTGCAAAATAGAGATGAGTGGAGGCGTTTTGGAGAGGCCTTCATCCAGCAGTGGATGGTGAATGGCTGTAGATGTACATAGTAGTAGCTGCAACACCAAAACAGTGTTTATTTACAAATATACAAAAACTTGACTTTTAAAATTCAACAGTTAGTTTAATGATTTACAGTTATGTAATCCACAGTACTGCGTTAAAGCTATACAAAAAATGTATAAAATTTTGTCCTTTAAATAGCTTTAATATACGAAACTATTGTTCACGCTTTTGAACAGTAATAACTAGTTGGCCCGCTGATTTAAAGTCAATCCGCAGTATTGCGTCAAATTTATGCAAAAAATGTATGAAATTTTATATGACGGCTTATAAATAACCGTAATATACGAAACTACATTACTAATGCTTTGCTTAAAGTTACGAGTAAAATTTATAAATCCACGTACATATATAACTGTATTGAGTGAATCTATTGTTGATTCCAATAATTTTTACAATAAAAATGTACAAGAAAATAAATCTAAATGTAAAACATCAACTATGATGCAAAAAAATTTATTTATTTTATTTTATTTATTTAATTTAATTTATTATTATTTTAAAACAAGAACAACAATAAAATGACCAGTGTGACCTGACAGGTTGCCCCAAAGCGTCACACCGGTTATGCTTATGCTTAGAAGACACCTGGTTTTACGTTTAAACGCGACGGGTGAATCTATTTTGATATTTTTTATGTGGATTGATCCAATCCAACGCGTTATTAATTAATATTATAATTGGACAAGTTACTTTTGTACCGTGGTGTATTTTATATGCGACTCTGTCTTTTTTTAGCCCACACACGCTGGTGAATGACGAACGTCGTTCGTCTCTTTCGCGGGCGAATTTGTTGTTTTGTTTTGTTTGTTGTGTTTTTTGTTTATTTTTTACATATTCTACTTATTGTTGTTGTGTGCTTTTAAAAGCTCACCATTGAATAAATTCTTGAGGAACCTCGTAATGACTTCATTTAAACAAATGTAGTAGGATATGGATTTTTTTTCGACTTGATAAAATACCCCACAGTCATTCTGATGTGAGACGGTTCACCGATAGCGCGGTAGATTAATGGTTGCACACCATGAGAAATAATAACATTAAATTCTTACAATATAAATAATATAGCATTAGATTGATGCGATTGTTATGTCTCTTATTGGGTATTTTTTTAAACGATGCTTAAAAGCGTCCTTTGACATGCTAATGAATTCAATTTAAAATTGTGAGAGTATTTGCATATTTATTTGCTTATCTTCTTGCCCAGCAATTATCTATAATTAATTGTGTTTATTTTTTTAAGCATTAAAATTGATAGATGTTGAATCAAATAACGCCCTGTCTATTTATTATATTATAAAGGATTTTTTTTATTGCATTTTATACGTATAAATTAACTGTATTACAATTTAGATACAATAAAACCCTATCAATTTCGAAATGAGACAAATCGCTTATATAGATATATATGCAGAAGCTTCATGAAAATATTATCAATATTTATCATAACATGTAAAATGAATGAATCTCCATGATAAATACCATTTGTATAATTTCATACTATGTCTGTGCAATGTATATCACAATTTCCATTTATGTATTTTCGATAATATTTTTATAATAAACTGAATTATTTATAAAGCAATAGTAGTATTTTATGAAATGTTATATGTATAGTATTTTCGAGCACGATAAAATGATATAAAAACATCAAACACAGTCTACTACTACTAATTTTCATTTACGTGTAAATTTTTTTGGAAAGCACTTTATACAACACCTAAATAAAAATTAAAAACGTGTATGTACATATGTATGTATAATATATATCGTGTTCTATAATATTTATATATCATTTTTTAAGAATAAAATATTGTCAGATATAAATCTATACACTTTAGAGAAAATTGTGAAATTGTATGTTAGGTTAATATCGTTATATTTAAATCAAATTTCCTACCTAGACATCCGCTGGATTTTAATGAAAATTTTATTTCATGCACTTACAAGTGTTTTGAACAACATTCACGAAGTTAATTAAAATACTCCGAGCTATACTTGAAATAATAAAATCGTGTAAATTTTCTAAAACGCGCGCCTCAAACGAGTGCGGACGAATAAGCGTGAAGATTAATGTCTACGATCTCAGATTTCAGGTGTATTTATTGCGTGTTTGGCTTGAAGAATGGTCGGCAATTACGTACGAAACTCCAGACGACCTATTTGATTCCCAAGAACCAAAAACGAGAGAAAAAAAAAGCACATATATAGAGATCGGTGACTTATATGGGAAAAAAATGCGACCACGTCTCTCCGTGCTTAGCATAATTATGTTGATGCAATCCTCACCGAATTTGTCGCACGTCATATACATATTTAGAAAATATAAACTCAGCTAACCCCAAAGAGGCAACCCTCTACTGTATTTGTAGCGCTTAAGTGATTGAGATTGCGTTTTTATGCGGACGAATAATCGTCCACCCCTCTCTAGGGTTTTCGCAATAAACGGTTATGAACTCGCCAGCTTTTGATACCCTCTTCCTGTTTCGCGGTGTCACTGAAAAACCCTCACAACTGTTACTGGAGCCTCGACAAAACACCCACTAGACACCATTGGGGGATGTAATTGAATACGACCCTTTTATTTCCGATGCGCATCTCAATTCTATTCCATATAAGTATACAGCTAGGTCCACCCCCCCTAGCTGTTTAACGGTTTGAATGTTTTGTGAGTTCGCTACTTTTCGATTAACTTTTTGCACGCTTTTGGTCATTAAAATAAAACAAATTTTATATCATTGTAAAGGACATATGGTAAATAATATAATAGCATTTTCAACTTTTGTTATGTGGTTAAAAATTATGATAATTTTGGGATTTAATTACTTCATAGTATAGCTCACTACGCATGAGCTTCAATGAATCGTCATTTTTATAACTATCAATGTTTTAATTTAAATCTGAAAATAAATATTCATAATATTTGCAAGCTTAGTTTTATTCTAAATGAATCAGTGCAATAATTTTGTTTTGCTTTTTTACGATTTGAATTTGACTATCTATCATTCTGTTACTACATGAAAATGAATTTTGTTTGTTTGTTATTCAAATCTACAGTTTTTTATTTAGAGCCATCAAAATTGATAAACTATTTCATCTATACAAGGACTGCCTCTAACCTTTTCTAGTATGTACTCTTCTAAAAAGTATTATTCCAATAGTGAGGATTATGGCAAAAATGAGGTGATACAAACGAAAGTGATGTGTATTTATGATTCAATACGATTACAATACTGACTTTAAATCATAAAAATTAAAATATTTTTATCTTTTAATTTATACCAGGAAGGCCTGACAGGTAACCACAATGCACGTTCCTGGCCAAAAACATTGTACATTTGATACAAATATTATTAGTATTATACAAAGTGAATAAATACATATCAATTAACAACCACAGAGACATTTTTGGTCAAATTTGTAAATTTGAAGCATTTTATACAATTCAGCGAAATTCTAGATTGCTGAAAACTCGAGATTTTGCGAGAAAATGGGTAAGGTTGCCAATTCGATGGAACCGTTTCAATGAAAATCAGATAAATTGGCAAACTCTGATAGGAAACGATCGACCTGGAGTCACAAATCCAAGGTCTGGCCAGCGGAAACCAGTGGGATTTGAACCTGTGACGACTTTGTTCAAAGCATTATATGAATGCTAACCACTAGTTTATATATTTAGCCTGGATAATATAATATTTGGAGTAAAGTAAGTACATACATATACACGTAAAACGACTACTTAAAAATAGCTTTTGAAAGCACAAAAGCTCACACGTTGCACGCTAGCTGCAAGTATTCGGGTATCAATTGACTTTATAGATCGTTCGTAGATAAAAATTTAAATTATAGTAAAGTATATACAGAGTATAAAAATACACACCAAACTCTTCATAAACCATAGCAAAAGTGAAAGACATAAATTCCAAAAGCAATGCGCAAAATATTATCAGATTTTCCTGGATCGTGCACCGGAGCCATTAAGCCCGGCCGTATATATTCGAGTCAATATCCAATTTGAGATTCTTAAAAAGCACGAAATTTCGAAAGGGCGTATCTAACCTACACATACATAAATGTTATGTCGCGCTGTCAATAAAATACAAGTGAAGCCATAATCAAAACCCACGAGACAACTGTGAAATCGGAAACTCGTCCGTGGTAACTACACATACCAGTATACATACATACATACATGTCTATATATACAGCCAGAATAAGTCACGAACGACTAAATATAGCGAAAATCGTAAGTCTAAATTTTGACCAGACATGCGAGCAGAGATTGGTACCGATTACATATTTATACACTTGCTCTATACACTCCGCTTATTTAATTGTATCCACCCCTCTCGATACGGTTGCTGTGTAAATAGATTTTTTGCTGAGGGGTGGATCGGCACTAACAACAACAGTTCTTGTATTGGGAGGGTGAATCGATGATGACCTACCCTCCCACCCACCCACTCGCCCTTTGCTTTCTGACGTTTCTGCGGAACTATCTTGCCTCCCCCCCCTTCAAGTGTACAGTTCGTATTCAAGAGAGGAGGGTAACTTTGCAGGAGATTGCTTAAACGCTTTAGACAGATTGTCTGGTGAGGGGGTGTGAATTTTTTAAATTCAGGGCTGACTGTCAGGTTTAATTTTTGTTTTTGATTATATATGTAATATAATAATGTGTGTTGATGATTCACAGCTTGAAAGATTATATTTTATTTTAATGTACATACATATATATTTTAATGTATCTCATTTTATTATGACGATATTTTTTAATTGAAATTAATCATCATTTCGTTGAATTAATCGATTTGTCCATCTACAGTTTATTGTAAAAACTATTTCGAACAAAAATGGAAACGACTTTTAATTAATTAATTTTCTAATAAACTTTCTTTGGGCAAATTATTATTAAGACCTATATTTGTACATATATAATATATGATTTTTTTTAGGTGATTGTTTTTAAATTCAAACGTGTCAAATTAAGAAAAATCATTTATTACATATGTACATATTTAGATCGCAAAACATGATTGAAGTTTTTGCCATATTGGTTTTATTTAAAAAAAATGTAATAAACATTATTATTATATTATATAAATATTCATCATTGTATTTAATTTTAAATCGTTATAAATATGAATATTTTTTGTTTGTCCGCTATGCAAATCTACAGTTTTCAATTAAAAACCAATAAATTTAGTACTCAAACTATAAAAATTTTCTAAATAGTATTTTTTTTTTCCTTTTTTATTCAAAGCCCACTTATATATGCATATGTATGTACACAATAAGTATTATAAAAACATAATTAAAGTTCAAAAAAAAAAAAACAATATTCTGAAGTGAAATTATTATTCTTTATCGTACATAAAAATAAAGTAAAAATGATGATAAAAAAATTAAGTTTGATTTTTTACAATATTTTGAGCATAAAGTGAACAAAATTATTCATACAAAATAATATATAATAATATATATATATATATATATATATATATATATATATATATATATATATATATATATATATATATATATATATATATTGTAAGTAGATAAAAATTATTCAGGAAAAAATTAAATTAATAAAATCTATATATGTACATATGTATGTACGAAAAACTCGACTAGACCATTTCTATACTTATTTATACAGTAGAAATTCAATCTTTTTAATTATATGTATTATATAATAAGATCATTTGCATCAAATGCTGATAAAAATTAAACACAAAAGTCATTTAGTCTAATGTATATTTCGTATTTTAACAATGTCGAAAATATATACATATATGTATATATATATATATATATATATATATATATATATACATATATATATATATATATATATATATATATATATATATATATATATATATATATATATATATATATATATATATATATGTGTACATACAAACACATTTTACTAACTCAAATTTATCACTCGTACAATAAAAACAAAGCAAACGAAAAGTTTATATTATACCTATACGAATGACATTTGTTCACATAGGTAGTACTTTCGGTACACCCCTGTTAGCGGCGCCCCACACAGTGCCACATAATAAAATTCCAAAGTGAATTGATGTGGAAGCCGAAATAAATAAATTTACATGGCGTAAACGTTTCGCCCCTTATCTGCGATCCCTCTTCAAGTTTCACCAGTGCCAATGTTCCGACGAGTTTTTCCAAAGGCACACTCGAACGAAAATTGCGTCGTATTGCCAATTCAGCGATGAATTTCGCAAATGTTTTGTCGCAAAATTCGAACCGAGGATATGCAAATTATCGGCGCTAAGTCAGAATTGATTTTAATTTGCGTTTTCGGGTTTGAAATCGAGTTTAAAATTGAGCGTTTTTTATTCTCGCCTTTCTTTTGCCCGATCGCTTTCGACCAGTCATTCTTTGTTTCGCTATCTCTCCCCGGCAGCGGCTTGAAATTAATGTACCGAAAACATCTTTTCGATTGGTAAAACAGGGAAAAAACAGGGGTTGCGGGTGGAATTTAAGCGAAGGGGTGGAGGTGAGAAATGCCCCAACTAAAATACGAAGAGAATTTTCTCAAGTAACTCAATGCGCAACCGTCCAAAACGTAACCATAAAAAATTCGAAACTACCCTGAAATTTTTCATTTTTCATTTTAATGTAAAGGTAACGATTGTGAGGCTCATTTTGAATATACTTCAAATTTATACAACCCTACTAATAATACCAAAAAAAATCTGAATCTTTAAGCGTACTGGGTATTGACACATCACATTCCATACGCATTAAATTTATTCATAGGATGTTTAATATATTATAAACTAATTATAAATCAATGATTCTTAAACTATAGCGCATGAATACTTCATAAAGTATATGTATATATGTAGTTGAATCGCACGGCATAGATCAGACAAAAATTGAACTTATTCAAAATAATTGTGTTAAAGATTAGAATACTTCGAGATAATAAACCAAATTAGACGATTATAAAATGAAAACTATATATTTATATAGGGGATAAATCAAACAACCGTTGTGTATTTTTTTAGTACAAAGAATTAAAAGGTGCATGAAATCGTATACATGTTTCAATGACTGTTCTTCAACTTGACTTTTCATTTTATGATACAACATTAATTTTGAACTATGTACATAGCTTGAAATCACAGATCGTAAAATATTGAGATATAAAAACGAAAAGTACAGAAACAATCCGCGTTTCGATATTAAATTTGAAATAAAATCAGTAATTGCTTTTGCCTTTCTATGTACATATATACGATTTACTATGGTTTATTTTAATTCAATTCGAAGAGTTGCCTTTAATTTCACATAAAAAGGTTCATATATGTATGTATGTAGAAGCTAATGAAAAATAATCTATATTGGGCAAAGCTGCGTACTTCCATCTCATCAAAAGTTTTTGCATAATCATTATCTTTATATGAATATTTGAACATAATATACATATGTATATGAAAGTACGTACGAATTTGAAATTAAAAAGCACTCAGAATGTATTCAGTTAGGCGCATGATCATATGTAATAAATTAAGGACCAAACCCAGTAATTTTTACCTCGTTGTGCGTAGTCGGTCAACGCCCCGCTTAACGTCAAAAGTGATAATTTAATAAACAGAATTATCGTCGAATTATACGCACGAAGGCGATTATGGCCGCCTATAAAAATGGCCGACGAGCGTTTATTCAAATCGACGGGGTAAAATAAAGAGTAAAATGAAAAAAAAATGCGCCCATTAGGCAATAAACAGTGTGTGGGCAGGCCGGGTAATTCACAAATTTTAATTAATTTGTTTTCGCACACATATTATAACATGATAATTCCGATAAAAATTAACAATCGCTCGCCCGGTCGTCCCACGTCTTAGTTTATATATCTAAATAAAATTGAAAAATGTCTGTAAGTATTTTTTAATTATTTTTATCGCGGCGATCGCCGACTAGTATGGACCGATCGAAATGTAAAATTTCGTACGAAATCATTTCGACAAGCTCCGAGTCTATAATTAAATATTATTTTCATACGTCGTTAAGTTTTGATGAGTCGTTAAACTCAATTCTGCATACGTTTTCCGTGCAATCGAATCGTAATAAATAATATGAAGCCATTTCAACCCACGTATTACGAAGTGTATGTGAAACGAACGATTTCGATTTCCGTTGCGATTTGGATGATTTTATTTTGTTTTTTTCGTGTCGCTGTGAAACCGGAAAAGGACTATAATGATCGTCGTAAAAAAGGCTAGAAACAATGGGGTTTTCCGTATTTAGGAGCGGAATATTTTTTCGATCCCTTTTTGGTGGAATGTGAGAGGATCTTTTCGTGATCTCTCCTAATAAGGTCGCTTTGGGTAATCGGAGAGAATTTCTTAATTGGCTCACTTACATTAAATATTCTCGGCTATTTTACACCGAACATATAATAAGGGATACACTAAAAGTCGCTGTGGGTTTATGCACTGTCATTTCGAAACAAATACCTACGTATACTAATATTAGAACTACATACATATGTATGTAAGTACATATTTTTGAAGTGGTTGTTCTTATATATTGGTGCTGGCTATAGGTGCAAGACATTCCCTACTTTGTATTTTATATCTTTACATTATCTGCTATTATTATAAAGCTATTTTCTTAATATTATTATTTTTTTTCTCATCTTTTTGTATTTTTTCGAACATTGTGGCGCATTAAGGACTCCTGTAATGCCACAATGGTCCAAACGGACTCCTGTAATGCCAAATGGTTTTATCTTAAAGCTTAAAATTCGAAACAAATTCAAAAATGGACATAAATATCTGTAATTCATTTTTATCTAGATCTTGCTCTAATTTTAACAAGATTACCCTCATATTGATCCAATTTATTGTTCATTTTGTTATCATTTCTCGTACATACGTACAAACTACATATATTTATCCCATATCTACCAATAATTCAATGCTCTTATTCTTCGTTTTTATTTTATTTTTTTAATTGTTGTTATTACTCTTTATAAACATTTTTGAAGTCAATATTATATACATTGAAATGCTGTTTGTTTCTGTTTTTTAAAATAAATATTTTATCTGGCACTTTAGATGATTAATATTTAAATACAAATTAACTAGTAGATATATGTTTATACAGGCAAATATACAGTTTCACCGTTGCTTGCCAGTTATTATATACATATGTGTATTAGCTTTGAGAGTTCAATTTTTTTTACAGAATTATTTTGGATTCAACAATGCGTTACTATTACAAATTATGGAAAAGAATTTCACAGTCAGGCAACTTTATGTGTTCAAAGCAAAAATTGATGAGTCAAATGATGTTCTCACAGTATTGTGAATAAAATATGTACATCAAAATCAGGTCGAATCAAAAGCCAAGATTCTTTGAATCATATTTAAAAAGTGGATGAAAGAAACGGAAGAAATGTCATAAGATAAGCATTTATCGTTTCTTCAATAGGTTTTTTCAACAGGTTTTACTTTTTTCAAAATCACAAATTGACTTATTCGATTTTTAAATGGTCAGACTCAATTTCAGTATGCTTAATTATTTGTTTTGTCTTACGACAAAATTGGAAAGATATTATCCTTAAAGACTCGCATATTGCCTGATTTTTACCAGTCAGATTTTAATTCAATTGTGTCATATTACATGGAATAGAAAATACACTTTGACTGTAACATATATAAAACGTGGGCGTCTTTATCATAAATTTTTCAATATTTCCAGCACGAAATAGTTGAATCTTTCAAAACACATAACAGGATATTTGATGAAGTTTGAAGACCACTACTTGGACAGATTTTAATGCATCAAAAAATTGCTATGCCCATGCTCATCGACGTGATAAAAACTGGTCTAATCACGAACCGAGAATTAAAATGCATGCATCAATGATAAGACACGACGAAAAAAAAATACATCAATATTCCATACACCGAGCGAACGTCACGAAAAATATCAGATGACCCGATCATTATCTCGCATTTTGACATTTATTGATTACCCGGGCAGAGTCGCGAGAGATCAAAATAATATTCTTAAATGTCCGTTGAAGTGTCGAAGACACGTTTTCGCGAAGAAAAGGTTTTTTTCCCCGGCGAAACATTGAGATGTGTATTAATTAAATTGCCAAGCTTGACATTTTAACGATACGACTCGGGATATACGATAAAAAAAACCACACGAGACGACGTTGTCTAAGCATGATTAATTCTAATAACCTGAAAAAACCTATGGGACGACCCTCGCGCCACACACGTTATATCCGCTCGTATCGAGAGCGTATTTAATTATTTAGATAACGATGTCACATTAATATTTTCGAGCTACCTTTACATTTTCAAAGTGTATTCCAAATACACACACACACACACACACACACACACACACACACACACACACACACACACACACACACACAAACATACAAGTATAATATAATATAAGATCATTTAAAAATAATGGTAATTGAACTTGCACGTTTGGCACGCGTGGCTACATGATCAAGGGCAAGTTTTACAAAAAGCTACACCGACCTAATGGTTAACCACACTGACCGGCCGGTCATTAAGCCTCATTTAATATATATGTAAAACTAGTTCCTCTTTTTTTCATTTTTTTTTGTTTTACGAACACTCTCGATGCCTGTTAGTCACCTCCTTACACACTCATTACGAGAATTTGCATTTTAATTATCGTACACGGTTCACACCCACTTTTGGTTTTAATTGAGTTATGAGCGTATTCCTATACGATCCGAGGTGAGTTGGAAAATCTCATTCTTACACAGGTAACCAACCGCTTCTAATTCTACTCATTATCTTACGATCGTTCAGTTTGAACTACCTACACATACTTTCTAATAAATTTATAATATTTATTTATTTAAGTTTAAGTTTGAACCATTGTGGCATTACAGGAGACCCTAATGTGTCACAATGGGTCTAAAAAATACAGAGAGATGAGAAAAATAAAAATATATACATATTTATATATGGAGACAAAATAACATTTATACATAATCATAAAAAAACAACTAAAGCATTATAATAATGGCAGATAAAGTAAAAAATGTCAAATGACTTAAAATATAAGTAGGGAATGTCTTGCATCTACAGCAAGCACCAATATATATGTATGTATACATATGTAAGAACCATCCGCAAATACAAAACATTCCTGCGAGGTCCAAATGGAAGACAAAAGATCAAAATTCCACTCATACATCACATTCAATTAAGAAGATAATGATGAGCGCAGGCTATCAGACAAATAAGTTGAAATAATCTCCGATAACACTGTTCGACAAATGACGACTTTTTTTTTGGTTCAGAGACGAGATATGACTTTTCTTATAGATCTATGCCCAGGGAAAACGAATCTGGTAATAAAAAATATTGATTGGCTCGAGATTCGGAGATATGTGTTTTTTAAATCGCGCGATTTTTCTATATCTTGGTGTTGTTCGGTCGATGTCTCAAAATCTGTCAATTTCCATTTTTTATTACCAGATTCGAGTTTACTGGGCATATATCTATAAGAAAAGTCATATCTCGTCTCGGAACCATTTTTCGTGTCGAACAGTGTAACCAATGCTCACTGAGGTGGAAAATATCACATTCAGGCCCAGCAGCAACGATTTCATTGAGAAGTCTGATAGTTCTTGGAATAGAATCCATTCGATAAAGAACTGTACAGGCAGAGGTACTATAACCATCAAATTATGATATCTACCACGCAAATAATTATTACGGACATAAAGTTCCAACTGTTCCAGCAACGACTGGCATGACGTATTACCACGTAGAAGCTGGAGAACAAAACGAATTAATGATAAGTTTCGTCAAAGTTCAAGGGAATTGTACGCAAGCGTGCCCAAAAGGAAAGGTGTAGAATAGAGATATGGGTAATACGCATACTTTTCTATATAGGAAATGAAGAAATGCTTTTTGCACTTTCTCAATCATTAGAGAGTAACTTGCTTCATGCGGATTCCACACAATTGCATTACTATACTCTAGCTTGCTTCTCACAAGCGAGTTGAAAAGCAAGCGAGAGGACAATGGGTTGGAGAATAATCTAGCATATCTCAAGACAAATCCGAGTCGACGAAAGGAAGCAAATTTTAAATCATGGTTCAGATTTCTTACCGATGCGCTTCTTAATCAATAAAATATTGGATAGGTGATATCTACATTATCTAATTTATTTATATACTTTATTTCCTGAGAACAATCTATACTTAAATTAATATACCGCCAAGAAAGGAATATAAGATTTAAGTATTTATGTAGAATAGTGCCTAATCAAATTTTATAGTTACATATTTTATAATAGCTGATCTTTTATAGCCTTATAAAAGCCTATATTATCTCTTTAAGCGCTATTAAATTTCGGTTTAGAGACAAATTAATTAGAGGAATAAATTTTGTATAAAATTTGGCACACACTAGTTTTATCAAATTTGAACAGTAAAAGCATTAAAACTACAATACTTTATATATACTTATGTATGTATGTACATACATTTAAAAATCAACGATAGTGATTTTAATTAAAATAAAAATTTTAAGTATCTTTCGATGTCTATTTTTTCATATATGATTTTATTTTTCAAAATGTTCCAATTCCTTTAAAATAACTCGTAATAAATATAAAAATTACGAAAATTCTTAAATATGTTTTTGTTTTTATTATACATGAATGTTCTATGGATAATTCGATATATAAATTATAGTAAAAATATAATTTATATTTGAGAATTCTGTGCATTTTTATATGCACCTTACATATGTTAATATATATTTACCTAAGTATAATTTTGTATTAGAATTATCGTAATATAAGTCTATGAACAAACATATGTATGTATAACTTTATCATTAATTTGATTTTCAACATTGAAAAATGTGCATTTTGATACAATATCTATTTAATATACATCAATCTAAATGCAAAATTTTACATTAAAAAAATTCAAACACCTACCACTAACACTACCTAAAAAAATCCTTTTGATGGTTTTAAATAATTATGTAAATCATACATATGTACATATATAATTTCAACAGCCACTGATTTATATACAACTAATATTATGGTCAAATTAAAATCCAAATAATACAGACAATCGAATTTAAAAAAATAAGAACGCTATGAGATATAATAATTATTATGTATAATATATGTACATAACTATAAAAATAAATTTCAAAGATTAAGATGCACACATTATAAGATATTTACAACAAAATGTCTATACCCTTCAGGTATTAACACAGATTACCTAAACACAATCTGCTTTAGGTCATCGACTTTAGAGAGTCTTTAATTAATATTATGTATTATATGTATTATGAGCATTTATAAGAATTGTAAATAGGTTTTTGAGCTCATTTTCCTATTATGCTGGACATTAACATTACAATAATATAATACTATGTATAATTACTAACCAAATTAGATTAAATTGTAAAATAGAAAATGATCAGTAGATCAGTAGCTATTAAAATAGATATAAGATGTATTGCAAACATAATTTCGTAATAATAAAAAGCATTTAAAAATCAAAATCAAATTATAAGATATCATTTATTTCTCTTCTACATACATAAGTATGAAAGATACCTCATTTCATGCAAATTTATACATTCAATTTATGCAAATTACGTTTAAAGTATTGGAATTTGAATTAATTGATAATCTATTTCTATTCCTTTTGTAACGGCAAATAAAAGAAAAGAAAGTCGACCGATACCTTATCGAAAAATGTCATCGTCAAACAATACAGCCTACAGTATTTTTCCAATCCGATCATCATCATCGTTCAGTGTTGGCTCAGCGTATGAGAACATATAGCGTACGTCAGTCATTTTGACGTGTTTCGGATCTGGAAATGCAGTACACATTGGAACAGTGTTATTTGTTTTGCGGAACAACGACAGCGTGTTCCGGTGCATCCTGTGCATACTACGAACTGCATAAATTACCATACGATTAATGCAACCTCAACTGCACCACACAATATCCATACACATACATATTATTCGTCTGCCTATATAAAGTACGCGTTTTGTTTGAACGCGTGTGCATTCTCTAGCGTTTATCACGCTCTAGACGTACATATGTACATACATATGAGCTATTTACAGTGACAGTGCGAAAATTATAGGCATTCCCATAAACGATCGTCCCATCGATTATAATTATCGCATTTCTATGTATGTGTGTCGTTTTTGATAACATAAACCGTCGATGATACAATTGTGTTTGAAATTTTCTGAATACTTTGAATAAGCGTTGTATTTTCATCGCCTTTTCTTGTATGTGTGTACCTATGTTGTGATAAAAACATGTTCATATTCAACATATGCAATAGTATTATATACAATACATATACATAGGTTTTTGAGCTCTGTTTTTCCTATTATGCTGTGCATTAACATTAGAATAATATAATACTATGATTACTAACAAAATTAAATTAAAATTATATAATTGAAAACGATCAGTAGATCAGTAGCTATTAAAATAGATATAAGATGTATTGTGAACATAATTTAGTAATAATAAAAAGCATTTAAAATATATACAATACATATATGTAGCTATAAATACATAGATTTATATATATATTACGATAACTCTTATTAAAAAAAAGTTTAAATAAGTGCGCATTAAATGCGCTGCATCTTCAAAATAAATGTTCAAAAATTTATTTAGTTATAAATTATATAAATTTTTACTATAATTTATATATAAAATCATCAACAAAACATTATTTTATAACAAAACAAAAAAACGGGTAAGAATTTTCGTAATTTTTATGTTTTTTACGAGTTAATTTAAAAGTAGTATTAATATATTTTGCAAATAAAAATCTTAAATCCAAAAATAGATATAAAAAATTGCTAGTTTAATTTTATTTTTAATTAAGACATATAAAAATAGATTTTTGAATTTATATCCAAAGTTTTAGATTTTTATGTATTTTAGTTTTAATTTTTTGACTGTTCAAATGCAGTTACTTTCTATACAGTAAGTACAAAAAAATCTAAAATAATTTGTTCGAGAAGCGTAACGGTCAATAAAAAAAGATATTTAATTTCCAGTGAACCATCGCCAAAACAGGTCAAAATCTAGGTTTATCTACACGTATAAAAATACACAAAAAAAATTATTAATTACTAAGAAAATTTCGTCAAAAGTCAATGAGGAAATTCCCAACATCCAATTTACTTATAATGTAATTTTTCCGATCATATCGCGTGATTCAACCCACTGTGCATTGTAATAAAAATATCTCAACAGTATAAAGAGCTTTTTTTACACAAAAAAATCGTATCTTATAAAGCCTTTCTTACCTGAAACACATTATGCGTTTATAAATATTATAATAGAAATTTACACAGATTATACGAAGTCTCGTTGAAGTAAACATTTAAATTTTATTCAAATCATTTGCAAACAAGACGAGACACCACTCCTTTGGGTGTCCAGATTTAAAATAGAGGGGGATACACACACACACCTGTCTGTCCTTTTATCCTGTCTGAAGACACGAGCTCGAATCCCAAGTCAAACAGTGTGTAATAGGGGTACTTAACTAGCCCCAGTGATTCAACGCTACTGTTTGACCAAGTGACACGAGCCACATAACTGACACGAAATTCCAACAACTATTTGTACATGTGTCCTTAATTCAGACCTTCGTAACCCTAGGATAGGGCCTGCCAGGGTCTACGATCCTCTGAAACACCATTTCTCAAACCGAACATTGCAATAAGTAAGGAATTTTTGACGTAGAATTACATCAAAATTGTTCGAAAGCCGCGATACTAAAAATTTAATATTTCAAATCTATACATATAAATCTGAGATTATCTTTCGCACAGCAATAATACTCATGTTCTTGAATATACCAAGAATCACGCTTTATGTGTAACTGTAATAACAATTTATAACAGTAATAACAATCATTGAATCAAAGTTATGCGAAAAATGTATAAATGGCTAATAAAAGAAACTGTTGTAAATTCAAATTTATATTTAAGCTTAAAGTTAGTTTTAAAGTACAATAATATCTTTAATATAGTAAAATACTTGTATCTCATCATCATCATTGTCTACAGCCCTCTCCAACACGCTTCCACTCGCCTCTGTTTTGTGCAACTCTCACCCATCTCACCCCACAAATTTTCCTAATTTCGTCCACCCATCTTCCCTTCGGTCTTTCTTTTACCCTTTTGCATTCTCTCGGGTACCATTCAAGCACTTCTTTTGTCCACCTTTGTTCCATTCTTCTATTCACGAGGCCACCCATTGCCATTTAATCTCTTCACTCTATCCACTATATCCACTACCCTTGTCATACTTCTCACCCACGTATTCCATTTTCTGTCTTTCCTCTGTATGCCAAGCACACAACGTTCTACATATATATAATTGAGTGGATTGGACTTTGTGTAGCAACTTGGCAATCAATGTCCAAGTTTCACAACCATGATCGAATATCTTTTTAATCACAGCAAAGTGGTATTTTTAATTTAAAAACCGCATTCATTCGTCCAAATGCACTCCATCCTAATTTCATACGTCTCTTTATTTCTTCTACTTGTATGCTCTACATACATACATACATATGTAGGTTGAGTCATCTTCCATAGTTGTTTTCGAATGAAACAGACTGCTATAAATAATACATGTCTTTGATGAAGAGATTGTGCAAATACATAGAATACTACTGAGCATTCTTACCTATCACTTAATTGACATAAAACTATAGCAGACGTCGATTGTCAATAACATTTTACAATTTTAATAAATCAATAAATGGAACGATTTGCTATCAATTTACGCCAAGCTGTTCTGATGTGAAATTTACTATGAAAAGATTATGCAAACGCGTCAATATTATATTATATCAATTGATTTATTTTAAGTTATGGCAGCCATCAATCGTAAATAACAATACGAAAAATATAATACCTTGCATCTGATATAAAAGATTATTGCGTCATTTGATTGAAACTGACTTTAATAAACATCACAGACTCGAAAATAAATTACAGTAATACTTTATGAGGATGATATAAATTATTAATCGTTAAATTTATAGTATTACGTTAGAAATAACTTCTAGATATGATTTAAGAATCAATCGTAAAGAACGACGTGAAAAGCTTTGAAACTGACGATGTATGTATGTATAATAAATAATGCATTAACAATTTAATAGTGCGAAAACGTTGATTCTATACATTATTTCTATCAATTTATTCATGTAGCTGGCGTCAATCATAAATAACAAGAACGAATGAATAAAAAATCGAACCATTCTAAATAGCAGTTCGTGTATGAAATAGACCATAATGTAATAAATAATTCGCACAATGAATTATGATAATATACAGGAAAATTATTATAGCATAGGTACCATTCATTTCATCAATTATTATAATAATATAGCAGGTGTCAATCGCTACTTTGCTCCTTTTAAAATGTAGTTAAAATCGGAGAGTATGTTTCAATTATAGCTTATCGGAGGATGAAAGGGCGACCGTTATATTCAAATGTCTGTATAATATTGTCAAATTATACAAATGCAATCCATTTATTTATTTTCATAATTAGTAAATACTCTTAAAAATAGTATTTTTAAAGTCCATGTCCAATTATATTGTATGTGTGGTCACGGATTCTATCCCTAGTTTGTGCTACTGGCCAGACCTTGGATATGTGACTCCAAGGTCGAAGGCCTAACAGAGTTTGCCAATTTATCTTATTTCATTGAAACAGTTCCAACAAATTGACATCCCTGTCTCTTTCGGAAAAATTTGGGTTATTCAGCATCTCGATTTTCGCTGATTTGTGTAAATGCTGTAAAGTTATCCATAGATGTCTCTATAGATGTTAATTATTTGTATTTGGCTTGTAAAATACTAACAATACTTCTGAATAATGTTTGACCATAGATGACGTGTTTAATGTAAAATATACAATTAATAATTATGCTAATAAAATTAATCATTTTTTATCTGTTTTATGTAAAACGAGTATGCATACTCGATTAAATAAAATATTATATATATATATATATATATATATATATATATATATATATATATATATATATATATATATATATATATATATATATATATATATATATATATATCTACATATGTATAAAATATCCAAGGTATCCAACCTTGGACATCCAAGAAAGTAACATTACATTATAATTAGGTACCATTCATGTATTTTTGAGGATCTTTCCCATATAGAAAGCCACATTCTTTAAAATCATGTCCCTTGATTTTTCAAATTGAAGTTTAAGGCGCAGACACGCTTTATTACTTTATTTTAGCTAGTTTTGCACATGTAAAAATGCACACGAAATAATAAGACTGTACGAATTAACAAAGACACGAAGACACGCCTATCACAGCTGGAGTCGCCTAGACGTACCGTAACACACTTTTAAGTGTTTTATTACCATTGAACTAAAGACACAGAGGTACTACGGTACGCCATATCTGTACCACTGCGGCCCCAACCCCCGAGCTTCTTTTTGTTGATATTTTATCCTTGTATTTACTTTACCCTTGTAGGGGAAACTTATCGAAATGATAAGACCGTACGAATTAACAATGACATAAGACACGCCTATTCACAACTTAAGTCTACCTAGACATGCCTTGCCGTACGATTTTGTGTGTATAGTTACATAACCAGCAGCATGGACTATTGGTTAGCATATCTTGCTATTTTCAGTGTGATTATGAGTTCGAGTCACACTGGTTGCTGCTGGTTTGTAACCAGGTCAGTCGTTTCTTATCAGAGTGCCAATTTTTCTGATTTTCATTTTCAAACGATTCCTACAAAATTGGCTTTCCCTAGCCACATCTCTCGCGAAATCTTGAGTTATTGTGTTATATCTCAGGATTCGTCTGGTTTCTTTCCATAGATGTCTCTGTTGATGTTTATTGTATAAATTCGCATTGTTGTATAAACATGTTTGTTGGTCGTATTGTATACGATGTTTACTAAGCGTATTCTATACGATGTTTGCAATATCTGACCATTGAAATTATATATATATTTTTAATACATAATTCGAAAACATACATGACATATGAGGGGTATAAAAGCAAAGGTGCCTATGTTCACTTACATAAGTTCTATTAGAATAAAACTAACCCAAGATCCATTATTAAACAATAACAAAAATAGGCACCTTTGCTTTTATACCCCTCATATGTCATGTATGGTTTCGAATTATGTATTAAAAATATATATATAATTTCTTGGTGTATATAGTACACTCGTCGCATTGTAGCGATCTGCAATGACGAGTGTACATTGATTAATTGAATAAAATAAAAATTAAATTAAATATCAACGACTTATCTTCTTTATAGCACTGCAATCTCAACATCATTACGAATTATTTAGAATAATCACGAAGAAATTGAACTATTACTTAAATCGCTTATCATTTTTTACATATACATACATATAGCCAGCAGTTTCGCTTAGTGGTAGCGTATATATTTAGCACCACTGAGGTCAAAGGTTCGAGTCCTCGCCATCTGCTGGTTAGATTTGGGGGTTTTGTGACTCCAAATCGATCGTTTCTCTATCAGAGTTTGCCAATTTTATCTGATCATTGCTGAAACGGTTCCTGAAAATTGGTATTAGATCTAATCCTGTCACAAAATCTGCCTGTGTATAGTTTGTAATAATTATACACAGTAATCTGAAATCTATAGATATCTCTATAGACATCTCTATAATTTCGTATTTATTATATGTATAAAAATTGTATACAAAAAAAAAATCTAAAAATAATCCATAGATGTTTCTATGATTATTATTTCTGATTAATTGTTATATGCTGTATATTCTGATTGTATATGTATGTATTACTGTATTTCTGATTTCTGATTATTATTATGTATTCTGTATTTCGTTAACGTACACCCGTCGCATTGGAGGAAATCTGTAATGGCGAGTGTATATTGATTTGTAACAATAAAATAAAATAAAATAAAAAATATATTGATAGATTAATAGATGATAGACATATGTAATTAGCAGCAATCATATATTGACCTATAAAATTCAATGTAACGCAACATTGACCAATCAAATTATGCAAATTCACACCGAACGTCCAACATATCAATATCACGTGTAAATATATGTATGTATGAATTATTATAATAATATGTAAAGGTTTTGAGAAGCGTCGGTCCGAATCGAATACGAAAGCTGTTCATCACGCCTCTACACTCTCACGTTCCGGTAATTTTCACTTAAACGTTGCACTATATAATTTTATCACATTGTTTTTTGCACTTAACACCTTGTCCGCCGATACATTCTTGCATACGTATGTACATCCTCCTTCATACACAATAAAGCCTCCCCCCTGCCGCCTTCCTCTCTCCTCCCCTCGTGTATAATATAAATATAAATGGAAGAAACGGCCGCCAGGAGGGGTAAATTTGCATAAGACGTGCGTCGAAGCTCCGATTTTGTTGTGTGCATTGCAATTATGCACTTAGTCTCCAGTGCAAATAAATTGTTAATATGCGCACTCGCTCGCTACCGGTCGCTCAATTACATAAATTATGTGCAAACAACGACTGGCAAGTACTAAAAAGTAATTTTTCAACGCGTCTCATTATCCCCCACCGTGTGTCGGTCGACATTTTCTTTAATGCCTGTCATAATAGTTTCAGGTTCGACGTTGAAAAATTGGCGAAAAATCAACAATGTAATTCTGTCGAATCTTTTCGGCGAAAACCGGTCGATGTCCGTCCGGTGACATTAAACTGAAGTGTTAATGTGTGTGGTGCGAGGCTGTGCTTAATCAATTTTAATAAGTACCTTATTATATGTCCCGGGGAAATGTCTGTAATTATCGCCTGAATGAATAAATATTGGACGTGTAATGAAAATGTATAAAAATATCCCTCTACGTGTACTTACGTACAGCTTTTGAATATCGACACCCAATTTCAAGGCTGAAATCTGATGGTTTTGTAAATTTATGTAAGTTTATATACATCTTATATATAATTTCGAAAGAGACTTTGTATGTATTAAAGGTTTGGGTGGGAGCATCGAAAACAAATAATATTCGTCGATATCGTTGAACATTATTTTTTTTCGATTTAAATGAATGTAATAAAAAAACAAATGAATGTTTACTATTAGGTTGTTTTGCCATGTTTAAGCTCTTTATATTACAAATACCGAGCGAAGCTGGGTAAAACCAATAGTATATTATATAGATCTTCTGCTTAGCGTCAAGAAGGTGCCGGGTTAAAAATGAATGAAAATTATTTTTTCAGAGTATGCCGTTAGTCAGACCTTGATTTGGGACTCCAGGTTGATCATTTCCTATCAGAGTTTGCCAATTTTCTATGATTTCATTGTTGAAACGGTTCCCGGAAAAAAATTGGCTAAAAATCCTTCCTACCTACTATGTCACCACTAGTTGAAGTTTGATTGATGTACAATAAAATTTATGTACAATTCATAGATGTCTCGTTAATTTGCGAGTTATTCAGTGTCTCGCAATTCAACGACTTGTAATAAAAATGCTGCATTTGTATTTGTAATTGTAATTTGTAATTGGCCAGGAAGGCGCATTGGGATTTACCTGTAAGGCCTTCTTGGTATATATGTATATGTAAACATATTAAAGATTGAACGAAACGACTGAATTGATGTGAAGATTCTTGAATGACATTTTTTAGTCAAAGTTTCGATGTTTTCTTTCGATGTCAAAGTTACATTTCAGAAATAGCCCAAATATCAAACAATATTAAGTAGTTTTAAAACGTTCAAAGTAAGATCATCAGAATCAAATTTCCATATATATATATATGTACGGAGATCAAAAAAGAGATTACATTTAAATTTCAGAACTGAATAATTTACTGTTGTAGAATCATCTGCACGATAAAAACACATGCACATAGATGCACTTCAAAAGCAGCTCTACCAAACACTCACTTCGTGTAATACATGTCTATGAACGTCTACAATTGACAACCACTATACAAGAAAGTGGTCACATTGAATGAAACACACGAACATCTTCAGGGCGAATTGTCGAAAGTGGATTCAGCGAATGCACCACGCCATAACTCAGTGGTTGCATCAAACAGCACAATGCAGACATAAAACATCCGTATCAGCATCATCGTAATGGCGCTGATGCATATTTAATATATTTATAAACGTGCGAAAGGGGATGGGTTACTCTATACAAGTATTATACGTATTAGTACCCACACACGATCCATAGATCTACATCTAACAATTGTCTCAAATGTAATTGTAAATAATTACACGTATGTAGCCGGACGTGAGCGATTACATGTAACATAATTGAATTGGACGATTATTATAATATTATTTAAATAATCATCGTATTAATATATGGCGAGTCAAACTTATTTTGACGACTATTTTTACATTGAATTGAATTCTACATATATACATGTAGGATCAAGATGCAACGGGTTTCAAATTATACACGTGGATTAGATCAGACAGTGTTTTATTGTACGTCTTAATGTAAGTTACTAGCTGCATGGGTAGTACACCAAAGGTGGCCACGCGGGCTTTTTTTGGACATAGTTCATTTCTCCAGTATTGTCGTATTGGCCTAATTTTTTTCTATATACATATGTATACTAGTGGTTTTACGCGGCATCGCTCGGTATTTGTAATATTAACCGCTTAAACATGACTAATATAATAGTAAACATTTTATTAAATTTATTTGAATAGTTTTATTTTATATAAATTTATTTGAATACTCGTTTGTTTTATTAAATTGACTGTCACGAACAAACAAATGTAGGTATATACTAAGTCTCTTTCGAAATTATATGTATACTAGAATCTGTAGCCCCCGGGAATTCGAATCCTTTGATTCGAAAAAAATCAAATCGAATGTGTTGTCTACAAACCAACCAACCAAGGTTACATATATGCAAAGTCTCTTTTGAAATTATATATTAGATGCAGTTGACAGAGGTTTCTAGTATAAAATATAATATAAAATGGACATCTCTGCTGGCAGCTAAATTATTTATATATATATATATATATATATATATATATATATATATATATATATATATATATATATATATATATATATATATATATATATATATGTATGTATCTTGCTTAAATAAAAAAAAGTATATAGCTAACAGTAATTGCATACAAAAATAGTCTCAATGAACGAGCATAGCAGATACTAATATATTATAAGTACTCATTGAAGTTATTCATTTTCAAAAAATGAGAGAACAATATCAATTTCTTGATTGGTATTCATCCTTTATTAGTCAAAAAAAAAATTTTCACGCCTAAGATATAAACTACACTTCAAAAGAGCCCCCGTGGCCACCATCATAGTACTCAATCATAAATGCTCCGTACTATACACCCTACACCAGTGGTCGCCACGTGGGCTCTTTTGGGGCGTATTTCATATTTTTGGCGTGAACTTTTTTTTTCGACTAATAAAGGATGAATTGATATCGTCCTCGCGTCTTTTAAAAATAATTAACTACAATTAATACTTGCTATACCCGTTAATTGAGACTATATTTGTATGAAATTAAAATACTTTTTTCTCTTAGCAAGACAAAATTTATGTAGCTGCCAGCAGAAATGTTCATTTTATTTTAACATATTATATTTTATACTGAAAACCCCTGTCAACTGCATCTATAGAAAAAATAGACCGATTGAATAATAGTGGAAAATTGAATGAAATTAATGAAAAAGAGCCCACGTGGCGACCACTGCCCTACACAGTCGAAACCAAATCCTACATATGTACATATTCACTTATTAAACCAATCCAGCATATAACTTAAATATAAATTTTCGGTTGTTTGCCCGACTTTTATGCAAATCTACAGTTTTAAATTTTGAACCACCAAATTGGGTATACCTCATTATTTTCACACGCCAAATATTGCCTAGCAATCCGACTAGTAATAAATAAAATATGAAATAAAAATCATATCTATCGACGTTAATGATTTTAATTTAATTATGTAACTAATAATCTATTAAGCAAACACCGCATGCAACTGCGCAAAGTTTGCATTTGAAATGCATGATATTATATCATAAATGCCTTACTAATTGAAAGTCAACTTATCAATTATATTTACGATTTAAATAATTGCAGTTGATCTGTAATATTAAATGGCTAATTATCGCTTATTCAATTAAAATTACAACCGACGACAGTTTTCATTATAATAAGTAAGGTTTTCAATGAACACGCAGTTTTATATGTATACATATTATGTTACAAGTTTGTCGAGTTATTAATATATTGAATATGTACATATCCTAATGAACAGTTTGACAACCTTTCACATTCATGCATACTTAGAATTTATGACTCAATCAAGCTTCGAAGCCTCGAAACGGGACCAATCGATACGTGTCGGGCTGGAGATGCTGTATTGGCTGATGATTCGAATTCTGGATGGAGTTTCGTAAGATGGCGTCTCGCACTCTCCCTAGGAACCCAACCCACACCTTCTCAACCCTGTCAAGTGGCAGAATTTAATTTAAATGTCACTCACAGTCGAGTTAACGAGTCGGCAGGTTATTAAGAACGGCCCCGGCGATTATTCACCGTGCACTTCTCTACTACAACCTCTTAGACAACTAACCGTTCGCTAATTATTGGCAAAACGAACCAATTTGTCGGCACTTGCGTATTTGAATAGTCCTCTTGAAGATTTGTACAACACAATTATTTCAATCGGGACTTTAAATTTTGAAAAATAATACCAATTTGATGACGCATTCTGTTATTTGGCCTCAGTAGGTATCTAAATATGCCTCTCATACACATTTTTTCTTATTGGTGTTTTATTTATTTGAATATTTTTCATTTTTAATACTATCATACATATAATAAATGATTTTCAATAATGAAAACAACAATTGAAATAGTGAAAACATAAAATATTAGCAATCAAAATCTCGAAAAGTCAAATCCTAATGCCGAATCGAATCTAAGATGAGTTAGATCAAATTGAATTGGTGAAATTAGTATTTAAATATATCGTATTTATGGATGCGAATAAGTTATATGTAAATAGGTATTAAAAAGTATCGTATTATTTTTATTTCCGTATAATTTTCGATCAATTGAAATTATAAACACATAAACGAATCGTATCGAATAGATAACTCATATGAAGAAAATCTTAATCTTAGATTATTACTCTTCTTTATTTTGACATAATCAAAAATCAAAGTTGACAGTAATATATTCAATGTTATATATTGTATAATTAAGCAAAAGTTTAGAAATACATACATACATATATGTACGTACTAACTGCGTAATATTTCAACGAGTTTTCAACACTTACATTCAAAAATTTATTATAAATAATTTCAGTAGGTATTGAACTTTTTTTGATATTGAATAATTTGCTCGTATGTCTAAGCGTTCCAAAATATTAAATAGAAATTGATATATGAAATACATTAAGAATAACAAGCGTTTCAAAATGGTAATACGCGTTGCGTAAAATGTGTGCGCTCGCCGGTACAAATAACTCCAAGTTTCATACATTAATTAAGCTATTAATTAGAACCGAAATGGCTTCTCTTTTGAATCGAACGTTTTTCTTAACGGTTTCGAGTGTCGATTTCGCCAGTGCAATTCAGTTGAGCAATCGAAACAGAGGGAAAAAAATTAAACGAGATCGCGAGTACGCAAGAGAAATCTTTCCAGGAAGAAATCTATCCGCGGAACGAGATTAATTGTACGTCAACATGTCGACAGACGGACACGGCAATCTTTCTAAATAATTCCGCAATCTCTCGGATTGGCTTCTTCAGATGCTGTATTAAATAAAATGAAAAAAAAGCAGAGAAAAAACAGCGACTCTTCAACGGTGCCGATCAATTCGAAAATCACGTGTGATATAATTCGCACGTTCGAGCGTGTTACCACTATTCTGTCAATTTGTTTTTAATTTTTTTTCCACAACTTCTATGTTGAATTAATTTTTAGATTACATTTTAAAACAGTACATACGTTGAGGTTTATGATGAGTCGTAACTGGGTGAGATATCAAATCGTGTAATTGTATTTTTATGCATTTGAACGTAATGCGGCTGCAATTAATTAAAAAGCGGTCTACGGTCGACTTCAAAGCGAAGTGCAAAAACTGCACCTACTCGTATTAGCAAATAATTTATATTCCGATCTTAAGAGAAGGGTAGTGAATCAAAAGGGGAGATGCATATAACTTTCAGTAGTCAACAACTTTTGTCGAAATTAGGACAAACCGAATACTTTACACATTAGTTAAGATTAATAAAAAAATATTTTGTTTTAATTTATTTATTGAAGATTTCTATTATCATATTATATTATATATGTATAATATGTTCAATTTAAAAAAGATTCTTTATTACAAACTATCATTCTTTTTGATATTTCATTATGAATTGATCATTGGCTGGCTGTTCATTCTATTCAACATAAGGATTTTTCCTTTTATAGTATAAACACTAACATTAAATTGAGATTATATTATTAATACTAGCAAAAAAAAATTATGTGTGAAATAGATGATGATCGCTGGATCAATGAGTATTAAAATATACTTCAGATGTATTGTTAGCACTATATTATATGAAATATAAAAAGCATTTTAAAAAAATCATACGAATTACGCGAGAAGACATACGAGATGAATTTAGATATTGTTCATTTTGTAAAGTCGCATGAAATGATTGTTTGATTTGTATGATTTTTTGTAACAAATATGTAGAATTCATTTTATATATTACATATAATACTTTTTTTATTTAATGGGATATAATTTAGCTTAATGGCCCTCGTGTATATATTTTTGAAATTCTTATTTTTATATACATATTTTATAATAATATCAAGACTAATATTATTTCATGTTCAAGTTCAAGTTCATGTTCAAATGAATGTGATACTAAATTAAATTTAAATACTGCTATGGCATAATTTATATGAAAAGAGCATTGCGAATATCATATATGTACATACATAAAATAGTATTCAAATTCGTTTGATTTTGAATCTCTGGGATCTTTCCAGTCGCAATTACATAGCAAACTACAAAAACATTTAAAAAATCGTCTAACACATGGCAAGGTTTTCATTCAAACGCAAAACACTTCATAAGATATGTAATTGGGGTGAGCAATTATGTGCATGGCAAACAGCACATATCGTAATGAATTAATTAATATGCATAATTGACACGTATTTAAATGGACATAAAGTGGCGTGATGACACACACTGCTCGTGTGATATATGCGGCAACTGAATCAATGTCATCATACGAGCAATAATTTATAGTTGTCACACACCGATGAAGAACTGGTTTCGTTGTATGAACCGTGACGAGGTCCATACATACATACGTACATTTTCTAATAAATTCAATCGAATTTAACCGCAGAGTTGACGACACCTGGCCAGTGCGGGCCACAAAGAGCCGCTAATGCAATTCATCGCAAATAATAATATAATTTTAATTGACATTGTTAATCTGTCTGCGCTGTAATGTTTTACTTCCACGCTACGAATGTTAATTATTGTTAAATGGGTGTATTGTCGAGAGCGATTCGCGAATGCAAATCAGCGATAGCGAACCGTTGGAAATGTCCGGCATTCTATTATTATGTGTAGGCATGTAAACGATAGATTTGATAATTATGAAATTTTCTAAGGAATGTCATGTTATGTCTACGGTAAAAACCTGCAATGGAGTTGACGAAGCGTTATCGATTATGCGTTAGTATTGAAATGTTAGTGCCTCGATAAAAATATCAGCTTACATCGTATCGACGGGAAATTAACAGGTAGGTATTGGAAAAATGTTGAATTTATATATAATTTAATATGAAATTTAAAAAAAGTGGCTAGAATAATTGTTATAATTTGTTTATTGAAGCCTCGTGTAAGATTAAATTTTCATTAATAATGATTATAGGTTTAATATTTATAGATGTACAGTTTTTAAACTTCAAATTCGTCATTTTACAAATCAAATTTGTCGTTTTACAAATCAAATTTGTCGTTTTACAAATCAAATTTGTCGTTTTACAAATCGAATTCGTCGTTTTACAAATCAAATTCCTCGTTTTACAAATCAAATTCGTCATTTTACAAATCAAATTCGTCATGTTGCAAATCAAATTAAACAATTCATTTTATTATACATAAATAACTTTATAGAGAATATTATAGAGGATCCTCCAGCAAATTCCGAGCAAAAAAAAATTAATTTTTGAAAAAATCTCTTCAATTGGATTATTCATCATAGGTGAATATTATGGCGTTCTCTAACATTTTCTATGCATATTATATTCTCTATACATACATATTGTATTAAATATTCTCTTTTTCTCTATACATAATATTCTCTATAAAGTTCTCTATGTATGTATAATAAAATGAATATTAAAAAAAATACATCCAATTGTTGAATTTGATTTGCAACATGACGAATTTGATTTGTAAAACGACGAATTTGATTTGTAAAACGACGAATTTGATTTGTAAAATGACGAATTTGAAATATAAAAACTGTATAGAAAAAATGAGTTCAATTAAAAGCAGTAGGTAGTCACTATGTATATTGAAATCATTTTTTATTGTATTAAAAATATATTTTGAATACATATTTAATGAGTAATAAGTATAATAACTTAAACGTACATAGGTACCTACGTATTTTTGAATTTGAAATTAAATGTTTTTCATTAGATTACATTAAAAAAAATTGATTATATTAAAAATGGTAACATTAGATGATGTATAATTTGTACTTTATATAATATTTTTTTATTATACAACACAAATTTATGTATCGACTTCAATTTTTGATTAAAAAAAAATTCAATAGAAAAAACTATTTGATTGAATTTTTTCATTGCATTTCATTACGCGCTGACTATAAGATAATTAATATTAACCGTTTTATCAAATCCACATATATATTATATTATATTAATAAACGATTTGTAAGGTTAATTGGGTAGGCGCGATTGGCGCGAGATAAAATCTATTAACGTTTCACTCGCTTAACGATTTAAAATAAATTAATATTCATCCTATTACCGAACCGATCCGACTCTGTCCGCGGCTGACAGAATATTGATTTTACATTTAAAACATCGTTAGAACAAATAAAACTGTTTCCCGATCGCAAGGTATCGATTACAAACGACATGTTTAATTGCGCGGCCACCAACGATCAAAACTATACAAACGCGACTATAATAGTTAGGAATAAATAATAAATAAAAGGAAAAAATAATGTTTTCAGCGGTTAAAAGCCTTTCATTTAAAAATCATTCTTGTATACATATGTACATATGTATATATATATATATATATATATATATATATATATATATATATATATATATATATATATATGTACATATCTACTTATGTACTTGTCTACATATTATGTATGTATATACTTTGATATTGTTGGATAGAAATGCGTACTAATAAACATTTTATTTAATGTTTTTCTTATAGATATAATAAAACAACACATTTATTTTGTATTTAATACAAAAATATATTATAGTTTATTCATTCATTCTGTAAAACGATACGCGTCAATCTTCCGCCTGAGAACTATACGCTTTGATACCTCAAATGTGACGTGTTTTGCTTTGTTTTTTTAATCTATTTTTTGTACCATAAAAAGGATAACAAGGAATTGATTAAAATAACTAAAAAGCAAAAGGATGGTTAGTCGAGAAATTGATACATGGAGCTTTGATACGTCAACCACAAAAAAGTTTGACTACATCCAAAAAGGAGCGCGCGCTCTCGTTACGAGCTTTCGCATCATTGAATTCGTTTACAAATATACACACAATATGGAATAACTTTCAAAATATCGTATTGTATTTAAAATTGTCCTGGAAGATTCAAACAGCATGTTGCAATGACATAACAAATCATATTACTCACTATTAGGAAGTATTTTATTATTTCTATTCGTTGAATTGTATATTTGATGATACAAACTGTAATATTATATAATAAAATATTTATTATAAATATGTGCGTGTGTTTGTTAACTCTTTAAAACTCGTAAAAATCAAAAATTGATTAAAAAATCACCTTCGACGAAAAATATACATAGTAAACGATACGTGGTTCAAAATTGAAACTATCCCTTGAAAACCGATCGAAGTTGATCATTTCTTTGGAAATGTATTATTTTTCCGTTAAATTTCATTTAAAATGTTCTTCAATTGAAAATTTTTAAGCCCACAAAATATCTCCGCCTCTATATTATTGCCAAAATTCTCTCTAAATATACAAAAAAACATATTTATGTACATAACAAATTGAAAGTTTGTTCTTAGATGCTTACATTATGTATAAGTATGTACATTGTTATGCCTAATAAGCTTTAACATCCGGAATTTCATGAACCTATGTAGGTACATATTTTGTACCATATAAAAAGCAAACTTATAAAATTCAGCTACAATAACAGTAGTAAAAATGTACTGTTGTTCAACATCATTAAATTTTATGATTTCACTCTTTTATTGTACAATACTGCGGATCATCAAAAAAATATATATACCAATTCATGATAGTTAAATCCAACTCTTTGAAAAAAAGGCACAAAATTCAAAAATTCCACATAAAACAGGGCACATGTACATATAGAAGTCCCATTTTTCACTTCAATATGATAAGGATCAATTAGAAATGTTTTTAATGGCCTCAATGAAGATAGCGAAGATGAAACGCATTCCATCAAGATACGAAATACCTACATGAAATTAAATTATCACACACTTATCAAACTAGATAATGTAACAAGCTTTGCACCAACCTGAACTGGGCCTGTCGCTGTATCTGGTGCAGTAGACCCACGCAGGCCACACCATCGGTCCATCTCCTTTCCCAGCTTTTTCTTCCGCGGCAGGCAATTGATCCTGTTTAGACAAGTCTATGGGATTCCCCGTCGCCGGTTTGTCTGTACCACTACCACCAGAACTGGCACCAGAACTGACACTGCTCGTCACCATATTGTTCTGCAACGAGGACGAACCACCTGTCTTCAGCTCGGTCTGCACCGAGGGCAACCTCGGACCGGGCAAATTGTTACTAGCCACCACTGGATTGCTCTTATAATAATTATTGCTACTATCTTTGGATTGGGGGAGGAAAGCTCCTGTGGGCTTCACGCTACCGGCGCCTGAAAAAGCCGACTCTTTCAGACTCATGTGATGATGCAGAGGTACTTGCTGGGGCTTCGGAACTTGGACAGGATTCACAGCAGTCGGATTCAGGACGGCAGCTCCGAATTTATGCTTAGCCGATCCAGATTTACTCCTCTTGTGCAAAGGATCTGTAATCCTCCTACCGAAATCTGCCTTCAATATATTATCAATACTGAACTTCAAACCATTATGGTTCAGAATAATGTTATGCCTCGCTTCGTCAGTACTAGGATGATTCGCACTACTTCCAAACAGCCTCTCGTTAACACTCGAATTATTACCATTAGAGCACTTATCGCGTTCTTTAGAATTGTTCTTACGCGTGTCTTCATTTTGTTTGTTCGATAGGATGAATCCGGAATTGAGCGCTGGTATGTGTTGTTGTCCCATTTGGATCGGATTTACGAATGGCATTTGCTTGTAGTATCTCAGATTGGACGGCAATCCAGTCTGTTGTCCTAGTACGGCAAAATTGGACAGATTCTGCATCAGATTCAACTTGTTTTCGCATCCTGGAGACGTCGGAGACAGTTGGTTTTGATTCGGCGATTCGTTGGGAGATAAGCGAGACATTGCCGGAATGACACTCGTGGGTGAATTAGATAAGCTTTGATGATTCGGATGTATCGCTTCAACTTGCTGCATATTAGGCTGAAGTCCGTGGTGAGGATTGAAGAGTAATCTGTTTTGGTTTAAGAAAATGAGTGGATTCGGAGCCGCTATTGGATTAGGCCTGAGCAACATATGCTGTCCCGTGTGTAAGTTTTGGCTCAATTGGGATATGGCGCTTAAGTGGGATTGGATGTGTTTGAATGAAGATAGATTTTGGACGGGATTTGAAGCTGGCGATGGTGTTGGACTTGAACGTGGGGATAAAATTTGAGAGTTTGCTGTAGATGACGTCCTATTTTCGCTGTCGAAATTGTTGATTTGTGCCTCGTTGCCCACTGAGAGCACTGTGTCTTCACTGCAACAACTATTCTCGTCCATGTCTTCGCTCATGTTTCTGTCGCGCAATCGTTTTTTGTTCTCTTCGGAATATGCAGTGTCGTATTCGGCGTTGTCTCTGTATTTTAAAACATCGATTTCTTTACGAGGCGAGTCTTCGTCTAGGGAGCAGCTCTCCCTTCGAGAAGACGGTGACGAGTACGAGTTTCTATTGTCTTGGTTTTCGTCTAGTCTAGGCGACATCTGCCTTACATAAGTTGGCGTATTTTCGAGGAGCTTTTCCGTTGAGAATACGCCTGGGTTTATAGTGGCTGGACTCACGCTGTCCCTCTCCTGTTTCATCTTGAGGACGTTCTGCATGGAGAAGGGGGAATTTTGCAAATTCGACTTGGCGTCAGGACTGGCCGCGACCGGTTCCTCGACCGGTTGATAGTCCTGTTGGGCGACCATGAAAGGATTCCGTTCGGGACTGGCCGGCTTGTATTCGGGACTGCTGGAAGCTTCCTCGTTCTTCTCCCTGGTGTTGATGGAATGGAGGCTGCCATCATTGGAGTCGTCGTCGCTCTGCTCGTGCATCTTCACGTGACCGGTTTGCTGATGGTGGATCACGTTGGCGCTGACCGCCGCCATCTTTCCGGGCACGAAACCCGAATCATTCACCGATTTTACGCACTGAGATCGACGGACCGTATCCCGATGAATTTGTAGCGAAAATCATCGTGTCATTCAATATTCACCTTTAAGAAAAATAAACAAAAAATATATACATATGTACGCTGGCATCAAAGTTACGAACGAGGATGAATTCCCACGCGGTTACAAAGGTAGGCATTTTGCGCAAGGATTTTTACAGCTTGTTTCCTTTTCATTAGATTTGTTCTTGGTTATTTATTACGCGTGCGCTTTTTTCCCCGACGTACAATGGGGTCCGTCTGTCCGTCACAAAGGCCCACCGTTGAGAGTCCCTGACCGCCCACTAGGTCGCTTGTCAAAATTGAACATATACCCAACAATATTGACTCATAAATTACGAGCTATAGTCGTGGACTATTTGCACATTAGCGAGAACAATTGTGACTACACGGTGTTCACAACATTAAATTGTATAACGTCAAACTGCATACATATCTGCCTTTGTGTTTGCGTGTGTTGTGTTTGATTTCTAAACGGCCAGTGTTGAAATATTTAATTAAGTAAATTCTGACCATTCACAAATCTGGCCCTTGTTATTATTTAAATATTCTAATAATAATAATTTTTTATTCACTTTGTTTGATATATTCAACAATGAAACGAATTATTTTAAGACATTATAATTTAAAGAAAATATATGTCGAAATATTCAATTAAATAAATTATGACCATCCATATTGAAGAAAAGAGTCGAATGTGGCCCTTGCTATGTATTATATGTATTTCTTTAATTAGTATAATAATAATAACTTTATATTCACTCTCTTTGATATAATTATTCAACATTGAAACGACTATTTTAATTTAAATTAAACAAATTTCCAAATATTTAATTAAATAAATTATGACCATGCATCTTTTATATATTAAGAAATCGGTCAAATGTGACCATTGTTAATGTATGTTTTTAATATTCTAATGATAATGACTTTTTATTCACTCTCTTTAATATACTTATTCAACATTGAAACGACTTATTTAAAGACATATTAATTTAAATTAAATAAATGTCGAAATATTTAATTAAATAAATTATGACCATGGATAATAACTTTTTATTCACTCTCTTTGATTTATTCAAAATTGGAACGACTTATTTTGAGACATTATAACTTAAAGAAAATGAATGTCGAAATAATTATAACCATCCATCTTTTATACATATATTAAGAAATCGGTCAAATGCGACTCTTTCTTTATTTATTTACTTTCTTTGATAAAATTTTTCAACATTGAAACGACTTGTTTTAAGACATTAAAATTTAAATTAAATATTGAAATATTCAATTGAATAAATAATGACCATTTCTTTTTATATATTAAAAAATAGGTCAAATGTGGGCCCTTGTTTGTGTATTTCTAATAATAATACATTTTTATTCACTTTCTTTGATATATTCAACATTGAAATAACTTAATTTAAGATGTTATAAATTAAAGCAAATATGTAAATGTCGAAATATTTTATTTAAATAAATATGAGAACTAATTCTACTTTCGAATTACATAAGAAATGTGATAAATGTGGTCATGAGTGTTTTCTATTAAACATATAATATAACTTTTAACAACTATTTTAATGTAGATATCCGAAATTGAAATAACTTATTTAAAAATATGGTAATTTAAGTTTAATAAACATTAAAATAAATCTAGTAATTTTAATTTAAAAAAGATATCTATTGGTTATGTTAAAACTAAGCCGAGTAATTAGAATCAATTATAGATTGCTTATTTAAGTATATTTATATTTGTTATGGGGCATATTTTCTTTAAGGTTTTTCAAATAAAAGTATTTAAAAATTAATAAAATGAAATAAACAAATTCGATGTTTCGTTTTTATACTTGATCTAGAATTTTTTATACATAATAACATGGTAGTTATAAAATAATTGATATTTCTTAATCATTTTACGTTTATTAAAATACTAAGCGTAAATCAATAATAGAATATTGTAGCAATTAATAGAAAAAATAATAATTTATGCGCTTTAATTTATAGGTATGTATGTACATACATATATTTTAAGTACATATGTATATGAAAATCCTTCACTGATTTTTTTCATGTTTAAAAAAATTGAATAAGATATAATAATATAGACATTGAGAACACCTTGTATTTAATCTTATATTCGTAATAATGTTCTGTACAATTTATTAGAGCGTTTCCTTGTTACGATTTTTTATCCGTTTTCGTCATAAATGGAAACTTTTGTCATAATGTCTGCACAATAAATCTCTTCATAAACAATAAAAGCGCATGTAAACAATACATAAACAGGCCTTTAGCGTGTGGGAACATGTCAATTAAATAGTTTCAAATTAAAATAACAATATTTCTCCGACGCACAGCCGAGAAAACTGATTTATCGAGTGAAATCGTTCACAAGTACACCAACTAACTTTTATAAAATATAATACTAATAAAAATCGTCGGTTCGTTAATAAAATATCTTTATTGCCATATTTTATCTGCCGATTGTCGAGCCGAGGCGATACGATAGAATCTTATTAGAATTCGCGCGAGAAAATAAGTGTATTTCGATTTCGAAGAGGCGATAAGCGTTTATTGCGTAAAATTAGCACATTTGCATATCAATATCGTACATACATACCTGTGAATGTTTCGCTAATTTTAGAAATCGCTTAAAAGCCGCGACGTGAATTTATTACGTCGTCGAAGACGTAGTACATTTTTTTATGTACGGTTTGCGATAATATTTATTAAAGTCAATTATATTTCGTTGCAAGCTAGTGCTATTAACTGTGCTAATTTGTAATTGTTATGCTAGTATCGGATTGTGAAAGAAAAATAAATCAAATGAAATTTGTCAACCGCCATTTTTACACTCGATGTGATTTTACTGCCATCTATCGGTAAAATCTCGTACTAAAATATTTATTTTGTATTTTTTGTTTTTATACCAATCATTTAAGTTTGTTGCGCAAATTAAATAAATTAAACACTGATCTAATAAATCTTAATTAACACTTTGCACTCTTATTGGAATTGCTCTTTCTTTTTTTATATCAATTTTGCATTTTAGTACCTACTATTGACTAAAAGAAACCGATTTTATATTGAAATATTGGCCGTTTTATTTACTTTTAAAATTAAAATACGAAAAATTTATACATTAGGAATTTGTTTCATATATCAGATATACATTTTTGATGAATTCAAATATTTTAACGGTCTGATTTTTATTTTTATTTTTGGTTTTTCAATAAGAACAAGCCTAATAGTAAAAGTAGCACCGTCTAATTTTTTTCTCTTAAATACTATTAAAATAATAAGCATAAAACAATGAAGTAATAATGTCATTGCAAAATGGTGTGATTTTTATTTCATGTCTTTTCAAGAATGTAAATAATCACAACCGTTTACATAGAATTAACCTATATTTTTTATTATTTTTCTATGCACATCCCGAAAAGAAAAAAATACAGATTATGAGACATTCATTGATTCATTATTATTAATTATATACAGAAATTCAATATTTTTCAGCAAAGTTACGGTAATTTCATTTCATCGTAGATGTATTTGGATTTAAAGTATATAAAAGTATCATATTCAAACAACAATACTATCGTAATATATAATATATATTGTAAGCTCAATAATTTAGCTAACTTTATACGGAAAAGTTTAATAATAAAATATCATTAAACTTTATAATAAACTCTTTGGTTGGATTTTTTTTTAAACCAAGGAAACGCTCATTTTTTCGCTGATTTATCGTCAATTAATTCGGCGAGTGTTAATTTAAAATTACATATTCCACAACAGCGAAACTTCAACGTTACTTAATTTGCATACGCTTGTAATAAGTATGTACATTTCCAATGCTGTGAAAATTCAAAATTAAAAGGCTTTCGCGTCCCACACGCCAATTTGCATACAATCCACGAGTACTTATTTATATTGAGTTTTTAATACATAAAACACGTGTTAAATTTTCACGATTGAATTCACCGAGACGGGAAAACACCCGTTGAAATTAAATCGTAACTCTTATCAATGTCGGAATTTAAAATTACTTTAATATTAATGAGTCAATAAGAGCCAACTTTTTATTACATTAGTAGGTAGTATCAGTGACTGAAAGAATACTTATTGGAATTTTATTTTAACCTATCTTAATTAAGTCTATAAATGTTTTTATAACAAACATTCTTCATATAAAATTGTATGAATTTTATATATTTATTTTATTAGCTGTATAATTCAATCACACTTTATGATTTTTTAAACGTAAAATCACGAAGAATTTCAAATACATTTATTTTAAAAAAGCTTGTAAATATCGATCGGTATTATTACATTTTGTCACAATTCGAAAAAATTAGAACAAATCTAATGAATTTGGTATCGAATTAATCTTTATATTTTTGGCTGTATAATTCAATCACACTTTATAAACATAAAATCACGAGGAATTTCATATTTGTTTATTTAAAGATATCAATCAGTAGCGTACTCATTAGGAAAATCTTTCGACAATAAAATCATTTCGTCATAAATTGTAAAAAAAAACTTTAGTTTGAACAAACTTTATGAATTTGTGTTAAATGAATCTTTATTTTTTTGGGTGTATAATTCATCACATTTGATGATTTTTCTAACTCAAAAATACGAAGAATTTAATATGCATTTATTTAAAAATATCACTCAGTGGCTTATTCAATAAGAAAACCCTTAAAATCATATTTTTATTAGAAATTGTAAAAGAAATCACGAATTTGGACAAATTTAATGAATTTTTGTATTGAATTCATTTTAATTTTTTTGACTGAATAATTCAATCACACTTTATTATTTTTTAAATTTAAAACCACAGGAAATATCAGTGTTTGTTTAAAAGAATTGATCAGTGCCTACTCGGAATGAAAATTTCAAAAATAACATCACGTAAAATAAATCTTGAATTTGAACAAATCTAATGAATTTTTGTATTGAATTCATCCTTATTTTTTTGACTGCATAATTCAATCACACTTTATAATTTTTTTAATTTAAAAACCGCGGGAAATACCACCTGCGTTTATTTAAACATATCAAACAATGGCGTACTAAGAAAGAATTTTATTTAAAAAATAACAACTAGTATAAAAACGTCCACAGAACTCAAAATACATTATCAAAAATTCACTCATCAAAAGTCAGAATTGCAACCGACCGAGAGAATCCCAATTAGAATATTATACGAGCCGATCAATTCCCATTCGAATTTAATGATAATTGAATTATTAGTCACATTGTGATCGCCCAAAAGACAATTTTCCCCATGAAAATCGCAAATACGGAATATTTGGCACTCGATGTCTCGTTAGTATGATAGTTATCGTTAGTATGATGTACTTTTCAGCTGCTTTATATAGGTTTTAGTGACTTTTGGGCGAGCGCTTAGTGACCAATAATCACCGAACCGAATTTTAAGAATTGTAAATAGGTTTTTGAGCTCCGTTTTCCTATTATGCTGTACTAGATTAACATTAGAATAATATAATACAACGATTACTAAAAAATTAAATTAAAATTGTAAAATAGAAAATGATCAGTAGATCAGTAGCTATTCAAATAGATATAAGACGTATTGCGAACATAATTTCGTAATAATAAAAAGCATTTAAAAATCAAAATCAAATTATAAGATATCATTTATCTCTCTTCTACATACATACATAAGTATGAAAGATACCTCATTTCATGCAAATTTATACATTCAATTTATGCAAATTAAGTTTAAAGTATTGGAATTTTAATTAATTGATAATCTATTTCTTCCCCTTTTGTAACGGCAAATAAAAGAAAAGAAAGTCAAACAATACAGCCTACAAAAAAAAAAACCGAGCCCAATTTAATAATACATTAAATAAAAAAAAATCCATCATAGTACGCCACCTTATGTATATGTATGTATGTATATAAACACAATATATAAAAATTCGCACTTTTATCCGATCGCTTTGCGACCAACAATCACCGAACCGAATTCTAAGAATTGTAAATAGGCTTTCGAGCTCTGTCTTTCCTATTATGCTGTACATACTAAATTAAACATGTTCATATTCAACATATGCAATAGTATTATATAAAATACATATTGTTTCCTATCATGCTGTACATTAACATTAGAATAGTATAATACCATGATTACTAAAAAAAAAAAATTAAAATCATAAAACAGAAACTGATCAGTAGATCAGTAGCTATTAAAATAGACACTGTGAACATAATTTCGTAATAATAAAAAGCATTTAAAATTAAAAAAAAAAAACCGAACTGAATTTAATAATACATTAAATCGAAAAAAATCCATCAAAATACCCCACCTTATATATACATATGTAGGTATAAACACAACATATAAAAATTCGCACTTTTATCTGATCGCTTTGCGACCAATAATCACCGAACCGAATTTTAAGAATTTTAAATAGGTTTTCGAGCTCTGTCTTTCCTATTATGCTGTACATACTAAATTAAACATGTTCATATTCAACATATGCAATAGTATTATATAAAATACATATTGTTTCCGATTATGCTGTACATTAACATTAGAATAGTATAATACCATGATTACTAACAAAATTAAATTAAAATTATAAAACAGAAAATGATCAGTAGATCAGTAGCTATTAAAATAGACATTGTGAACATAATTTCGTAATAATAAAAAGCATTTAAAATTCAAAAAAAAAAAAACCGAACCGAATTTAATAATACATTAAATCGAAAAAAATCCATCAAAGTACGCCACCTTATGTATGTATATAAACACAATATATAAAAATTCGCACTTTTATCTGATCGCTTTGCGACCAATAACCACCGAACCGAATTTTAAGAATTGTAAATAGGTTTTCGAGCTCTGTTTTTTCTATTATGCTGTATATACTAAATTAAACATGTTCATATTCAACATATGCAATAGTATTATATAAAATACATATTGTTTTCTATTATGCTGTACATTAACATTTGAATAGTATAATACCATGATTACTAACAAAATTAAATTAAAATTATAAAAAAGAAAATGATCAGTAGATCAGTAGCTATTAAAATAGACATTGTGAACATAATTTCGTAATAATAAAAAGAATTTAAAAATAAAAATAAAAAAAAACCGAACCGAATTTAATAATACATTAAATCGAAAAAAATCCATCAAAGTACGCCACCTTATGTATGTATATAAACACAATATATAAAAATTCGCACTTTTATCCGATCGCTTTGCGACCAACAATCACCGAACCGAATTTTAAGAATTGTAAATAGGTTTTCGAGCTCTGTCTTTCCTATTATGCTGTACATACTAAATTAAACATGTTCATATTCAACATATGCAATAGTATTATATAAAATACATATTGTTTTCTATTATGCTGTACATTAACATTTGAATAGTATAATACCATGATTACTAACAAAATTAAATTAAAATTATAAAAAAGAAAATGATCAGTAGATCAGTAGCTATTAAAATAGACACTGTGAACATAATTTCGTAATAATAAAAAGCATTTAAAATTAAAAAAAAAAACCGAACCGAATTTAATAATACATTAAATCGAAAAAAATCCATCAAAATACCCCACCTTATATATACATATGTAGGTATAAACACAACATATAAAAATTCGCACTTTTATCTGATCGCTTTGCGACCAATAACCACCGAACCGAATTTTAAGAATTGTAAATAGGTTTTCGAGCTCTGTTTTTCCTATTATGCTGTATATACTAAATTAAACATGTTCATATTCAACATATGCAATAGTACTATATAAAATACATATTGTTTCCTATTATGCTGTACATTAACATTAGAATAGTATAATACCATGATTAATAACAAAATTAAATTAAAATTATAAAACAGAAAATGATCAGTAGATCAGTAGCTATTAAAATAGACATTGTGAACATAATTTCGTAATAATAAAAAGAATTTAAAAATCAAAAAAAAAAAAACCGAACCGATTTTAATAATACAATCGAAAAAAATCCATCAAAGTACGCCACCTTATGTATGTATATAAACACAATATATAAAAATTCGCACTTTTATCTGATCGAATATGCGAACAGTCGACACGAAGCAGCACAGCGACGCGCCGGCCCCATCGTTCAAAGGCCGATAAGGGCGCAAGGGCGCAAGCAGTCGCCCCTTTCACATCACTTGTACGCGAGCGCATCCATGGAATCACTCGCGGCGAGATCGTATGGAGGTATGACGGTGTGTTGTGAGATTGAGCAGTGTGTGTTGAGAATGTGTGAGGTTAGTTCGCGTTTGCGTTTTCGTTTGCGTTTGCGTTTGCGTTTGCGTTTGCATTTGCGGCGCGTGTCTGATGTCGCGGCCGACGGATGACTGCGGCGTGAGACTACTATCTGGGCGGAGTTACGGCCCCATGGGCGGAATAGTGGCTCGTGATTGGTCGGTGGGACTGGGAGGCGCCTTTTTTCCCCCCCACTTCGTGCGCCTTTATCGAGCCCTCGTGCGTCTATTTCTGATTACAGGCCAGACTCGGTTTATGGTCGCGACTTGACGATTTTATTGTGTGTGGGCGTTCGGATGGGAATGCGATGGGTTGTCTTTTTTGATGTGATGGGTTTATTAAATGTCGTTGATTAAATCGATCGATCGCATTAACAATATGCTTAATTGTTTTTATTTATGTACTAGCTGTACCCGGCATGCGTTGCAACGCCACAATAACGCATACAATTCCCGTTCCCGTTTTTCACAGTAATCTTCCGGGACATACAACAAATCCTGAAAGTTCCATCGTAATCCGTTCAGTGATTTAGGAGCCTATTCGAGACACACACACAGACATTCAATTATTTTTCAATATTTATTTATTTAAAGTTTGGACCGTTGTAGCATTACAGGAATTCCTAATGCGCCACAATGGTCAAAAATATAACAGAAAAGACAAGAAACAAAATAATAAATTAGACATAACAAAAACAAAACATATACATATATACACAAACAACTAAAAATAATAATTATTATTATTATATATCGTTTATCGTCTTGAATTCATTCTATGTTTACAAGGTTTTTGTATTTCGTAATATTCTTTCTCGATTATGATTTTCAAGTTATGAATTCCATAAGTCCTCACCAGATAGAGTTTCAAAATTTGTCATCCGGACTGACCGAAACCAATCACGACAAGCAAATAATACACCACCACCACGTCGATCTACTCTATCGCGACGATGCAGCCTCCAGGAAGAATCAAAAAGTTCAGCATCAAAAAATGATGAAGTCAACCATGTTTCCGTTAGTGCTACCATATCATCACAAATAGTAGAAACGGCTGAATTAAACGCAGCCAGCTTTGTCCTGAGACCTCGAACATTTTGGTAATAAATTACCAATTTTCGGTCTCCCAGTTTGGCGCGTGACTTTCTTTGAGACAAGAAATGGCAGTTTTGATTGAGCCAACGGAGGTTGAGCCAATGGAGACGAAACGGAAGAGGAAGCAGAAGAAGAAGCCAACACAGTCACAACAGAATCACGACTATCAGGACCATTTGAGCAGGCAGATGTAGGAGAAGAGGCAAACATCGACGTCACTGCGACCGTTTCCATAGAATATATATATATATATATATATATATATATATATATATATATATATATATATATATATATATATATATTGGTAAGCTTTTTCTAAAAATTCTAAGGGGTGAATGTCATCTTCCTGAAGTTTTGTGATCTATGGACGACCAACAAATTTTGATATACAGCAAATTTGCGAGAAATAAATGATGTAGGTAGCGTTTTTATAAGATTCAACAAATTCGAGATGCTAATAACTAATAAATTTGAGGATACCGATTCATCGGATCCGTCCCAACAATTAACCCTTTCAATGCTGAACAACGCCGATCGGCGTTTTGCCGACAGATCTATGGGCCTGAAGAATGCCAATGTGCGTTGTACATTGCGCATATATAATATATAAAATAAACAAGAATACTACCTTTAAGAGGGCTGGACAGCAGTGCCTTGTCCATACAAACGTACTATACTTCTCCCTACCTCAATTATGGCACTAGAGAAATTATTTTTTAATATGCTATGGATATCCACCATTGGGGTGCATCTATCGTTTTATTTTTTTGATTAATTATTTTTTATAGGAGCTAGGAGCCGCCAAACATCTATAAAATCGCCTCTTTTTTACACCCACGAAAAGAGTCTAGCGTGGTTATTTAACGGTCGATTTTAAAAAAAATTCGCCGATAGATGCACAGAAAATATCTTTCTCATACCGACAACGAAATTTTTTTAAAAATTAGTCCAGTTTTAGAGGAGAAAATAGTAGAATACGAAACCTCGATTTTGTCAATTTAAAACACGTTTTATCTGGTCGAAGCGCAACTGTCGCATTCACTCAATATATATATTGATATATATTGTCGCATTCACTCAATATATACATACACTCAATATATATATCGAAGAAAGGAACGGTAACAAAATTAAGGTTTCGGGTGTACAGCCCTCTTAAGCTTAGGGTACCTGAGAAACTGAGAGAATCTCGCTCCAGAACTCTATTCCTGCCTATTCGGGCCAGAACTAATGTGCTTGATGACTCGCCTCTTTCAAGAGCCATTCGACTATTTAACCTGCTATCTGGGAGCCTTGATGTTTTTACTGCATCATACAGTTCTGTCAGGCAGCATATTTTAAATGACTTCTAGCTACATACATATTTACACATGTTTTCATTTTGTAATTATATTATTTAGCATAATGTGTATGTATGTTGGTTTTATCTTTATTTATATATGTATGCTATTTTTTATTTTTATATATATGAGTAATTTATCTTTATTTATGTGTATTTATGTGTTTATGTGTATATGCATGTATAATGTTTGTATGTTTATGGATGTATGTAATGTATGTGTATGTGTATATGTATATGTATGTATATGTGAATATATATACATATGTGTAGGTGTGTATGTATGTATATGTATATATGTGTATTTTTATATTTATTTATGTATGTATGTGTATTTGTGTATACGTGTAAGTATTTGTGTATATATGGATGGTGTACATATATGTTTATATAATTGTCTTTGGCCAGGAAGGCGCATTGGGTTTACCTGTTAGGCCTTCTTGGTGTAAATTAAATAAAAAATAAAAATTAATTATATATATATATATATATATATATATATATATATATATATATATATATATATATATATATATATATATATATATATATATATATATATATTGACTAGCTGAACACGCCATGCGTTGCAATGCCACAATAACGCGTGCAATTCCCGTTCCACAGACATTCAATTTTATATATAGGTATAGATATATATTTTTACGTAGGCCATAAGCTGTGTGTTTGTGATACAGCACTGAATGGTCAGTACATTCGAGTGCGAGGTAGGCGTGGCGCGATTATTGTCACACACGCGGCGTGATGCGTAGAAGACATTGATGTATAATACACAGATGGGCCCTGACGTGTGATTTTGGTCGGAGATCTTGTATTCACTAACTGAGGGGTGCGGGGTGTAACTAGCGGGGAAGTTTTTTTCCCTACGACGCAGCGGTACCTACCTACCTACTAAGAGAAAGAGCTGCCAACACTTATTTATTTAAGGGTCAGGGTAGGTTAGGTTTAGTTAAGGTTGGCCATATTCATTTAAGATTAGGTTGTTAGGGTCGTTATGTTTTGTCTCAATGTCACACGCGAGAACTGAGACAGTGAGACTGCATATTAAAGTAAAAACGTGAAGGAAGATCGTATACTAAAGTAGCACCCATTTTCCTCCATTTGCGCCGTATTAAAAACGAATAAATATTTATTATATATATTTTTTTTAATTTGCTTTGTTTGATATATCATATGTAAGTTCATATAAATATGTAAGTATCCATTGTCAAGAAAAAAGACATGTTTTTATTCAGGTTTGACAAATGCAAATAAAAAAAAACAATAATAAGTGTTTATTCATTTTTTATGCGATGCAAATACATAGAGGACCATGGTTAGGTATGTACCGAAATTACTGTAATTTCAAAGTTTTTTATATTAAAGATTTATAAAAAAATTACATCTGAAAGCTTAAATCTTTTACTTCTCTGTTTACCATTACTATCAAAGAATTGTGAAAGTTATTTTATTTTCATAAAACACCTACAATTATATCAAATTCATAAATGTACGTATTTTCATCTTAGTTAGAAAACAGTTTTCTGATTTAATTTGAATTCATACTAAATTCCAATTGGAAATCAGTTTTCTTAGTACGATTGAAGAAAATTTTGTTTATTGGAAATATGAAAATCATAAATTGATTTTTTGAAGTATATCTAAATTTGTTTCGAATCTTTTAAAAACATACATAAGTATTAAATATTTACATAAATCTAAAGAATGTTAAATAAGATTCAAAATAAAATCGAAATTAAAAGAAATGACTTATTTTTTAAATACTGAATTATGTAAGTACATATATGTAGACATATAAAATATATTGTAATTATTCTTAATTCAATGCTATATCATATAATATTATAGATATAATACAATGCAATATCAATAAAAAAATAATAGATTATTATCATTTTAACTAAAAGTCGATTATATTATACATATATGTATGAAGGACATATTCAAACTTACAAACAATAAAAAAACACCATTAATAATATATAAATTCATTCTCATGATAGATATAATATAATAGGCAGTCATAAAAATTTAAATTACATAAAATTAAGTTCCAATATCGTTGCTGAATCAACATAATCAAAAAGTCAATCCACCGAGCTTACAAAACAATCAATTTTTATGCTCCGATCTACAAAATCGAATACATTAATTGCATTAATAAACATGCATTATAATACAATCACGTAAAAAAGCCACATTGTTGATATTTTCAAACGATGCATTTACTCGTAATCGATCGGAATAAATTACCGCGAAAATCATAATATGATTTCAGCTCATTTCCGCAAAAAAAAAAAAACAAGTTAACGATAATGATATAAAAAAGATTATTTGCAATATTAAATATATAAAAAAAATTACATCATCCGACAGTAATTACGATCGCCGTTTTAGAATCGTCGTAAGCATAAATTTATTTATATTCAATACCCTCAATAGAACGGCGCGAAACGAAACGGAAATTTATTGCGAAATCATATATAAGTATTACATATACAAAAGCTTCCATACAAAAAGTGCTCAGATTCTATGGCAAAAAACTGACACTGGATTCGACGTATCGAACGACATTAATAGACACATTGAACGGGTCTACCATGATAATTATGTCAATTATGTCACGTTGGTGAAATCGTGTCAATCGTGGGTATTTAACCACCACGTATGATTGGATCGAATGTGTCGATAATTAAGTAAACTCGTGTCGTTGGCCTTTCTAGTACATATGCACTAGTCTTAGTGGTACTACATAGGTATGTTACGCAATCGAAATGAATAATAAAAACACACATAGGCGTACGTAGGTACGTACCCAGCTCACAAAAATAGGTATATAATGAGTGCTCACTTGAATCAAATGATTTATGAAGCTGGGCAATTATGGGCCGGCTACATAATCGAGTAATTGCTTCTTTATTATTATTTTCGTGGTGCGCTCGTAGCCCTTGCCCAGGACCGTATCCGATTTACTCAACTTCTATGAAGGAAAGGTCACAATTTCTCAAAGTTTTCTTTTGAAACAGCTGTGAATTAATATTAGCTAGTAATTTTCAGGAATAGATATTTTATTTAAACATCGATTTTATAAATTTTAATTAATGGTTTGTCAAACTTTAGTTCCGTCGATAGTGTGTTGTATTTGGTCGCTGTTTAGAACAGTCAGTTTTCTGAAATTAAAATCTCGAAATAATATTCGAAATAGAATGAGAAATGAAACATGATCGCCGAAAGAAGAATATGTTGTTAAAAATATGATACTAATAAAAGTGTTGTTGAAGTTTTGTTGTTAATTGTTTGTTTTATTATACCTAATAACCTAACCATTCACTTTTAAAACTGATACTCATCGCTATTGAAAATGCTTTTTTTGTACATATATTTCAATTCATAAATGGAAAATATTTATAGAAAGAATCACTTTGTTACTGTATAATCTTACATATATAAAAATGAATGTCTGTGTGTGTGTGTGTGTGTGTGTGTGTGTGTGTCTCGAATAGGCTGCTAAACCACTGAACCGATTAAGATGAAACTTTCGGGATTTGTTGTGTGCATGTCCGGGAAGATAACTGTGAAAAAAAACGGGAAAAAACGGGAACGGAAACGGGAAAAATGGGAATGAGTGTCATTGCAACGCAATAATTTCAAATGTGTTCGCTACCGGCGTTTTTCCGACAAATGGGAATGGGAACGAGAACGGGAACGAGAACGGGAACGAGAACGGGAACGGGAACGAGAACGGGAACGGAAACGGGAATTGCATGCGTTGTTATTTATTTATTTATTTATTTAACATATTAGCCACAGTGACATTACAGAGAGCTCCAACGCGTCACTGTGGCCGGTCATTCATTAATAATAACATGATAACAGTAATAATAACTTATAATAATAACAATATTACCACAACATCATTATAATCATAAAATCATAAAAAAAAAATAGCAATCATTCATATTCATAATAGGCAAAATTATGGCATTGCAAAGCATGCCGGGGTTCAGCTAGTACATATATATAAAATTGAATGTCTGTCTGTGTGTCTCGTATAGGCTCCTAAACCACTAAACCAATTACGATGGTACTTTCAAGATTTGTTGTATGCATGTCTGGGAAGATTACTGTGAAAAGAAATCGCCCAAAAACGGGAACGGAAACGGGAATGAGTGTCATTGCAACATTCAATAATTTCAAATGTGTTCGCTGCCTGCGTTTTTCCAACAAATGGGAACGGGAACGGGAACGGGAATGCGTTATTGTGGCATTGCAACGCATGCTGGGTTCAGCTTTATAAATATTGTTGTCTTGTACTCATACATATACTCTATATTTTGTATAATATTAAAGATTGAACGAACTTAAAGTTTCGATGTTATAGAAACCCAATGGTTTTAAATTATAGACTAAAAAACTTGATGGAGCTTTTTCTGCATTCTTATTGATCAATTTTTAGTGAGGAAAGCTTTTGAATGTATTTTTGAAAAAGTCTCAAAATATAAAATTGTTCTTTGTATTTTTAAACCTATCGTGAATTCATCTCTTTCTTACAATATAAAATATAAATTAAACATGAAATTTTGCTTTTGTGAATATGCTTTCTTATTTCAAATTCTTGATCACACATTTTTTAAGATAATTATGTTATTATTAATTGTAAGAAGATTTAAAAGGATGGTTCTAAAAGCTTATATATAAAACATTCGATGACATCAAGGGCGTAAAAAGCGATAGCATATTTTTTCGTCATTTATATTTTTTGCAATTGGTGATTGTTGGAATTCAATATCATAGTAAATCAGATTTTTTTTGCTAGTTTTAATAAAAATTTTAGTGAGAAATCTATAATAAAAATCAAATACATATCATATTATATCTTATCAAACTATAAAATGATATTTATGTTTATTAAATAAATCATGACGAACCCCACTTGAATATTGAATTAGCAATTCAGATTTTACATTAAAATATATACTGTAAAACAGTGTCCAAAAATTAATAAAAAGATCAACATCTCGAATGTTTTGTAACGTGAAAATGAGTACATATAATATACATCCAATCAATTTCTTTCATAGAACGAAAGATTCAAACAATCAATAAATCCAATTAATTTATCGTGCCATTTATAACAAAAAATACCCATAATTAAATACACCTAATATAATATATTCAGAAAAACGATAAATCGTCCGCATATTATATAAATTATAAAAACGACGAAGCACGAGATTGCCTCGGGTGACCGTTGGCAATTCACACTAACAACGGCCCTGGATTTCGTTATATTTTTACACGATTATTATTTGTTCTCACACGTTACTTACATATACATACATACAAACTCGGCATGAATTTTCAAACTTGACTTGTTATATAATATAATTTAATTTATGGATACGTAATCGTACACCTTTTTAAACGCCAATTTAGTTTTCGCAATCGGCACATCGGAAAGATACAAATTATTTTTCTTTAAACTAGTAATTCTATTCACCTGCAGTTTTTTTTTTCGTATTCTAGGTACGTCTGATCATAAACGTATCTGTGTTACGAGCAATATGTGTAGATATAATCTTTTGTGTGCCATTCTGTGATCAAATATGAACTATCTGCGAATATGAACGTAATGTTTGTGTAAAAGCTCCTATTTGCTTTTGGTGCCTTTTATTAATTTAAATCACATCTGCTTGAAGGAATTTCATATCCTTTCACTAAAATTATCAGATTGATTCCAGCGTATTTGAACCTTAATGTAATGTAAGAAGTGCTTACATCATAATTTGACACATTTAAACTGTGTACACCATTGATGTATAATACACTAGATGGGCCCAGACGTGTTATTTTGGTCGGATATCTTGTCTTCACTAACTGAGGGGTGCGGGGGGTTTAACTACCGGGGAAGTTGGGTTTTTTTCCCTACGACGCAGTGGTACCTACCTACCTACTAAGAGAAACTGTGCATGCGCCATGTATTTTGCATGCGCCAAAAGGGAGACAAGTATAACACGTGAGGGCGGATCTAGTATATTCTAGATCTATGGTGTACACTGCCCAACGGTCTGAAATTATATGCGAACCAGGCAGTATATTCATTCGGTAAAAGTTGAGCTAATTCAAAGCACGGCAATACTACAGTACTCGCAAAGAGCAACCAATGACGGGAAGGAGCGGATCCACCGAGCCTCGCTTCCGAGCCTAGAGAATTCCGACTTTTACCTAAAAATTACGTACTACTCTGTGTGTCTGTGCTCTTAGTTGCATAAAAAATATAAAAATATATGGATAACTGAGTTATGAGTCTAAAGCCTGGACCCAGAGGGTGCCGCGTATTGTTCAAATGTTGTAAATGCATTGTTAAAGGTTTGCCGAACCTTTTTTACAAAGGATTTACAACAATGGAACAATGAGCGGAACCTTGGCTATCCTACCTCTAGTTATGACTAAAGCCCGGACCCAGAGGGTGCCGCGTATTGTTCAAATGTTGTAAATGCATTGTTAAAGGTTTGCCGAACCTTTTTTACAAAGGATTTACAACAATGGAACAAACAAGTGGCACCTTGGCCATCCTACCTTTAGTTATGACTAAAGCCCGGACCCAGAGGGTGCCGCGTATTGTTCAAATGTTGTAAATGCATTGTTAAAGGTTTGCCGAACCTTTTTTACAAAGGATTTACAACAATGGAACAAACAAGTGGCACCTTGGCCATCCTACCTTTAGTTATGACTAAAGCCCGGACCCAGAGGGTGCCGCGTATTGTTCAAATGTTGTAAATGCATTGTTAAAGGTTTGCCGAACCTTTTTTACAAAGGATTTACAACAATGGAACAAACAAGCGGCACCTTGGTTATCCTACCTCTAGTTATGACCTACGTACATACATATATATCAGTGGCGTGCGGTGAAATTCTCTCTTTTTGTCGTACACCCTTACTTAATGTGCGCGAGCAGTACGCAGAATGGAATACATATATACATATGTATATATGTATGTATTTCATTATGCGTATAAGAGGCGGGCTAGAGTTTAACACATTGTCGGTAGCTTCCGTTTTTTTTTCTACCATTTATCCATTCATTTGGAGCGCGAGCTACCGTTTTGAGTCGATTTTTTCGCAATAATGGTATTATTTGTAATATGAAACCGTTTCACTGTTGAAACGTTCGAATTGAGTTGTCGAGTCGAATCCGCAGTATAGTGGGTATTATCGAATTGAAACGTGTTAGCGTGTGATGATTTTATTCCGGTCCGATTGGTCGTCCGGTTTTACAAAATGGCGTCGTCGAGAGCAGAGAGCCGGTTTCTGGTTTACGCCACGAATATATACGTATATATGACGGAGACACATGTCGCCTAATGTATACAATTTCCCGATTCCGTCCCAGTCGCAGTCCCAGTTAAAAATAAGCATCCGAACAGGGAACTGTTGACAACCGCTGGATGTGGTCACTTTATCGCGAAGACGGAGATCGTCAACCTGAAGTGCTGTCGTCGCGCGAACAATGCAACTTGTGATAAACTTGTTTTTCGTCTCGATTCAATTCAATTTGAGGGTCAATGATTCGGGAAGATCATTAGCCTGAAAGATCGGACGGGAGATAGACAAGTGAAATACTCGAATGGTAACCACATACATAAACAGGATATGAAAGGTAGATTGAAAGCGTGCTGGAATCAGATGATTGCTTCCCATATATTCGAATGACATTTTGGAATGCTGTACTACTATGTACTTTCTTCACAAAGAAGATGATTCTGAGAGTAGTTATTAAACAGGGGCGTCATTTCAGCTTTTCCCAGGGGGAGGCAAATTTGTTGCTAGGGGGAGGAGTGTATTATTTATAAAAAAAATGAGTGTATATGAAGTCAGTAGCATCAGCAAGTGAAATAAAGCCAGTTTAAAAATAAATTTGAAGTCCAGGAGAAAAGCGAGAAATCAAAACACCAGTGAATGTCAGATTTTATCAACGCGTGGTCCGGCGTAAACAAAGAAATGCACGCGGGTGGAGAGTACACTATCGAAAACGGTTCGGTGATTACTGGTCACAAAGTCACTAAAATCTCTATAACGGAACATCTGGCAGCCGAAAAGTCCATCATACTAACGAGAACTCGAGTGCCAAATATTGCGTATTCGCGATTTTAATGCCAAAAATTCTCTTTGTGACCACCGCAATGTGACTAATAATCCAATTACCATCGAAAACGATCCGTTATGGCAAAAATTGGCTCTACTTCATCCGTCAGAATGTACTACTATGTACTTTCTTCACAAAGAAGATGATTCTGAGAGTAGTTATTAAACAGGGGCGTCATTTCAGCTTTTCCCAGGGGGAGGCAAATTTGTTGCTAGGGGGGGGAGTGTATTATTTATAAAAAAAAATGAGTGTATATGAAGTCAGTAGCATCAGCAAGTGAAATAAAGCCAGTTTAAAAATAAATTTGAAGTCCAGGAGAAAAGCGAGAAATCAAAACACCAGTGAATGTCAGATTTTATCAACGCGTGGTCCGGCGTAAACAAAGAAATGCACGCGGGTGGAGAGTACACTATCGAAAACGGTTCGGTGATTACTGGTCACAAAGTCACTAAAATCTCTATAACGGAACATCTGGCAGCCGAAAAGTCCATCATACTAACGAGAACTCGAGTGCCAAATATTGCGTATTCGCGATTTTAATGCCAAAAATTCTCTTTGTGACCACCGCAATGTGACTAATAATCCAATTACCATCGAAAACGATCCGTTATGGCAAAAATTGGCTCTACTTCATCCGTCAGAATGCGTAAAACTGATCGTTTCATTTAATAATGTATGTATTTCATTATATATATAATTCATCATTTATTTTAAAATCATATCATTTCGTTTTATATACTGATCATTTTGGTTTAATTACTGCTCATATTATCTAAATACTTATCATTATATTTAGTAACTGATCGCATAGAAACTGATCAATACAAACTGATCATTTATTATATTCACTGATTAATCCATTATTTTTATCTATCAAATTTTTTTTTTACTGATCATAATGTCAATTTTTTACTTTGTCGATTAAATAGAGGCCTATGAATATAATTTCTTTTAATATTTTTTTCAGTAATAGAAAGGCAATCCTATTCAAAAAAAAATTTTGTAGGATAAACGAGTTTTACAAATATCTGTCAAAGCAAGACAAACAACAAAACAAAATATATTTGGGAGTTAGCATTTTTTTTCTAGGAAAAATCGACGTGTTTATATGTATCTGACAGTGTTCTAAAAGTTTAGTATTTTAATTCAAATTCATAATAATGTTTCATAATAATTAATATTTTTATTCAAATTCATAATAATACATTTAACAAAATGAATATCCCAAATCTAGGGGGGGGGCGGCTGCCCATCACAGACGCCCCCCCCCCCCCAAATGATGCCCCTGGTTATTAATATTGATTGTCCGTTTTTACAATATAGGGATTCTCATTTAAAATAATATATATGTATATCAGTGGTTTTATTTCCCTCGATATTATTTTCGATTGACCATTTACATAATTAACCAGCGACGTGAACTAGTGGTTAGCATATTATGCTTTCGAGCAGAGTGGTCACGGGTTCGAGTCCCACTTGAGTCTCGCTGCTGGCCAGACGTTGGTTGATTTTTAAATGCTTTTTATTATTACGAAATTATGTTCACATTACATCTTATATCTATTTTAATAGCTACTGATCTACTGATCATTTTCTATTTTACAATTTTAATTTAATTTGGTTAGTAATCACAGTATTATATTATTCTAATGTTAATCTAAAGCATAATAGGAAAAAGAGCTCAAAAACCTATTGCTACAACCGCTAGCTTAATGATTTCAGTCATACATACTAGAAGCGACTTGGATCTGTCTGCTCCATCTAGTAGAGGACCTTCCCCTCCACATCTCCATTTACAAGTAGTCTTCGCAAGCTATCTGGCTCTCTTCTAAATACATAGGTACATACATATGTATATGTCTAAAAAAAAGCCGAGGATTCTTTGGAGACTGATGACAGTCATATATTTGCCATTCTAACTTCTGGATTACAGACTCATTAGTTCTCCTAGCTATCTATGATACACCACATATAAAATGCTTCTATAATTTTTCTTTCTCTGACCTTAATGATCCAAGATTCAACACCATAAAAAATATTGACATGCGGTGATAGATCTGTCCTTTCATTTTTGGGTCAGTCTCGTCACAGCATAATTGACTATAGGTACGTCTTTTTATTTCAACATTTGAGTTAATTGATTTCGAACTATCTGAAATTTGTATTTGAGATGAAATACCAATTTATAATAAATAATCAATTTACATTTCATCTATAAAAATCGTCATAAATTATACACACCTAAACTTTTTAATCAATGAACAACTAAGACGACTATAAGACGGTGTTCAATATCCATCAAAACAAATAAAATCCACGCTCAAACCTTATACAAAATGTTACCGACTGCTGACATCGTTCATTCGTGCTAGTTTTTCAGGTGTTCCCGTTTATTCGGCGACACCTCACGACCAGGTGCTAACCACGCCATTGTGATGTCTTCTCGTTAAAAACACACCCCATCCTGTGCACACGTACTCACATTTACCGACACAGAATACACACATTCACCGCCACGAGATACACCCATACTCACCCATCTACGTGAGTATTAACTAGCGTTCGGTGTGTCGTATCATCGCGCGTAAATTGAGCCACAATTGACTTGTCGTCAGATCGTATCGGCACGAGAGCGAACACCGCGACTAAAACCATACAAACTGTGATATCCCGCACATATTATACGTATTGTGTGTGTAAAAACAAAACTATAACTCATTATCTTCACGCCGTTTTATTCAGTTGAATGTAAGAAGAGAGTGGCAGGAAAATAATCGTCGTTTCGTCGCATGAGCGTGAAGGGCTAGTGCTCATTCGCAAGCCGTGGGCGTCTTAATGTGTATACATTTATATAAAAGGTATACTTTATAAGGATGTCGTTTAAAATGTAGAATCCTTGGTTATAAATTCACACCGTAAAAAGTTAATTTATCGAATGAAATGTGTCGTTTTGCTGTAAGTGAAGTCAATGTTGTACTCGATGATAATGTGTAGGTAGCCATTTTGAATTTATATAAATGTTATATACATATGTATGCTAAATATTTTACTAAAAGATCATTATAAATTTCAAAAAAATAATAATATATACATCATATCCTTGTCAAATCCTATACATACATCAATTCTAGTGAGTAAGTAAGTACATACATACATACATACTTTCAATGGAGACATTGACACATTTTAAGCTGTCTATACTAGGGATTCCAAAATGCCGAAATTTGTCACTACCGGTACTACCGCCAAAAAAAACGGTAGAACAGGCATCTACCGGTTTTTATTTATCTTAGAAATTAGGGCAAAAAAAATTAATTATATACTCAGTTATCGGAGATTATTTAAACCTATTTTCCTGATAGCCTGCGCTCATCATTAATTTCATAATTGAATGTGATGTATGAGTGGAATTTTGATCTTCTCTCTTCCATTTGGTCCTTGCACTGATATTTTGTATTTGTGACTATTTCCTATATATTGGTGCTGGCTATATGTAGGTGCAAGACATTTTTGTATTTTATTATTTGATATTTTTACTTTATCTGCTATTATTATAATGCAATTTTTTTATGATTGTGTATTAATGTATTTTTTTTGTCTATGTGTGTATATATTTTTATTTTTCTCATCTCTCTGTATCTTTTCGAGCATTGCGGCGCATTAGGGACTCTTGTAATGCCACAAAGGTTGAATCTTAAACTTAAATAAATAAAAATAATCAATATATGTATTCGGTCATATGGCAGTATGGCTCGTTGGTAGCACAGAGAGGTTACCGGGTTAGATCCCGTGCTAATATTTAATGCCGCTGGTCAGACTTGAATATTTCGGACTCCAAGTCGATCGTTTCCTAACAGAGTTTGCCAATTTATATGATCTCATTGTTGAAACGGTTCCTCCATCAAATTGGCAAAAACCATCCTACCCGCTATGTCATAAATATCTGAATTTGATTTATGTATATGTAAAAATTTATACACAAGCCTAAATCCATAGATGTCTATATATTAATTAACTGTTGATTTCGTGTTTTTCAGCCTCTCTAAATACAGTGATTTGTATAATAAAAAATCCTGCAATGTTTGGAAAGCGCATCGGGGTTTGCCTGTTAGGCCTTCCTGGTATATATGTAAAAATAAAGAAAATAAAATATGCAAGTACGATATTTTTGGCATACTTTATATTAATGATACACTAAGAGGCTCCTTGGAATAGCAAGTCAAAGACGATGTTAAATGATGGCTCATTTTTTAACAAATTCGATACAATGTTTTCTTCTAAATTCAAAATGATGTATATTATTATATTACGGTGCTACTGGTAGTCTATTTTGTACTATCGGTATTACTATAGGTCAAATTGTGACCAAATACCGGTTTCAGCAGTATCTATTTTGATCGTACCAGTTTCAGTAGTACCGAAATTGGTACTACTGAGTACTGATCACACAGACTTTTTCCGAAACTTAGCATAAATCCAAAACTTTAGCCGCATTCTGCAACATCTGACATTTTGGAACCAAGCACCTCAGACACTTGCAATAATTGCGATTGACAGCCGCTGCAGATAAATCTCGCCGAACAGTTAATTAGGCCCAATTTCGAGAGCGAGCGTCACGAGCCTCGTTCGATACAATCGCCATCGAATTTAGAGCGAAACAATAATCGCCGATAACAATATGTAGACATAAATAGGGTACCAGTTATAATAAATGATAATAATAGGTCTTTTGCACAATTCGCATCGAATAAATTAACCCCCCCGCCCCCGCCCCCGCGCTAAAACAATAAACAATTGGCTTATCTGCTCGGCCAGATAGCCAGGGGTAGTCAACGCTGTAGCTGCGGAACGGGGGAGGGGGATGGGGTGGTGGACTGAAGCCAGGGACGTCCAACAGTCCGTTGTGGCCCGTTAACGGCCGCCGATAACGACCGTTAATTACGGCGCCATTAACGCCACACTGTGTGGCATGCGAAATAGTAATAACACAACTATGCCATATATTTTATATATTTAGATATATTGTATGAGTGTTCGCCGAACGCAGAGTCGGATTAAGGGTTAAACTGTACAGTGGGTTCTGTTATGTTTCATATTTGAATTTTTGGTATAATAATCATATATCTATATATGTATGTATTTAAAATTTAACTTTCAGGATTTTTTGTATGCATATCTGGGAAGATTACTGTGAAAAAAAAACCTCTTAATAATAATATTCGTAATTACGATTTTATTGACGCGAAAGTAAAGCTATCCTCCCGCCTCCAACGCATCAAGCGTGACAATAATCGCGCCACGCCTACCTCGCACTCAAATGTACTGATCATTCAGGACTGTACCACAAACACACAGCGGATGGCCCACGTCAACAAATATATCTATACCTATATATAAAATTGAATGTCTGTGGAACGGATACGGGAATTGCACGCGTTATTGTGGCATTGCAACGCATGCCGGGTTCAGCTAGTATAGATTATCGCTGTGTGTCTGTGTGTCTGTCTATCTGTATATCTGAGATAACGCTAGCCTTACTATAATAGTCGTTTCGATTCGACATATGTACGTCACAGCTAAAACTCTGCCAAAACGTATATACGAATACAATAACAAAAGAAAAAACTTCTATATATACTCTTTCCTACCAATGTTTCCGCTTGACAGAGAATTTACCGCCATCTATTGAAAATGTATTGAATTAATTAATTGATTTTTCTATCGGTGTTTTATATTGTTTATATGTAGGTAGGTAGTTTTTACATTTTTTTTTTTCATATTAAACAATTAAATATATAAAAAGGTATTTGAAAAAAATTTGACCGCGTGGGAAAAAAATTTGACGACACATTTCTTTTGTAACACATGTGACTTAATTTACCAGTCGAGTGATGTTTCAACTTAAAGTTAATTATTCGAATGCTGATCAACGACGATCAGCGTTTTGCCAATAAACTCCACGAGCCTAAAATACGCTGATAGGCGTTGTATTTTGAGCATGTACAAAGTAAACAAGAATACTACCCCGCTAAGCCTATCCAGGTTAGCATTGAAAAAAAAAATCATTGAACATGGGTCGTGTAATCCATTTCATTAATTTGTCAACGTTTATAAAGAGTGGTTTACACCGGAATTTCTAAATAATTCTAATTGGAAATGTTGGCGAAATTTTCAGCGTGGCGGGCTTTCAACAGAAAAGATGTCGGCACTCAAAGGGTTAAGGTGTATTTTCAGTTGTAATATATTTCGACCAGTTGGGATGTAATTCGCCATACGAATAAACTTACGTGTGTTAGGCGGAATATATTCCAACTAGTCAAATTATATTACAACTGAAAATACACTTCAACTATAACGGTGGATGGTACCAGGCTAGATGGAATATAATCCAACTAGTCAAAATATATAACATATATATCTTATGTATATATGTATATTATAGATGGTACGTAAAAATCATATTGAATGTTGCATAGTTTCTACAGTCGTTCAGTTGAGTGACGAAAGTCTTTACTCACTATATGTAGATGGATAAACTTTTTCAACGGTACAATTCTATAAATCCCATCCGTTAAATAAGAAATTCATTAAATTGAGGCATATATTTATTTACATATCAGGAATAGTATATAAAAGTCAAGTGCAATCGCGAACGCAAAACGGATAGACCCGGCCCGGCACTGACTCGTTAAGCCGAACGAGTGCTAAATTAAATTCAACGCTTTTGCATTACGACATTCACTTAGCCTGATTGTAGGGGGTGTGGGAGGATGGCTGGTCTGTACCATCCCCACAGTTTAACCCCATACCACCCCAGACCCTTTCCCTATCCACCCTTCCTGTCGGCAATCCATTTGCACCCGGGCGCGTGGATATAACTCTTTCGCAACAACCGGAAGAATTGCAATTATGCATTTATCACTCGATATTTAGTACTACAGGGATAGCCCTAATACCTCACCGTATTATTACATGTTTACCAACTTTGTAATTAATCGAATTCGGTACAAAAGCGAACGAAAATGCACTCCTACTTATATGTAGTATCTGAAACGTATCAATGGGACTGCTTTATTATATTTCTCAATCCCATTTATATGTAGTTTTACCTTACTAAAATTATTTATAGGTATTATATATAGACGCATCCCCAATCCAAAAAAGTATGGAGAAGTGTTGACATTTCAAAAAATAAAGTACATTTATCAAAAGTTCATAATGATTGAATAATACGCATACACAAAGGCACAAATATAAACATGCTCATTTGTACGTGGACCGCTGGGTACAGTGTGGGGGTGGAGTGAAGGGGTGATGTAAAGGTTGTGTATGCTGAAACTGCTATCGACAATAGCCTCGGTGTGGCTCATGTATCAATTCCTTTCCAAAACCACCCTTTGAAATATCAACATAATATTGTAGCACATGCTAAAAGGAGCCGCCGTTATAATTGGTTTTCGAGGATAATCTCCAGGCTTAAGTGCTATCGACTGACAATGGAGACGCCCGAATGGACTTAGAGGTCGGTAACGGCATTTGGTCACTTCCCGCTAGAGTTCTCAGAACTGACAACGCGAAAGCGTAGGACTGCATGGCGAGACCGTGAGACTGCATATCTGGTAAGAAGATGCCCTTTATAAGCAGGTACTTAGGCCATACCAAGGCAGTCCAGAATAGACGGAGCAGTGGCAGTGCGTGAATCTCATTAATCACCCAATAAATGCTGTGAAGCCACTTTGGCCTTTTATTTGGATCCTCCACCCACCCCTACGCAACACTATTATAACTCTAAGAGATTAATGTTTTATAAATTAAAGGACAAAGCCTCATTGGGACAGGATGGTTTTGCCATTGTTGAATTCATAGAAAAACCTTTATTTAAAAAGTTTTTTGTTATCTTGCTTTGAACTCTGTTAGAACGGTGTATTGTTACTGGCCAAATGGCTTTGGAATTGAACGCTTTCTTCCATATAATGAAATTTCACTCTTAACATATTTGTTTTTCGCTCATATTACCATTATTAACCTATGCTTCACCTGTATGGAATAACGCCTCGAATACTTATCTTTCCAAGCTCCAAGTAATACAAAATAAATCCCTAAAAATAATTTATAATACACCCATATATACTAACTTGAAAAAACTGCATGCCATATATAATATTCCGTTTGTTACAGACATTACTAACAAACTAACCAGTAGATTCTATGACAGAATCACTAATAACCATTTTACACACTTGTGTATAAGACACAGATTACCTAAACACAATCTGCTTTAAGTCATCGACTTTAGAGAGTCTTTAATTCATATTATGTATTAGATGTATTATGAACATTTATAAGGATTTTAAATAGGTTTTTGAGCTCTTTTTCCTATTATGCTGTAGATTAAAATTAGAATAATATAATACTATGATTACTAACCAAATTAAATTAAATTGTAAAATAGAAAATGATCAGTAAATCAGAAGCTATTAAAATAGATATAAGATGTATTGTGAACATAATTTCGTAATAATAAAAAGCATTTAAAAATCGAAAAAAAAAATTTCACACTTAACATATTTGTTTTTTGAATTAATAACGTATGTATGTACATATCAAAATTAACATACATATGTTATTAATTATGAAAAAATATAATAATTCAATTAAAATAAATTCAAACCGTTTTCCATATTGTTCACTAAATATATAAACAAAAAATAACAGAAATACGATTATGGGAAAGAAGAATTACAGAAATCCTTTAGTTTTAAAAAAAGTATCAAGCTTATTCTTAAAAATATCAACGTTATCAGAGGTTTCTATATCATTGGGAAGACTATTCCAAACTGAAACCACTCTGTTTGAAAATAATGAATCTCTGATCAATTTATTAGATTTTTCTTTTCGGAGTCTAAACGAGTGACCTCTGAGGCAGTGCTTCTCAAACTTTTTCAGCTGGTGGACCAGTATTTTTTTTTCAGTAATCCTCACGGACCAGCATTATATTTTAAAATAAAAACGTTATATGTATATTGTTGAAAACTTGTAAACAAATAAAAATAAAATAAAATCTAAGTAGTAAAATTCGTGGATCGTCATCTGGTGGAAAATAGAAATCGAATCGCTCTGATAAATTTGTCAAATGACAACTGATTATATTAAGCTCCTATCCTTCTTCGTAAATAATATCAGCCAAATTGTGAAACATGTCATAGCAATCTTTTGAAACACGAATCTTCCATGTTTTTAATTTTCATTTCAACCCATCTGTATTGTCTGCCATTGTGAAACAAGATGACATTCTTCCTTGCATGGATAAGTTAAGGTCATTCAAAATGCAAAAAATATCTATCAAATAAGCTAGCTTGGTTATCCAGTCTATATATATTTTGAAATAGTTCTGACATAAGTTATTGTCTTTCTCCGCGGACCAGTAATGGGCCGCGGACCATAATTTGAGTAGCACTGCTCTGGGGTGAGTGTTTACGTTGAATGTAATAATTAGAGGTAGGATAGTCACAGTGCTATCCATTGTTCGGCAAACCTTTAACAATGCATTTACAACATTTGCACAATACACGGCCCCCTCAGGCTCCGGTGACTAGTAATAATATTAGACATATGACAATTACAGTGATTATTAAGGATTTTATAGACTTCGATTAAGTCACCTCTAGTTCTTCTCGTCTCCAATGTGGTGAAATTCATTCTTTTCAATCCTTATATATGTATATATTTGTTTGTCCATACCTAGTTCCCTGTTTTAAAAGTCACGGCACGCCACCGGTACATATAAATTTTATAAAAATTTAACTCGAATGTGTCGAGATAAAACCAAAATGTATTTTTGCCAGGTTTGCCCTTTTATGACGTATCTAATTGGTTACATTTTTCTCGCGTCTTTATCAGAATCAACGAAGCCAATCCAAAATAGACATAAAAAACCATTAGTCGACACGTCGAACTACATACATAAGCAGCCACGGTTTAAATTGAAACATTTAGATCCGTGCCTTAAAAATGAGCGTGCGATTTGGACATACATACATACATACATACGAGTAATGATAGGTATTCAAGCGTTTTTGTTCAGTAAAAGTTCGTCTGATCGTAAGTTACGCCATTGATTTTCAACGTAATATACGCACATGTGTGTGTGTGCGATTTTCCTCTCCTATGAAGCAATTCTAGGTATCGTTATGTGATTTTAATTAAAGGCAACACCGAGCAGTCAGATTTAATTGCTTCACATCTTACTAAATTAAAGCCAATCCAACTTGAGGAATTTCGCACTGAACTAATTAATAGTTGCCTATCCCTGCCAACCCCTTCTCCGACCGAAACGCGAGAGAGTGATGGCGTTTTAAACGCCGGGCCCGCAATTAATTGCTTACTTGTGCGTTTCATACGTTATTTATACTATCAACTATTTTGACAGTTTAATTAGTGTATTTAAGATTTTTTAAAAATCAATTTTCAAGACCAAACTTTTTCATTACAACTTTTTTCAATATATGCCATAGTTTAATAACAGGTGGTTTTAAATCGACACTAAAGCTAAGAAAGCAGACACACAGTTAAAAACTCATACATAGTTTTGAACATATTAAAAACGCTAGTACCCCTGATCTATGCTATGGAAAACTCACCACTGGAGTGATTTCGGTGATATTTTATCCTTGCATTGACACAAGTTTGACAGTGATCGATAACAGTGATTCCCAGCTTTGAAAAAATGCAGGAAAAACTAGTCAAAATAATAATATCGTACGAATTAACACAGGCATGAGGATACGCCCATCGCAGCTGAAGTCTATCTAGGCAAGCCGTGCCGTACGATTTAGTGTATCTGCCCCCTAACTGTGTACATATCCAAACTCATTATTAGAGTACGGATAGCCAAGGTGCCGCTCATTGTTCAATTGTTGTAAATGCTTTGTAAAAAAGGTTCGGAAAACCTTTAACAATGCATTTACAACATTTGAACAATGAACGGCACCTTGGTTATCCGGGCTTTACTCATTATACATACATACATTGAAGTTCGATCCCGTGAATTTACCTCAATTGAAAATAGTTTATTCCGAGTATAATCTGTAGTGCTGCTGGTCAGACTTGGATATTTGTGACTCTATTTTGATCGTTTCCTATCAGTGTTTGCCAATTTATCTGATTTCGTTGTTGAAACGGTTCCTCCATCAAAATGGCAAAAACCATGCTATCCACTATGTCACCACTATTTTCATATATATGTAAATCAAATTTACATATATATGTAAAAGTTTAATACCACAAGTGTCGCTCAGGGACAACCCGTAATCACATCATAGGGAAATGTTAATTTATATGCTTGCAAAAAGACAGTCAGTATGAAGAACAGGGGACGGTCGATCTGGATTTAATAGCCATCCAGATAGATATTGCCAGCAGTATTAAATGTATTCGAAAATAGTATACTTAATAAATTTGGTGAAATGAAATCGGATAAATTGGGAAAATCTAATAGAAGACGATTGACTATGAGTCACAAATATCCAAGTCTGACCAGCAGCACTGCAGAAATACTCCGAATAAACTGTTTTCTATCGAGATCAAACTAAGGCTTGAACCCGGGAGCTCTCGGTGTTAGCATTAATACAACCACCGAATGTTTAATTGGTATATTATTATATCAAATTTCAAAGCTCTAGCTTCTGGGTTTGATTTCTATACTAGCAACATTATTAATAAGCAATGAGTAATAATGATCGGCTTTCATCGTTATCATCTACAGCCACTCACCATCCACTGCTGAATGAAGGCTTCTCCAATACGCTTCCATTCGTCTCTGTTTTGCCCAACTCTAATCCATCTCACCCCACACATTTTTCTAATGTAGTCTACCCATCTTCCCCGCGGTCTTCCTTTTACCCTTTTACATTCTCTCGAGTATCATTCTAAAACTTCTTTCGTCCATTCTTCTAGCCACGAAGCCCACCCATTACCATTTTAATCTCTTCACTATATCCACTATATCCACTATACTTGTCATACTTCTCACCCGCGTCTTCCCTTTCCTGTCTTTCCTCGTTATGCCAAACATACAACGCTCTCTAGGGCAACATTCTAGAACTTATTTTGTCCACCTTTCACCCATTGTTCTAGCCACGTGGCCCGCCCATTGCCATTTCAATCTCCTTACTCTATCCACGATGTCCACTACCCTTGTTACACTTCTCACCCACGTGTTTCGCTTCCAGTCTTTCCTAGCTATGCCGGGCATACAGCGTTCCATACTTCTTTGAGTGCATTGGACTTTGTGTAGCATCTTGGCGTTCAATTTCCAAGTTTCACATCCATACGTCATCACTGGCAAAACGCATTTATCGAATTTTAGATTTTAAAACAACATTCATTCGTCCAAATGCACTCCATCCTAATTTCATACGTCTCTTTATTTCTTCTTCGGCATTTGAAGTTGTAAAATTGATTTTCAATGAAATACTTTTGGTATTGTTAGTATTCTTGGTTCGAATTTACTTCAATTCTGATTCATTCTTCGAGTAATCTTGTATCTTTGTCAAACGCATCAAAGAAATCTTTCATTTCCATTTTTTTTTAATTATTTAAAATATTAGAATAAAAATATAATTATTTTTTTTTTATTTATATATGTACACACTGATCCATACATCCATTTAAAATATGTATGAATATTTAAATATTATTTGCCGAGCTTTGAAAGCACTGGATTTCGTCGCTTCCGCAACACAAATCACAAACCTCGGGGCGTTTGATTGACGCCACCACTCTTCTCAACCCCACTCTGTATAATCAAATTTTCACGTTCAAAATCGAGAATTTGGAATGTGTCACTACGATTGGTCACCCTGTCGACGAAGAGTGAGAAAAGCGCGCGAAACTTTCCGCGGAAATAATTGTCAAGTTTGAACACTCCCCGTAATTGCAAATATTTCTAATCACCAACCAAACATACATATTATATGATCCGTTATTTTTTTTTTCATAATTTAATACGAATCCAATTTATATTACGAATCACATTCGCATACGTAACTGGGTCGTTAGACATTCGAAATAATTAAAAAAAAACAATCAAATATTCATGAAAATTAATTGATTTCAATGCGAACGTTCGCTTAAAATCGCACATTCACTGCGAAAATAATAAATAATATCATTGTTCTTCTTGAAAACGATTCAAATAGAAATTGAGCTAATTGTTAATCATTTCCACAATTTTGTAATGATTTTACGGGGCATTAACATTACTGTTACACTGTTTTTTATGTCGATGTTGCGTTTGGTTTTAACGACTTCTCCCCTTTTTAAATATGCCGCGGGAAAAGTCTCCCTTTTAGTGCGAAAAGAATTAAACAAATTAACGCTGAAGTATGCCCTCTCTCTTTTTTTTACTTTATCTTTTCGGAAAAAATAAGGAACGCACTCGAGGGCAGGTGTTTTGAAACTTTGAGTCGCAGCCCGTCACATTCTTGAGTATATTTTCCAGACATTTTCTCATTATAACTTACATTGAACGTTCCCTTTTACTTTTTCGCCAAATTTTTGTATGTTTATTATCTTTTTTAATGACGGTGAATGTTTACCCAAACGTAAGAAGAGTCTTTTCAAATTAGTTTATATACATATGTACTTACATTTATTTTTATTTGGTTTTAAACTTTCAAAGCTTCTGAACGTACGTATAAATTGAAGATGACTCTCAAGTTTTCCCAATTCGCTGAGTCGAGAATGCAAATAAAAGTTCAGAACACACAAATAAGCTGCTTTTTTTTGTTTTTTCTAAAGTTAAGTCGTTGTTGTTCGTCGTAGATACCTACAGGAGTTCGAAAAGTCGTGACATCGAAAAGATTATTATCAACGTGTCGAATTCAAAATATACAACACAATGCTTGTATTAGATTTGAATAATTGTATGAAATATTTCGAATGATTTTTCTTAGCATTTTTATTATGAAATAAATTGAAAATTGTCTTATAATATAAAGTTAGTCTTCTGAGCAATTTGAATCGTATAACTGTAATTTTTGTAAATGTATATGTAAGTATGATATTTTTAAATTCGCGACTCTGTTTTGGATCCGCTCAAAGCGAGCTACCCTCTATAATTTAAGACGTTGAGTGGGGGTTAAAAAAATACATAAAAGAAAACGCCTCTCGATGGGAGTGAGAGGGAGGAAGACCAGGGGTGAATTGTTAATTTAACCGGTCGTTAAGTTTACAACGCCATCTAGTGTTTCTACTTCTTTTTTTATTATTTTTAATTAGTTCCCTTAAATTGCGTTTTTCACTCGTCGAGTGCTGCCTCCTCCCCCTCTTTTCCTTTTTCTTCTCCCTAGTTTCTTCAGTACATCATCCCTCTGTCGCTTTTTTTCTCCTTCGCTACGGTGTAAAATTCTTTCCGTTTTAATTACTGACTTTCAACGACGAATATTGCAAAGAAGACGAGCTGACGTCATTTTATTGCATAATGTGCGCTTCTTTAATTATATTTTTTTTCTCAGAAAATTACTAAAGAAATGCGACAAAATAGTCACAAAGTCTAACTTAATTTGAAAATAAATAAATTTAACTAAATGTATGTATAGGTACATATATATTAGGGATCCCAAATCCGAATATTCGAATACTTTTTATACGAACTTATTTTTTTATTTTCAATCTACAGCACATTTAGTTCTATTTGATGTTCCGAATAATGATTCTCTTAACATTTTAATAACATCTTGAACTTCTTAAAACTACAAATACATAATTTAAAGCTACTATTCGATATTCGATATTCGAATATATTCGACTATTTAGGATCCCTAGTATGTATGTGTATAACGAATTTATGTAACTACATTGTATGCAGGGCTGCCGAGAGCAATTTCGGGTCCGGGAAAAATAGTTCCATACCCTATGATAAACCAAAAAAAATCTTATAGATATATTTTTTATATGCGAAGAATCTATCAGAACTATTAGAAAAATACATATGTATATGTTAAATGCTATTTTTTGAAATAATCGAATAAGAAAGTATGATATAACAGAAACGATTTCTCATGGACACAAATAATGCGCGGATCGAAAAATAATAAACATTTGGCCCTAAATAAATATATGTATTTTTATGCAAAATAATATAAAATATCAATATTGATCAGTAGAACGTCCCAACACGGGGCCCCTCAAGTAGACCGATCCCTGGAACTTTAACCCCAGCTTCCCCCCCCCCCCCCCTCTTGGCGGCCCTGATTGTATATACACCGAACATACATAGTTCGGTGATTGCATTAATGCTAAACATTGAGAGGTTATTTATTTCTCTAGTACTGTTGGTCAGACTTGGATATTTGTGAATCGAAATCGATGGTTTCCTATCAGAGTTTTCAAATTGATCTAATTTCATTGTTGAAACGATTCCCAACCAAATTGGCAAAACCATCCTAACCACTATGACACAAATATTTGAATATGATTTCAAATTAACATATGTATAAGTTGGATTCAAATTGTGGATTGGTGCATTGCACAAATAAACATATGTATTTGTACCTATTTAAGGTCTGACCGCACTATACGGCCGTCGACTGCTGCAGTATGACACAACATGGCAAAGTTGATACAAAAGGCAACTCTGTTGCGTGACGCGTAGTGCGTTATATCTCATACAATTTCATACAAACAATATTTGGCCGCACGCTGCCGTTCTTGTCGCAGACGCATAGTGCGGTCAGACCTTAAAAGGTAAAGTTTGACATATAAGACATACATTTAAAATATAAATGTTAATGGTAAAGGTTCGGTGATTACATCCCAAATGTGAATCGTTACCAGTATAACCGCCGCTACGAAAATCGCTCGCGTGGTCTCCTGTCGCACGAAAATTCGTCGCACAGGAAAATTTCCGTACAGAAAACTGCCCAAATATTGCTCAAAACTACCCAAATATCGTATAAAAAAGCATTTGTTGAGCAATATTTGGGCAGTTTCCTGTGCGACGAAGTTTTATGCCACAGGAGACCGCGCGAGCAATTTTCGTAGAGGCGGTTATCCTGGTAGCGATTCGCATTTGGGATGTAAGCCGTTTACCGATAGTAAAAATAAGAAATTTGTTACATTGCTGAATATAACTGATAGCAATACGTTAATTTACAGCTAACGGTCAACGTCTATAGAGATCAATTTATTTATTTTGTATTTATATGTAAGCAGTACAGTTATAAACAAAAATATTATTTTTAAAAACACACCGAATGATATTAAATTCATATTATAATGATTATAATAAATTTTAATCGGTTTATAAATTTCTACATAAAATGAAATTAGCTATTAGATATGGTCGAATCGTAACACGCTAAGTCCACTTTAGTAGCTGTCACAACGTGTCACTATTTACCTGGACTAACTTAGCCGGTATTTTATGTTTATTTAAACAAATTTCACTAAAAACTTCAACATATTCAATTGATTAAATGAAATTTATGATATTTTACGCCTTTACATATTCGAATTCACTTGTGAAATATTCGCGTAGGATTTGTGCAATTTGAGGTTATGTTTTGTACCATCTATTTATAACCGCAATAACGTGGCTGATCGGAGCTGATAAAAATATCATTTAAGCTCCAGCTACTTACCATTGCATTAGTTCTTGTATACTTTGTATTATAATTTATTTTTTCATAGATTTTTGGTTGTATTTCATTTCTTATCAACATTGTTCCTACTTACTTTTTATCGTACTTTTTCTCCGATAGATAAAATGCGGTTTATCTTACTGATGCAATTCACTTGACTTTCTATGTAATATTTAAACAGACCGTCAGTATAGTTTTTTTTTTTTAATAATATTGTAGTTGATTAAAATGGTTGTCGACGAATCCAAACAAAATCCGACTGAAGGAGATGCAGCTCAAAGCAAAAAAGCTGCAAAGAAATTGGCTAAGGAAGCCGAAAAGAAACAAAAAAAAGCCGAACACAAAGTAATCATCATTTACTTATTATAGGTATATATCAACTTATGTTTATTAAAATATGCTTTTTATCATATAAGGCAGCATCTCAACCGGCTGAAGCTCCAGCTGATGAAGGTGTCGACTGCTCAGTGGGTAAATATGGCACCATGAAGCTTATTCAATCCACTGGTGAGTTCTGCGATAGGATTTTTACCGATGTTAAGACATTGGATGCTGGATTTGCTGGAAAGAACGTATGGGTGAGAGGTAAGCTTTCGACGATTTATTTCATACAAATAGTATATGTAATGATCAGTATTAAATAGAATCAATCTTCTTTAAAGGCCGTCTTCATACGTCACGAGCCAAGGGCAAACAATGCTTCTTCGTGATCAGACAACAGTCGTCTACCGTGCAATGTTTAATTGCCGTCTCACCCGAAAGCAACATCAGCAAGCAAATGGTCAAGTTTTGCGGAAGGTATTGTATACAGATATTGCTATTTTATAATTATTTTATAACATACATATATACATATATAATAGCATTTGTCTGTGTGAGATAACGCTCTCCGTACTATAATAGTCATTTCAATTCGACATGCATATGTGAAAACACTACCAACAAGACGAATATAATACGATAATAGATGAACGAAAAACTTCTATATACATATACTTTTTGCTACCAATGTTTCCTCTAGGTAAATAAGTCTATGAGCATTTAGCGCCATCTACTGAAAATTTATTTAATTAGTTAATTTTTATATTGTTTATATGTAGAAGCCGCAAAACCACAAATATCCTCTTATAGGTATATCTGAGTTCAACTTGTCTCATCCACTAAGCCAACGTCGATTCTTCATTTGGGCTTTTTTGGTCAATATTAATCGAAATTGCTTACGTCACGCGATATAAAAAATATGTAACTGTAATTTTGTTTAGCGCGATTTTGAACCATTTATTTTTTCATATTATCCGATTTCGATTCCGATTTTGATTTCGAGTTTTATTATTTCATTGATTTTTTTTATTGCATAATTTAATATGGCATAAATCATGCGATAATATTTCATCGGGCTTATCATTAGTATATTATAATCGTCAACTTCTGCTGATCTATTCCATTTTAACATGACTAATTTAACGACAGCCAATCAGAATGGAATTAAACACACACACACACAACCAGCAGTCTTTGTTTTATATATAAGATACATGTGTTTCTAAAAGCAGTACTATTTTATAGCATTTCGAAGGAGTCCATAATCGACGTTGAAGCTCAGGTTGTGAGAGTGACCGTTCCGATCGATTCGTGCACTCAAAAAACTGTCGAACTCCACGTCTCGCAGACATTCTTAATATCACCAGCCAAGAGTCAACTTCCACTCTTGATCGAGGACGCTTCTAGACCGGAAAAGTCTGATGTAATCAATTTAATACGAGAATAGTCTTAAGACGCCTTCACTCGGCAGTACATTTTGCAAGCAAACTTATTTTTATAAATTTATAGGATCCTGAAGCTTTGAAGATTCGCGTGAATCAAGATACAAGATTGGACAATAGAGTGTTGGATCTTAGAACTCCAGCCAATCAGGCCATATTCAGACTGGAAGCCGGAGTGTGCAAACTCTTCAGAGACATTCTAACAGCCAAAGGTACATACATATATGTATATCAGTGGAGTCAATAGGGGTGGTGTCACCTAAAAAATATTTTTTATTAATTATTAATATTTGTTAATTGTTATGACTTGTTTATGAGAGAGAAGCGTCAAAAGAGAAGCTAAATTCACACGTCATTTCTGGATTGTGTCTCCATCTGACTGAATCAGTTAACCTTTAGGTATATACACTGATTTCTCAGGAACTCGAACAAAAGTTAATTATAGCTCATATTTGATGCTATATATAGCTGTACCAGACAGATTTCGCGGTAGCTGTATAAATACAGAAAGCTGTATATATACAGAAAGTTGTATATATACAGAAATTGCAATGAGGCGTATAGCTGCTCGAGAACCGTCATACAATGAATATGTCGACCCATATCATCATCATCATTTACAGCCATTCATCATCCACTGCTGGATGAAGGCCTCTCCAACACACTTCCACTCGTCTCTGTTTTGCACAACTCTCACCCCCAATAATGGTGTCACCCAGTGCAGACCGCACTCCCCGCACGGGGCTAGTGACACTACTGCATATGTAAACCAAATAAAACGTATATTAGATGAATTCCATTACAAAACTTATCATTTTCATAGGTTTCGTCGAAATCCATACTCCGAAAATAATATCTGCGGCATCCGAAGGAGGTGCTAATGTCTTCACCGTAAGCTACTTCAAAGGCTCGGCGTATTTAGCTCAAAGTCCTCAACTCTACAAGCAAATGGCCATAGCAGCCGACTTCGACAAAGTATTAACAAACTTTTCAACATAAATTTGAATCCGTTTAGGATTAGTTTTAAATTGTTATTCAATTTTCAGGTCTTCACCGTCGGTGCCGTCTTCAGAGCTGAAGATTCCAACACTCATCGTCATTTGACGGAATTCGTCGGCTTGGATTTGGAGATGGCGTTCAAATTCCACTACCACGAAGTGTTGAATACCATCGGCCAAACATTCACCGATATATTCAGAGGATTGCGCGATAAGTAAGTCATTCAACTCGATTTAAAATAATTTACTAGTCTCCCCACTCTGTAAACTCAAAAGCGTAATTTTTTATTACTCAGTTTTAATATATTTGTATTAATATTTTATTTTAAGCTACGCAGCTGAAATAGCAGCAATCGGACAACAGTACAACGTAGAAGCTTTCAAATTCCTCGATCCTCCGCTACGTTTGGAATTCCCTCAAGCTATTGAAATGTTGAAAGAAGCCGGTATGTACAAATTATATTTTGACACACTGAATAAACTCCAAAAGATTTTAATTGACGGGTCTTATCAGGTGTTACTGTCGGAGCCGAAGACGATCTATCAACTCCAGATGAAAAACTATTGGGAAAATTAGTCAAGGCCAAGTACGATACTGATTTCTACATGTTAGACAAGTATCCTTTGGCTGTAAGACCTTTCTACACAATGCCGGATCCATTTAATAAGGTTAGTTTGTTCTTATCATAATACTTTTTGATTAATTTTTGGTGTTAATAAATTTCGTGTATTATAGATCGCCTCCAACTCGTACGATATGTTCATGCGTGGTGAAGAAATCCTGTCTGGCGCTCAGAGGATACACGATGCTGAATTTCTGACCGAACGAGCAAAGCATCACAATATCGGTAATGATGAGCAATAAAAATCGAAGAATTGAAGTCAAATCATAAAAAAACTTACAGATCAACTCATAATGAATCATGATCAGACCCAAGTTTAATGAAAATGTTCCTGTTTCTGTTTCAGATCTGTCTAAGATTGCCGCTTATATTGATTCATTCCGACTCGGATGTCCACCACATGCAGGTCAATACAGTCATTGTAATTTTGCATAAAGGCTTCAAGATGATTGATAAACATTTTGACAACTTTATTACGTATTGTTGCGTAGGGGTGGGTTCAGGATCCAAATGAAAGGCCAAAGTCGCTTCACAGCATTTATTTAACAATTCAGGAAGTCCACATGAATTACCGCTCGCTCCAGAATAATCTGATCTACCGTGTGTACCTCCTTATAAAGGAAAAGTTGCACAGCAAAGCTTCCCCGATCCATTAATGTGTCTATTGTCTAGGCACGTGGTCTACCCTGGCGAGTCGCACGCACTTGCCCGGGTTTGTGAGAACCCCAGAGTATCCTTTGTTCGGGCACTTACTGAGTCCCGTTAGCCCAATCCGGGGGTCTCTATTATTCACCCAAGAATGCACTTAGACAGTGGATACTCTCTCGTGTTCCCACTTAGTACAGTTTCAAATCGAAATTATACAAAAGTGTTACACAAAAAGCTGTCAAAATGTTTATATAGCCGCTTAGATCATTTATGCAGAACTCAAAGTATATATTAGTGATTATTTAATCAATAATTACATTTTTTTTTTCAATTTTAGGAGGTGGAATCGGATTAGAAAGAGTCGTGATGTTATATTTGGGATTGGACAATATAAGGAAGACGAGCATGTTCCCTCGTGATCCCAAAAGAATCACACCATAAGACTAAGAACTGCATCGCCATCTTTTTTTTTACATTTACACAAACATGTGAAGTTTTTTTCCATTTGAAAAATATGCTTTATTATTTTTTTTAATCTGTTTATAAATTTTGTTATAACGTAAAAGAATACAAATTTTGCATACAGTTGAATGTTTAATTTGAGCAAAGAGTCCTTTAACATAATATTGTAAGAAATGAGTATTGAAATATGTAATACGTCTGCATAGAGCCAATAATAATAACAAAGGATAATATAAGTAGTCATTACAAAAAAATGGTTAAAACACAAAATAACAAAATCTAAGAGACATTAAAATGTGGTATACATCTCGTTAATATTAAATATAAAAAAAAATAATTATATAAGGAATGAAAGTTATATTATATATTACGTATATATATATAGTTATATTCATAATCGCTCAACTTTCCCCTTTTAAGCTTGGACGTATGTAAATCGATTAATCTAATGGTATTAAGTACATACATTAATATTTATACACATGAACAGTTAGTTTTACACTCTCGGTTTCTTCCACTGATTTTCACCTTGCAACCTCTTCATCGGCGTTTCGCAACCTTCCCTCTTCTTGCCGGGAGTCGCCAACGGACCCATCTGCTTCAGCATCTCCACATCGTTGAACTGTACTTGAGCTCCGCCGCTGCAAGTCGGCACGACATTACCCTAAAAATCAACCATTGTTATAATACACACACTTTTTACACAATACAACACATTTTCTTGTACATATGCATGTAACATTCAAATCGTACTCACTTTAAACACCTTCATTTCGAGTTCGCCGTCTGTATCTTGTTCCTGCGATATGAGGCAATAGTTGGAAACTTTCGAGTTTGTTATATCCTGCAATCGCAAATTGGTTAGATTATTTTCGTACATAAGTATTAACAATTTTTAAACATAACAGGACATAGAACACAATAGAGACATCTATGGACGATCAACTAATTTTGATATACAGCAAATTTGCGAGAAATAAATGATGTAGGTAGCGTTTTTATAAGATTCAACAAATTCGAGATGCTAATAACTAATAAATTTGAGGATACCGATTCATCGGATCCATCCCAACAATTAACCCTTTCAATGCTGAACAACGCCGAACGGCGTTTTGCTGACAGATCTATGGGCCTGAAGAATGCCAATGTGCGTTGTATATTGCGCATATATAATATATAAAATAAACAAGAATACTACCTTTAAGAGGGCTGGACAGCAGTACCTTGTCCATACAAACGTACTATACTTCTCCCTTCCTCAATTATGGCACTAGAGAAATTAATTTTTAATATGCTATGGATATCCACCATTGGGGTGCATCTATCGTTTTATTTTTTTGATTAATTATTTTTGATGGGAGCTAGGAGCTGCCAAACATCTATAAAATCGCCTTTTTTTACACCCACGAAACGAGTCCAGCGTGCTTATTTAACAGTCGATTTTTAAAAAAATACGCCGATAGATGCACAGAAAGTATTTTTCTTATACCGATGATGAATTTTTTTTAAAAATTGGTCCAGTTTTAGAGAAGAAAATAAAAGAATACGAAACCTCGATTTTGTCAATTTAAAATACGTTTTATCTGGTCGAAGCGCAACTGTCGCATTCACTCAATATATATATTGATATATATTTTCGCATTCACTCAATATATCCATACACTCAATATATATATCGAAGAAAGCAACGGTAACAAAATTAAGGTTTTGGGTGTACAGCCCTCTTAAGCCTTTTCAGGTAACATTGAAAAAAAAATGCATTGAACACGAGTCGTGTAATCCGTACAATTGTTTTGTCTGCGTTTATAAAGATTCGTTTACACGTAGCAGAATTACCCGATGGAAATCCCTTACTGCCGAGTATTTTAGACTGTGGCTTGGTCTCTTGTTGCACATGGGAACGATCAAATTGAACCGAATAGGTGATTATTGGAAGAAGCATCACTTATTTATTAATATATATACCGGAATTTTCTCAATACATGTCACGCGATCGATTTTTATTAATTTTAAGAGAATTACAATTTAACAATTGAAGAAGATTGAACTAAATACATTCATTAACCCTTTGACTGCAGAACAACGCCGATCGGCGTTTTGCCAAAAAGTTCATGTATTAAAAAGTAGTTGTATTTTGAGCATATATGTACAAAGTAAACAAGAATACTACCCCGCTAAGCTTTTCCAGGTAGCATTGAACATGGGTCGTGTAATTCATGTCATTCATTTGTCAACGTTTATAAAGACTGGTTTACACCGGAATTTCTGTATTTATAACCATAGCAGAATTTCCCCGATGGAAATCACTAACTGCTGAGTATTTTAGATTGTGGCTTAGCATTTAGATTGTGAGCATTACATTTTAACAACAATGAAGAAGATGGAACTAGTTTTGGAAAAAATACATTCATTGATAGACTTCTTTTGTTTATTTTATATTGTTGCAAGATATATTAGAGAGTCAAAGCACACCTTTACAAAACTCAAAATGCCCGATGGTAGTTATCTATTTGTTTGGATTAACTACAATTTTTATACCTGCTTTCTATTCGATATCTAAATAATTCTAATTGGAAATGTGGGCGAAATTTTTAGCGTGGCGGTCTTTCAACAGAAATGACTTCAGCACTCGAAATTCCAACAGGAGATGGTCGATCTATGTTTTTTTAATAAGCACGAGACCTCAACAGCAGCGTATTTGGCCGGGACTTCCGGAAACCCATGACCTCTCTACCGGTATGCAATAGTGCACTACGCCGTTGCTATTATACGTACGAAACTTGAAGTCGGCGTATAAATCAGCACTCACCTTGATGTTGATGACTCTGTTCAAGGATTTCTTTCTCGGTAGTAGGAGTTTGAATGCGGTTCCCGTCGGCACGTATTGGTTTGGCAAATGTTCGATCCAACGCTCCTTGGTGTTTGTCCCATCGGCTGATAGCGATCGTCTGTGCCGAGGATTCGATACGGCCACCCCCTAATAATATTCGTAACGGAATTTAGTAAAAAATTATTGATATTATGTCTTCAAACAAGTTTTTGGTGTGGTGAAAATTATACCCTTCGGGACGGATGGAGCGTGTTCGGTGTAGCTACCGGTGTGCTTAAGATATCGTTGCTTCTCTCACTCATCAAAGGTTTACTGTCGACTTCGTCTTGCATTGGTACTCCTTGGCCATTAGAAAGAATCTCTTGGGCTAAGCGCATCCTCTTTTCCTTGTCTTCAATCACTTTCTGAAAGGAAAATGGTAATTGTTACATTGAAAATTGAAATTTTTATATATTTGTGTGAAATTTAATCTATTGTGACTCATTTTATATGTAAATATATACCAGAGTTGTGCCTGTTGATTTAAACGGGTGGTTTTGGAAAGGAATATTACATATAACAATAATGTTATATGTAAATATAATGTAAGGTAATTTATAGGCACGAGCACAGAGAAATGTAATAATAACAATAGAAGGGCCCTTACGAATAAATAATTGTAGTCAATATTACGCAGTACGTCTCTATAAATACGCTACAACGCACGGAATACAATCAGATCAATTTACTTGTAAAAATGTATCCCATGTTGTTTATTATGTGTTTTTGAATGCATTGTGCAATTTTTAACGATGCACTTGCCCATCTTGCGAGTAATATAAACAAACAGAGAAGTTTTTATCGGACATACGTCGAGCACCAAGCATCAAATACGACTGATGCTAAAATTATTTAGGATTGTCTGTGGACAATCGTCACTTGACAACAATATAACGCCTAAAGCCACTTCTATTAATATAACATTTCTTTGCACGCTCACCGATTCAACCCGTTCAAAATGATGATTGAATGTGGGATGTGTGTAAGTGTGCGCGCAGCGCATCTGACGCTAGCGTCACCCATTCCAAGTCGGGAGCACATGTCTGACGCTCCCGGGCACCGGGATCCTGGTGTTTTCTGGCACCGTGAATCCCGGTGTTTTCTGGCACCGTGAATCCCGGTGCTGAAACTAGTCTGAATACCGGGATTACGGTGCTGGCAGAAATTTCTTTAAAAATATTATTTTTACAAAAATAATATGGAAAACAACATTATATAATGAACAATGGTGGGATGAGCAATGACAGCCATAGTCCATTTGTTTGCCACCCGTTTCGACGCCGGCTTGTCGTTTCCACGAAATGGTATGAACGGCCTGTATTGTGTCACAGATATTGTGCTCAACCGAAATGATATTTGAAGCATATTTTAACTGATTAGAACTCAGAATCGACCACTGATCACGTTTTCGTGATCTAAAAGAAATGTGTGTGACAACGATTCTTTCCACGCCCTGAACATATTTAGCTGAAAATTTATATTTGTATTATTTTTATACTAACATAGAGTTGATACGATTTTGATCGGAATTCGTAGAACTTTACGGAACTCTACGGAATTCGTAGAACGTAGAACTTTCGTAGAACGGAAGTAGAACTTTAGTCTTGTGTAAGTTTTCCTACATTTGTGTTCAATTTGTATTGAAAATGCATGTACATATATGTACATGCATTTTCAATACAATTTAAATTTGTATGTACATATATGTACATATGTTCGTTTATCGAATTTGGTTTTTTATCCTTATATTCCTCAAATACATAGATAAAGTCATAGGTTGGTCACATCCGAATTTTTTACATAAAGTATGTAAATGTAATTGGAGTTTTTTTATATTAGGTGGATTGTTTCGATGAATAATTACTAGACGGTACAAACTATTTGACCAAACGAATCAATGAATCAAAACGATGTTTTTTACTTTATTTTATTACATTTTCGGATGTGTTTTATTTAACCTTAGAAATTTATGGATGCGAACCGAAAATTTAAAGAATGTAGCCAAACTATCAAAATTAGTACGCCAATATGAAAGTATTTTTTGCGTGAAACATCGGGAGAGTTTGCAAAATGCAATTGAACGTTTTTGAAATATGAAAACATGCAATTGAACTTTTTTTTCTTGTACATTTGAAATCCCGGTGCTAGCACCGGGATCCCGGGATCGGAAATTCCCAGCACCGCAATCCCGGTGCTGAAGTGATCTTCCGGGATTGGAAGCACTAGTCGGTATCATTCAGTCTCAGTTTCACAAGCGAGAACCGAGACCACATATTAAAGTAAAAACGCGAAGGTAGATCGCATACTAAAGTAGATATGTCAAGGTAGATATGCCAACACCCATGCGATGATATGTCATTTGGTACTAGTATATAGTATATAGTTGTTACACTGATAGATTCGTCATGATATTTATACCTGATTTTTATGTTTTTCCTCCCACATTTTGACTTTCAATGCAGTTTCCAATTTATCCCTCTCGCTGGCTATCTTCTGCGAATACCTTCTCTTCTGGTTCTCTTTCTCCATCGTCTTTTGATTGAGTTTCATATCTTTATCACTCAACTGGAACATCACAATTATTACCAATCAAAACACTCACAAAACATGAAATAAATGCACACATTTAATTTGAAAACAAACCTCTTGTTGAAGGTTGTCACAATTTTTCTCCAAATCGGTCAACCGTCTACGTAAATCAGCAGCGATATTTTCCGCGGTCATGAGTCGACCTTCCAAAGCCTGACTCCTTTGCCGTTCCTGCATCAACTGAGCACGAATAGTAGCCACTTCACTGCCGGCCATCAAATTTCCTTTCATCAACTCGTCCAGTCTCGAACGGAACTTATCGTCTAAAAATATATACTGTATTAATATTCATTCTACATACATTTATTTATTATTTACATACATATATACCAGGAAGGCCTTACAGGTAAACCCCAATGCGCCTTCCTGGCCAATTACAAATTACAATTACAATGCAGCATTTTTTTTATATAACTCACTGAATTACGAGACACTGAAAAACTCGCAAATCAATGAGACATGTATCGAATTGTACACAAACTTATTTATTGCACACTAATCAGAGTATGAAATTATAGGTGACATATTGTATAGGAAGGATTTTAGCCAAATCCGGGAACCGTTTCAACAATGAAATCAGAGAAAATTGGCAAACTCTGATAGGAAACGATCAACCCGGAGACACAAATCCAGGTCTGACCAACAGCATACTCTGAGAAATTCATTTTCACTCGAGGCCCGGCCCTGGGATCGAACCTGGCGCCTCTCGACGCTAAGCAGAAGCTTAACCGTTTGCCCACGGCCGTCTTCTATGGAAGTTTTGGGCGACAAGTCTGTAGCGCGGCGGTCTTCCATAGAATTTCTGAACTTTGCACGGGATTTTGAGGCTTATATGCGCCTATTTCAACTGTTTTAAGGTTCAAAATTGGTTGAATATATTACTGAGAGTTGAATGCCGTCTATTCAATTTGCTTAAAATGAATATATACCAGTCAAAAATTAGTTTCTTGTGGAACCATACTGAAACCTCGTTTATGTGACGTCACGTCTTCATACAATTATGAAGACTGATTATTTGACAATTAATCCAAAACTATGAGATATATTATGTATTTTATTGTTTAAAATAATACTATATGTGTTAATTAGCATATCTGGTTACTTGAGTAAATATTAAAATCTGTATTTAAGGTCGAAAACTCGATTGCCAAATTTGCGAAAAAGGTGCCGCGTACAGGGCTTGTTCGCTATATTTATTGCTGCGGGCAAAGGGTTTACGACCGAGCTATGCTGCTGGCTATACAGACGTAATGCATGTATGTATATTGAAATAAAATCCAAACACACCTCGCACTGCCTTATCTCTAAGTAGAGCCTTCCTTCTTTGCAGCCGCAGTTCAAGATGTGTCACCAACTTTTTGATTGTTTCCTCCGCTTGAGTAGTACCCAATTCCAAACTTGGAAAATCACCCCCCAGACTATAAACCAGCGCTAAATCGACTTCCAAATTATTGGCTTCACTTCTGAAATTTATAATATACGATGAATACATTTTCAATACGAATAATAAAATTACATACAAATAAGAAAATCAATGATATATGTAATACCTTCCATCGGACAAAATCTTCTCGCGAGCTTGTTTGAAGAGTAGATTTGCCTTGCGCCGACCTGGGGTCATGCCAGCGCCGATGTCTATCAGTGCTCTCGGTCGCGACACCTCAACTTCCATAGCGACCTCGGCGAATCGCATGACTTGCTAAAATCAAAATTCAAACGTACAAAACAACACATTCGACCAAAGCTGATGCGTTTTCACGGCGCAATCAAGTACCAAAGTTTCATCGTAGTCCTCGCAGCTGGGATTGGCGCACACTATCATCCTGACTTGTCCGTCTCCGTCGAAGAAATTTTTAAACAGATGTGTTATTTTAGCATCGCGATACGGCACAATTCTAGAGATGCCTCCGACCTGTTGGTTTTCGCGAAGGGCTTCCAAGCAAGCCCTCAACGTCATCAGGGAGTTGTTGATGTTTCCCGCCTCACGTAGACGTTGACCTTTAAAACATGCGTCATACATTATCTAACGTAAATTAAAATATGGTAAAATTTGATTTAATCAAAAACCTGTATTGTTTGTTCTACTCGTTCTTTCACTGCCGGCCAAATCGACCAAACTCAACTGTCTGATTACTATATTTTTTTTATCTTGTACAATATTCTCTCCCATACTGTCTACGGGTGCCTGAAATAAACAATATAATAATAAATCAAATAGTCAACTAAAATAATATATGCATTTTAAATATGTTATAATTGATTACTTGAACGAGTCTTATAGTAAATACGGAATGACTTCGACTAGATTCGGCATTCAAACTAGTGTGAGCCATTCGTTTCCGTTTAAGCCCTTTATAGAATGCTTCCAAGGCTTCTTCACGTGTCTAAATAAAAAATAAATTAATCAAATAATTCGTTATATATTATATATGTACATATATATAGAGCAACAATAAAAATTACCAGAACGGAGACTAAACAATCTTTACTGAGTTTGACTTACTGAATTCGAATATGACAATGATTTTTGTTGGCTTGCTCTCGATATGAACGTTTAAAAAATTGGACAATTTTTACAGATTTTCGGCTCTTGAAGTCTTTAATTCAAAATCTAGTATTGCTGTACCAAAAAATGAGCATTGGAATCAATAATCAGATGTTTTTTCTATTGATTGCAATTTTGTATTGCTTTGAAATACTTATAATTAATTATCTAGCGAATTTTAAAAGTAAAAAATGTACTGTTTTTTTACACATATTTTTCCTACTTCATATTTATTGTAATATGAAATCATTTACCGCTCGAATTAGTACGTTCAAATAAAATAAAATAAAAAAATATTGAGATTGAAAACCAACCGTTTTTTTTTTTACTTTTAAAATTCGCTAGATAATTAATTATACTGTAGCGTATGCTAAAAAGAGCCGCCGTTATAATTGGTTTCGAGGATTATCTCCAGGCTTAAGTGCAAGTCGGCTAAACAATGAGAAACCACTAAATGCACTTAGCGGCGATAGCGGCACTCGGTCGCATTCCCGTGGAGTTCTTAGAACTAACAACGCCAAAGCGTGGGACTGCACATCCGAGTAAGTAACCGGACGTCGAAGATGCCCTGATCGACCTGTCCGTTATAAGGAGGTACTTAGGCGATATCAAGACAATCTGGACGGAGCACTGCCAGTGTGTGTATCTCCTTAATCACCAATAAATGCTGTGAAACGACTTTGGCCTTTTACTTGGATCCTCCACCCACCCCTACGCAACAATACTATACCTATTTTAAAGCAATAAAAAAATTACAATCAATAGAAAAAACATCTGACTATTGATTGCAATACTATGTTTTGGCAAAGCTATACTAGATCTTGAATTAAAGTCTTCAAAAGCCGAAAATCTGTAAAAATTGCCCATTTTTATTAAAACGCTCATATCTCTAAAACGAAAGCAAGCAAACAAAAGTTATTGTCATATTCAAATTCAGTGGGTCAAACTCAGTAAAGATTGATTAAGTCTCCGTTGCAGTGTGTATAAAAAAGGTGAGTTTTTAAAAAAGTGCTACAGCGAAAATATGCATACTTTGACTTCCACTTCTGTTACACCGTGAACGTACATGTTGTGCATAGCGTCTTCTCGTACGATCTTAGTTTGAGGACTCCTGAAATCAAATTTATTTATATAATTTTAGTTATTTAGCTAATTTAATAAAAATTTCTATTGTTAATCAAATACATTCTTAATTACTTAACTCTTAACATTTAAAATACTAAATCTCACAGAGGTGTCTCCTTGCACCTCGCAAGAATGCATCCACAGTCTTAATAAAAAGGATGCGGTGCATCCGCTCTAAAATCGCCAGACAAATTGAACGACAGATTAACGGACGGCTGCTTTAAATGCAATTCTCATCTTCTCGAATGATAGATTGCACATCAGATGACGGGTAACCTTTCGATGTGCACAGATGCAATTATTAAAATGGTAATTATTAAAATTGAGTTGGATCTTTCAGGCGAGTTTAATAAGGCAAGATTCGATAAGTTCCGAATCAAGCCTTATTAAACTCGCCAGAAAGATCCAACTCAATCTTAATAATCGCATCTGTGCACATCGAAATGTTACTCGTCATCTGATGTGCAATCTATCATTCGAGAAAACGAGAATTACGTTTAAAGCTGCCGTTCTGTTAATCTGGCGATTTTAGAGCGGATGCACCAAACCCTCTTAAAATACCTGACACACTCAGGGAGGGCATTGTACATTAACACACCCCTGTGAAAGACACCACCCACTGTCATCTTTTGCCTTACTCTACCTACAGCTAAATTGTTCTTATTTCTAGTATAATAACTATGGATATCACTATTTCTTATTATATAATCCTTGAAATACTTCGGTAATAACTTATGATCTAACTTATAAACAAAATACAAAATACGATGCACCAAACCCTCTTAAAAGACCTGACACACTCAGGGAGGGCATTGTACATGAACACACCCCTGTGAAAGACACCACCCACTGTCATCTTTTGCCTTACTCTACCTACAGCTAAATTGTTCTTATTTCTAGTATAATAACTATGGATATCACTATTTCTTATTATATAATCCTTGAAATACTTCGGTAATAACTTATGATCTAACTTATAAACAAAATACAATGTACTAACATTTAAACTATTTCTAATACTCATCCATCCCAATTCATCCAACATACTTCTAATACTTTTTAATCTACTAACATTCAAAATACCTCTCATAGCTTTATTTTGTTTTATTTAATTTCTTTACTTTTTCTACTAAAAATATTTCTTAACCTACATAAGATATCATCTTTTCTAGCCATTTTTTAAATTATGTATTCAGCATGTACCTTAAAATTCAGTCTCGAGTCTATGTCAATTCCTAGATATTTTATATAATCGCTACATCATATAAAAGCATATTGTAAAAGACAATCTCATATTGATTAATTTCACTCACTTTCTTCCGAGTGTTCCTTCTTCGAGTAAATCGTACACGTTGTTGTTATAAATCTCAATGTACGTAACGAAGACGGCATACAGACAATCCTCGTCTATTCCTTGCAACTTGGAAGAATTGGAATCACTCAGTGCTAAGTCCGGATTTGAATTATTCCTAAAAAGCAAAAACACGTTTAAAAACAAGCCACGTTGAAGTGTTATTTCGAATGTGAATCCGATCTTACTTTCTGGTCGATCTGGTGGTCATTTTGTGAAGATGTTGTTGACGTTGGAGAGCCGCTTCAGCGTCACCCTGTATTTCGAACATGTTCATTTTGTCCGGAGTAAACACGAACCTGCGTGCTTGCACCGTGTCAATTGTGCGAAATATTACGTCTAAACAACGAGGCATTATACCGGCGTTGCTCGGTTCACCTTTGATATAAGTTTGTGATTAATAATCCATTGCTTAGTTAGTAAATTGAAAATGAGAATTTGTACGATTCTTACCTGTCATTGTAAAGGTTTTTCCACTTCCGGTGACTCCATATGTGAAAAGTAGACCACTTTTTCCTTTGATGAGATTCTCAACGAGGGGTAAACCGACTTTATTGAAAACCTTTTAACAAAGAATACAATATATTAAAATAACAAGTTAATGACTCACTTCTGAAACATATTGTATATACATCAAAGAACATACAATATTTCATTGAAAGTGTACGTTTGTACAATTTGAATTTTCCATATAATAATACTCCCATATAATGAAGTTAAAATTTCACAGTCTGATTAGATCAAAAGAGAGATCATTATTTAAAATACTTACAGGTGTGAATTAAAATTACATATATATATATTCAAATTTAAACAATCTTACGAAATTTTAATTATGCTCGGAAGCATAACACATTACTTTAGAAGTGGTCCATTTATACTTACATCGTGTTGTGTGCCGTCTTGCGTGAAAACCTCTCTGAATGAGTAATTGATGGGTTTATAATTAGTGCCCCTGTAGTTTTCGGGGGGCGTGAGACAAATGCATGTGGGGGAGACTACTCTCATACAAGAATTAACATCGATCTCCTGAGTCCATCTGACCCTGCAGTACACCTGAACCGGGTCTTTGACGATGTTCTCCTTGGAGTTCTGTTTGGTCAGCTTCCCCGGCGTTTTAGGTCTGCTAAAATTGAAATCATTCCGATGAGTCAACGACAAAAAAAGTATGTTAGATTTGGGTGGCTAACGACCGTTACACTACACGTAGGTAGACAAAGATAAATATATATTTCGACGCGTTAACTCTCGTCGTACGGTTAAAAAATGAATAATTATTAATTAAGGGATGTCTTACAAGGGTTTCATGGTGTTGAATGAGACGCCACGGTTTGTTTTCTACCGGAACTAAACGTCAAACGGTCGCAACTGATGACCGTTTCAAACCGTAGCGGAATGTCGTTACACGCGATGCCCGTAACAGCCCTTTCGACGGCCATAAGAGTGCTGCCATAATTTAATATGCATTCGTTTATTTTGCGGTAAATTGATGCTAATAGTTAGCATTAAATTAAGGATTTAACATTATAAATTTTGTGTAAATTTATTTACGCTAGAAATTTTGATCCTCAAGCTTTAATCTTCATTCGCTAGAAAATTAATCTTGTGAACTTTATTTACTCATCATCATTATTTATAGCCATTCAACATCCACTGTTAGATGAAGGCCTATTTAGCACGCTTCCAGTTGTATTTGTTTTGCGCAACTCTCATCCATTTCACCCCAAACATTTTCCTAATTGCCACTACCTATGTTTCTTTTACCCATTTACACCCTCTCGGGTACCATTCTAAAACTTATTTTGTCCACCTTTCATCCATTCTTTAAGACATGTGGCCCGGCCCTTGTAATACTCATCCACGTATTTCACTATCTGTCTTTCCTCGTATGTCCAGCATACAGCGTTCCATACGATTGAGTGCATTGGACATAGTGCAGTGTCTTGGTGTTCAATGTCCAAGTTTCACATCCATATGTTATTACCGGCAGAAAGCATTGTTCAAAAAAATTTTTCAGGCAAAGTGGTATTTTTGATTTAATAAAAAACATTTATTCATCCGAATGCACTCTATCCTAATTTCATATGTCTCTTTATTATTGAGAACACATATTTTGAGTCCCATAAAATGGGCTCACGATGTATCTTTTCAATAAAATTATTGAAATAGTATTTATTTTATAGCAAGTGAAAATGAAAAATAATTTAACACAGTGGAATTAATCACATAAAAATAAGACAATTTATTTATTTACAATATAAAATAAGGAATATAAAGTTTCAACTGTTCCAGCAACGATGGGCATGACGTGTTACCACGTAGAAGCTGGAGAACAAAACGAATTTACGAGAAGTTCAAGAGAATTATATCCAAGCAGGGTCGCACCCACCATATGTACAAATGTGTGCAACGCACACAGGCGGTTGAAATATAAAGGCGGCCGAAAGAAATGAGAGTCAAAAAAATTATATTTCTTAAAAAATATGAAACAAGACATTGTACTTTTTAACATGCATTTAGGTTGTCTTGTTGTATACTTGTAGATTGCTGTTGCAAGTAACAACTTTTAACACACCCGAACTATAATTCGGGGAAATAACGGGATAGCAGGGATCGCTTCAGTCTGCATAGATCTAGATATTTTATATTCTATTATCTTTGCGACTGCCAGATGTATTTCTTCAATAATTTTGAGTATTGGTTGGTTATCGAAAGAACAATTTCCTAGATGTGAAAACATTATATTTTCATGAATGAACTTGAAAACGTGCAGTCCCTTTTGTCGTCTGGTCCTGTTCAGAACTAAACGTTTTGGTTTTTTTTCTGTTTTTCTGGTTAATTTTTATTGTGATTAAAAATTTCAACACAATATTTATCACAAGGTAAGAATTCTGCACTACTCGCATGCACTTCATTTTTTTTATTAATATGATTTATAGCGGTGGCCCTTACGGCATAAATTCTGAGTTGATGAAGACTCGAAAAATGAACTCGTACCAAAGAATTAAGATTAGAAATGGGGGTAGATGGTTTCGTCGGCTCCTCTCATGAATATCACGCGCACACGCATACTTGTCCCGTAAACCGTCTAGCCCACTACTTATCTGCTTTGGTACGAGTTCATCAATTCGTAGTTTGTGCCGTAAGGTGGACCCGATTTATATAAATGTTGATAAAATTAAAGAGCGGTCGATTTTGGTTTCCACACAGGCGGCACATTGGATTATTACGCACATTGCGATCGCCCAAAAGACAATTTTTGCCATGAAAATCCGTTATAGAGATTTTAGTGACTTTTGGGCAAGCACTTTGTGGGTAATAATCACCGAACCGCGCGGCCTTATATCCTAACATGCTCAAAAATAAACGAGTAGGGTAAACATGTGGGTAATACCCATACTCTTTCCTATATAAGAAACGAAAAAATGCTTTTTGCACTTTCTCAATCATATGAGTCCGCGAATCTTCGCCAACAAAACGCACACAAAATAATTTTACAACCCGTAGGAATATAGCACATCGCGTACTATCCCTTATCGATGTCAATACATTCGCATACTCCCCAGTCACACAGATGCCCGCACCCTTCTGGAATACACTTATATTCAAGCGGAACATACTCGGAACACACCACGACCCCTAGACAAGGCCAACCGCACAAATATATGTATATAAAAATATATTTATTTATTTTATTAGGAGCGGCGCCCCCAACAGGGGCCCTATGGGGGCTGTGCCCCCCCCCCTCAGCGGGGCCCCATGGGGGCTGCGCCCCCTTCGGCGGGGCCTTTGTCTTCAGGTCAAGTGTCGTAGTTGCATGATGACATCGTGTCTGGATTTCGTTCATTTTACGATCGAGCGATGAACTATTTCTTCTGAAAGGAGACGTTGCCCTCGAGTTTGTGTAAGATTTGTGTATTGTTCTGAAATATATGAGATCACTGGTTTTGATTCGGAATAGCACAAGTTGTGCTATATTCCTACAATCTTCCAAACAAATACAACCGTGTGTTTCTATAGGCCGTGGGACACGGTAGACATACTAGGTATATTCCCGCGCTGCTTAAAATCCCAAGAGACAAATCGCGTGATTTGACATTCAAAAGTCAAATTGCGCTATTTACCAGAGGGAGATGGTACAATTTGACACTAGATCGAAATACAAACGCCGATGACAAGAGTCAAAAGGGACGCAATGCTATGGCCAAAAAGCAATCGGCATCAGTAGTGGTGGAGCGGTCGGTCGCCTTTCTGTCGACGGCGGTCGGTCGTCGGCGCTTCTCGTGTTGGCGTAAATCGTTCCGCTCCCACTCTTGCTGTCACTCGTCTGTCGTCTGCTGTCTGCTGTCTGACCGGAAGAACGCCACAGGTGAGGCTCAGACTCTGTCGTAACCGGAACCGGAAGCGAAGTACGCGCCCGAACATCGGCACGCCGGCTCGGTGCCTCCATTCGCCTCCATTCGCCCCCATTCGCCCCATTCGCCCCATTCGCCCCACTCGCCGCCGGACTGCGACGCCAATTGACCCGCCACATTCTAACCTCAAAACCCCTCCCCTCCCCGGCCGGTTTCCCTCATTCATCGACGAGTTCGTACGGTTTGTGCAATTTGTTAGCGTCGACCGCTTTTTCTTTCATTCAAAAACAATGGTCGTAAGCGATCGCGTGGCGGCCATGCGCGTGGCAAGGCGCCATATCAAATTCTAATATTTACTCAGCTATATTTCAATGGAAATGCGATAAACTCGGATTAACTATCGACAGTCGACCCTTCGATTCCCCTTATAGTCACGATTACCTGTGATCCAACTGAAAACACACTGAGTGGTATGGGACGTCACTCGTCCTTGGCTTTCCGCTCTGACCGTAAACAGTGAATTCTGGTGTAATGCACACGTATGCATATCTACATATATGCAATGGACAAGTTTCTCCTACATTTCTTCAAATATGGGATTCACCGTTATCGATCACTGTCAAGCAACGATAAAAGATCACCGAAAACACTCTAGGGGGTGATTTTTGGGACTGTATACCATGTATAAGAGCGTTTTTCGCATGTTTTAAAGTATCTAGAAAAAAACACGTCCCACTTAATGTGTTTTCGCCCCAATACAGCTAATAAATGAAAATTTATACTACAAATTAACTTAAAATAAAACTAAACGAATGTAAATAGAACAGTTATTGCATGCCCAATAGCATTACATTAGATAACAAAACTATATAAGTAGTTAATAATTACATGTATGTATTTAGGACGAAGTATTGTCATATCCGGTGGCAAAAAAGAGGCTGTGAAGAGAATATGAAATTAGGTTGAAGGGCATTTGGACGAATGAATGCCGTTTTTAAATCAAAAATGCCATTTTGTCCGAAGAAAAAGACCTTTTATCAACATGTTTTGCCATTGATCATGTATGGATGTGAAATTTGGGCATTGAGTACTGAAATATACTACACAAATCATTGCACTTAAAGCAGTAGCTCAGCTTATTGTAGAGACATAGGAAGCGGAATACATATATGAGAATTGTGATGCAATGAAGAGATTGAAATGGCTATTGGCGGTTTATAGGCTAGAAAGAAGTGCTTAAGTAGTACCTAAGATAATGCTAAAGGTTGTAAGAAAGGCCACGAGGAAGATGGGTAGATGAAATTAGACAAATATGTAAGGTGAGGTCGATGAGATTTGCTCAAAATAGAGTCGAATGTCGATTGGATAGTGAATGGCATTAAATGATGATGATATTTCAATTTTAATTTGATACACTACTATTATATTATTATCTGATTGAGGAACTAAGTTGAATACAATGTGATGTATTATAGAAGAAATACCGTATATTGTAATATGAAAAATATGATACTGGATAGTAATCAAAATTATATGTATAAACTACTAATTTTGTCGCCGAGTGAATCTGATTATTGCCACTGCCAAATACCAAACGAATACAAATAGCTTATTATTGTGTATTTAAAAAAAAAATCGTAATTTATTGGTGTTAAAAAGTTTCTTTATTTATTATCAATAACGGCTTAAAGCGATGTGTATTATATCCAAAAAATACACTGAAATCATTTCTGGTTTGAACGACGGCTGAAATATTTATTATTTACTATATAATTTTGCCATAGTGACATTACAAAGTAGTTCCAAGTCGTCACTATGGCTGAACTAAAAATACAATGAAAAGGATTCAATAATAAATAAATGTAATTGTAATAATGGAACATGTTATGATCTCAAATTGAATAATCCCTCAACCACCATCAGCATATTTTAGATTCAACAAATGCAAGTTAACAGAAATGCGGTTGAGGAGCTCGATCAAATTGGTACGTGCCACAAGAAAAGAGAACAAAGTGCGTCATCTAACGTAACTTTGAACATTAAACTTAAAAAAATAACCGGTATAGCTAAAATCGATTTTAAAATCATTCTAGAATCATCGGTATATGAAATGTATGCACTTAAAATCAATTTTAAGTTAATCAAGTTTATATTATTTTCATTATTTTATGCTGTTTAACTAAACTCGTAAAATTTTAACTGCTTATTGATTATTACAATAAAATTCTCACAAAACGTGCATAAGATTAGCATTTCTAATGAAATGCTATAAACCATTTATCTTTAATTATATTTTATTTTAGTTCTGAACTCAAACATGAACTTTTTTGTATTTGAAAGTGGAATATGTCCACTTTTCTTAATTTCGAGAAATATTTCGCAAAACGTTAAATATAATGTTTTGCGTTTTAACAGTATTTAAAAATAATATTGGCCTGTAATACGTTTATTTTGCTTTACATATCGAATTAAAAGAAACAATCTGTGAATTAAGTCAAACAGAAATAGTGTTTTTGGAACTGAAAATTAGACTTCTGCTATTTTCAAATATATAATATATAAAAAAATTTATATATATATTTACCCATGATTTATAATCAAAATCACCTATATTTGAAAAACACTTTCACATATTCGGTAAATAATGTGTCAGTTTAACACAATAATTCAGTTCAATATCTACATAAATGAGAGTTATATGCATATTGTATAAATTACAATGCTGATACTTTCTCCGCATGACCCTTCAATATTAAAATTCAAATACACTATGCGCTAATTATGTACATATGTGTGTTTACAAAAACAGGGCTTTAGAAATTTGTATCATTATACGTGTATATTTATTATAATTCACATGAATTCTGTATAATTTCAAACCCGTCATAAACGACCGATCAATTATCAATTCCAGGTTCATTAAAACGAACAAACAGTAATTGACGCAGTGATGATTTTGTGGTTTTGTAAACGAATGCAAAATTACTGTCAAAAATATGGTACAGTTACAGCGCCATGTACTCGATTCTAAAAATATAAACATACATATTCGTATGGAAATGTGACCACATTTTGAATTCTTACTAATTGTGAGTCAAAAATTGAACCACGGTTCAAACTCTATCGGGTTACATTCAATTGGAATGCTTGCCAATGAGCTGAATTGAGTCTGTGAAGAATGGATGCCTCGTCATCAAGAGTGATCGATTGTGTTGATTATGTGGGTGTTTCGAGTTTTTATTGCTTATGTGTCGAGTTCTTTGACATTGAAATGTGTATAATGTATGTATTGCCTTTATGCCAATTTTAATTTTAATAAGCTTATACTAGTCCAACAGCGTGCACCAGTGTTTAGCATATATGCTTTCGAGCATAGTGGTCACGGGTTCGAGTCCCACTGATCGCTGCTGGCTAGACCTTAGTTTGAGACTCCAGGTCGATCGTTTCCCATCAGAGTTTTCCGATTTATCTGATTTTCATTAAAACGGTTCCAACAAATTGGCAACCTTGACCCATTTCTGGCAATTTTCGAGTTTTCAGCAATCTAGAATTTGGTTGAATTGTATAAAATGCGGCAAATTTACAAATTTGATCATAAATATCTTTGTAGATGTTAATTGGTATGTATGTATTTACTTTGTATAATACTTTTAGCAAATGTATAATGTTTCTGACCAATAAGGTGCATTGGGGTTACCTGTTATAAATTAAAAATAAATAAATGTAAAAAACCGCTAGCACGCCTGATCTATGCCATGCTAAAACTCAACCCATAGAATGTTTTTGGTGATGTATTTTCCTTGTATTGACCAGTATAGCCAGTAGCATAGCTCGGTCGTTAAGCTTCTGCTTAGCGTCAAGAAGGTGCCGGGTTCAATCCCTGAATGAAAATGAATTTTTCAGAGTATGCTGTTGGTCAGACCTGGATTTGTGACTCCAGGTTGATCGTTTCCTATCAGAGTTTGCCAATGTTCTCTGATTTCATTGTTGAAACGGTTCCCGGAAAAAAAATGGCTAAAAATCCTTCCTACCTACTATGTCACCACTATTTGAAGTTTGATTGATGTACAATAAAATTTATGTACAATTCATAGATGTCTCGTTAATTTTTGTGAGTTTTTCAGTGTCTCGTAATTCAACGACTTGTAATAAAAATGCTGCATTTGTATTTGTAATTGGCCAGGAAGGTGCATTGGGATTTACCTGTAAGGCCTTCCTGGTATATATGTAAATAAATAAAAAAATAAATAAATATGTTTAACATTGATAGATAATCAGAATTTGCTAATTTATATGTTTTTCATTGAAACGGTTCCAACAAATTGGCAGCCTTTACCCATTTCTCGCAATTGTCGAGTTTCCAGCATCTCGAATTTCGCTGAGTCGTTTAAAAATGCTGCAAATTTGTCCATATTTCGAGTTTTTCATCTTGAAATTTGACGATTTTACATATATAAAAATCTCCGCAACTGTAAGTAAAAATTGTCAAAATTTATCCATAGATGTCTCTATGATGCTTTGTTAAAATTATTCGTAAAATTTTATACCGATGTTTGTAACTGGCCAGGAAGGCGCATTGCGGTTTACCTGATAGGCCTTCCTGTTATATATATGTATGTATATATGCGTGTAAAAATAAATAATAAAAAAATCTATTGTGCCATTTGAAGTTTAGTGCTTTTTATTATTAGATGTTTGAACTTTCGTTGTGAAAGTATGTTCGTTGCTTAATATCGGCAGTAATAAAAAAATGAATATTTTTCCCTTTTTAGTATTTTCTAATTTTACGTCATTGGTAATAAAACGTTTTGATTTCATGCTGTTTTTGTGAACTGGCGATTTTCTAATGATTTCATAACGATTCGAAGTATCATTTCCAAGTTTGTATATATATATATGTACATATATACATAATAGCGAAATCACTCAGTTCTGCCCGGGATAAAATTTGCATGTATTCATTTTGATATCAGAAGGTACATATGTCGCCGTGTAATCTAATTTTCGCGCCAAAATCCCACGTGGAAACAGACTACATACAAATGGCACCGTTTAATAATAAACGCCACTGTTTGCTCCACCGACTATGCAATAAAATCGTACTACTTTATCACGACAATAAAAATTTACGCTTATTATTTATACGCACACATGCTCCAACGATTGTGATAATTTATTATTGCACTTCATATATTGCGTACTTAGAGCGCAAATGTGATAACTCTTCGAGACCTATGTAATTGCGTTTTAAAGATTGCAATAAATCAAGCAAAGTAATAATGTTTCATAATTCACTCCAGATGGAGTGATAGTAGTTTTTCAATTGTGGATTCCTTTTGTAGTATTTTGCAGGTTGGTGTTTCTATGGATAGTTTTGGATTTGCAAAAAAATTACATTATAAAAAAACACTATAAAGGCGCACTGAATCGTACGGCACACCATGCTTAGATAGACTCCAGCTATGATGGGCGTATCCTCATGTCAATGCTAAAAGTCTGACATGCAACTGTACGTAAACAACAGTAGGAAAAGCATTCTTTTGTACATCCCATATTTATTTATTTATTTATTTTTTACATATATACCAGGAAGGCCTTACAGGTAACCCCAATGCGCCTTCCTGGCCAATTACAAACATTGCAGCATTTTTTTTTATTATACAAGTCGCTGAATTACGAGACACTCGCAAATTAACGAGACATCTATGATTGGTACATACATTTTATTGTACGTTAATCAATCTCAAATAGTGGTGACATAGTATTTAGCCAATTTTACCGGGAACCGTTTCAACAATGAAATCAGAGAAAATTGGCAAACTCTGATAGGAAACGATCGACCTGGAGTCACAAATATCCAGGTATATCCAGCAGCACTACAGATATACTCAGAAAAATATTTTTCAATCAAGGACAGCTCATGGGATCGAACCCGGCGCCTCTCGCCGCTAAGCAGAAGCTTAACGACCGAGCTATGCTGCTTGCTAATATGATATGGACACATTGATTTGTTTTGTAACGTGTACGTAACAGTTGTAGCCGACACAATCTATTCATATATGTACAGCAGTACACGTCGCCGTAACGTATCAAGCAAAACCGGTTTTCTTTGGCCATTGTGGAAATGTTCACGCACGACGTGACGTCATATTAGCGAGTGCACTTGCACTAACGAAAGTGCGCATGCGCATATTATTTTCGGAAATATCTGTGAAATTGCTGATTACGTGAAATCAGCAAAAAAGCATGATTCATGCAAACGCAAGCCCTGATTTCACGTATCTGGCATGAATTATTTTGCTCGTGTCATGTAATCGGCAAGTCATCACTAGCGCTCCGGTGTTATTTTTGGAACTAATCAAATGTCATGAATCAATCGTTAATTATAGTGACCATTTATAATCCCATTTCCATTTATAATCCCAAAAAAAAGTCTAGAATTTTAATAATAACGATTTAATAATCAGCAAATAATTTACTGAATTCGTGAAATCGGCAACGGACTTGCGTTTTTCACGAATTGTGCCTTTTTTTTTTGTCGATTTCACGTTATCACTGATAACTAGAGACCGGAATCTAAAGGGGCTGTTTATTGTTCAAAGATTGTAAATGCATTGTTAAAGGTTTGCCGAACCTTTTTTACAAAGGATTTACAACAATGGAACAATAGGCGGCTCGTTTCCGGCCTTCAGATTCAGATTCCGACCTCTACTGATAACTTATCAGCAATTCGGCATAATTTATGTTTTTATTTTACTACAGGAAAACCCTATTTTTTACATTATAAATATTACAAATACAATTATATTTATACAAAATCATGGACAAATTCGATATACGGCAAATATATTTTTACATAGTGGGTAGCATATTTATATAATAATCAACAAATTCGAAATGCTGTAAACTCGAATTTGCGAGAAACACTAAATAGGTTGCCAATTTGATGAAACCGTTTCAACAATGAAATTAGATAAATAACCAAACTCTAATAAAAAACGATCAACCTGGAGTCACATATCTAAGGTCTGACCAGCAACATCGGGCCAGGGAATGATCCCATGACCCCTCAGTTTAAAGCATTACGCGTTAACCATTTAACTATGTTGCTGGTTGATACTTAGATAAAGTAGTAGACGAAAGTAGTATATTACTCGATAAACTGATCGGTTTCTTATAGAGTACTAGTGATGCTACCCGGCTTCGCCCGGTTCCACTTTTGACGATCCCTTCCATTTTATCACGCATATAATAAAAGTAGTCTAATAGTGAGAATACCGTCGAATTATGAAAAAAATCTTCATTTGTTTTTTTATTGAATTTATTTAAAAAAAATATTATTTAACAACCGACGAATCACAAACGTTTTTGACCAATCCAGCCAATCAGAAACGACTTTGACGACAGCTAATCAGAAACGAATTATAGACGCCGTTTCTGTAAGATGATGCTTATACATAGGAACAAAAATGTATTAATCATAACTCAATCTAGCCAAATTGTCTAGTTATACCCGTTGCGCTCTAATGACTTGGATATGTGTTTATATCATACAATAATAATGTTTGATGATCGTAAACAAGGTCTTGTTTTATTCTCTGCACAATTACACAGGGAAATGGCGAATTGATATCGAAGGTCGAAACTCTCTCTCTGTTGTGTAATGTAATATGTGGGTATTTTTATTAATAGAGTATATTTATATATTATTTTTTATGTCATCGTCTAGTCTAGAAAGTCGTTTGGTATCGTCCTATTCGAGATGGTGCACCGTTTGGGAAGGCCTGATACTAATTATAGTCGAATGCGATTTCGCGCTCTCAGGTAAAAATATGTCGCTCGGTCATCGTTTCAAATTCCAGGATTTCGCTAAACGGCACGTTTCGACTGATCATATTCGTGCTTGTAAAATGATCGTTGTATTGACAGTGATGATTTGTTAAATGTGGGATTTTCCGTCGATTACATCATTTTGCACGCCAAATTTATCGCTCTGCATTCGGCATAAGTATGCTATTTAAATTTTTCGATTCGTGTCGTGCATTTTTATATATTCGAATGATTTTCAATGGTCAAGGTTCGTTCGTGATTGTGTCAGGTTATCAATGCACTCTCTCGCGGTGCGGCGAACAAACCGAACTCGAATGTATAGATGAATTTTGACGCTCAACGAAGAACCGAGTTAGGTAGGGCGAAAACACACAGCGATAAACGGCACATCGTGTGCTTGGCTCCCCGCTGTGGGGGTCTCTTACATTTCCTCAAATATTGGATACACCGTTATCGATCACTGTCAAGCAAGGATAAATACAAGGATACAATTTTACCATATTGTATTGCTAATAATGAACATACATAGTGAGATTTCGTTTATTATGACTAGTCTTCAGCGTTGGCTGGGTGTTTGTCAAATAACAATAGACCACTTATTCAGTATAAAAATCAAGAGAGCAAAAAAGCATGTTTGACAATAGTAACTAACAAAATTGAATCACTTTTTGTGTCAAAATCATCGTCCCAACGTCGATCTTTGATCGTGACTATAGGGCGGAAGTCATTGACTTTTACGTTGGCTGGGTGCTCGTCAAATAACAATAGACTGCTCCATCAGTATATAAAGCAACACAGCAAAAAAGCATTCTTGACAATATTGAACCATTTTTGTTGCTAAAAGCATCGTCCCAACGCCGATCTTTGATCTTTAGCAGGCTTATGATAAGAACACAATCAAATGTGCGGCACGGCACGTTTAAGTTGACCCCAGCTTTGATAGGCGTGTTTCCATGTGATTGTTATATTTTTCTCAAATATGGGAATCATCGTTATCGATCACTGTCGAACTTATGTCACTAGAAGCATAACATATTATAGAAAACACTCCGGGGGTTGGGGTCGCAGTGGTACAGATTTGGCGTACCAGAGTACGTCTAGCGTTTTTTCTTGTGTAAAAAACTATTTAAATAAAAGACGTCACCTACCTATCCGTGTGTCTACTTTAATGGTAAGAGCACACTGAATTGTACGCCTAAATAGACTCCAGCTGTGATAAGCGTGTCTTCATGTCTTGATTAATTTGTAAGATCTAATCTTTTCAACAAATTTATCCTTCATTTCTTCAAATATAGGAATCCGGTTATTGATCACTGTCAAACCTACATATGTCAATGCAAGGATAAAATATCACCGAAAACACTCCCGGGGGTTGAGTCTCTGAAAATATTGCGACGTTACAGATTAGGCATGCTAGCGTTTTTTTTACATGTGCAAAAAATTGGTGTTTGCACCTTTAAACTGAGGATTGAGGCAGATAGTTTTACTATTGTTGATTTCATAGAAAAAATACTTTTTTTACGAGCTTTTTTGCTCTCTTGCTTGGAACACTGATAGAACTATGTATTGTTCGACCATCCGACGTCTGTTCACTAGGACAGTGGCAAATTACAATACACGTTAAAGATTTTCTATGTAAATAGCAAAAGTCTTTACACCTCAAAAGGTAATTGCTCTAAATTCCCATCCAATGTCTTATCATTAGTCAGCGGACCCAGAAGGTGCCGCGTATTGTTCAAAGGTTGTTAAAGGTTTGCCGAACCTTTTTTACAAAGGATTTACAACAATGGAACAATGGATAGAACTGTGACTATCCTACATCTACTTATCATGACTAAAGGGCGGATAGAGAGCGTGTTTTTTCCAGGAATCACGGCGTTTTGGGTCTATTCACAAAGTTAGAGTGCAAAAAAAAAGGTTCGGCGAACCTTTAACAAAGGTTCATCATAAAAATGAACAATGCACAACGAACAATAAACAAAGAACGGCACGCTTCCGGTCCTACCTCTAATCATGACTATAGGGCGGGGTTTTTCTTTTGTTTACTTCTTAGAAAAACCTTTTTTTTTTCAAGCTTTAAATGTGGGATTGCCTTAATGGGTAGCCTAAAACTAGTGATTACCAGACGCTAGTGATCACCAGGCGTTGGCCTGGTGCTCGTCAAATAATCAAAATAGATATCTCCATTACCGTACAAAGCGAGAGTAAAAAAATGGTTGACAATAGCGAATCATTTTTGTGCATTAAGCATCCTCCTTTAGTGATAACTTTATTAGGGCAAAAGTTGAATAGGATTCTACAAAAATGTTATGGCTATTGTTAATTTGGAGGAAATTCTTTTTTTGCACTCTGTACTGTTGGAACGTGTATTGAGAATAATATCTTTCATGTTTTTTGTGGGCATTTTTTCATTCATGCCTCAATCACCATCCGCCCTATAATCATGACTAGACTACCGCTGAAAGCAAAAAAGCTAGGCAGAGCTGAAAGCAAAAACAAAAAAAATGCTTGTAAAAAAAAGGTTTTCAACGAAGTTAACAATAGCCAAACCTATTTGTCCTGATCCCTATCTGATGTCCAATCATGACCCAGAACTTGAACGAAATATCGTCTTTCGGCGAACTGTTTTTGCCGTTAGGAGTAATTCGGCGAATTTTCAAATAGCCTTCACCACACTAATGCTGACAATGAATTCGATATCTCCAATGCTATCTTACATACCTAATTTAGTTTAGATGTTGGAACAATCCTTACTTGACGCTTTGTATGCACGTCGTCAATTCGACTTTACCATGTAAGTGAAACCTTGATATGCTTTTACAAAGAAGGTTCTCTCGGATCGAATTCGGCACGTCACCATTTGTAACACGTTACGTGAGAACGAATAAATATTGTTCTCTGGTATCGGATTCAGTCCATCGAGACCTATAAACAGTCGGTGTGCCCTTACCTCGGATAACGGACCATTTTTTACTTACCTCCTTTACGTTTCATTCACACTTGCCTCTCATTCAAACGAAAGTTCGGACTGAATTCATGAATTAAGCAAAATTTTGCCTCATTCATAAATTCAGCGTAACGTTCAATTATGTTTTCATTCGAAATCGTGAAGCTGTTTGTTTTCTTTTTATCGTACATACCTTTTCTTTGGCTAAATTCCAATACTATATGATCTCTCTGACTAGTCTTCGATTAGCATACAAATTTTGCGAGCGGGTCATTATCATGCTATTATCCAAGTGTATAACTTTCGTTTGATGGTCGTTGAAAGTCGGTCGTTGTACTGTACGCGAACATTTTACACAAATTATCTATGAATGTGTCTACTTACCGGTTATTATACTTGGTTTCGTGAATAGTTCGGTGAACCGTTCGGCTAATTAGTGACACTTTCAACGATGAGCCCGGTTTATACGCAACTAGTTGTTGTAGACGAGTACAGATCGATCTCTATGGTCATATACATAAATATGACAATATACTGTCCTTAAGAACCAGGCCACATTAGAGGACTTGCGAGTAACTTTGTTGCCCAAGCGTAGTTGCTTGGTCACCCAATTTGGGCAACCAGAGGCGACCAAGAATCTCCTTAGCCTGTAAGAGTTTTCAATATGTGACGATACAGTCACACGTGTTCATAGCTTTTTCACTATGTAGTCGTGGGCAACTAATCACCGAGTGTGACACCCCTAAACACAACGCTATACATTTTGAGGGATTGCACCAGTCACTCAAGCAATAAAATCCACCGTGACCAAGGCCGAACGCCGGCAACCGATCTCGCTGGTCGGGTGAAGTTATGACTTGGGCAACCGGTGAGTTGCCCGGTGTGGTATGCTCCATACAACTGCATGCATTTGATATGGTCGCGCAAAAAAGTCACCCACCCGCAAGCCAATCGGTGTAGCCGGGCTCTTGTTGGAATTTATTGATAACATTATGATTTTGACTTAAAATTATCATTTCAACTGACTGTGGGGTCTCCAAAGACACGATTTATAGAATATTTGAGATTACCAGAAAATTATTTATTTTTTCTAGGCGGATTTGTAGTATTAAAAATCAAACTATAAATGTATGTGCTAAGCTCAAATAAAGTGCATGCCATGAAATGCGAATAATAGTAGTCGGATTATAATTATAATTTATTACCCCCGAGAGTTATCTCGCCATTTTCCCCTGAGAGTAATAATGTGATGAGTCATTGTTTCCAATCAGTTATAATAACGTACATGCATATTCAATTTGCATTCAAATTGAAGAAAAAAACATATCGCGAATTTTAAGACCTGAATTGGTGTGTATAACATGTTTTGGTCTTGAGCGAGGTCGTTGCAATGACATTGAGGAAACTTTAAGGAGGCTACATGATCGCCTATTTTTATCTTGTCGGTGGTGTTTCCTTGAAAGATTTGAGACATTTACTAATAGAGCCATTGGGGGTCGACCGAATGTGCATAATATGACACTAACTGAGTCATTCAGAGTGCATGTGTACAAATATGAGGTATCCATCAGTGTCATCTTCATGTCAACACGGTCGTAAAATATCACGCAAAAATAATGGAAAAGAAGAATTTTGAGACTTGATTCTTGGTCTTTTGAAATACAATGTAAATCACATTGTTGTTCTTATATGCATTTTTCGATAGTTTTAGTAAATTTGTGCACGCACAAACATGTGTATGCACTTGATAATAAATGCGCAAGTGAAAGTAGCAGTAGCAGCCGGGTGTTCGGAACACGTCTGTCTGGTCCAATAGTGACCAAATTTGGGACTTTACTGCATGCTCGAGGTCCTAAGATGCCCAATTTTGGTCTTCTGTGTAAACTATTGGGTTTGTTTTATGGATTGGTCTCGTTTGAATTTGCACGTGGGAAGAGATTAATGTTTCTCATTTTCAATTTAAAATATCGTCCTAGTTTTATGTATTTGGCATGTCGATAAGTGTCCATTAAAAGTTTCTTTTTTATGCATTTATTTTGGGCCTATGCTAGATATACACATTTATGCTTGTATGTATGTATATTAATGAACCTTATCAGTTCAAGGCCCTTTGCTAAAGTAGTTCACTACATACATAGTTTTGACAATTAATACGTCGTTGCTGACAACTAACTACACACCCTGCTGTCAACTTCAATAATGGTTGGAGCTTTCACAAGGTTTATATAGGGTTCCTATTTGTAGATATTGCAATGGCTGAAAGCTGCCAGAAGTTTTGATTAATTTATGTTTTGAAATTCTTCCCACAAGCAAGAGACATATGGTAACATAATTTCATCCTTCTAATGTTTTCATTCTTATGACTAATGGTCGTGACCTTTTTTGAAACAAACTAAACTAAGCAAACTTTCTTCCCTCCAGTGTTCCAGCGCCATCACTCCTTCGCATAGTTTGCGCGCTTTTCCATCAGCACTAGTGACTACAGGTTATAATGAGCTAAGAATAGTGTTACTTCAATGATTACTCCATTTCAATATTGTTCTATTCCTAGCTCGTTCCATAAGTTTGCACCCACTTTTTATATATTCCTCAGTGGTAGTCTGACTTAAAGACCCACTTGGTTGCATTCGGGAATCTGTTCTTAACATCAGCATTGAATTCTTACGATTTATTTTCTGAATCTTCCTTTCTGAAGTACCTACCTATCCCAGTGGCCTCCCCTGGGCAGCGAGAAGAACTAATCCCTCCATCCTGCAAGAACTGAGGGTTGGCGATAGGCCATCATCCATTTGTCTGAGGCGTTGCCGCCAATTCTTTGGATACATCGCCAGGTTAGACCAGGACAGCCTGGAAAAATCGGTAATTATGGGAAGCGTTGAGTCGTTATTCGTTCGGCGGTGCGTTCAACCATGACTTGCCGTGCTGAATGTTGGCCACTGAAGAAAAAATTTGAAAAAAATTTACCTCGTGTCGATAAGAATTTCAGTAACCGATACTAAGTTTCAGTTCGATAGGACTAACGGTGTTAAAAATATCCCCAAAATACACACACACACACATTTTTTTTTCTAGATCATGAAAACGTGATCAGTGATCGATTCTGAGTTCGAATCAGTCAAAATCTCGAATTCGAATTTTCGCATGATCACAAAACTTCATCTATTGTTACTACGTACATATATAAAGTAAATACATGTAGACAACTTATGTACATGTTGCCGAAATGAGGATGCTTAGATGGGTGGGAGGGGTAACCATGCTGGACCTTATAAAATAAATATATTGTACGTGGCAGCTTTAAAATAAAGCCTATCCCCGATAAGCTACAAGAATGTCGTCTCAGGTGGTATGGGCACATTATTATTAACCAGCAGAATATACTAGTTGTTAGCATATAATGCATTGAAAAAAGTGGTCACTGGTTTCTGCTGGCTAGCCTTGGATTTGTGACTTCAGGTCGATCGTTTCCCATCAGAGTTTGGCAATTTATCTGATTTTAAATGAAACGGTTCCAACAAATTTTCAACCTTACCCTTTTCTCGCAAATCTCGAATTTCGCTGAATTGTATAAAATGATGCAAATTTACAAATTAGACCATAAATGTATCTGTGGATGTTAATTGATATGTATTTACTGAATTTCGCTGAATTGTTTAAATTGTGCTGCAAAAAAATACAAATTTTACCAAAGATGCCTCTGAGGGTGTTAATTGATATGTATTTACTTTGTATAATACTAATAATACTTGTATCAAATGTATAATGCTTCTGGCAAGGAAGACGCATTGGGGGTTTCCTGTTAGGTCCTCCTGGTATAGATTAAAAAAAATATGCGCAGACTAACGAGTGCTGGAAAAGGCAAAGCACCGAAGTACCATCTGATACAACTCGGAGCAGACGATCCTGGAGGTGCCTCACTAGGAAAACCCAAATGAAATGTGATAAGGCTAAGAAAAAAGATAGTTCAGTGAAGCAGAAAAAGTGGATGATCCCCAACAAGATGGGAGAAAGGAATGGGGAAAGCGACCGGAAAGCAAAAATATAGCATTAAAGATGTATCTTAGTTACATATGTAGATAGATAGGAAAAATAGTACTGAATACATTCATGCTTTGAGAATAATTCCCCTAGGACCTCATATTACAACTTGGCAGTTCATTATGATGCTGAACACTAGGAATCGCTAATGGAAGAGGTTCCGAACTCTGAATCTTGTCCAATAGAAGTTTGCCTGAAACGATGTGTAGGAGAGTTGTTTAAAAGTAGAGAATGTCTCATAAAATGAATTCTCCTCCCCGTCCCTACCCATGTTTTACTAACCTTCAATAAGTTTCCATGTCTTTGCCAAGTTGCAAGCATTTATCTGCAAATGCACAGATAAATGTAGGACAGCGTCTCTCATTTCGAAGATCTATTTTAAATGGATTCATCGCACGAGATTCAAATCATCATTTTATCTTTCAAATAGCTTTTAAATGAACTTGAAATGTTTTTAAAACATCAATCTCGCGTTTTCAAAACAAACGTTCCGCAGAATCGATTTTTTTGTCGGAAACTTTCCTCGTATCGTATCAAACTGCCTTTAATAGTCTGACTTGTTTGATACGATTTGTTTCGAGCCAAGTACTCACTGGTACAAATTCAATGTTCCAAAAGAATTATTCTTATCAATTTAAAGAAGGGGTAAAGAATAAGCACGCAAACGTCAAATCGAATTCATCATTTCTGACATACTATAATACATTCATAAATATAAAAATTGGCACGAATCGCATTGGAATTGTGTATAATCTGAAATAGCGGAAACTTAACAGGTGTTTGAATTGTAAGCTGTTTTTTTCCCCGCGAAAACAACAAACGATACAATTTTCGTTTCCAGTCAGGGATCGGCAACAATTATCGCTCAAATTGCTTCCAATTATAAATTTGCATTGTCGCTTATTGTGCAAATCGCGCACTTCCTATACAAACTTACTCGCGGCCCAACAATAAACACAGAATCGACAAATTATGCACAATTACTATACGAATGCATACAAACCAGTAAATTAAACTTGACGTCATCGTGGGTAATCTTACACCGGGCACAGTTCTTCGACACTCGTCATCCCGATCGCACGTATCGCAGTTTTGCAACAAGGATCCAAGCGATGCTGTCTCGGTATGGTGTTGTTCAAATCCTATACATGTCTCCGCGCGCGCCTTGTGCCTTCATGCTAGGGATTCGGATATTCGAATATATTTGGCCTTTTTTGGATACTCGAAAAATCGAATATTTTAAATTTTATTCGAATATTATTCGTTATAATTTAACCATATTGTCTTGGTATTAGGAGAGTGGATCGTTTGTTTTTATTTCGACCTAGGGCTTCCAAGCCGGCTTAAACCGAAACCGAAAAACCAGTTTTTGACCATTTTTCAAAAAACCTAAAGCCGGGTTTTTCTCTGAAATCAACCGGCTTTTTTAGGTTTCGGTAAATTAATGTTTCTTTTCCTCAAAACTAACAATTATGAATTTCAAATTTCTATGAAAGATAAAAAAAATGTGTATATCTAAACTCTCTTGGGTATATTTCTTTGAACAACAAAAAAAAAGGTACAGCACTTAGCGGTTTCTTTGAGATTTAATAATGGACGAAGTGAAATTCCCATTTTATTGAAACTACTTTCAATAAAATGGGAAATATTATTGAAAGTAGTTTCAATGACCTACACAAGTCAAGTTATAAAAGTTTAGAAAACATTTTTATCGCAAAATCTTGTACAACAAAAAAAAGTAAGCAAAATTCATGGGAATTTCCGGAAAATAATCGATTTTTTTTTTTCGAAGGAAGCCCGAATTTTGAGACCACATACCTACTTTTTATTGTGGTTTTAAAATGTTTGTAATATGCCGTTTCAAATGAATTCGTGTCCGAAATGTGCAACGGTTTGACAAGCTTTTGGATTTTTAAGCTAAAACAGGTGCGTAAAAATTAACTGAAAGTTTTCGGACACAACGTTGAGGGCACCAAATTCATCTCATAATTGTTCTTAATATTTGTTCCCTATGCCATAATTATAATTTTTTTACGAGGTAAGACATTATTTTTTTAATAATATATTCTTGATAGTAGTTTCTTCAAATCATTTAATTATTTGTGCGTATTTATCATCTGCCATTTTACGGCTGTGATATATAATACAAATTGTATTATTTGTAATAATAATGATTATGAAAATTCATAATGTTTATAAAAAACTATTTTTTTTTGCTTAATATATCTAATATATATAATAAATTTACAATTTTTTTTTTCGATATAAAAATTTAAAACTTACAAAAAATCTTAATTTTATGAAACCGGTGAAAACCGGTCAACTGGCTTTTTATTTGTGAAAAAACCGAAAACCGGCTTTTTCTTTCGGGCGGTTTTTTGGAACCCCTAATTTCGACCCTTCCGAGTTGACGGACTAAGCATTGAAAAATAAAAGCGACTGTTCCGCGGGTATCGCAACAAATCTTCAGTTTTACTTTTAAAAATGTATCTATGCAAAAGAATAAGTCCTTATAATTTATAGCCTAGTGCTTTTAGCAAGAGCTGATTTAAACATCTGTGCCGTCAACAATCGATGTACTACACGATTTTGAACATGTGCAGTTTGCAGATGTTCTACTTTCTGCAAGGTCTAACGAGATGGAAATTTCCATTTTTGTTTTCAACCGTTTATTATGTTCAATCTCAAAACGCCTCCTAACCCCTTGACCATTAACTTGACCCTGGATCCGATAGTGCTGTTCACAATCAGTCTTGTCTAAATTAAGTTCATTCAGTATTGTGCTTGAGATTACGTTGTTGATAAACTTTTTCATTCAGTTTATTTATATATCATTCAATAATAGCATCATATCGGATAAATGAATGTGAGAAATATTTAAACATAAAATTTATAAATTGTAAGCATTATCCTTATTGATATTTATAAGTATAACATTCCTGATTTCTCGATAGTCATTAAACACAGCTATATTTGCAAATTTGCAAAGACATAATTAACAAAACAAAAAGTATTTTCAAACATTCCGGCCATTTAAAAAAAAGAAGTGAGACGTTAAATATGTTGTATAATTCATTATTAACTATTAAGCCTACATCGACCGCAATTGAAAGAGTATTTTCTACAGTGGGATCAATTAAGACGAAACTGCGAACAAATCTAAAATTTGAAACTTTTAATGCACTCCTGTGTTTTTAATTTTTTAATAAATATTGTTCTTATGAATAATATTTCGTTTTGCTCGTTTTTTTTCTTCTGGTTATTTTTTTTCAACATCTAAAATTTTATATAATTTTCAGAATATATTCAATATTCGAAAAATGATTCATTTGACGAATATTTGGAATCCCTACTCCATGCCCGTTTTGTGTCCGATGCGCGAATTGTGTCCTCATTTTGATACAGCTTTAAATTGTGATAGCTATAAGTTGTTGGTTTCATTATTTTCTCCAATATCAGGCTGAATCATAAATACATACAATTCAGTCATGACGTTTATGACTTCGTAATTACATTTAGACTAAATTACTAGTGTGTGTAATTTTGGCTTTATGTCTGGGCGATATGTTAAGGCCATTTGAATTCATCTCCTTATGGCCAAAATATGTCTAATTGGCCCGTACGTAGAGCCAAAATAGCAAATGAGCTGGTATTATCAGTACTGACATCGCTCATAACTAGAGCCCGGAATCTGAAGGGGCTGTTTATTGTTCAAAGATTGTAAATGCATTGTTAAAGGTTTGCCGAACCTTTTTTACAAAGGATTTACAACAATGGAACAATAGGCGGCACGTTTCCGGCCCCTCCAGATTCCGACCTCTACTCATAACTAGACAGCGGATCGTGATTAATGCAATATGCTTTTGGGGCGATATAGCTGTTGTTAACTTAAAAAAAACCTTATTTTTTTGCTCTCAGCAATTGTATTGTTGCAATATTTAGCATTGTTCGAACATGTGTTGTTATTTGGCATTGCTAAAGGGCGGATAGAGAGCGTGCTTTTTCCAGGAATCACGGCGTTTTGGGTCTATTCACAAAGCCAGAGTGCAATAAAAAAAGGTTCGGCGAACCTTTAACAAAGGTTCATCATAAAAATGAACAATGCACAACGAACAATAAACAAAGAACGGCACGCTTCCGGTCCTACCTCTAGTCATTGCCCTAACGGCCGTTCGCCCTATACTAATAACTAAACTAACTAACTAACTAAACATCGGATAGACACAGTGCTTTTTCCAGGAATTGGGGTGGTTTAGCTCTATTTACAAAGCTAGAGTCTATGGGTCCGTTATTTTCAAGACGGCACCTTGGTTATCCGGCCCTTACTCATAACTAGGGATCGGGGCAGAAGGTTTTGCTATTTTGTTTACTTCGTAGGAAAACTATTTTTTTTGCTCTTGATTTGAACACTGTTAGAACGGTGCATTCTTATTTGCCATTGCCCTGATGACCATCCCATATCTACTCATAACTTTTAACGTACATATGTGTTATCAACGCCGTTTATTAAGCAATTAAGTAATCATGCTTCACTTTAGAAGCAGTTTGTGTTGGGTTTTATGTGATATAAAAAATAAAGTTGCACTGGTAGTTTTTGGAGAACTTTTTCATATATTATGTATTTAAAATGTAACACGAATGTGAGTAAATATTTTGACCTCGTGAATGACGTTTCATTCATCTGTTGTTGATTGGAGCTGACCCCGGATAATCGAAGTTCGTTTTTGTCGTTTGCTATCTTGTACTTCCAAAAACTCCATTTGTGTCGCTGTAATTGCGATCAATTTAAATTCTGTCAATCGAATGCCGATGATTGACGTGCGTTCACATCGTCTGTTCACCTTTTAATTAAAAGTTGTTGTGTGCGATTCGACCATACACCGTTCTGAGTGCGATCAATCTGTTTATCGCGTTAGAATAGACTCGTTGACTTACATATATATGTACATATTGCATGCGAGGCGTAAATTAAATTTGAGCACCCGCCGTACATAGTAGCTTGTAAAGTTTTGTAAATTTATATTGATATTGTGTGTGGTCGACACATAGTGCCAGCTAGTGAAATTGCGCGTGATGGGACCTATGAAATAAAATGAGGTAGGTGTAAAAAGTCTATTCATACTAGCACAGCACAAATCGGTAACTGTACGTAAACAAATCGGTAGCTGTAAGAAAAGTATTCTTTGGTACATTCTATATTAATTTTAATTTTTAAATGCTTTTTATTATTACGAAATTATGTTCACAATACATCTTATATCTATTTTAATAGCTACTGATCTACTGATCATTTTCTATTTTACAATTTAATTTAATTTGGTTAGTAATCACAGTATTATATTATTCTAATGTTAATCTACAGCATAATAGGAAAAAGAGCTCAAAAACCTATTTACAATCCTAGTACATTCTATATGGACATTTTCATATGTTCCGTAATATGTACGTGGCGTAGACATAACAGCAGTAGCTGACACAATATATTCATATTATATAGCAATACATGTCACCGTTGCGTATGAAGCAAAACCGATTTTCTTTGGCCGTGACGTCATATTAGCGAGTGCACTCGCACTGACGAAAGTGCGCATGCGTATATGATTATTTTCGGAAACTTGTGATAATATTGACTCGACGATGCGACGCAAGCAATATTGAGCCGTATTGTCGCGTTCTGTATTGTAAAGGATGTTTTTTTAAAGGTTTGTTTTTCAAATTGGCAATACTTTTTTCAGCGAAAGCCAATCTGGCAACGGACAGCTGATTTGTGCTTAGTTTGGTTTGGCATTTCACCATGAATGGACTTATTATTTTGAAAATCGTGGTTCAGTCCGCGAAACTTACCGTGCGGCTACGTCTATTTTACAGTCGTTAATTTGTCCTCCTAGATAAGTGCGATTTAACACTTTTTGACTATTTTCTGTGGGGATATGTGAAGTCGCTAGTCTATGCCGATAAAACAGAGACGATGGATGACTTAGAAGCCTTCGCCGCGTTATTGCCGATATACGGCCCTAGCTGCTCGAAGAAGTGGTTGAAAATTGGACTTCCAGATTGCGCTTTAATCGAATCAGCTGCAGTGCCCATATGCACGGTATATTTAAACACTAATTACGTAAGACTATCTTCCAATAATGCCAATGCCATTGCCATTACCAAGATTTTTAATGTATTTTATTTTATTTTATTTCATAGAACATGAAAACTTGCCTTTACAGCTCGATCCAAAGCGACGAGTACACTTACACAGATACAATGCAATCAATATATACATACATAAGCATTTTATACAACGCGAATTCATACAAACATCCACAGTGACATCTATGGGGAAATATTTGCAGTATTTTATAATCAAATTGGCGAATTAATAACAATAATAATATCTTAATAACTTGAGATTAGCAAGAGAGATAGGAAGGAGATGCCAATTGATGAAAATCATAAAAAAAATTGGCAAACCAGCAGCGGGACTCTAACCCTTGACTATTCTGATCGAAAGCATAATATGCTAACATTTCATTCCATTTTAAAGTCCTAAACACCTCTATATATATATGTAGGCCGATTTCGTCTTGCTTTCAGGCATAACTTGTCTGAACGTGCGCTGCTGTATAGTATGAATATAAGTAGTATTTTCCGTGCACTGCTGTTACCTTGCAATGCTAGACAGTATGAATAGACAGTTGCTAGTGGAAACTGGTAACCATTTAGGAAAAAGATTAAATGATTTAGTCACCCAATTTTGTACTGCATGTGTTTGAATTTATAATATCCACCGGAAAGCAACACAGTGTGTCACTTTACGTTTGGAATTTGAAGTTCAAAATAAAATTTCAACATTGATGACTAGCAATAGCAATTGAACATTTTTTAATAAATATGTGCATGTCAACTAATTGCTTCGTTGACATTCGTTTATTCTCTACTTATTTGTGGTAGGTTCTGGAATTTGGGGATCAAAGATCTATTTGTTATTTCAATTTCGCACACTCAGTTTGATAGAGGCTCTTATGTAAAGAGCCCAGTCTTTTGTTGACAGACAGCGAAGCAAGCAACATGTTGCCGGTTTAGAACTGGTAATAACTCTCCGATTTGGTATGTTTACATTTTGATCGTTTTTGTCTTCGGATTCGAGATGCATTTTGCATTCGACCGGTTTTGATGTTAAGCAGGCTCAAGACAGGCCATTACTTACATATTTGCTTTATTTTTTATGTTGCAATGCAAAGAATGCAGATGTATCATATTCGACCATACTCATTCATCGGCAACTTTTTTTAGCTAAGACAAAATGGCAATGTGCTGAAGTAAGCAATGTATGTACATACGTGCTACTGGGTCAGCATTGCGCAATATTTTAGTAGGCCTTACAATTTGGCTCACGACCACACATCGAGTACAATAAATATTGGATTTTACGTGACGTCACGCGCCTTGTTATTGTTGGGTTTTTTTTCTATAGAATTGGTATTGTCTCCTATCGCGTGATTGTTCTTTGTAAAGTGGCGTATTTTAATGGAAGCGTTGATTATTTGCTTTGACGATTCGGTAGGGCTTTGTAGCAGTTGTCTGGTGCGAGGTCGTCGCGATGAAACTAGGCCTGCTTTAAGAGATGTCATCTCAAAGAACTCATTTCAAAAACTGCTGATATATTGTAACGAAAGATCATATTCAATGCAAAGCCCGAATATGAACGAAAACGTGTGGACTTAAATCATCAGTTGATTTAAGACATACAACCGCCGTAGTGTCGCTGTATATTAGGGCGCAGACGGATAGTTTTGCACATGTAAAAAACCGCTAGCACGCCTGATATATGCCAGGCCAAAACCCAACCCATAGTGTTTTCGGTGATATATTTTCCTTGTATTGACATATGTTTAACAGTGATCGATAACGGTGATTCCATTATTTAAAGAAATGTAGAAGAAATTTGGGCGAATGAACAATGACATAATACACGCTCGTCCACAGCTGGAGCCTACCTAAGAATGCTGTTCCGTACTATTATGTGTGCCTGCGTCTTTACTCATACTCTTCAGCTACAAACTGAACATGTCATTGAAAATGAATTTTAGGACTGATAAGTTTACCATAAGTTTTCTGATATGTCTACTCTAAGAGCAGTTCAACCTCATTGTACTAAAAACGATTTACAATATGATTGTGGCCTAAGATTTGGTCTTGTAAATATTTGAAATATCGCGTGATTATCTATCTGGTCTCAAGGAAAAAAGATCTCTGGTTTGTTTGAAGCAAATTTCAAGTTTTTTATCCAAGATAGTTACTTTTTTTATTTTTTATTTATAGTTGGAAAGACGACATAGCCGATGCACCCAATTTTATATTTTCCCATGATGCTATTTTCGGGTTGCCCGTGAGTGTGATCTATGTTACTAAACTTGTACGTATATAAATTTATAGATTTACATTTTTGAAATCATATTCAAATGGGTAGGATGGTTTTTGCCAATTTCATGAGGAACCGTTTCAACATTGAAATCAGAAAAATTGACAAATTCTGATACGAAACGACAGATTTAAATTCACAAATATCGAATTTTGACCAGCAGCACTAGATAAATACTTGGAAGAAATTCTTTCCAATTGAGCTGTGACAAAGATTACTAACCTTTTGTAAAAGTGAGTCCACTTTTAGTCGATAAATCAATTTTGCCAATCATAGCAGATAGATGTCCCTCGTTTGATCTTTTGTACGAAGATTAGAGCAAACCTTTAAACAAGCCTAGTTCAATTCCTCACTTATTTCTAATGCCTTTTTTCTTGCACTCAATTTAAAACACTCGGCGAGCACGTGCGCTCCCATCCCAAAACGTTTTCTTTCCAAAATTAAAAACTAAAATTGGCAAAATTTTGATAAGAAACGATAGATTTAAATCCATTTTGACCAGCAGCACTAGAGAAATACTCGGAAGAAATTCTTTCCAATTGAGCTGTGACAAAGATTAATACTAACCTTTTGTAAAAAGTGAGTCCACTTTTAGTCGGTAAATCAATGTTTGCTTATAGATGTCCCTCATTTGATCTTCTGTAGTAGGAATGGAGCAAACTTTAACACACCTGGTTCAATTCCTCACTTATTTATATTCCTTTTTTTCTAGCACTCGATTTAAAACACTTGGCGAGCACATGCGCTCACATCCCAAGACTTTTTCTTCACATCTGAACACTACATAGCTGCAATCTTCGATAGCACTCCAAAACTCTTCAACCAGTTTACTATGAATGAACCGAAAAACTTCTTTTGGGCCAGTTTGATTCAATTCACTGATTTTCCTTACTTTTTTTTTGTGTGTGTGTGTTTGTGTGTAACACATTCGTCCAGACGTCGTCGACCATGAAGCCACTCGGAAGGTTGAGACGATGGAATCTCCGCGAAATCGCATAAACTCGTATGGCATACTTCTTTTTTACCAGTCAAGAGTCGCGTCCGGATCTCGAACAATGCAACAAAACCGCAACGAGACAGTCGACGGCGGATAAAAAAAAGTCCCCGGACATCCCATCCATCTCGGCCTGCAGTTCGGATCGGGTCCCCCCTGGAGGAAGGAAGACGAGGGCGCATTCCTCGTCCGAGACACCAGGGATGTGGGTCGTACACTATTTTAACGTGAAACCGACTATATTTAGCCGCTCTCCTACGCCCGCTCTTTTTCCGTTCGCACACTTGCTGGAAAGCACACCGGCCATGTCTCCATTCGGTGCAAGATGTGTTCCATCATCTGCCGCTGGTAGAAACGACGTTCTGATGATGATATAAGTGTGCTCGGTGAATTCCTTCGTTCGTCATTTTTTTCTTCTTAATTGTGAGATTTTGCGCTTGGTGCCGCTTCCTACATATATGGCGCTCGTTGTGTGCATTTCTTTTAAAAATAGACTTTGATTTTGGTGGCTATTTATACATTTTTTAAACTGTTTCTGTTTTGAAGAGTCTTTAATGTTCTGCTTTAAAATAGCTTTTGCCGTATTTGGCTACATTTTCTGTATTGAATTGTGTTGTTTTTCGTAATACGTCCGCCTTGGCACGTATCCAGCCACTTTTATACCTAGTGGTTGGATGTAATGTGCTTGCGGCTCGTTTGTCAAATTTTCATTCAACTTTCGAATTGATAGTATACACACGTTGAATCGAACCTTTCCAAAAATATCAATTTCGTATTTTAAAATAAAATTTTGGCAACCTGGTGGCAGCTCGACATTGCTGCCGCCAGTTTGCTTTAATTCGCTTAAAAAAACTCTATTAACATTTCAATTATTTTTTTGTTTCAGATCTATTTCTGAGGAATATTACACTTTTCAATGGATCGCAATCTCACAATAGTGCAGGTAATGAATCTTTCAAATGTATACTACGTATGTTATGAAGTTAATGGTTCGTTGAGTATTGCGGAAAAAGCGATCTCGCGCACGTCACTAAAATCTCGATCACGGAACATCTGGCACCCAAAAACTCCATCAATATATCGTACTAACGAGAAATCGATGGCCAAATGTTTCGTGATCGAGATTTTAGTGACGTGTGCGAGACTGTCTTTTGCGGAATAATCCGTTTACCGAAATTAATTACACTGAGCAACAAAAAATAACGTTTATTTTACTTACCGGAGCGGAAACTAATCAATCTTTACTAAGTTTGACCCACTGAATTCGAATATGAAAATGATTTTTGCAGGTTTCCTCTCGTTTGTGAAAAAATAGCGTTTAAAATAATGCACAATTTTTACAGATTTTTGTCTACAAGATCCAAAAGCGAGTATTGGAATCATTAGTCATGTTTTTTTCTTTTGATTGTGACTTTTTATTGCTTTAAAAAACGTATAGTTAATTATCTAGCGAATTTTTAAAGTTTTGAATTTTTTTAAAAGAATTTAAAAGAATTTTTTTCTCGAGTTATCGTGGATTTATTGGGCTAGTTTTATATCTCACTGCGTTTATTAGGGTTGGTTTTCTATCTCAATATATTTTATCTGAACGTACTATTCGAGCGGTAAATGATTTTAAATTAGAATATAAAATGTTCTAGGCTGAAGTGAGCGTGAGCAAGTGAGATCTAATGATGATCTTCCTTCTTCATCTCGCTCTTACAACATGCAATCGGCACCGCAATATTAGATTTTGGGTTAACCCTTTGAATGCTGACCAACGCCGATCGGCGTTTTGCCAACAAGACCATGGGCCTGAAAAACGCCGATAGGCGTTGTATTTTGGGCATGTACAAAGTAAACAAGAGTACTATAAGAGCATTGAAATACAAAACTTCATCTATTGTTACTATGTACATAGATAAAGTAAAAATGCATTGAACATGGGTCGTATAATCCATGTCAATGTTTATAAAGACTGGTTTACGCCGGAATTTCTGAATTTATAACCATAGCAGAATTTCTCGATGAGTATTTTAGATTGTGATAGCTTGGAATTTAGATTGTGAGCATTACATTTTAACAACAATGAAGAAGATGGAACTAGTTTTGGAAAAATACATTCATTAATAGACTTCTTTTGTTTATTTTATACTGTTGCAAGATATATTAGATACACCTTTACAAAATTCGAAATCCTCTGCGGTAGTTATCTAGTGTAGTGATCTAGGGTTTGTTTAGATTAGCTACAATTTTTTATACTTACTTTCTATTGGATTTTTAAATAATTCTAGTTAGAAATTTTGGTGAAATTTTCAGCATGGCTGGCTTTCAACAGAAAATACGTCAGCACTCAAAGGGTTAAATACTGCAAAAATTGCGCATTCTTTTAAACGGTTTTACCTCAAACAAGAGTAAACCAACAATAATCATTGTCATATTTGAATTCAGTGAGTCAAAACTCAGTAAAGATTGATTAGTCTCTGCTCCAGTATTTTTTATTGTTGCCGAGTGTTATAATTATATATTTTTTTCAATTTGTTTTAGGTGTGTGGAGAGAATTCAATCGATTGTACCAAATCGAATTTTTCAGTACTGCACTTCCACTTTCAGCATTATCGATAAATGCCGAGCGAGCGTCGATAGTTCAACATACCAAAACCGAGCAGTATTATTAATAAATATACCTGGTGATTTGTGTACAAGTTTTAAATAATAATCTTAATAATATTGCCGCTACAAATTTTAATTTATACACTCGCATACTTAAAAATAATCTACACATTGACAATTTTGAATATTTTGAAACCTTAAAGTTCCTATACTTTGTTTTATATTGAGTATTTAATTTTTTATATATTTCTGTATTCAATACTTTGAACGGCCAGTGTCTTTTTTTTTTTGTTGTTAAATTGAATATAAATTTTTATAATCAGTGAAAAAACACACATCGTGTTTGATGTAAAAAACTGAACAGACCGATTTGTGGAACCGTCCGAGATGGGTTCTCATCATCTCGTCACCGTTTGCATGTTCTGTCTGCTGTGCGCGACACACTCTTCGTGCTCGGCCCACAGCCAAGTGTCGCAGGAGGGTCTGTCAAAGGTTCAGGGTCTCCGACACGAGCGGTTCAAAACTCTCGACGGGGCGCCCCTTAACAGACACTATGCTAGAACGCTAGCGAGAATCAAAAAATCTGCAGAAGTGCCTAGAGTGGAAAATGTGGTAGAAAGCAAGACACTAGTCACCCCGGAGAGTTGGCACAGAGTTTCAGTTGACAGTTTTTCAGCCGCCGCTACGCCATGCCACACGACGAATTGCAATTCTAAATTGTCAACCAACGAAGACTCGGTGTATAATAGATTGCACGGTCAGAATCAAGACCATGACGATTCGAAGCCGCACAATAGATTGTTAAAATTCAGAGAGCGTAGAAGAAAGAGGAACGTTCATATGCCGAATGTCGAGACCGAAATGCGCAGTCCTGAGTTGGCTCCGAGCGACGACGTGTTTTATAAACCGCTGCTGAAGAATATCGACGTAGATTTTTATATTAAGAAACTGTTCACTCAGTATGGTGACAGGGAAACTATGACGATGAGTCTGGCCGGCTTTGAAAAAATGCTCAGTAAGTTAGGATTGGAAAGAATGATTCTGGAAGAGCGAGGGCTCGTGCAACCCGGTTTTGTTCAAACGCCGTCTATTGAGTCATTACCTAACGGAGTCAGAGGAAATTCGACTAATGTAACGGTAAGATATTTTATGTTAAATTTTTAGTACAAATTGATATTTTTCTTTATAAAAAGACCACAGAATATCACATTAGGTCTTTTGTCAGTTTTTTTTTTAATTATATTTTCTCATGATGTCATTACGGGTTGCCCCTGAATGACACATATGTATTAAACTTGTACTTACATATATAAATTTGAAATCATATTCAAATAGTGGATAGGATGGTTTTGCCAATTTGATGAGGTGCCGTTTTAACATTGAAATCAGATAAATTGGCAAACTCTGATAGGAAATGATCGACTTGGAGTTATAAACATCCAAATCTGATTATTCCAAACTTACTCTGAGTATTCCAAATCTGAATACTCAGAGTAAATTCTTTTCAATCAAGGTCAATCCAGGGCTTGAACCGGGAACCTCTCAGTGATTAACATTAACGTAATCTTATCAAATGGATATCAAGTTTGAAATTGCTTTGTCTAAAAGTTTTTCATAATGATCGGGATTATAAATCTTTATATTATTTATTGGACGGTGCACTGCGTTCTACCATTTTGAATTATTTCGAGACTCGTTTTCTCATCTTTTCGTCTGCTTAAACAGGAGTTTGTACATATGTTGTATGCAAGAATGTTTTTTTGTATACATGTATGTATGTCTTTAATATATGAGACATATTGTGATTATTCATAGATTTTTAAGCTATTGTTACGTACGCCGCGGATTAAGCGAATAGAATCCCAGAGACTATGTGACCGTTCAAGGGTTATCTGTTAACGGATTAACCAAGTGCTTGCACTTAGGACCAACGGATATCTGTTAACGGATTTTTTTTTTTTTTTTTTTTTTTTTTTTTTTTTAAATAGGCACACATACAGAATAAAATATAAAAAGAAAGTTGTATAATGAGACAAAAAATAATAATAAACATAAATAAAAATATAATATTCCATTTACAGTGAGCACCACATGGTGATATAAAAAAGTAAAATTACAAAAACATCAAGATTTTAAAAAAAAGAAAAGAAACAGATAAAGAAAAAGATACAGATAAAGTAAAAAAGAAAAAGAATGACTATAAGGGTGAAGAAGCAAATCAACCACATATTATTTTCTTCACCTTTGTCCTAAAAATACTAAAAGAGTCACTAAAGAGGTCAGGACAATCATCTAAGCTATCGTAAATACGGCATATACGAACGATTGCACTATTGAAAGAGGTGTTGCTTTGACAAATTGGTGGATAAAAAAGATTTGTGCATCTGGTGAATCGGGCATTAACGTTAAAATTAATCTCGCTTAAAACAGATGTGTCAAGAATACCATTAGCAATCTTATATAAAATTAACAAATCAGAAACCCTTCTACGCTGAGACAAACTTGCAATATGGAAAAAAGAAAGTCTGTCATTATAAGATGGTAACAGTTTTTTAAGACCAGTCTTATAGGATAAATGGCGCAAAAAACGCTTCTGGATTGTTTCTAAATGCTCAATGTGAGTTTGGTAATAGGGAGACCATATGATTGAGGCATACTCCATATTACTACGAACTAAACTGTAATAGAGTAGAATCAAATTAGGATTAACTAAGTGCTTGCACTTACTTCCAGGATTATATCTGGACTCTAAGTGCATTTAGGCTAAACAATGACCGTTATTAGGCCTTTCTCAGAATCGGTACGGGGAGACCCAATGTCGTGGAAATACATATCCGAATACGTGACTATACAACAGGTAAACAGATTAGACGTCCTGAGAGATCTACCCTTTATAAGGCGGTACGTAGGCGAAATCAGGTCATTCTGGACTGAGCACTGCCAGTGCGTGTATCTCCTTAATCATCAATAAATGCTGTGAAACGACTGTTAGCCTTTTACTTGGATCCTCCACCCACCCCTACGCAACACTATTAAGAGCGAAAACACATTAAGTGGTACCTGGTACGTGTTTTTTTATTTAAATACTTTTAAATATGCGAATAAACTGTAGCACCCTTATCCCATATACATGGTACATAGTCCCAAAAATCACCCCCTGGAGTGTTTTCCGTGATATTTTATTCTTGTATTTATCCTTGCTTGAGAATGATCGATAATGGTGAATCCCATATTTGAAGAAATGTAGGAGAAACATATACATGAACTAGTGGCTGGCATATCTTGCTATGGTCAGTGTGGTTACGAGTTCGAGTCACACTGGTTGCTGCTGGCTAGACCTTGCTTTGTAACCAGATCAGCCGTTTCCTACCAGGTTTGCCAATTTTTCTGATTTTCATTGAAACGATTCCTGAAAAATTGGCTTTCCCTCCCCATTTCTCTCGCAAAATCTTGAGTCATTATGTTATATCTCAGAGTACGCCGGGTTTCTCTTCACAGATGTATCTGTGGATGATTATTGTACAAAAATTCGTATTGCTGTATAAATATTTGTTGATCGTATTGTATACGATGTTTGCAATGCACTTTGCCATGCTTGACCATAGATGTCATGTATACTTTCGAATTATGTATATAATTTGGTGTTTATTGATCTGTATAGTACACTCGTCGCATTGGGGAGATCTCTAATGACGAGTGTACATAGATTGATTGAATAAAATATGCACTCTACACGTGTAACTATACCCAAATTCGGTTTGGGGATCACCCATTGTCACTGCGTGACGTTCTGTACTATTCAGTGTGTTTTCGCCCTAAAACTTTAAAAATCAATTCTTACTTATTTTTTCTAATAGTTAATACTTATCTCGTAAAATAAGTATTTCACTATGTAAAACATTTTCATATGTGTGGTAGAGAATCCTGACAGATGACGCTGTTCAGGACCACGGTTGGGATGTGGCGGTTGAGGTGAAGATCAAACACGTGCGTTTTCAGTCATGTTGTTTATTAACCACTTAGACGCCCAGCTGACGCGCTGAGCGTATAATAGATACGGCTGTTTGCGCCTTAAGGCGCTTTGGGCAGCTAAGCGGTTAAGACGATACGTGCGGAGGTTTAGCGACCAACCGCGCGGAGCACAGGTCCAACTGCGACTAGCCGTTATATCTCTGCCCCTTTTCATCCCCTTCTCACAATCATTCGTAACATACTCTTTCTCAGCCATAGACCATATATCAGCCTTTCGTTCAATTCCAACGCTACAACTGTGCTATGTGGATATGCAAACTCAACGACGAAATGTACCGAAACGTTTGGGAAAACGAATCTTGAAATATTGCAAGTTGGTGGATCGAAATATATCCGATTTTGGACTATGAAATAACGAAATGTTGTTCCGAGCGCTATTCATATTAAATTGACATAACATCTTATATTTTATTTATCAGACAGGGCATTTTGAAATATATTTAGTCATTACATTCTGCAAACTCGTACTAATTGATCGTTTTATTTTTCAGTGTGTCAACAGTGTAGATTTGGTAGTGAGTCTCAATGAACAACAAAAATCAATTTACCACACTAGTGAGCAGTCGGCAATTAACCAAACGAACCAACCTAGTATAGCAAACATGAGCTTAAGTATGTTTAAACTGAACACTGTATTGAGTCCTAGGCTGCTTACGAAGGTATGTCCGATACTGTTGTACCAAAAAGTCGCTCAGACGCAGTACGAGAATCAAGGCTGCGTCGTCGAGAGAGAATTCCCAAAGATCACAGGCGCCGAGCAGTACGCGGGCTCTGAACACCATTCACACAGTCACGAGGAACATGGTGAAGAAGACGACGACGACTTGAATTCGTACGACAACAACAGGACGGCCGTGTGGGTTTACTCGAGTCTTTGCATATTGGCGATCAGCGCCTGTGGACTTTTAGGCGTCGCCGTCATACCGATCATGGATCACACTTACTACCAGCAGATACTGCAATTCTTCGTAGCTTTAGCTATAGGAACACTGTCGGGAGATGCCATGTTGCATTTACTGCCGCACGCTCTGTCTCCGGATGAGCACGGACATACTAGGAAACATAGTCATTCTCATTCGGCGAACAAGCCGCACTCTCATGATAGCATGTGGAAGGGACTGGTCGCCGTTTTGGGTGTGGTCTTCTTCTATTTCACCGAGAAAGGGTTGACGTTAGTCGCCGAATGGCGCAAACGTAGAATGCGTTTGAACAAAGAGAATAAACTACCGTCTCGGGTACGCGTCATGAGGAATGATAGCTTAGGTTGTCTGAAGGGATCTGGAAGCTGCAGCTCCAGAACAAACGGCTCTGGATTTTTAAGGTTTTCTACTGGTTTTTCGTTTTTCAAACCCAACTCCACAAACAACGAGCATAAGTACGAAGCCGGTGAGCCTAAAGTAAACTCCGGAAAGATTTGCAAACATAAATATTCCGAATATCCGTATTGCTACGATGAAATTGCTACCGATACTCACGATGATCATCACGTGAGGGACGGACATCTACACTCAGCGAATAAATCTATCAAGAATAATTTAGGACTTAAAAATAATCTCGCTAAACCTGAAGAGACCGATGACAATCATTTGAGCGTCGTATCCCTGAACAATGTCAAAGAAAACAATGTCCATCTGAATAACCACGAGCCGACCGTCAAGGATTCTCTCATCGTTCACAAATACGATGATAGTATCGTTGAAACTAACGTACATAATCAGGCGAATAATAAAATACCGGATGGTACAAACGTACAATCGGTTGATGCTGACGATGAGAAGAATCCGGATTTGCCTTCGAAAACGGTCAACAATGCCAAGAAAGCCATCGGTAAAATGGAATTGGACGAAATTGAAAAGATGAACACCAATGATAGAGAAAGCTATACTGTTATTTTAAGGTTGGTTCAATATTTTAGATGCTCAATAATAATTTTCACTTGTTCAAATGTGTAATACTGCCATTTCAAGGCACCCGGTCAGTTTGTAATCGGTATCTGGCACTCTAACAGCGAATGTATGAATGATACAAATTTGTATGGGTCATGCAGTGTAGATATTTTGAAATGCTAGTGGAACTTCCTTCCAATGCACTTCTACCAGATATTGGTTATTAAATCAACAAATCATACCATTAATTATATGAGCAATAAAAAAAATCAGGTTTTTTATTTACCGAAGCGTATACTAATCAAACTTTACTGAGTGACCCACTAAATTCGGATATGACAATGATTTTTGTTGGTTTCTTCTCATTTATGAGATGTGAGCGTTTAAAAAATGCGCAATTTTTTCAGATTTTTGGCTTTTGTAGTCTTTAACTCAAAATCTAGTATTGCTGTACCAAAGTTATTATTGGAATCAATAGTCAGATATTTTCTCTATTGGTTGAGATATTTTATTGCTTTAAAATATGTATAATCAATTATCTAGCGAATTTTTAGTCAAATATATTTTTACTTTTTTTTCTCGAGCTATTTAGAATTTGTTTTCTCGACAAATCACGCACGGACCTTTCACTCAACGACGTTATGCGAACGACAATTCACTCACGCGAAAACTCACTCACGCACATACAAATCACTCGTGCGACAATTCACTCACGCGAAAACTCGCTCACGGGACAAATCACTTTGTCGCGTGAGTGAAATGTCCGTGGGTGATTTGTCGTGACACCCTAGAACTTATTGAGCTATTTCTATATTTCACTATATTTACAAGGGTTTTCAATCTCAATGTTTTTTAATTTTAACTGAACGTACTAATTCTAGTGGTTTGATTTTGAACAACAATATAAAATATTCTAGGTCGCTCATCGTGAGCAAGTGAGATCGAATGATTCGCTCTTGCATCATGCATACTGTCATCTATAACAGCATTTTTTAACTCAATTTAAAATCATTCACTGCTCGAATTAGTACGTTTAGATAAAACGAATATACATATATATTGAGATTGAAGACCGAATCTTGTAAACGTAGTGAAATATAGAACAAGCCCAATAGATCCTTGATAAATCGAGAAAAAATATATTTTTCACTTTAAAAAATCGCTAGATATATAATTCCACTTATTTTAAAGCAATTAAAAATCACAATTAGTAGAGAAAATATGTGACTATTGATTCCAATCCTCACTTCAAGCACAGCAATACAAGATTTTCAGTTGACGACTGCAAAAGTCAACTATCTGGAAAAATTGCAGATTTTTTTAAACGCTCATCTCTCATAATCGAAAAAAGCCAACAAAAATCACTTTCATATTCGAATTTAGTGGGTCAAATTTAGTAAAGATTGATAAGTCTCCACTCCGGTTATTTTTTTATTGTTCAGTGTTATCAGTACTACTATCTTGTCTTTAGGGAACACTCTCAAACGCATCATGGCCACTCTCATTCTCATGGTCATGTCCACTCTCCACCGTCGAGTCTAAGTTCGGTGGTATGGATGGTTATAATGGGAGACGGCATACATAACTTCACCGACGGAATGGCTATAGGTATATTTATTTTCATAGTTTTACTATAAACAAATGGTTTCGTTGTAATAACAATTGGTGTTTTGATCAGGTGCTGCATTCTCGAGCAACATTGCTGGTGGTTTTTCTACGGCTATAGCCGTCTTATGTCACGAACTTCCTCATGAGATCGGTATGTATTGTTTTAGGTGTTAGATTTTATTATTGAATGTAGTGATGATTTATTATGTATTGAATGATTTTAGGCGACTTTGCCGTGTTGTTGAAAGCGGGCATGTCAGCTAAACGAGCAGTATTTTACAATTTACTCTCATCTATTCTGTGTTTATTCGGAATGATTTTGGGAGTCATCGTTGGACACGCACCTGAAGCAACAGCTTGGGTATTTGCAGCAGCTGCCGGGATGTTTATGTACATTGCTCTCGTCGATATGGTAATTATCTCCGTCATATTCAAAATCTTCAATGTGTTTTTTGATATTTTCATGGGTATTTTTATTTTTTAGATTCCTGAGCTTACGTCTTCTCATTCTAATGAAGGCTCGTTCTGCCAGTGCATACTGCAGTTCTTCGGTCTCACATCCGGCATTGGTATAATGCTGTTCATAGCAATGTACGAACACGAGTTGAAGAAACTATTTGGATAATTACTTAATAATATGTACTAAAAGGGCCTATTTGACCTTAATATAATTTTGATATTAAGTTGCATTAAAACATTGTATATGTATTTAGCCGGTTAATGCCTAAAATCAGTTATTTGAATCAATTGTCAGTAACTCTTTCGTAAATTATGTGTCAATTTAATGTATGTATATAGGTGATAATCCGTATTCGACAAATATGTATGTTGAGATGAATTTACCCACTGAAAATGATATAATAATCTGTTGTTTATATATCGGTGCATTCGGTAGTAACCGGTTAACGTTATTGTGTAAGGTCATGTGCATTAAATACGGAACCAAACATTTTAGGATGTGAGAAAAATTTGAAGGTATGTGAGACTGGTATTATCACTAGTTCTTAATTATTTTTTTATGTCTGATAGACTTGAATCGATTCTTAATTTTTTTACATTTGATTTTGAGGTTTCATTTTTTCTAACCTAACTTCAATGTTATTTTTTACTTTACCACACTGTAACTCCTCGAATATTTAGAAATTATTTAATTGCTCTTAAAATTAAATCAATTTCGGCATGTAAATATGTATTTATTTTTTATATTTGCATAATTTTCGCTGTAAAGTTCATCTCTTTTCCCTTCCCCCTTAATATTTTTGCATAAACTGCAAATTCATGAAATGTTGTTTTTATTTATAAATCAATTTCGATCGCAAAAAAAACTCAAATAATTTTTTTTTATTATGTAGCTAGTTTTTATCATGTGTACATATGTCGCTGTCGGAATTGATGTTAATTAGTGTATAATTTTAGCGATAAGGTATTTTTGGAGTTTTGGAGGACAAGATTTTTAAAACATGGGAGACATCGCACATATGTTTTGTACTAAAATCAAATCTCGAGTCCCTCAGCCACTTTGTTGGGGGTTTGAAATCATTTCGAGTTTCTCTCGTTGTGGGGGGCTATTATTTGGTATCATTTTATGTTGTTTCTAGTATAATTTCTCAAAAAATTACATAGTAACAAATTAATGAAGGTTTTAATAATAAGGAATGTTCATGTATTTTAGTTTATATGAACATAACATAACAAATAAATGTGATTTTTCCAGTGTTTAACTTTTTATTTATTTTAAGGTGCTTTTGAATCATCACATTGTATCGTTTTTTTGATCGAAAATATATAAAATACACACTTTGAATTTTTCTTTTTTTTTATTAAACTGGCAATAATCTACATAATCGTTGAATATAATATATATCATACTTATAAACACAAACAAGGTTTTCAAAAAAAAAAGAAACGAAGCTATCATAACATCGTGAATTTTTTTTCCAATTCCAAGCCAAACTCCGGAGATAGTACAGTTCAGTGATTATTCCGCACAAAAAGATCTCGATCACGGAACATCTGGCACTTGAAAATTCCATCCATCGAGACTTAAACATGCGAACTATCATACTAACGTAAATTCGAGTGCCAGATATTTTGTACTCGCGATTATCGTGGTAACGATTGTCGCGTGCGCGATCGCAATGTGCGAAATAATCCGTTTACCAGTTAATACATATTGGATTTGAGGTCCTTAAATTGGAATTGGACTTGCTTAGTCTGTAGTAAAAGAAATGGTACGTTTCGGCCCAGAGAAATGTAATAATAATAGAAGGGCCCTTACGAATAAATAATTGCTGTCAATATTACGAGGTACGTCTGTATAAATACGCTACAACGCTCGGAATACAATCGGATCAATTTACTTATAAAAATTAATCCCATGTTTATTGTGTGTTTTTGAATGCATTGTGCAATTTTTACCAATGCTTGCCCATCTTGCGAATAATATAAATAAACAGAGAAGTTTTTATCGGACATACGTCGAGCACCAAGCATCTAATACGGCTGATGCTAAAATTATTTAGGATTGTTTGTGGACAATCGTCACTTGACAACAATATGACGCCTAAAGCCACTTCTATTAATATAACATTTCTCTGGTTCGGCCACACAGAATCTATGAGGTCAATAATTGTATCATTTCCTATGTTCAAAGCATTACATACACTAACGCCATTGATGATGAAATAATATAAATATTGCATAGAGGCCTGACGCTCGAGACTTGTCTCCCTTTTAAATAGTGAACTCTATCAGTAGCTAGCTGGCTTCTAAGTAAGAAGATCATAGAAGTAGAATGCATAGAATCGCTCTCAGCCTCCAAAAAAGTTGCTACAAAGAGTTTGTTCATTGTTTGCTAAACTTCGTCTCTCTTCTAACTTTCCGTCTCTCTCTTTTAAACGATACTTTTGTTAGCAATGACCATTCTATGCATTCTACTTCTATGAAGAAGATCCATTGTCATTTTTGTCTTCCTTCCTTTTTCAATCATTTCCCTGCACCTACCCGTTGTTTGTTTTATCTTGATATAATTATATATCTTAGTTTTATAAAATTATATTTATTTCTGAATCAATATTAAATTGTTTAATATTCTTAAACCCAAAATAATAAGCGATAAGAGAAAGTCAATATAGCGAAACGTCAAATGTACTATGGCCGTGATTCGGTCTGCTAAGTTCTGCGCATCTGCAATATGTCAATGTCGTGTCGTTGACGTTAGCGTATAAGAACAGCGTTTACTATGGATGATTAATATAAATCAATCATATTAGCGTAAGTGAACTATCATTTCATTCTATTTTGGCCTTTAGAATGTTCAGTAGAAAAACATTCTTAAAGACTATTATTGTATACAATGAAATCGGTATGATTTCGGTATAGATCATTGATTGTTTTGTCCTTCGGCCAAGTATTTCGTATAAAATTAATAAAACTTTGTTCAAAATGTAACGAGTAGCAATAAAAACAAAAAAATCTGTTAAATATGTCAAATTTTGTAATTTGGGTTAATGTATCTGTCAAACGTCAAATATTTTTTATTTTTTTAAAGACAATTTTCTTTGTTGAAAAAAATATAATTTAATATTATTTTTAAGTATAATATTAAAATTTTAATGAAATATTTTTATTTAATATGTGTGCTATTTCAGGTAAATTTAAGCTGAATCATCAATGAAATTTGTATCGCAACGAATCTCAATATAAAATGAATTTTTGATGAATAAAATGAAAATCAAACAGAAAAATAACAACAAAAAAGGACCGAAAAACAAAATCAGTAAGAACAAATCAAAAAAGAAAACCACCAAAGACGATGCTGGAGAGAAACCTCAGACCGACATAGTCAACCAATTATATAACGAATTGAATTTCGTCGACGTTGGCGAGTCTTGCGAGCTACTAGACGAGGTGTATTTCAGCGTCGACTGCCACTTCTGTCACAAAGCATACAATTCGAAAGTGAGACTGAACCAACACATCTGGAAAAAACACAAACAGCAGCTGGAAACGTGCGACCTGTGCCGTATTTCATTCTTCGACAAATCCCTCTTGGGCGAGCACAGGAGCAAACACATCACTCGCAAGGAAAATGTCTACAAATGCTCGGTGTGTCCGCAAGCATTTTTCAATCGATCCAGATTAATAGACCACGAGATTAAACACGGCAACGATAGAGACGACAAAGGGCTACTCTTAGAACATGATAATATCCATAGCGTAGTATTGCCGACGCACAGTAACGAATATATAGGTTTTGAAAACACATTTCCGTGTGATTTGTGTTCAAAGTCGTTCAAGGTGCAATTGAGTCTTGACCGACATCGCTTAACACACACCAAGGAGAAAGTTTCCAATTGTAAGAATTGCAAAGAGGCCGATGCAAGTTCAACCGATACAGATGTTTTGCAGAATAATGAAAATCGATCGATTTTGAAATTTTTGCAGTGCAAATATTGCGGCAAATTGTTTGTGAACGGCGAAAGTTTGGCAAAGCACGTAGCCGTGCACGATCAAAATGAAAAGAAAAAGAAGTACGCTTGCAAATATTGCCAGAAGAGGTACTTAGTACCGACCATGCTGTTTACCCACTTCAGAAAAATCCACAAGATGGAAAAGCCATTCGTTTGCTTGTACTGTAACCAATCCTTTAGCAAACGACAGGAATTTTCTCTTCATATCAAAAGCATTCATGAAAACACCGGAAACATTCGTTTCGATGAAGAATTTTCTATTGTTTATGGCACGGTTTTGATACCGACCAATGCTCAGAACCAAAGCATTGAATTTGACATCAACAATAGCTCACTGGACAGCTGTTTCCCGGAGACTAGATTCCTCGACGTCAATACGGACGATTTCATAGACTTAGACTCGAGCAATCTGGAAGAGATAAGCTTAGACACAGATTGTTTCAATGCTGAAAAAAGCGACGAAGATGACATTCTCAATATAATTACTAGCATGAATAACAGATTGGACGATAAAAATTTCATCGTATTCAATGATGATATTTTAGACATCTTAGAATCGGCAAAAACAGACGATATGATGAAAGAGAATTCGGAGTCCGTAATTCCAATGGAAGATGTCTTAGTTCCTGTCAAAGTAAAGGACGTACCTAAATCACCCAAGACTCCCAAAGATAGCGCTAAAAGCAAAGGAAAAGCAGGAGAGACCATCAAATGCGATGTTTGTGGAGTGAATTTAAAGAAAAATTCTGCAAAGAGTCATTTATCACTGCATTATAAACAAACATTCCAAATGTTCAAATGCTATCTATGCTCCATGCACTTCCGAACTAAAATAAAGCTTGACCTTCACGTAAAAGATCACTTCGTGAATGATAAGAGGGTGTGTATTTGTGGCGTCAAATGTGATACAGATGAGAATATGAAAAAGCACAAAAAACAATGTTTCAAAAGTTTCCTATCGATCAGAAGACCGTCTGTCGAAAGCGACGACTCCGATATGGATCCATTAAACGACGATAGTATTGTAATATTTGATGCTGAACAAAGCGCTTGCTTGGTGCTGAAAGATTCTACTGAAAACAGAAGATACGTCAAAAATGCCCGTAGCGTTGAAGTAATTCGTGATAGTCTGGACACCATCCCACCGTCATCATCTTATATGCAATCTTCGCCACGGCTATTCAGACGGCCTATTGAAAGTCCGTCGCCGAAAGTCATCGTCAAGAGGATAACTCGAGAAGAGGCGGCTACCAAAAGGAAAACGTTCATCAAAACCACACCCGTCGAACACAATACGAACCAATCTATTGCTGAAATCAGCAAATATCAACATCCCGTTGCGGAAGTATCTCCTAAGTGCACCGAAAATGGTGATAGAATTTTAGTGAATGTAAATCCGCTAGCTCATCTCTTTCCGGCGCAGCAAAACCTTTTCAAAAAGAAATCTTGTACTAAAGTACAAAGATTCGATTATGCATCTATCATTGAAAAGTCTCTTCATGATATATTACGTGTTAAAAAATCGGAATAATTTTTTTACTTGAATCAATTCATCAGTTGTATTATACTTTTGTATATACAGTGCGTATTTTTTGCTATTATGAATGCAGTACTTATTTTTAGATGTTATATTTAAGTTTAAGTTCATGTGTTGTATAACAATATAAAGACTGTTGAATTACTTTGTATTGTTTAATTATTTTTATATTTTTGTTTTATTTTAATACACATATGCCACAGTGTCTTCACAGGTTACCCCAATATATCACTGTGGCCAGATAATACATAAATAACACACATTTTATATAAACATACATACATATAAAACACTTAATTTTATTTAACACATTCTACCTAAAAAATAATCGTCTATAAATACGCTACAACGCACAGAATACAATTGGATCAATTTACTTAGGGCTGGGCCGCACCGTGCAACTTTGTCGGCCGACTAGTTGCGCGACACGAAAAAATGTATGGAAATGTGTGCGACAAACAAGTTGACGGGGTTGGCATGTCCCATTTACCTGCATGCATTGGTCTGGTCAACCAAGTCGCACGGTGCGGCCCGGTCCTTATAAAAATGTATCCCATGTTGTTTATTGTGTGTTTTTGAATGCATTGTGCAATTTTTAACGATGCACTTGCCCATCTTGCAAGTAATATAAACAAACAGAGAATATTTTACCGGACATTCGTCGTGCACCATGCATCAAATATGACTGATGCTAAAATTATTTAGGAATGTCTGGACAATCCTCACTTGACAGCAATATAACGCCTAAAGCCACTTCTATTATTATAACATTTCTCTGACTTCCATATTCTGTGGCAAACCCGGAGGCACTGGTTGTAAACGGTAAACGGACTACTAGTCATATGTGAACCAGTCACAGGACAACCGGTCGCTCTAGATCGGTCACACGTTATCACCCGTCACACTAAAACTGGTCACGAGAAAACTGATTGACCGATTTTAGGGAGTGACCAATTTTCTCGTGACCAGTTTTAGTGTGACGGGTGATCACGTGTGACCAGTTTTAGTGTGACGGGTGATCACGTGTGACCGATCTAGAGCGACCGGTTATCCTGTGACCGGTTCACATTTGACTAGTAATCACCGAACCCTGTAAACAGAGGTGTTTTCGCCCCGATGGGGATCACGCGTCACGGGAAACTTTCTCTTCCTTCGGACCTCGTAACCGACAACACCTCTCTCGTCTCCAACACTCGCTGTATCGGAACGAATACACCATTATTTCCTGAAGTCAAACACCGCCTTTTAATCAATCGCTTGCTCCCCATGACTGGTGATCCCGACGTGATAGCGTCAGTTCTAGGTAAGCTGGCTTAATTCGATCCATTGACACGTTCAATGGTCCAGATGCTGCCGTTTATTTTTATCACTTCGAAAGGTCCTTGATACGGGGGCTGGAAACCTGTTCGTGGCGCAGGAATATCTGAGTGCACGACTGCAGCTTATATGGTACCAATACATATCCCTGTATTATCATTATTTTTTTTGCAATACTTGTATATATACGCTATTTTTTTCAATACTTGTATGTTAATACTAAGGGGGGAGTATTGTGGCAGCCCCAGGGGCACTGGCCGTAAACGGAGGTGTTTTCACCCCGATGGCTGTCAGCGAGTCACGGGAAGCTTTCTCTTCCCTTCGGACGTCGCAACCGACAACACCTCTCTCGTCTCCCATACTCGCTGTACCGGAACGAATAAACCATTATTTCCTGAAGCCAAACACCGCCTTTCAGTCGATCGCCTGCTCCCCATAACTCCAATACACAAAAACTGAAAACAACAAAAAGGAAAAATAAAATATTGTGTTCGTATTTTTCGTTGTTAGTCCCCAAAATAAGAACAATATCGGCCCAAGGAGCACAAATTGAGAGCGAGTCACATCGAAAGCGATTGGCAGCAACGAATAAAGTTAAGTTGGCAAGAGTGTTTCAGCGAAGCGATCACGCTGGCCTCGGCGCTGGTCGCTGTCAAGCGAGATTCGCCTCTCGCCTGTCAGTGCGGCGCCGGCCGTCATCGTTTGCGGTCGTGTTGTGTCGTGTCGTTCTCCAGTTGTTTCGTCAGTGTTAGTGACAGACAGGAAGAGAACGACAGGCCTCATCATGTCCACCGAACGAATGTTCCAGGCGGCCGTCAACGTCATTCGCGGTCTGCCGAAGACAGGTCAGCCCCACCCACCCACCCACCCCCACCTCACCCCACCCCGCCACCCCTCGCCAAGGGGCGTCTACCCCATCGACTCACTTTCCACTGTGTCATGTGTCATGTGTGATGTGTGATGTGTGATGTGATGGCCGACCTTCGCACCAATCGAATCTCATACTAAACACCACAAACAATACGCTTTGTCAATATCAGATCAGTATGCATGCATGTGTTTTAATTACACGCCTGTTCGTGTATTACATATATACATATGTAGTCGATTTCTCCATATTTTAAACGAAATTAAGTGCCTCTACATGTCCTTGTGATGTATTTTAATTTTTGGCTTATTTCCATCCTACGATAAGCCGTACTTTGTACTTGTATAATAAATAATAATTTTGTATTTATATAGGAATAACATGAATTTTGAATGAACTTGAATAGAAGAAAATAAATTACATTTGAATAAATGTATTTATCCGGCGTTGCTTGGTCCAAAAAAAAAAAAATTAAAAAAAAGTTTTTACTCCTACTAAAATATATATATTGAATTTGATAATATTAAATTGAAAACTGTAGATTTGCATTCAAACACTCATTCTTATATATGTGGGTAGATCCTTTGTAGAATTGCAATTATCATAATCATTTCATTTGCTCGAACTGTTTCATGTTTCCAATATTACTACAAAATTGCCATTGCAGCATCAAATATCTCCAGTATATTAATATAACTTATCAGTGAACTGTAGCATTGATAATTTTTTACGATTACTCGAGACAATAGGTTAATCTTCAATCAAAACAATGTTTAAATGTACATAATGAACAATGTTTGCAAACTGTGTCATAAATAGGAAACCGTGTTTGTCTCTTCTCGGTCACATTAGCATCTCCATTATAATAACGTCTATTAAAGTTTTAATTGCATTGCAATAATGTAAAGGGTAGAGTAATTATCTATGTTTTCAAATTGGTAGGTTTGGACATTGTAATTGATTATAATGATATAATGATATGTCGACAATGTTTAATCTGTAAATTAATTACTTCCATTGTTCCCTTTTATCTAATAATCTTCGTATTGATTTGTATGTGGGCACATTTTTTACTTGTTTATTTATCCAGTGGTTTCTTCATAAAGCGATAAAACCTCTCACTTTCAATGGCTTCTGAACATTTTCAATTTGACCAGTTATTTAGCATTTGCATACATATATTAAGTACCGACTGCTTATATGTATATGAAATGTGTAATAAAAGTATTGATATTTGAACGAGTCATTGCATGAGTCTAATATTTTTTCTAAACAGCGTCAAAAGAATGTTAAAAAAGTTTAAATGGTTGTGCAATATTTATATACAAATGTACAATTATCCTGTTGAGGTCATACACAGTATATACCGGGGCAGATGTGGGAATTCTTTTTATTTGACTATTTAAACTGCAACATACTGTTAAATTCCTATTAAATCAATCTATGAAGTTTAATCTTGATCTTGATAATTGCTTTCATTTAACAATAACAACAAAAAAACCGGTCACTACACGAATACTGTAGTATAAAATCTTATATATAAAACACACGTCCACAGAATAGCGTCCTTATATATATATATAAAATTTGTTTTTGTATAATATTGATAATATACTATATACTATATAAAAACGGATGCGATGTTTGTATGTATGTGCGAGTGCATCTACAAGTATCGAGATTTCAAAAAAACAACTTTTAGAATACCAGGAGTATACGTTATGCATAGGGATGTGGCGTGACGACCGATCGTGTCAAGAAGGCGCAGGGAACTGGAGCGTTTGGCATGTGCTCCTGATATTGAGTGAGTTGGAACGGGTGGGGTCAGCGTCAGATGTAAAACACTAGTAAAACGTCTTCGATCCCGTGAGTTGACCTCGATTGAAAAAACAATATCCCGAGTATATCTGTAATGCTGCTGGTCAGACTTGGATATTTGTGACTCCAGGTCGATCGTTTCCTATCAGAGTTTGTCGATTTGTCTGATTTCATTGTTGAAACGGTTCCTCGATTAAATTGGCTAAAAACCTTCCGACCTACTATGTCACCACTATTTGAGTATGATTAATGTACAATAAAATTTATGTACGAGTTAAAATTCATAGATGTTTCGTTAATTTCGAGTTTTCAGTGTTTCGTAATTCAACGATTTGTGTAATAAAATGCTGCAATGTTTGTAATTGGCCAGGAAGGCGCATCGGGGTTAACCTGTTAGGCCTTCCTGGTATATATTTTATTTTTTACATAGATATATACCAGGAAGGCTTGACAGGAAGACCCCAATGCGCCTTCCTAAACAATTAATTAAAAACAATGCAGCATTTTTATTACATATTATTGCGTTTTTATTACATTTTATTGAGACATCTATGGATTTTAGATTTGTACATATTTTTTACAAATTGCACATACCATAAATACAGAAGATTTGTGACAACAGGAAAGATGATTTTTTGCGAATTTTGAGGAACCTTTTCAATAATGATCACATAAAATTGGCAAACTCTGATAAGAAACGATCGACTTGAAGTCACAAATATAGCGTGATCGAACCCAATAATCACTTGGTGCTAAACATACACGCTACCACTGAGCCATACAGCTGGCATACATATGTATATAATAATAGTAAAAAAGGATGTCTCTCAGATCGACATGATGACAGCTGGCTGTTCAAACGCGCCTTTCTACCGCCCCTACTTAACTTCACAGGCTACCTAGTTGAACTGTTAAAATTAGAGATCAGACCGGAAGCGTGCCGTTCATTGTTAATTGTTGCTGTGCTTTGTTCAATTTTATGAAGAACCTTTTTTTTGCACTCTAGCTTTGTAAATAGACCCAAAACGCCCTGATTCCTGGAAAAAGCACGCTTCCTATCCCCCCTTTAGTTAAAACAGTTCAAACTCTAGTATAATCTGCTGTTAACTATTCTATTATGAAAAGTACCTAATGATAAATTTGCCAAATATTTTGTACGCATTTCAAAATAGTCATCGTATATGTAGTCACGCTCAAGTTCTTGGTAGTTTTTTTAACCGCTTAGACGCCCAGCCGACGCGCTGGGCGTACAATTCATACGGCAGTTTGCGCCTTAACCCTTTGACTGCTACAACAACGATAAATCGTTGTTTTGAAATAGGCGAAGATTGCTACGACGATCGTTGTTGTTGTCATTAATTGTCGTATTTCAATACTTTCTTTGAGTCGCCAGCGCATCAGTGGCAAGAAACATTTTTTTTATATACGTATTTATATTTATTTTTCAATCATGCTTTATAAATATTTATCAATTTTTTAAATAAAAGCTCTTCAATTTCGGGTTCATCATCAAAGTAAATTTCGGGTTCGTTGTCAATGTCATATAAGGAGTTATTACTTGGGAATTGATTATTGTCGATAAATTAATTTTCAGAATCAGTAGAGCTGCTGATTTGTCGAGTTCCTCGGCGAGGAGCTATTATTTCGCTTTCATCACTTTCACTGTCCGATATCATTTTGCAGAGTTAAAATAAATGGCAAAAAACATTAGAAATCCGCTTTCAATTATATAGGTCACGAGACGTCACGAATTCGTGCAATCAATCAAATGCAACTGAAATGCAAACAAAATGTTTATGATACATGTTGAAAAATTATTTGATTATTAGAAACTTCGCATCCTTGTGTGTCTCGCTCACACGTACACAATTAAAACCAAGAAAGAAAGAGAGAAAGACCGCTACCTGTTTCGAATATATCGCATGTTGTAAGGATTCATCGATGTCTAAAAATAGATTGTTGAAAAAAATAGAGCGTCGGAAAACAATCGTCAAAACTTATTTAGTGTATATATGTAGGTATCTCTTTCGCACGCACGCATGTAAAAGCAAGACAGAAAGAGAGAGCACTGCTTCTTAAAAATGTATATAAAGTATTATAAAAATTACGAGCGTTCGGCGAAGTAAGTATGTAAAAAAAAATATTATATTTATTTTTTTTCAAAATAATTACAAATGTTAGCATTTTTCGCTTGGACATTGAAAAACCTCGTAGCAGCCAAAGGGTTAAGGCGCTTCGGGCAGCTAAGCGGTTACATCGTATAGTACCCGTTTGGCTCAAACTTCAAACGCATATGCCTTTTGTCGATTTCTGAGAAATTGTTGTCTATTATAGGTTTCTCAATATTTCTTATCCCCATATTGGATTGCTTTCGCAATATCGAAGCGTAGTATTTTAGAACTTGTTTTTTTTTTTCGCCTTCTAGTCAGACGATGATGGGTTTGTATTCCACTTCCGATTGATTGTGTGTGAAACCGGTTGGCCACCATGTAGGGCACGGTCGCAACACCGAAACCCCAAAAATACGGGTCAAAATTGTCCATCAACACGTCGTAATTTCGACTTTAATATCCAAATTCCTCACTCATTGTGAAATGCATTCGAAATCGCCCGTGTACTATTTCGATTTCCACATTTCGATTGGCCAACTCTGACCGGTGAACAAAGATACGATTCCGGTTGACAGAAGTCACCAAATCTCAGGATGATTCTCCTTGATTTTTCACGCAGACTCATTTGCCTATTCTTTCAATTTGGAGGCGTATCATCTTCGATTTGATACTAATTAGCACTTTCGACTTTCAAACGAGTGTAATTTCGCATTAGATTGACGCTCTTCGTCGTTTTCTAAGGCTTGACCCACTTTTGTTGGCATTCTGAAGATTAGTCCTCGTTTTGCTAGTAACGCAAATGTGCAGTGCTCGTTTGAGACGAGTTGAGTAAGTTTAACGACTGCATATTCACAATTTTTCCAAAGCTACCCGTTAAATGTCAAGGGGTAATTTAGAGCTTAAGATATTTATAGCTGCGGCTTATCAAGTGAATTAAAAAAGGAATATAAAGTTTAAAAGTTTGTCATATCAAGTTTATATGACATAAGAGTAAATGAAAGTGAAAATAAAATTTTATTAAAAAAAATTAAGAGGCTTGTTTTTTTTTAAAAACAAGCCTCTTCTATATTTTGTATATAAAAACGTATATATATATATATATATATATATATATATATATATATATATATATATATATATATATATATATATATATATATTTATTTATTTTATTTCATACTAGGAAGGCATTACAGGTAAACCCCAATGCGCCTTCCTGGCCAAATTACAAACAATACAGCATTTTTTATTATATACATAAGTCGCTAAATTACGAGACACTGACTTAAACTCGACAATTAACGAGACATCTATGAATTGTACATACATTTTTTTATTGTAATATTTACATTAATCATACTCAAATAGTGGTGATATAGTGGGTAGGAAGGATTTTTAGCCAATTTTTAATCGGGAATCGTTTCAACAATGAAATCAGAGAAAATTGGCAAACTCTGATAGGAAACGATCAACCAGGAGTCACAAATCCTGGTCTGACCAGCAGCATTACAGATATACTCAGAAAAATTCTTTTCAATCGAGGTCAGCTCAAGGGATCGAACTCGGCGCCTCTCAGTGTTAAGCAGAAGCTTAACGACCGAGCCACGCTGCTGGCTATATATATATATATATATATATATATATATATATATATATATATATATATATATATATATATATATATATATATATATGTATTAAATGTACTAAGATATAAAAAAATAATTATAAAATAAAATAAAAAGACAATTTAACCTTTCCACCGCGTACGACTACTATACATGTCCTAGCGAACATGCCCTCAGCGCGTGAGACACGCATAGATGTCTTGGAAGTTCCAACCTGTATAAGAGCCGTCTAAAATTGTGTTAAAATTTTATAACTTGGTTGAAAATATTACGAAATATATACTTTACCGAATTCAATAGATGGCAGTAGTCAAAAAAAAATTCATTATAGGCAAAAATAATTTATAAAATATTACAACCTATATTTATAGTCGAAAACGCGATAACAAAATCCGCAAAAAAGCAGCCGCGTACAGGGCATGTTCGCTAAATTTGGTGACGCGGGCAAAGGGTCAAACATTATTTCAATAATAAATGTACGAAAATATTTGTCTTCTACATACATACATATATGTATGTATATAAAAATGAATGTCTGTGTGTCTCTAATAGGCTCCTAAACCACTGAACCGATTACGATGGAATTGTTGTATGCATATCCGGGAAGATTACTGTGAAAAAAAAATCGCCCAAAAACGGGAACGGAAATGGAAAAAATGGGAATGAGTGTCATTGCAACGCAATCATTTTAAATGTGTTCGCTGCTTGCATTTCTCCCACAAATGGGAAAGGAAACGGGAACGGGAATTGCATGCGTTAGTGTGGCATTGCAACGCATGCCGGGTCCAGCTAGTAAACTATAAATATATAAAATGTGTGGGATTTCATGATTTCCAAATAGGATTTCAATCAAAAAGATTTCAATGATAAGGATTTCAATCAAAATTATGAACCCGGCTTAAACTAATGTAATTAAATATATTACTTGCTTGGGCAGCCTCTACATCATTACATACATATTTATTTTACAGCCTTTATTCATTACATACAAAGGGAAAGGGTGGCGAAAAGGCAAATAAATACGGCAACTTACCATTAGACGTCAAGATGATCAAGATTTTAGCATATTTTAAACTTGTCTATTACGATTATTTTTCATCATCGAACTATCAGAAATGATTTAAATTTCCATCGTTGACCGCAAAATGGCAAAGTAGAAAAACGATCGGAAGACTGTAGGAATAGATACTGAATCGATATCGAAGTAAAACATATAATAGGCTTGTAATAATAATATAAATAGCTTTTAACACTGTTTCAATTGGTTACCAATGGGTGGTAGAAAGAGGCATATGGAAAGGGAGCTGTCATCGTACCGATCTGTCACAAGATTCCGATTTAAACGAGTTCGTTTGATTAAACTTCTCCAGTGTCATGTAGGAGACATTTCGTGGTTTCTGCTGGCCAGACCTTCGATTTGTGACTCCAGGTCGATCGTTTCCTGTCAGAGTTTGCCAATTTATCTGATTTTCATTGACACGGTTCCAACAAATTGGCAACCTTACCCATTTTCTCGCAAATCTCGAGTTTTCAGCAATCTCGGATTTTGCTGAATTGTATAAAATGCTGCAAATTTACATATTTGACCATAGATGTTAATTGATATGTATAATATTATCTACAAATGTATCAAATGTATAATGTTTATGGCCAGGGAGACGCATTGGGGTTACCTGTTAGGACTTCCAGGTATAAAAAAAATAAATATATCCAGCAGTATGGATCGGTGGTTGCGTTTATGTTGAGCACCGAGAGGTTACCCGGTTCATTCCGGTGCTAATCTTTAATTCTGCTGATCAGACTTGGATATTTGTGTTTCCAAGTCGATTTTTTTCTATCAGAGTTTGCCACTAATGTAACTGAATCATCTTGGGTACCTATTTATATTGTAGATCACGTTTTAGGGAATTTTGAGTTTTATTCTCAGTATGGGTTGTTAGCTGAGTACATACATACATATACTGTGTAATCAGTCGACTTATCTTATACCTTACCGCTTGTCCCTTCACGAATTGAATCCTACATATATATTATGTTTATGTACGGATAGGTTTTGGTTGTTAAATTTTCGAAATCACACATCGAAAGTCACATGTCTCAATCGATGGTGTAATTTGAATTTTAAAATCGTACATTTTACGGAAAAAACCGGATTCTTTTCCATCTATGTAAATGTCAATTTCGATTTAATATGTATTTTTGGTTTGACATTCTTTTTGAATTCTAATTTATGTATATAATGCATACCAGTCTACTACTTTTACTACGAAGTATTAGCTGACTTATGACTAGAGCGCGGATAGATACCTTGCTTTTTCCAGGAATTGGGGCGGTTTGGCTCTATTTACGAAGCAAAGTGCAAAAAAAAGGTTCGGCGAACCTTTAACAATGCATTTACAACAATTGAACAATGAACGGCGCGCTCTGGGTCCGCTCTTTGCTTATGACCAAATATAGGTTTTAGAAGGATGCTTTTCAAATTAAAATAGACCGCCAATAGAAATTGATATTAATAGTGAACCATTTTTTGTGCGAAATACAAACCGCCTAAGACTGCTTATGACTAGACAGTTCGGTGACTATTTCGCACATGACGATCTCGCATACGTCACTAAAATCTGGATCTCAGCATATCTGGCACTCGTAAATTCCAACCACCGAGAGTCAAAACGCGAACTATCACACTAACTAGGATTCGATTTCCAGATATTCCAGATTTTCGAGGCAACGATTTTCGTGTGCGAGAAAGCCATGTGCGAAATTGTCCGTTTATCTGACTAGTCATCGGATAAAGATCGGGGCAGAGGGTTTTTGCTAATGTCAACTTCGTAGAAAAACCTTTTTTGCTTTCTTTCTTTGAATACTGTTGAAACGGTGTATTTTTATTTTTGCGGATTATGTATGACATTTGCTTGGCACGAGTTATAAAAGTAGAGGCTGTTATGATACCTCGTACATTAAATTCAAATAAAAGTGAATCGGACTAATTCCGTTGATTGTCTTGTGAATCTTTGTATTCAAGGGACCATTTGATGAACTACGTCAAAGTTTTATTTAAGTTAAATATATTTATATGTATTTATTTAAGTCCCAATTTGGACCATTGTTGCATCTACAGGTAGCACAGCATATAAAAACCACCCACAAATCCCTGCGAGGCCCAAATGGGAGAGAGATGATCAAAATTCCATTCATATATCATATCCAATTATTAAAGTAATGATGAGCGCAGGCTACCAGACAAATAGGTTAAAATAATCTCTGATAACTAGTCACCGGAGCCTGAGGGGGCCGTGTATTGTTCAAAGGTTGTAAATGCATTGTTAAAGGTTTGCCGAACAATGGATAGCACTGTGACTATCCTACCTCTACTGATAACCTATGCTCACTGAGGTGGAAAATATCACATTCAGGCACAGCTGCAGCAATTACATAAAAAGTCGGATAGCTTTTGGAATATGAGAATATTGTTGCGTAGGGGTGGGTGGAGGATCCAAGTAAAAGGCCAACAGTCGTTTCACAGCATTTATTGATGATTAAGGAGATACACGCACTGGCAGTGCTCAGTCCAGAATGACATGATATCGCCTACGTACCGCTTTATAAAGGGTAGATCTCTCAGGACGCCTAATCTGTTTACCTGTTGTATAGTCACGTATTCGGATATGTATTTCCACGACATTGGGTCTCCCCGTACCGATTCTGAGAAAATCCTAATAACGGTCATTGTTTAGGCTAAATGCACTTAGAGTCCAGATATAATCCTTGGAAGTAAGTACATGCACTTAGTTAACCCGATAACAGATATCCGTTGGTCTAAGTGCAATTCGCTCAATCCGCGGCGTACGTAACAATATTTTATAAAATTTAGAATATTTACCCTTTGATGATGATTATAATATAGAGAGTGTAAGTTATGGGCTACCTGGTTTCAAGGCTAGGACTTGTTCTTCGGTTGAGTGAAAGAAAGGTTTCGAAAACAAAATATACTACTTTTACCAAGCAGGAAAAGAATCATCTTAAACTTTGACATACACTTAAATTACCTACTTAGCGCAGCTCAAAAAGAGCCAAAATAAATTAGTGAGGAAAGGCGAAGATGAAGTGGGTCGATTCAAGAGAGGTTCAAAGGAAAAAAAATGTCGGCAGTGCATTCCTTTCCTTTTATTGCTAAAAAAGTCCTGGGTCTGTCTGATTGACGAATTTATTTCGTTTTTTCATTGGATGTTCTTTCTTCTCCCGAGTGACCAGTTTTCATTGCAACACTCAACCGATGCACTTTTTTGCAATAGTTTGCTCATTCACGTTTTGCAAGAATCACTCGAACGTGTGGCAGTCCTTGAATTCCTTCAATCGACAGCGAAGTGATTGTATCTACTGGGTAATGGCAATTTTTTCCTCGGTAACTCTTGTTGTCATTATTATGTATGCGAATACAGTCGTCATCAGATGACCCCACTTGAACTGAACGAAGTTCATGCTCATTGTATAAATTATTCGCAATGCTTCTGATGTGCAGTTTTGTAATTACATATATTACAATATAAGGCGCGACAAAAAAAAAGCGATTTTCAAAGTCCTATGTATGTATGTATGTAGTAATTGCTCATCTCATACATACGAGATGATGGGTCTTTCAAAATACCATTGCCATTGCTGTTTTTGTCGCTCATGATGATGTCATCATTAGAGATAAAAATATTTTTTATTGTTTGTGTGTACGTACATAAGAACTTGGTAAGGCCCAATTTTAGAGATGTCATTTTAGAATGCATTTTAAATGCGACTTAAGTCATCAGTCCGAATACCGAGTGATTAGGACCGTCCAAACTATTGGGTAGGAGTATTTCCCTGACGTTAAACATCATTAAAGGTGCAGACACATACACATGTAAAAATGCGCTACCATGCCCGATCTATAGTAAGCCACCCAGGCCAAAAATCACCCCCTGGAGTGTTTTCGGTGAAATTTCATCCTTATATTTACATAGGTTTGAAAGTGATCAATTACAGTGGTTCCTATATTTGAAGAAATGTAGGAGAAACTTGTCGAAATAATAAGAAACACCTTTCAAGCTGAAAACCACGAGCTCATGCAAGGCTTACGATTCAGTTTGTTTGCTGTTTCACCCTTAGAGTCTTTTCTGTTGAAAGCCCGACACTCTGAAAATTTCGCCAATATTTACAAATAGAATATTTAGATATCCAATAGAAATCAGGTATACAAATTTTAGCTAATCCAAACAAACCCTAGATCACTACCCTAGATAACATTGTTGCTAAAATGTAATGCTCACAATCAAAATCTAGTAATATTATTCTTGAAAAATCAAAGAATTGAAAAAACATTTTTTGTGATAACTGCGACCTGCGAAGTTGTTTTAATTTTACAACTCATTATTTTGTAATAAGTTGAGGCAGGTACTCGGTGCAAACGAAAATGTGCCTTTGATTGAAATTCATTACAAATATTACGTCGGTTTTTGTCTATAAAATGCACTATATCAGCACATAGGGGGTGGGATCACAGCTATTGGCAGATCTTGACATAGTTATTGGCAGATCTTGACATAGTTATTGGCCACCATTTTTTTCCAACATATGTATTTTCATCTTTTGCACGGAGCAACAAAAAAATCATGTTTTTTTATTACCGGAGCGGAAAGATAAATATTTACTAAATTAGACCCACTGAATATAACAATGATTTTTGTTTCTGATTGTTTGTGTATATACGCGTTTAAAAAAAAAAAGCAATTTTTACAGATTTCTGGCTTTTCCCGTCTTTAACTCAAAATCTACATAGTATAACTGTGCAAAAAGTGACAAACTGCCTACACTCTTCTGATCACTTTGAAATTTTGCCATTTTAGAGGTTTGGCCACTGATGGTGAAATATAATCGCAATTAACACGTTTAAGAATCCAAAAATTTTGGAGACGGTGACAGCTAACCCTTTGCGACTATCCTGTAGCCTTATATGTTTAACTTTCCGCCCCCCACTCGTTTTGTAATATTTTAATTGTTTAAACGCCTAAAACTTCATCTTTTTCTATATCTTCTCATAAAAATATATTTTAACTTCACTATTTTTTATTTATTATGATTTTTTATTGCTTTAAGATACGTATAATTAATTATCTAGCTAATTTTAAAAGTTTATTTTTTTTCTCAAGCTAATACATATGTATCCATTGGGCCAGTTTTGTATTTCACTATATTTACAAGTACTGGTTTTCAATGCCGTTATTTTTTTATTTGAGCGTAACAAAATATTTTTGTCTTTTAAAATTGGCTAGATAATTAATTATATGTATTTAAAGCAATGAAAAATCACAATCAATAAAAAAAACTGAATATATTATATTTTGAGAAGAATCTTATAAAAAGCATTGCCCTATTCGAATTCAGAGGATCAAACACACTCTCAAGTTTTTTTTTTATTTTGAAATTTTTAACGTTGGCAAATTAAATCTGGATTGATTTTGGTTTTTTTTATGTTGTAAAATGATTGTTAAGCAACTAGAAATTATAACAATTTCCATCAACCGTAAGGCATTAGAGTTACCATAGTTATAAAAATGGCGCTTACGACACTATACACTGTAATTACATTTGTAATTTTCGTTGTACATGAACATTGCACTATTATCTCGCCTTTTTCATGACGGCTGTGATGATTTGAATTCGCCATTGCGAAATTTAGCTCAAACGTGTATATGCATATTGTCGTTGAACAAACGGGAGAGTAAAAAAACTGGCGAATTTCTCTAAATTGTCGTAATGTTGAATTTTCGTATTTGATTTCGCTAATGGCCTATTGCAGAACCTGGATTGTGTTACGAATTTGTGCAGCTGAACGCGATTTTTTATTATTTTGTAATAAAACGGTTAATTACATTTACTCGTTGAAATCGATTTGTTTCCGGTAGAACTCACAGCCGTAAATATTAAAATATATTGTTTCATTTAAATATGATATAATAGTATGGAAAAAGATACGCTTTCACTAGTTGTGCGTCAGTTTTAATTTCATAACTGGAATATTTTTGTCCAATTATGCACCATCCATTATGACATGTATGTTTCATCGTTTTTCTAAATTTCATGTTGGATCTATACTAGAATTTAATATATTGTTGCGTTGGGGTGGGTGGAGGATCCAAGTAAAAGGCCAAAGTCGTTTCACAGCATTTATTGGTGATTAAGGAGATACACGTACTGGCAGTGCTCCGTCCAGAATGTCTCGATATGGTCTTAGTACCTCCTTATAATGGGACAGGTCGCTCAGGGCATCTTCGACGTCCGGTTAATTCCCCATTGTTTAGGTATGTACCCGGATATGTATTCCCACGACACTCAGTCCCACGCTATCGGTCACTTCTGAGAAGGGACCGGATGCCGCTTACTACGCCAATTCGGTGGCCATTGTTTAGCCTACTTGCACTTAGTCTGGAGATAATCCTTGAAACCAATTATAATGGTCACACAGTATCTGGGATGCTACTCGGCCTAATCCGATTGCACTTACTCGGCGGTGTACGTAACAATATGTATAATTTCGAAAGATAATTTAATTTTTAACCACTTCATCGCCTTAAGTAGTTAAAACTGCGCTCTCTTTCCTATTTAAGGCTATGACTCGAAATAAATTTTGATTTCTTCACAGTGACATCTAAAAATATCCTGTGATACTAATGAAATTGAAAGAATTCAATATTTTTCGTTAATTTGTGATATATTCAAGAGGTAGTGTCAAAGTTTGACGCTAAATACATATAATAAAATAATCGAATCGGTTTCTACAAATGCGTGGCGCTTAAGCAGTTAATGTAAGTTTTGGTTCGTAGAATCAAGAAAAACCTGTATATATATTGTTTTCATCAGCTCTATCACTAGTATATTATGTATAGAACCGAAACGGCGTCTGTAAATCGTTTCTGATTGGCTGTTGACAAAGTTGTTTCTGATAAGCTGCCCTCAAAGTCATTTCTGATTGGCTGGATTCGTCAAATACGTTTGTGATTGGTCGGTCGTTAAATAATATAATTTTTTTTTCGATTCAAATAAATTTAATAAAAAAACAAATGAAGATTTTTTCATGGTTCGACGGTATTCTCACTACTAGACTGCATTTCCATTTACCGAGCGAAGCCGGGTAGCACTACTAGTATTACATTATATAAGCAGTTTAGAATAAACAAGGACCTTTAATACGATATCCAATCTTCGAAAGTTCTAAAAAAGGTACTTTTTGGTTCACACAAGTATAAAAGTACAGACACATTGAATCGTACGGTACGGCTCGCCTAGGCAGACTCCGGCAGAGATGGGCGTATCCTCATGTCATTGTTAATTCGTACGATATTATTATTTCGACAAGTTTCTCATACATTTCTTCAAATATGGAAATCACCGTTATGGATCATTGTCAAACCTGATAAAATATGATCGAAGACACTCCAGGAGGTGAGTTTTGGCTTAGATTGTCGTAGCATAGATCAGGCGTGCTAGCGTTTTTTACACGCGCAAAGCTATCTAACAAAACACGTGCCGCTCTGTATGTCTGCGCCTTAAGAGGGCTGGACAGCAGCGCCTTGTCCATACAAACGTACAATACTTCTCCCTACCTCAATTATGGCACTAGAGAAATTATTTTTTAATATGCTATGGATATCCACCATTAGGGTGCATCTATCGTTTTATTTTTTTTGATTAATTATTTTTTATAGGAGCTAGGAGCCGCCAAACATCTATAAAATTTTTACACCCACGAAAAGAGTCTAGCGTGGTTATTTAACGGTCGATTTTAAAAACAATACGCCGATAGATGCAAAAAAATATCTTTCTCATACCGATGATGAATTTTTTTTTAAAATTGGTCCAGTTTTGGAGTAGAAAATAGTAGAATACGAAACCTCGATTTTGTCAATTTAAAACACGTTTTATCTGGTCGAAGCGCAACTGTCGCATTCACTCAATATATATATTGATATATATTGTCGCATTCACTCAATATATACATACACTCAATATATATATCGAAGAAAGGAACGGTAACAAAATTAAGGTTTCGGGTGTACAGCCCACTTAAACCAAGAATTTCCGGCTTTTTTTCAATAAAATGCAATTAGTTGTAAGAATTTCGTTAGTCAAATAATTAAAACTTAAGAAGGTGGTACGCTTTTGAATATTAATTATAAAACAATATTTTCACGTTGATCTAGCGAAGCTTTTTTTGTACTTTATCATGCCAATGGTTAAAAAAAAAGTCAATTCGACTCCTAATATCACAATTACCTATTATTTGATACCGGTCGTTTCATTCACGATGGCTCACCCCCACTCCGTGGAAAAGATGCGCAAAGGCAACAATCAGTACACGATCCTGGCGTGCGCACTTTTCAGTGAGTTGTAAACAAGCCTTCATAAATGGTACTGAACTGATGAAGGACTCGCAGACAGAACTTATTCACAGGAACTTAATATATAAGAACTTAAATATAAGTTTGATTAACAAGGAAATGAACAAACAGTTAAACCATGAAAGCATGCCGAATTACCTGATTTTGACACTTTTCGCTCTGTTTCTTCAGCAAGCACGACAAGTTTCAGTAATCCATTCAAATTTTCCGCTACTTGAGCGTTATTATTCTGTCAAATTGGAACTATTTTGAGACGCACGTTTCCTAAAAGTTACTCACGAGACGACATACGCCCCGAGAACAATTTTCGTATTGATCCATTGGGGACTTTGCGGTGGCTTTAAACATTCAAGTGCTGCAAAGTCGCACTTTAGCCGGTGTTTTTAGTTTCTTGCAAAACCTGATTCTTGAGACTCTGCCCACTTGACCAGCTCTGTCGAGTCCGTGGTCTTAATTACGCGTCGATAGCTTGCGGCTTTCACTTGCGATAATTTGCTCTCTTGGCGCAACGATTATCTAACTTGAGCGACGTTTTGTACTTATTCTCATTACGTTCTCAATTGCGATGCAAGTGAGAGCCATTATGTAGAATATGACCCACTTGTGTGCGGCGAAAAAGTTTTGTACGCATGGCTATTGCGGTCTGTGGTCTGTTCGGCGAAAAAGCAAAAAAAAAAAACAACTTCTGTACACCTATTAATTAATTAGCCAGCAGTATGGCTCAATGGTAGCAATGTGTATGTTTAGCACCAAGTGGTCAGTGGATTCGATCCGCTATACTGCTGGTTAGATTTGGGGGTATTTGTGACTCCAAATCGAACGTTTCTTATCAGAGTTTGCCAATTTTATCTGATCATTATTGAAACGGTTCCTCAAAATTGGCAAAAAATCATCTTTCCCGCTGTCACAAATCTTCTGTATTTATTGTATGTACAATTTGTAAAAATTACGAACAAATCTAAAATCCATAGATGTCTCAATGGATTAATTATTATTATTTAGTGTTTCGCTTCTGAAAATTCAGTGATTTGGGTAATAATAAAATGCTGCATTGTTTGTAATTAATTGACCAAAAAGGCGCATTGGGGTCTGCATGTCAAGTCTTCCTGGTATACAAATATTTATGTAAATAAAATAAAATTAAGAATGTATTTAGACAGGAATATGAGAGAAAATTTACATTAAAGAGACAAACATATAGAGAAATGGATACGCGAGGGAATTCCAGCTGTGAGGCGTAGGGGGTCGACCGCGTGTGCGTATATTGGAGTCGGTCAGAGTGCACGTGTACATTCAAATATGGAACTGATGTCTAACCGGTATCTAAATTGGTAATTGAAAATTAAAATAATAAAACTATTACTGTCATCTCTGTCAATGGTCACAAAATATGACGAGAGAAAAACGCTGCGCGAGGACAAGAATATAGTCAATCGTTTCACATTCTTATAGTAAGAACACACTAAGGGCGAAATCACACAGATAAGAGCGGCACGTCTACTGCATGGCTCCCCGCTGTGGATGGTCTCCTACATTTATTCAAATATGGGATACACCGTTATCGATCACTGTCAACCAAGGATAAATACGAGGATACAATTTTACCGAAAAAAGAGAGTCATTTTGAGGCGGGGTGTGATGGGCCCATTTTTTTCGCATGTTGAAAAGTATCTAAAAAAAACCACGTGCCACGTTCATCGCTGTGTGTTTTCGCCCTAAATCGTACGCCACGGCACGCCTAGATAGACTACAGCTGTGATATGTGTCTTCGTCTTTGGGGCAGAGGTTTTGCTACTTTTTGCCCGTTTGCTTTCTTGCTTTGAGCACTGATGGAATGGTCTATTTTTATTTGCAATTGCCTCAACGACCACCCCTTTGTATATTCATTAGGGAAATGGCAAATAGCAATACACGTTCCAACAGTATGGAATAAAAGAGATCAATAAAAAAGTTTTTCTGCGAAGTTAAAATACCCCATTAACGCTTCAAAAACAAATGACCATCCGATGGCTAATCATGATTATAGGGTGGTTGGTGATTACCAGAGATTGGCGATTTGGATACGTGTCTTAAAATGTGGGAATCACCGTTATCGGTCACTGTCAAATCTATGTCAATACAAGGATAAAATATCACCGAAAACACTCCAGGAGGTGAGATTTGGAAATATCGCAGCGGCACAGACCAGGAATGCTAGCGGTTTTTTTGCGTGTGTAAAACTATATATAAAAAACACGTGCCGCCTCCACCAATCACGGTTTTTACGATTTGCACATGTAAAAAAGCGCTAGTACGCCCAATATCCTTGAATTGACCTAGGTTTGACAGAGACCAATAACGGTGATTCCCATATTTGAAGAAATGTGTGAGAAACTCATCGGAATAATAAAATCGTACGAATTAACAAGGACATGGAGACACGCCTATCACAGCCGGAGTCACCTATGTAGACTTGCCGTGCCGCACTTTTGAGTGCGTTCTTACCATTAAAGAAGACACACAAAACCGCTAGACGCACATACTCCGGTACCCCAAATCTGTACCCCACTGCGTCCCTCACCCCCTGGAGTATTTTCGGTGATTCCCATATTTGAAGAAATGTAGGAGAAACTTGTCAAAATAATAAGATCGTACAAATTGCATATGCACGCGCGACCTCGGTATGGCAACCCCTGCGTTTTGAAGATGCGCCTCTCACCGCTGGGGTCCACGTACGCGTCCTGTGCCGCACTTCTTACCATTGAAATGATATACATAATTATCTCCGTGTTTATATATGTTGGTATAATGACAAAAATAATTATAAAAATTGAGCTGAATAACGAGCATGGGTCGTCCTTAAGGATACATGTATTATTTTACCAGAAGGGCCTCTGTTGGGATTTCATCCGATAAGGACAAAATTAATTGACAATAGACGAGTCATGTTGATAAGCTGACCACATGGAGAAATTTTGTGATTGATTCTTTGGCCTGCAGGTCGCCTGACCTGAACTGATATTGTTTATTAATAGTGAGACATATCAAGGCTACTTTGAAGTGTATTGGTTGGGACTTAAATTTTCAGTTAGTAAATCTATTCAAAGTATAGATATTGAAGACTGGTTAATTTAACCAGACAATGTCTCCGTTCACGGCCAATGCATAGTAATTAATTCAAATATAATCTGTTTGCATATTATTAAAAAGTTTTTAATATACGATTTCTTTTCTCGTGAGTTGTAAAACGTTAACCCTTTACGCGCCGTTGTATTTTTAGCTCTCTCACCCTATTTTTTTACCTTTTTAAGAAGTATATCATACAGTTTAATTCATAGTCCATAAATAGTGAATGATAAACGTATCTTCAAAGTAGGGATTGCATTACCGGTTTACCGGCTTGCCGATTTACCGGTAAATCCCTAAAATTTCGCCATCAGTTTATGGAAAATGTACTGGAAACTATGTACATATGTATTTGTCCAAGATGAATAAAATTCTGGATGAAGGCAGTAAACTCATCAATTCATATTTCTCTTTTGTTATGGGTCTCGAAATTTTGTACAGTGGTTATAGTAACTGATTATAATAAGTTGTAGCGAGTAGCAAGCTTCGTGTCAGTTTGACAGTTCTCTTATGGCACCACTGATGCATTCGTAAGACTGGCTACACTGATGCATGCTTAAGAGTGGCAACACAGACCGACCAAGTCGTAATAAACGCGATCAGACATTTGATTTAACTATTAGGAATTTATTATTATTTTGAATTATTTACGGTTCAATCTAGGTTAACGTTTTTAGTAAATGTATCCACGTACAGTCATCTAATCCACTTTATTTTATTTTTCATTTATCGGTGTAAATCGGTAATAGGAGAAATTATTTACCTTTTATCGGTAAATTTAATTTGACGGTGAATTGCAAACCCTACTACAAACTGCCTAATGTAATTTTAGCCATAAAATTCCGGAACAAATTCTGAACTTATACTAATACAAATGCTACTAATATTATTGCTTTGATGTGTATACCATTTTATATGACCTATTAACTTTTGATAACCTCGTGTAGATATTTATTCATTTATATACACACTTCCCATTATGTGTTCGATTTGTACACGATTCAATCCATTATACAGGTAGCTTGCTGTTGAAATTTGTAAATTTATAATACTCGAAGACAGTGCGTTTTTCTTTGCAATTTATCGTTCGTAGATTCTTGAAAACAAATTAGGTCTGTTAATAAATATTAGACTAGTAGGTACGTTTTGCCAGTATGTTTTTGTTCGGCAAAAAATCTTCCGTGTCTATATAATGAACCGAATCTACTGAATGTGATATTTTTCACCTCAGTGATCGTAGGTTATTTGAAATTATTTTAGCCTGGTAGCCTGCGCTCATCATTATTTTCATAATTGGATGTGATTTTATAAGAGGAATTTTGATCTTCTCTCTTACATTTGGTGCTGGCTGTGGATGCAAGACATTCCTACTATGTATATTATGCTTTCGATCAGTGGTCACGGCTTCGAGTCCCACTATGAGTCCTGCTGCTGGCCAGGCCTTGGTTTGTGACTCCAGGTCGATCGTTTCTTACCTGAGTTTGCCAATTTATCTGATTTTCATTGAAACTTGGTATCTCCTTCCCATCTCTCTTGTTAATCTCAAGTTATTCAGCGTCTTGAGGTTCGCCAATTTGATTAAAAAAATTTCTCCTTAGATGTCACTGTGGATGTTTGAATGAATTCGCATTGTATAAAATGCCCGTGTATATTTATTGATTTTATTGTATCTCTATAAATGCACTCGTCGCTTTGGAGCGATCTGTAAAAGCGAGTGTTCATGTTCTATGAAATAAAATAAAAAATATATATATATTTATTTATATAATAATCAACAAATTGAAATTCGAAACAGAATAGGTTGCCAATTTGGTGGAATCGTTTCATCTTTTAAATCAAAACCTGACCTGGAGTCACATATATCCAAGGTCTGGCCCCATTGATGTATAATACACTAGATCTGCCCTCACACTTTATACTGGTCTCCCTTTTGGCGCATGCAAAATACATGGCGCATGCACAGTTTCTCTCAGTAGGTAGGTAGGTACCGTTGCGTCGTAGGGAAAAAAACCTTTTTTTTCCAACTTCCCCGCTAGTTAAACCCCCCGCACCCCTCAGTTAGTGATGACAAGATCTCCGACCAGAATCACACGTCAGGGCCCATCTAAGTGTATTATATATCTATGTCTGGCCCCCAACACCGGACCAGGGTATGAACCCATGAACCTTCAGTTGAAAGCATTACGTGCTAACCACTGAGGTATGATACTGGTTGAATGAATCAATAATAGAATATCGACTTTCTTCAGCATATATTACATCCTGATGAGTAAAGTACGTCTTTAGAATTAGGTCAATGCAATATTTCATTAATAATAATTAATCAGTACTGTAAGTTATGCAGCACTGGTACAGTTCCTGTGTTGATTTCGAATGGCAAAACGCGTCAGTGAAAGTGGTACGACACAGGTAACCCGCTTGAAACGTATTGTATTCACACTTTCACGCAAAAAACCACAATGTGGGTGTTATGAAACGGTAAATATTTATATTTTGATTTTTACAATGACCGGCGTAACTACAACGGTTGCCGTTTTCTACGCCGCGAGTCTACTCATGGCCGCGGTCTATAGTTTTACTATATTGATTGGATCTAGGGGGCTTAAAAATTCATGAGCCATTAGACAGGTGCAGGAATACATGAATGATGATACAAATTAAATGCCGTACCATACAATTTATGTTGCCGTATGTACGACGACTCGTCCATTACCGAGCAGACAATGCAGGCTGCACTTTAGACGTGCGCTTATTAGTATGTGCATACTTTAGTCAATAAAAAAATGTGTTTATTTGAAAAGTAAATGTTGTGATGTATTTTAAATCTACTATTTAATAATAAAAAAACGCGTAATATTTGAGGCAATTTGTGTAATTCATGTTTGTGAAAAATTCGAATTTAAAATTAAAACAAAGGAAGCGTGTAATTTATACACGTGTATTTTTTGTTTTTGCTGTTCGAAGAATTATGAACTCTATTGGTGTATGTTTAGTATGAATTTTGATATTTTTTCCTAGGTTGAATAATAGTTCAAAGTACTTTGAATCACAGATCAAAGTACTTCGTTTCAAACAGGAACCTATTATGAATGTTTTGAAATTTTATTTTAAAAGTATTTAAATTACTATTTAATATAAATTTTTAACATTTTAAGTATGATACATATTCAGTTCCGGGTCCAAATGAAAGTCGCTTCACATCATTTACTCAACGATTCAGGAGGTCCACTTGGATCCACCGCTCACTCTAGAATGATCTGATCTACCGTATGTATCTCCTTATAAAGGACAAGTTGCACATCGCAGCTTCCCCGATCCATTAATGTGTCTATTATTAAGGCCCGTAAAGGTCTGCTCTGGCGAGTATATTGTTTACACACTCACTCGCCCAAGTCTGTGAAAACTCAGCGTATCCTTTATTCGGGCATTTACTGAGTCCCGTTAGCCTAATCCGGAGTCTCTATTGTTCAACCACGAATGCACGTGGATTGAGAGTGGATATCTCAATCCACGTGCATATTATATAGTGGATATAATGCTAGAAAAAAAATTAAATTCCATTCAGGAACATATACCAGGCGTCATCCAAACTTTAATTATGTCTATACTAGTGTTGTGCCCGTTGATTTCGGAAAGGAATTTATACACGAATTAAAATAAAGTTATACGATATATCTAATCTATAATTTGGAAAGAGACTTTGTATGTAAATATCCTTGGTCGTCGTCGTCGTCGTCTTCGTCGTCGTCGTCGTCGTCGTCTTCGTCGTCTTCGTCGTCTTCGTCCGTAGATTGGTGACGTCATCGAACACGTGATTCGATTTTTTTTTTTTTTCGATCCATGGGCGCCGATTTTTTTTTTCGTTTCAATGGATTCACCCCCGCGGGGGCGCAAGGCGAGTAGCTTCATGGGGCCCCGCCAGGGGCGCCACAAGGGGCGCAGCCCCGTGGGGCCCCAGCCTCATGGGGCGCAGCCCCATGGGGATCAAAAGGGGGCGCCACAAGGGGCGCAGCCCCGTGGGGCCCAGCCTCATGGGGCGCAGCCCCATGGGGCTCAAAAGGGGGTGCCACAAGGGGCGCAGCCCCGTGAAGCCCCGAAGGGGGCGCGGGGGGCCCAGCCTCATGGGGCGCAGCCCCATGGGGCTCAAAAGGGGGCGCCACAAGGGGCGCAGCCCCGTGGGGCCCCGAAGGGGGCCCGGGGGGCCCAGCCTCATGGGGCGCAGCCCCATGAGGCTCAAAAGGGGGCGCCACAAGGGGCGCAGCCCCGTGGGGCCCCGAAGGGGGCCCGGGGGGCCCAGCCTCATGGGGCGCAGCCCCATGGGGCTCAAAAGGGGGCGCCACAAGGGGCGCAGCCCCGTGGGGCCCCGAAGGGGGCCCGGGGGGCTCAGCCTCATGGGGCGCAGCCCCATGGGGCTCAAAAGGGGGTGCCACAAGGGGCGCAGCCCCGTGAGGCCCCGAAGGGGGCGCGGGGGGCCCAGCCTCATGGGGCGCAGCCCCATGGGGCTCAAAAAGGGGCGCCACAAGGGGCGCAGCCCCGTGGGGCCCCGAAGGGGGCCCGGGGGGCTCAGCCTCATGGGGCGCAGCCCCATGGGGCTCAAAAGGGGGTGCAGCCCCGTGGGGCCCCGAAGGGGGCCCAGCCTCATGGGGCGCAGCCCCATGGGGCTCAAAAGGGGGCGCCACAAGGGGCGCAGCCCCGTGGAGCCCCGAAGGGGGCCCGGGGGGCCCAGCCTCATGGGGCGCAGCCCCATGGGGCTCAAAAGGGGGCGCCACAAGGGGCGCAGCCCCGTGGAGCCCCGAAGGGGGCCCGGGGGGCCCAGCCTCATGGGGCGCAGCCCCATGGGGCTCAAAAGGGGGCGCCACAAGGGGCGCAGCCCCGTGGGGCCCAGCCTCATGGGGCGCAAGCCCTAATAGGCATTAACTAAGGGGGGCGAAGCCCTAGACGGCAATTAATCATGGGGGCGCGGAGGGGCGAAGCCCTAAAAGGCAACTGATCATGGGGGCGAAGCCTTAGACGGCATTTAATCATGGGGGCGCGGAGGGGCGAAGCCCTAAAAGGCATTAACTAAGGGGGGCGAAGCCCTAAACGGCAATTAATCTTGGGGGCGCGGGGGGCGAAGCCCTAAAAGGCAACTGATCATGGGGGCGAAGCCTTAGACGGCATTTAATCATGGGGGCGCGGAGGGGCGAAGCCCTAAAAGGCATTAACTAAGGGGGGCGAAGCCCTAAACGGCAATTAATCTTGGGGGCGCGGGGGGCGAAGCCCTAAAAGGCAACTGATCATGGGGGCGAAGCCTTAGACGGCATTTAATCATGGGGGCGCGGAGGGGCGAAGCCCTAAAAGGCATTAACTAAGGGGGGCGAAGCCCTAAACGGCAATTAATCTTGGGGGCGCGGGGGGCGAAGCCCTAAAAGGCATTAACTAAGGGGGGCGAAGCCCTAGACGGCATTTAATCATGGGGGTGCGGAGGGGCGAAGCCCTAAAAGGCATTAACTAAGGGGGGCGAAGCCCTAAACGGCAATTGCTCATGGGGCGTGGAGGGGCGAAGCCCTAGAAGGCAAAGGCTCAGGGGGGCGCCGAGGGCGAAGCCCTAGAAGGCAAAAAAAAATTTTGATTTTTTTTTTTGATTTTTTAAAAATTTTTTTTTTAATTTTTTTTTTATTTTTTTTTTAATTTTTTTTTTTTTATTTTTTTTTTATTTTTTTTTTTTATTTTTTTTTTTTAATTTTTAAATTTTTTTTTAATTTTTTTTTTTTTTTAATTAAATTAGCTTAGTCATGTTTAAGCGGTTTATATTATAAACACTGAGCGAAGCCGGGTAATACAGCTAGTCTAATCTATAATTTGGAAAGAGACTTTGTATGTATGTAAATATCCTTGGTCGTCGTCTTCGTCGTCTTCGTCGTCGTCGTCGTCGTCCGTAGATCGGTGACGTCATCGAACACGTGATTCGATTTTTTTTTTTTTTCGATCCATGGGCGCCGATTTTTTTTTTCGTTTCAATGGATTCACCCCCGCGGGGGCGCAAGGCGAGTAGTTTCATGGGGCCCCGCCAGGGGCGCCACAAGGGGCGCAGCCCCGTGGGGCTCAAAAGGGGGCGCCACAAGGGGCGCAGCCCCGTGGGGCTCAAAAGGGGGCGCCACAAGGGGCGCAGCCCCGTGGGGCCCCGAAGGGGGCCCGGGGGGCCCAGCCTCATGGGGCGCAGCCCCATGGGGCTCAAAAGGGGGCGCCACAAGGGGCGCAGCCCCGTGAAGCCCCGAAGGGGGCGCGGGGGGCCCAGCCTCATGGGGCGCAGCCCCATGGGGCTCAAAAGGGGGCGCCACAAGGGGCGCAGCCCCGTGGGGCCCCGAAGGGGGCCCGGGGGGCCCAGCCTCATGGGGCGCAGCCCCATGAGGCTCAAAAGGGGGCGCCACAAGGGGCGCAGCCCCGTGGGGCCCCGAAGGGGGCCCGGGGGCCCAGCCTCATGGGGCGCAGCCCCGTGGGGCCCCGAAGGGGGCCCGGGGGCCCAGCCTCATGGGGCGCAGCCCCATGGGGCTCAAAAGGGGGCGCCACAAGGGGCGCAGCCCCGTGGGGCCCCGAAGGGGGCCCGGGGGGCCCAGCCTCATGGGGCGCAAGCCCTAATAGGCATTAACTAAGGGGGGCGAAGCCCTAGACGGCAATTAATCATGGGGGCGCGGAGGGGCGAAGCCCTAAAAGGCAACTGATCATGGGGGCGAAGCCTTAGACGGCATTTAATCATGGGGGCGCGGAGGGGCGAAGCCCTAAAAGGCATTAACTAAGGGGGGCGAAGCCCTAAACGGCAATTAATCTTGGGGGCGCGGGGGGCGAAGCCCTAAAAGGCAACTGATCATGGGGGCGAAGCCTTAGACGGCATTTAATCATGGGGGCGCGGAGGGGCGAAGCCCTAAAAGGCATTAACTAAGGGGGGCGAAGCCCTAAACGGCAATTTATCTTGGGGGCGCGGGGGGCGAAGCCCTAAAAGGCAACTGATCATGGGGGCGAAGCCTTAGACGGCATTTAATCATGGGGGCGCGGAGGGGCGAAGCCCTAAAAGGCATTAACTAAGGGGGGCGAAGCCCTAAACGGCAATTAATCTTGGGGGCGTGGGGGGCGAAGCCCTAAAAGGCATTAACTAAGGGGGGCGCGGGGGGCGAAGCCCTAAAAGGCATTAACTAAGGGGGGCGAAGCCCTAAACGGCAATTAATCTTGGGGGCGCGGGGGGCGAAGCCCTAAAAGGCATTAACTAGGGGGGGCGAAGCCCTAGACGGCATTTAATCATGGGGGTGCGGAGGGGCGAAGCCCTAAAAGGCATTAACTAAGGGGGGCGAAGCCCTAAACGGCAATTGCTCATGGGGCGTGGAGGGGCGAAGCCCTAGAAGGCAAAGGCTCAGGGGGGCGCCGAGGGCGAAGCCCTAGAAGGCAAAAAAAAATTTTGATTTTTTTTTTTGATTTTTTAAAATTTTTTTTTTTAATTTTTTTTTTATTTTTTTTTTATTTTTTTTTTAATTTTTTTTTTTTATTTTTTTTTTATTTTTTTTTTTAATTTTTAAATTTTTTTTTAATTTTTTTTTTTTTTTAATTAAATTAGCTTAGTCATGTTTAAGCGGTTTATATTATAAACACTGAGCGAAGCCGGGTAATACAGCTAGTCTAATCTATAATTTGGAAAGAGACTTTGTATGTATGTATGTATCCTTGGTCGTCGTCGTCGTCTTCGTCGTCCGTAGATCGGTGACGTCATCGAACACGTGATTCGATTTTTTTTTTTTTTCGATCCATGGGCGCCGATTTTTTTTTTCGTTTCAATGGATTCACCCCCGCGGGGGCGCAAGGCGAGTAGCTTCATGGGGCCCCGCCAGGGGCGCCACAAGGGGCGCAGCCCCGAAGGGGGCCCGGGGGGCGCAGCCCCGTGGGGCCCCAGCCTCATGGGGCGCAGCCCCATGGGGCTCAAAAGGGGGCGCCACAAGGGGCGCAGCCCCGTGGGGCCCCGAAGGGGGCCCGGGAGGCCCAGCCTCATGGGGCGCAGCCCCATGGGGCTCAAAAGGGGGCGCCACAAGGGGCACAGCCCCGTGGGGCCCCAGCCTCATGGGGCGCAGCCCCATGGGGCTCAAAAGGGGGCGCCAACAGGGGCACAGCCCCGTGGGGCCCCGAAGGGGGCCCGGGGGGCCGAGCCTCATGGGGCGCAGCCCCATGGGGCTCAAAAGGGGGCGCCACAAGGGGCGCAGCCCCGTGGGGCCCCGAAGGGGGCCCGGGGGGCCCAGCCTCATGGGGCGCAGCCCCATGAGGCTCAAAAGGGGGCGCCACAAGGGGCGCAGCCCCGTGGGGCCCCGAAGGGGGCCCGGGGGGCCCAGCCTCATGGGGCGCAGCCCCATGGGGCTCAAAAGGGGGCGCCACAAGGGGCGCAGCCCCGTGGGGCCCCGAAGGGGGCCCGGGGGGCCCAGCCTCATGGGGCGCAAGCCCTAATAGGCATTAACTAAGGGGGGCGAAGCCCTAGACGGCAATTAATCATGGGGGCGCGGAGGGGCGAAGCCCTAAAAGGCAACTGATCATGGGGGCGAAGCCTTGGACGGCATTTAATCATGGGGGCGCGGAGGGGCGAAGCCCTAAAAGGCATTAACTAAGGGGGGCGAAGCCCTAAACGGCATTTAATCTTGGGGGCGTGGGGGGCGAAGCCCTAAAAGGCAACTGATCATGGGGGCGAAGCCTTAGACGGCATTTAATCATGGGGGAGCGGAGGGGCGAAGCCCTAAAAGGCATTAACTAAGGGGGGCGAAGCCCTAAACGGCAATTAATCTTGGGGGCGCGGGGGGCGAAGCCCTGAAAGGCATTAACTAAGGGGGGCGAAGCCCTAGACGGCATTTAATCATGGGGGTGCGGAGGGGCGAAGCCCTAAAAGGCATTAACTAAGGGGGGCGAAGCCCTAAACGGCAATTAACCTTTGGGGCGCGGGGGGCGAAGCCCTAAAAGGCATTAACTTAGGGGGGCGAAGCCCTAGACGGCTTTTAATCATGGGGGCGCGGAGGGGCGAAGCCCTAAAAGGCAACTGATCATGGGGGCGAAGCCCTAAACGGCAATTGCTCATGGGGCGTGGAGGGGCGAAGCCCTAGAAGGCAAAAAAAAATTTTGATTTTTTTTTTTTGATTTTTTTAAAAAAAATTTTTGATTTTTTTTTTATTTTTTTTTTGATTTTTTTTTATTTTTTTTTTTGATTTTTTTTTTATTTTTTTTTAATTTTTTTTTTAAATTTTTAAATTTATTTTAAATTTTTTTTTTTTTTAATTAAATTAGCTTAGTCATGTTTAAGCGGTTTATATTATAAACACTGAGCGAAGCCGGGTAATACAGCTAGTATAAATATAATGCAAGGTAATTTATAGGCGCGCGCGGGCACTGGCGCATTACACGCTCACCAATCCAACCCGTTCGAAATTATGAATTAATGCGTGTGTGACACCCGTCGCTCGGCCTGACGTCACATGACCCTCCAACCCCCTCCCCCCACTACCACGCTTCCCCCCCATCTCCTCCACCACTTGACTCTGATTGGCTGTGTCTCCACGGTCCGGCACATACCCATATACACCGCGTCCGTTTTTATATCTAACTTGTGTTGTGCTCGTTGATTTCAACGGGTGGTTTCGAAAAGGAATTGAAACACGAATAAAAATAAAGTTACATGTAGTATAATGTAGGGTAATTTATAGGCGCACGCGCACGTAATATTAATCGTAATAAAAGTGGCACATTATACACTTAGCAATCCAACCCGTTCGAAATTATGCATGAATATGTGCGTGTGTGCCCTGGGGGCTTTGCCCCACGCGCCCCCGACGCCCAGAGCGCCTCCCGCGCTTCGGGGTCTCGAATACTCGGCTGTGATTGGCTCCCCATACTGCTCCCGTCGTCTGACACATACATACATATTTACCGACACATTGTTTTTATTATATACAATATATGTATAAACAAGATAATGATTATTTATTTCGATTGTTATTTACAGGTCCTTATCAACCCAGTGCCGAAATGATGCTGAGGTTTTATTCATACTTCAAACAGGCAACTGAAGGCCATTGTACAAAACCAAAACCAGCTTTTTGGGATGTTAAAAATAGGTACGTAGCCGAACGTTCGTTCTTCTCCGTCTAAAATTGCAATCAATATTAAATGACGTACTATTTTTTCGTCGATAAAAATAAACCCACAGAAGTTTTTGTTTTTATTACATTTATCATTTATGTAAAGGTGAACGTATGTATGTACATATGTATGAACGTTAACGACAAAAAAAAATCTATAAAAAGTGCTACTTATATAATATTATTTGTATGAGTGTTGTGTTGTTATTAGTATTAAATTAACACTGTATTATTTTTTATTTGACATTTACAGAGTTAAGTGGGAATCTTGGAATGGACTCGGAAACATGTCTTCGGATAAAGCTATGGAAGCATACATCTATGAACTTCAAAAGGTTTTAATCATTGCATAATCACATCTACATACAAATTTCATATCATATTACAGTATTATAAATTCAAATTATTATTTCAGATTGTAGAAACGATGTCGTATACGGACAACGTGGCCAACTTCTTCGATACGATAGACGGCGATTTGCCGTCGATAACGAGAGAAGACCTGGAACTAGTGGCCGGCGATCTCCTAAAAAAATTCAAATCGTCATCATCATCTACGTCATGTGAGTAAAGCTAACATTCAATTTAAAACATCTTATATTGAAAACATTTAAAATATATTTGATTATAGCATCGAGAGACACGAGTCCGATGAGAACAGTTTCCCAACAGAACGGCCACTACGAATCTGAGGATGAATTCATCGACACAGTTGATGTGAGTTGCCTTTCAAGTGTCGCATTTACCGAATACAATACGATTGTAAATTCATTTCAGCTTTCGTTTCAGAGCGAAGAGTCTGGCGTGCCTGTCGTACACCAAAATGAGAATCATCTAATACCAAACGGCCACGCTAAAATGCCACTTTCCAACCAACCGGTTAAAACAACGACGCTAGACGTGTCAAATGATATCAGTAAGTTTATTGCGTTATATTAGCAAGTAAGAATCGTTTGCATATACATATATGGGTGTATTAACAAAAGCTGTCGCTTTGGAATGCAACCTGGTCGTTTCTATAGACGTATCTTATCAGTTCCTGAGTGCTTTCAATAGTATTTTCATCCCTTTCATGATTTGGCGCATCTTCTATGCTTTGTACATCAATGAGGATTATGTTAACCCTTTGAGTGCTGACGTCTTCTCTGTTGAAAGTCCGCCACGCTGAATATTTCGCCAGCATTTCCAACTAGAATTATTTAGAAAGCAGGTATAAAAATTGTAGCAAATCAAAACAAACCCTAGATAACTACCGCAGAGAATTTCGAGTTTTGTAAAAGTGTGTTTAGACTCTCTAATATATCTTGCAACAATATGAAATGAACAAAAGAGGTCTATTAATGAATGTATTTGTCCATATTCTTCATTGTTGTTAAAATGTCTAAATGCCAAGCCACAATCTAAAATACTCGGCAGTTAGGGATTTCCATCGAGAATTTCTGCTATGGTTGTAAATTCAGAAATTCCCGGTGTAAAGCAGTATTTATAAATATTGACACGGATTACACGACCCATGTTCAATGCTACCTGGAAAGGCTTAGTGGGTAGTATTCTTGTTTATTTTTTTATGTACTCAAAAAACAACGCCTATCGGCGTATTTCAGGCTCATAGACTTGTTGGCAAAACGCCGATCGGCGTTGGTCGGCATTCAAAGGGTTAATTAAATAAATAGATGGCGCTAAATGCTCTAAAGACTTGCCTAGAGGAAATATTGGTAGCAATCAGTATATATAAAGGTTTTTTTAATTTTGGTATTATGTATATTCGTACATTTTGCTGTGACATATGTACATATGTATGCCGAATCGAAACGACTATTATGTATATGTATATGATAGCAGTTTAAGAAACTTTCTTATTGTAAAAAAAACAAGGATCCATATGAAAAAACGATTCTTACTTTAAAATGAATTACTCGTAGCATTAATTTGTACGATGATATGTAGCTATATGAAAATGATCGTTTCAGATTTCCGCGTTCTAGAGGAATTGACGAGAACTGTTGGGCGTTTAGAAAAGGATATAACAATATTAAAAGAAAGAATGAATATGCTGGAAAAAAATAAATCCATAGAAAAAATGGTTTGTGTTTTTGCTTTTTTAGTTGTGTAAATGTACTCATTCAATGTATTATTTTTTATTGTTTTTTTTTTTTGTTCTTTTTAGAATCTAATGAAATTAAAACCGTCATGGTGGCCTTTGCGATCGATCACACCCGGATTCTTAGTCGTCCTCATCGTTTGGCCGATAGTTGCGAATCGCATAGTTGCGACGATGAGAAGAAAACGATCACTCTAACACCGCAACTTTATTTAAAAATTAACAGTGTAATGTAAAAAGTGATGTTTTTTTGTTTGTTATCATTGTTTAAGTGCATTATTTTATTTGTTTCTACATATTATAGAAAATAAATAAACATAAGCTATGTATAAACAATAACTATTAAAAATAAGTACACAAACGTGAATGTGGATAAAAATATTTTACTATGTAGTACACGATGTTCGATATATGTATGTAAACGTTTTAAAATCTGACGAGCCGTTTGATAACAGTTATAATTCCATATAAAATAGCGTCGTCAGATTTTTTCAAGTACAAAAAAAGCGTGTATAAAAATTTAAAACGCAATTTCTTTGGTGTTCTGCAAAAAAAAAGAACCATTCTGCAAATACTAACAATGAAAAACTTTATATTTTTTCCTTTTGGGGGGGGTATAAGGGTCAAGGCAATACGTATATGTGTGACTGTATCTTTTACATTTCATATTTATTTTATCTTTAACATTTGCTCAATGATTTTTGATTATTTTAATCATACTAAAATGTTTTATATATGTACAATATGTAGATGGGACACGTGTGATATATTAAAGTTAGTAAGTTTATTTGATATTCATTTTTTTATTATTATTATCATCATACCTATATTTGTATATTTGTTTTTAGCAACTAGTCAGTATAATTTTTATTTTATTGTTCTTGTTATGTGTATAAAATTGTTTAGGATTTATTCAGATGTATCAATAAATTAATTTATACAAACTCAATCTCCGTTTCATTGCAAACGATCAAATCCTTTGATTGTTTGTAATAATTTATTAAAAAAAAAAAAATGATATGTAAAAAAATACAATACGATGAAAATGTGTATATAATGATTGAATAGAAACTAATGTGTGTAACTGAAAAATACACTTGCACGCTTTTATTTATAATTAGTGTACGTTCTCACTTCATCGAGCTTCTCCTTTTCCTGATATTGGAATGACAACCGTGTTTTTTGAAGTAAAAGCTATTGTTTGAACTTAGTCCGCAAGTTGCACAATGATATATAGTTGTTTTTAATGGTCCGCTTTCACTGGGCGTTTTGTATTCGTACGATTTAAAGCCCGATTCGTATTCTGTAAATGAAATTAACATTAGAACTGACCGATGTTGTACAAATTTGACTGGATTTTTACATACCTTCATCTTGGGCTTCTAATTGAGCTTTTTTGATGTCGTGACATTTCAATAAATGTCTTTTTAACTAAAAAAAAACATAAATTTTTGTATTAAACAACTGAAGAAACTTGTAGACTGGTAGATAGAAAACTTTTTTTTAAGTAACTATTAAGTACATTTTTAAATAAAAATCTGAAAACTTCAAATATTGATATAATTTTTGGTCTAAAAAGCATTTTTTCTGTCTGCGAGATTTTTTTTGTACTGCAAATAAACGATTCAAAAAAAAATTTCAACATGAATGTGATAAAAACATATTTGGGGCTATTTTAATTTCTATAACAATTTAATTACTATCGTATCTTTTATCTTGGCATTTAATTTATCAATTGCACGCTTCAAAAGTTAATAATATCCATATAAATTGAGATTTATACTTTATGATGTGTGAATAAATTAATATTGTATTGCAAAATTTTGACCTTGAGACTTTTTCATCATTTAGTGTTTCATTCTGCCAAAAATTAGATCATTGATACAACTTTAATACATTATTTTCACAATAATGTCCAAAGAGTTGCGCTACAACTGGCAATTATATAAATTTATTTATTTAAAGTTTGGACCACTGTAGCATTACAAAACTTCCTAATGCGCCACAATGGTCGAAAATATAACAGGAGAAACAAAAAATATATTAATTATATACAGAAATAAAATACATATAAAAATAATAGAAGTAGTTACGAAACATATATAATAATAGTTAAATATAAAAAGAAATGTGGGAATATGTTGCATTTCACAGCCAGCACCAAAATATTAGAACCCGCCGTATATACAAAACATGCCTGTGAGGCCCAAATAGAAGACAAAAGATCATAATTTGTATATAAAATTATTATTTTGAATAAAAATACCAATAATTTTATTTTACTACCGCCATCTATGTTTAAAACTAAAAACTGGATAAACATCGGGCACTTTTCAGAAATTCAAATTTCAAACGCGTCTTACACGATATTTTTGCACCATCGTGATGGCGGATGATCCATTTACTTATATTGATGACCAAAATGAGCAATATGGCAAAGTATGAAAACGATCGGATAAGAGGCAAATTTTTTCCTGAATTGTAATCGTAAGTGAAACGTAAAGGAGGTATGTGATAAAAATTCCACTCATTCATCACATCCAATTATGAAAATAATGATGGGCACAGACTTCCAAACAAACAAGTTAAAGTAAGCTTTGATAATCTACACTCACTGAGGTGGAAAATATCACATTCGGGCTCAGCAGCAACGATTTCATTGAGAAGTCGGATAGCTCTTGGAATATTATTCAATTATTATTCAATCAACGGACATAGACTCACAAGGGTATCGGAAATTAGGGATTTGGGAGTCTTTTTAAACTCTGATCTATCCTTTAGTAAACATATTGACAATGTTGTAGCTCGAGCGTCGAAGGCCCTCGGGTTCGTCATCCGGTCCTCCAAATGCTTTACTTCTATAAAATCATACAAAATACTATATTGTGCATACGTAAGAAGTATTGTTGAGTTTGCATCCCAAGTTTGGAACCCAGAGTACTCTGGTGCAAGAGACAGATTGGAGCGCATTCAGAAGAGATTCTTGAGGTACATCAGTAGCCGTTTTGGATTAACCTATACTTCCTATGAAGATGCTTGTAGGTGTCAGCATCTACTTCCTCTTGTCAAAAGAAGGGAGATAGCTGACATCTCAACAATTTTGAACATCCTTAACGGCTCGATCGACTGTCCTCAATTATTGAGCAGACTATCATTGCGTGTACCAAATAGAATGACTAGATGTAATGAGCTCCTTTACATACCTAATACTTTTTCTAATTATGGAAGAAGCTCATTCATCTGGCATGCAAGCTCCACCGTCAACACACTAATTTTAACAATTTCTATGTTTGACTTATTTAATATTAATGCTATACAAGCTAGAGTAATTATTGCAAATTTGTTTTTTGATGATTAATTTTATTGAAAATTTACGATTGTGATTATGAATTTTTATTTTGATGTATTTATTGTCTTTTTGTTTTTTGTTATATATTATATTATTTTTATTATTTCATAATTTTTATCATATTATTATTCTTATTATTTTGATATTTTTATTATACTGTTATTTCTATTTTTTTTCTTTTTGTTTTCTTTAACTATCTTACTCTATTATCATTTTTGTTTCTTATTTTAAATGTTTGAGCTTTTCTTTTTTTTACCTATATGTGAAAATTATTAATGGTTTACTTAACATAATTATATTTTTTTACTATCAATCTATGTAACTTAATAAACTGTAAATTTTCCAAATAAATAAATAAAATAAAATATGAGCCGTCCAATGAAGAACTGTGCGGGCAGGAGGTACAACCATCAAATGATAATGTCTACCACGCACATAGTTATTAGGGACATAAAATTCCAACTATTCCAGCAATGTGTTAACACATAGAAGCTAGAGAACAAAACGAATCAACGAAGACTTTATTCGAAATTCAAGAGAGTAAAACCCAAGCGTGCAAAAGGAACGGAGTAGGGTAGAGATATATGTATGTAGATTATACCCATGCTCTATCCTATATAGGAGAAGAAGAAATGATTTTTGCACTTTCTCAATCACTAGAGAGTGATTTGCTTCATGCGGATTCCACACGCATTATATACTCAAGCTTGTTTCTCACAAGCGAGAAGACAAAAGGTTGGAGAATAATCTTTCATATTAAGCCAGCAGCATAGCTCGGTCGTTGAGCTTCTGCTTAGCGTCGAGAGGCGCCAGGTTCGATCCCAGGGCTGGGCCTCGAGTGAAAATGAATTCTTCAGAGTATGCTGTTGGTCAGACCTGGATTTGTGACTCCAGGTTGATCGTTTCCTATCAGAGTTTGCCAATTTTCTCTGATTTCATTGTTGAAATGGTTCCCGGAAAAAATTGACTAAAATCCATCCTATACAATATGTCACCTATAATTTGTGATTGATTAATGTGCAATAAATAAGTTTGTGTACAATTTGATAGATGTCTCATTGATTTGCGAGTTTTTCAGTGTCTCGTAATTCAGTGACTTATTTAACCCTTTCAGGAGTACGACCGTACGGGTACGGGAAAAGTAAAATGGCCCCGCCAGAGTATGGCCGTACCCGTACGGTTTGACACATTCAATCACTCAAAATACTCTACCTCTCTCATTGTTCGACATATTTGCATCTCGTTTTTTTTTCAAGTGTTGCTGAGGTTTCTCTTTCACTCTTGTGTATGTATATTTTTGTATTCGAATAAAGAAACCAAATTTAACGAGGCGTGAAAGCCAGTTAAATTTTTATGACTGAACATGATGACAATTTTTTTTCTAAAGTAATATTTTCCACATGTAAAAACTATAAAATATGTTCCGAACGAATAACATTGAAACGTCTGACTAAATTTAGTTCATTTGACCCTCATAAAAATAATTTAGCGTAAAATTATAGATTTATTTTCGAGAGAAATTGGTCCAGGATGCAAGGCAAAGCCACCGCCGGGCAATAAATCAATCATATAATCGAGCAAAATATGTCAATTTTAAAACTTCCCACAAAATAAGAGTGTTCGCTCGGATTTTTCAAGTCAGTTGATTCCGAAAAAAAAACTCACTCCTGAGACGTTTCTGGTGTTCAAATTAACTCACTACTCAAAAGGAAATGCTGCATTGTAATTGTAATTTGTAATTGGCCAGGAAGGCACATTGGCCTGTACCTGCAAGGCCTTCCTGGTATATATGTAAAAAATAAATAAATATCTCAAAACAAATCATAACAGACTTCGAACGATTACAATATTGATCTCACCAAGTTCCTGGATACTGTTGAATATTCACAGATGGGACATTGTCTCGTACGTAATTCTTGGCTAAAATTGAAATTCAAATTATTTTTCGTGATGGGTTTCGAAGGAGGCGGAGGTGTCAATTTGGCACGAAAGCGATTTCCATTCGCAGGATGACTTTCTGACTGTTTAAAAAAAAAGTAATATAAGTGTATTTTTTCAATAATGAATAGTATAATATAAAACAGAATCAATACTAACCTTATGTACGGTTAATTCTTTAATTGCATTACATTTAAAATCACATTGTTTACATGGATACAGGTACTGTCTGAAGTTTGGCGATCCAGCGAGCTCTTTCGATACGGGAACATTATATTGCGTTCTATAAATGACAATTAGTGTTTATATGTTGTATTGTTATAAAGTCAATATCATATATAAGTCAATATCGATCTCATACTCTGATTTTTCTTCAACGTTTTTCGCTTTGGATAGAATTTGTGGATCCGTTTTAAAAAATACCAACGGAACTGAATCTTTTTCGACAACTTGAACGTATTGATTATCTGTTAATCATAAACACCCATTTAATAAAATAAAAAAATGGTTGTGGCTATTTGCAGGTACTGTATCCGTGAATTATTGCCTATTTGCCGGTACTATATCTGCGAATTATTGGCTATTTGCAGGTATTATTGACTATTTGCAGGTATATATCTGCGACGGGCGCAAAGCCTTCTGCGCATGCGCGTGAACTATAATAATCCGATTATAATTTCTTACATTTAATGTATGTATGCTAGACTTGTTTAATCAATCGTTCATTATACACGAGGCAAATAAATTTCGCACGTTATTATAATAGATTTATGTATATCGTTTAGCTATTTCGCGGCTTGTACTTGTATGTAGGTATTATATAATTTTCTAACAACTAATAAAATAAACTAATTTGGATTATATTTTTTACTCTACGTCACTTTACGCGTTCGAACTAAATTTTAAGAGGTTTAAAACAAAATTTTAACAGTAAACACGCTGACAGTGACAGTTCACGCGCATGCGCAGAAGGCTTTGCGCCTGTCTCAGATATAGTACCTGCAAATAGCCACAACCAATAAAAATTCGACAGTTGACTTTATAAAATAATAATGAAACTTTACTTTCTACATTATCAGAAGCGTCTTCTTGATTTGTGGGTAAAATGCTTTCTTCACTGACCGGCTAAAATCATAAAACAAAATACATAAACATACGATTGCTATGAAAATTGATTATATAACTTAATTATGCACATTAGAAACGTTTTGTAGGATGTAATGAGTTTGTCCGTCGTTGACTTGTAGCATCATATCGTTGACGTCCGTTTCGCCCTCGTTTTCTATCACTTCTTCCGTCGTTCCATCGTCGTTGCACCTGAAACACATTTCAATCCACATTATACGAGATTCATATTCAAAGATGCATTCAAAGGCGCAAAAAACTAACCTGACGACTCTAAAGTTCATGAAATCGAATCCGACGAGTTGGTCTGCTTGAATAATAGACGATTTGTCCGCTTCCGATAAAACGCTCCCGTCGACGAGGCGCGTGGTCACCCTTCCGTGTTCATCGTTTACTATTTCGACGTAATGTTGCTATACAGAGGTGAATGCAATTAAAATAAACGGCAAGACATGCTGAAATGTAAAAAATTGGTCGAATCCAATCACCTCATGTTCCGTTTCGAGCCCCGATCCATCGTCTATATTATGTCTAATTTCATTTCTTGACTTAGTTTCATTCTCGATTAATTGGTGGACGAATATATTTTTATCTGATCGAAAAATGGAATTTTTATTAAATCGTATTTCTAAAAATATATACAGTAGAAAATTGATGCAAATGAAAAATATATTATTACCTTGTACGTTTTGGTGGGATGTAAAACTGTCTTTTTTTACATCTTGCGACATTTTTAACCCTGAAATAAAAGTCAGTAAAAATTTAAATACAGTCATCTAGTAGGTAGTGGAGAAATGAGGCTTCCTCTACAAAACTTAAGCCGTCCATCTAATACATCGTTGTATCTAATAAATTTAATCAACATCAAGAACTCACGTCATTATCATATTGAAAGGTAAATTAATATATAAAGGTAATTAAATTCATATTGAAAAAAATCAGGCGTGATAAATGTGCTAAAGAAATGTATTGTTGTAAATTAACTTATCGAAAGCAGAATGTAGAAATTTTGTAATAAATTCGATGTTACGATCGCAAACTGTGAAGAAATGAGTTTGACGTTTTCATTAATGCTTAAAATTAACCTATAATTCGAGTGAAATCGACTGACAGATGTGTATTATTTTGGTTGATGTTAATATTATTAGAATTGGGAAGCCGCGAGGTGAAGTGGGGGCCGAGAAAATACTAACTGGGGGCGGAGCGCCTTCGCAGGAGACTTCACATCAAATAAACGAAACTTTAACATCGACTGACAGACGACAGCAACTGGACATATATTTGTAGTTAATCCAACCTAACAACATAATACACGGCCTTATACTATAGTCAATATGTAATTTGTTTACATTTTAAATTTATATTTTACTGAATCAGTTGAATCCAAAATGATTTTATTTCTCGTATTTTTATTTGCAGACATCCATTCTTTCACAAAACAACGAATGAGATCGATTTAATCTTCATGTGTATCGAATTCAGTCCAAAATTTTTACGAATTTAGTCCATTTATTTATTTAATAAAATTGCTTTCTGATCAAAACCTTATCAAAGTTCGTACATAAAAATTAAAAATATAAATTTTCAGCTTAATACGTTCAGGGATGTGGTAAAAAATCCATGTGTTCACAATATTGCCGTCTATGGCTTTGCCGTCGGCGCCCCCTGAGCCTTTGCCTTCTAGGGCTTCTTCCTCGGCGCCCCCCTGAGCCTTTACCTTCTAGGGCTTCGCCCTCGGCGCCCCCTAAACCTTTTGCCTTCTAGGGCTTCACCCCCAGCGCCCTCCTGAGCATTTGCCTTCTAGGGTTTCGCTCTCAGCGCCCCCCTGAGCCTTTGCCCTTTAAAAAATAAATCGATCTATGAATCGAAAATGACAACTGCGTCCCCAGCACCCTTTGCGGCCCCTGCGGGGACTTTGAATCAATTGAATCGAAAAAAATCGAATCATTTGTTCGATGACGGCTGCGCCCCATGAGGCTGCACCCCATAAGACTGCGCCCCTCGTGGCACCCCCAGCGGGGTTCCATGGGACTGCGCCCCTTTGGGGGACTTTGAATCCATTGAATCGAAAAAGAAAAATTGAATCATTTGTTCAATTATCATATTAAAAATGATTATTCATAATGTTTCTTAGATCTATCCGTAACGCGATAGATTTAATAACTACAAGGATTTATTTAATGTATGATATTAGAAACTTTTACATACATATAATTGGTATTAGTTTGTCATCGGACTGATACCAAAATATTCAATACCCTGAAATTCATTTCATTGCATTCTTTCAATACAAACATTTTCATTGAACATCTGAATTATTGTTTTATTCTAAATCGGCTATTCAGTACGTAAGTAAGTATTTTTTTAAATGAAAACATACATATGTATGTACTTAAATGTTTCTTAAATCTGTCTGTAACGCGATAGATTTAATAACGATAAGGATTTCTTTAATACATACAAATGATCGGTATTAGTTTGTCTGTTTATGACTTTCCATCGCAAAGTCGACATTTAAATCAAACGTTATTCCGAATCAAAGCCAGTGATCTCATATACATATTTCACAACAATACTCGAGTCTTACGATGGCATAATCATCGCTCTTGTACAAACATGCAGAATTAATCTCTGGCAACGTCCCATTTGACTATTCCAGAAGAAAGAATTCATCGCTCCGAAGCTGAGAAACGAGTTTCTTTGTACATATAATTACTATTGTTGCGTACGAGGTGGGTGGAGGATCCAAGTAAAAGGCCAACAGTCGTTTCACAGCATTTATTGATGATTCAGGAGATACACGTATTGCCACTGCTCAGTCCAGAATGAATTATATCGCCTACGTACCGCCTTATAAAGGGTAGATCTCTCAGGACGCCTAATCTGTTTACCTGTTGTATAGTCCCGTATTCGGATATGTATTTCCCCGATATTGGGTCTCCCCGTACCGATTCTGAGAAATAACTAATATCGGTCATTGTTTAGCCTAAATGCACTTAGAGTCCAGATATAATCTTTGGAAGTAAGTGCATGCATTTAGTTAATCCGATAACAGATATCCGTTGGTCTAAGTACAATTCGCTCAATCCACGGCGTACGTAACATTGCCTCCCTCTTAGGTCAAATCGTCCCGATTGACCAACAAATCATAACTGATAAATCTACAGTAGTTACATTTATCTCCGATATCAGTCACAGTTACATTTACAATTACAGCCGTTATCTTTGCAGTTACAATGAAAACAATGACATTTAATTTCTACTACCGTTACATTAACGTTACCTTTACAATTTAAATTCTGTAACAGTTAGATTAACGTCATCTTTACAATGGAAACAAAAACATTTAAAATTTCGTTACGTTATAATTTACGTCATCTTTACGTCATCCAAAACTTCTCACGTGTTTGGTCCATGTTGCTCGTAACACCAAAGTCCAAATTTGCTATGGCAGCCCCGTATTCCTGTCATGTGGCCCAGCATCCTGCTGCAGACCAACGTTCAACCCAGAACGTGCTCCAAAGCCATGTCCCACAAGAATCGCTCCCATCCTCACAAAAGTGACTTGGTCCATGTCTCTCGTGTCACCATCGTCCAAATTTGCTACGGTGGCCCAGTGTTCCTATGTCATGTGGCCCAGCATCCTGCTGCAGACCAACGTTCAACCCAGAACGTGCTCCAAAGCCATGTCCCACAAGAATCGCCACCATCCTCACAAAAATGTCGGTTGACCCTGGAAAATGTGCACCCCTCAGTCTGCCACTCTGTTGGTGGTGCTTCTTTTCCGTTCCCTTGACCCTGGAAAATGTGCACACCTCAGTCTGCCACTCTGCTGGTTGTGTTTCTTTTCCGTTCCATTGACCTTGGTAAATGTGCACCCAACAGTCTGCCACTCTGTTGAATGTGCTTCTTTTCCGTTCCATTGACCCAACTGAAATCCATTTCTTTCTGATGTATTTTCCCGTTACATCTGCGAGATGATCTAAACACTGCTGCAACTGTCCATGTATTTTTTCAGGTACTCGTGTTTCCACTAGTTTCCAACTAGATTTTTTTTCGATGTTGACGTACATCAATTGTTCCGCTCTCTCTCGTTGAAGTCGCGATCTGGCGTTTCTTCGGTTTCAAATGCCCTCACGTGGTTGATTCAAGTCGCTCGTTTCCCCAACGTCCAAATTTGTTGCGGTGGCTCCGTCTTCCGGTCATGTGGCCCAGCATCCTGCTGCAGACCAACGTTCCACCCAGAACGTGCTTCCGTTGCCATTCCCTCTGAAGCGGTGCCTCTATCCTCCCAAAAGTGACTTGATTGACTCCGCCGACTGACCAACCAACATTTATCCAATCTGATAAATGTGCCTCTCTGCCGTTGCATGGTTCCGATTGAATTCCATTTCAATCCGTTTACTTTCCGACTCTTTGCGAGACGACACCTGTGACGTAACAGGTGGTTAACTAGTTTCCAATTAGACTCGACTAGTTTCCAATTAGATTTTTTTCCAGTTTGTTGACATCTGCCGTCAACAAACAGTTGAAGGGAATAGTGGCTTGTAATCGACATCTCTCAGTTGTAGTCGATCTCCGCTCCTCTTCTGACGACGATGCTTTCCCGTGGATCGTCGTCACCTACAGCCGCTAATTCTTGCTACTTGCGGCGTAAGTAGACTGGCGAACTGCACTCGCCCCGGTCGCCCTTTGGATGACTCTGCAATTGCCGGATGCTGCTCCTCGATGTTGCCCTTGACAGCGCCCCAAGTTGTCCTCTCCCGGCAGCACTTGTACGAAACCTCCCGTTTCGTAACCTCCTTCCGTCATCCCGATGAATTCTCGGCGGCCACCGCCGATAATGTCAAAGTCGGGTTGCAGTGATAACTGCAATTCGACAACCAAATATGTGATGACCGATTCTGTGTGTTGCAGTGAAAACTGCATTTTTTTATTTCGTGTCTCCATGGCTCGAACTCTCTCCTACAGCTCCCGAGGATGGCTTCGCTGTAGCTTCTCTTCCTTCGCTGGTGACTTTGTTCCACGGCCCATCTTGGATCCCACTTCTGACGACCAGTGTTGCGTACGAGGTGGATGGAGGATCCAAGTAAAAGGCCAACAGTCGTTTCACAGCATTTATTGATGATTCAGGAGATACACGTATTGCCACTGCTCAGTCCAGAATGAATTATATCGCCTACGTACCGCCTTATAAAGGGTAGATCTCTCAGGACGCCTAATCTGTTTACCTGTTGTATAGTCACGTATTCGGATATGTATTTCCCCGATATTGGGTCTCCCCGTACCGATTCTGAGAAATAACTAATATCGGTCATTGTTTAGCCTAAATGCACTTAGAGTCCAGATATAATCTTTGGAAGTAAGTGCATGCATTTAGTTAATCCGATAACTGATATCCGTTGGTCTAAGTACAATTCGCTCAATCCACGGCGTACGTAACACTATTGTAAGAAGTGAACAATAAATAAAGGATCCTCTTACTAATACAATCAGTGTTTTCATAGACCGAGATACTTTGATACACACCTTCCTGCGGTGAATTAGGTCGCGAACACAGCGCGGGATGCGGGATGCGGGATGTTGTACGTGGGATGTTTTTTTAGATAGTTTTAAACATATATAAAAAAAATGTGGCATACCTGGCACGTATACCACGAGCGTCCGGCCGGCCGGCGGAACGACCGGTACGCCCCGCCCCTTTAGACCTTTTTCGGTCAAATTCTATGGTTTTATTTATCCTTCCTTGACAGTGATCGATAACGGTTTTAAGAAATATAGAAGAACTTGTCGACGTACCACATACCACGCTGTGTGATTTCGCCCTTAAGATTAAACTGTGATTTGACATTCGAACTGTCAAAGTGAAATGAACGCAAAAGCGATTTCCAACCTTCTCTAGCGGCTAGAGAGCGTCAGATGAGCTGACTCTGATGAGTGATGAGTGATGAGATGCCCGCGAACTCCTGACGGCTACCACTAACGACTTTTGGCTCGAACACCTATAATGTATAATCACATCGATACTTAACACGTCGAATCTCCAACGACGGAAAGAACTCGTATCAACGTGCGAAGCTCATATGTCTAGTCGATAATAATAAAAAAATTCGTAAATAAAAAGTATTTGCGAATATTTTTTTTGTGTGACCAGTTATCATACGACCAATTTTTAATTTTTGGTTGTGACCAGTTTTAGGGTGTGACAAGTTTTCTCGTGACCAGTTTTAGTGTGACGGGTGATCACGTGTGACCGATCTAGAGCAACCTGTTGTCCTGTGACCGGTTCACATTTGACTAGTAATCACCGAACCCTCCTCATCGTCCCGTCGGTTGGTAGCGGTGCAAGTTTTTTCGCATGGCAACTCAACCGGAGAGTTTCCTACGCGGGAACGCACTGAGAGTGGCGCCGTCCACACACACGGTATCTACACACGATATTTACGATATTTTCCATAACCAGTTCCTAAATAGCAACTACGGGTTGCAATATGGGAACTGGATATGGAAAATATCGTGTGTAGTCAGTCTTTCGCTACCCGCCCTCCAAAGGACCCAGACGTGTCCAGCAATAGCTCTCCCGAGCCGTCCCCATCGCAGACGGGCCGAGAGCTCGTCATCTTAATTTTTTTTGTTGATACTAAGCGCGGGACGGTCGAGTATCAAACTCCCTTCCCTGAGCTCCAACCAGACGCAGAATAGAGCTCGGCTCCTGTCTCCTGTCTCCTGTCTCGTCCACGCAGCTTCCTACCCACGTGTGGGTTAACCTTTCCGTGGCAGCCACCGGCTCCGGAAAGTCCCTAGAAGCATCGGACGCTGCAATAAGGATCGTGTGACCTGACCGCCAGCTGCGCTCCATCTAGACGACGAGCAGCCAACCAGGAACCCTACGACAAATATGGTAATTGGACTATTCGTCACATTGAGGTGGTCACAAAGACAATTTTTGCCATGAAAATCGCGAATACACAATATTTGGCACTCAAGTTATCGTTAGTATGATGGACTTTTCGCCTGCCAGATGTTCCGTTATAGAGATTTTAGTGACTTTGTGACGAGTAATTTGTGACCAGTAATCACCGAACCGACAAATATACGAGATCCCAGTCAGTCACCGTTTTCCCTATAACGCATAACCTGGAAGGACGACACCGAGTTCGACGCCATCGCGCTCTCAACGTGGGAGTAAAAACGTTACGTTGCAACAAAAATTAATTCAAGCGGTTTTTTATTGTACTGGCAATACTGCTTTGGCGGCCATTTTTGAACTTACGTCAAAGCAGAAACTGACCCGGCGCTGCATTTATGCCAAAAATCCTGGCTACGGCCGTGCTCGTGTGCTTCTGCTGCCGAAGTGCAGTGCAGATGGAGTGCAGACTTTGCCTGTGCTCTGCCCCACCAGAGGCCTTCGTTTCCATCCTTGGCGATCCTCATCCACAGCAATTGGTGCAACGCATTTGGACCGGCTGTCAGCTGCGGGTCAGTTACTCTTGGCCCATTACTATTACTGATACCAATTTCATTAACCCTCAAAATCATCATTATCTTTGTCATTTGCAGGTTAGGAAAGGCGACCATCTGCCAGATATGATATGCCATTCGTGTGTCAACAATCTGGAATTGCTCGACAGCTTTCGAAGCGCCTGTCTCCGAAGTGACAAAACGTCGAGGATGGTTCTGAACAAGTCTTTAAAAATCAAGACAGAGGAAGTTTTGCTGGAGGATGTAATATGGGAAGACGAGTCAAATTGTGATATGCCAAAAAAAATTTCTAGTTCACCAAACAATGACGAGGTAATAGTAATGAATTTACATGCACTGATATCTAACAATTCTATAAAATTAAAGTCTTATAGTTTTTATAGTAAATTAAGTAACGGTTTGCTTATTTTGTAGACACACGAAAGAGAAATCACTTTGGATGATAACAGACCAGAAATGAAGAATAATAGTGAAGAAGTGACACATACAACGTCCCATGCTCAAAAAAATCTGTATGAATGTGACATTTGTTCAAAGTCATTCGTTCGAAAGTTTTGTCTTGTAAGACATATAAGCTGCCACTTTATAAAAAAACTTTTTGAATGTGATATTTGCTTAAAGTCATTCAAAACAAATAATGAACTCAATACACACAAGCATACTCATGTTGGATTAAAGCCACACAAGTGTGATATTTGTTCAAGATCTTTTACTCGGAAGGAAAACCTCATTTCACATATGAATATTCATAGTGGAACAAAGCCACACAAGTGTGATGCTTGTTCAAGATCTTTTACTCGGAAGATTTACCTCGTTTCACATATGTATACTCATAGTGGATTAAAGCCATACAAATGTGATATTTGTTCACGAGTTTATTCTCAGAAGTTTAAACTCCGTATTCATATGAATACTCATAGTGGTTTAAAGCCACACAAATGTAATATTTGTTCAAGATCTTTTACTCTGAAGGGAACCCTTGTTTCACATTTGAGTATCCACTCTGAGGAAAATAAGTTCAAATGTGATATTTGTTTAAAATCTTTCAAAACAAAATATATGTTTAACAAGCATATGAATATTCATAGTGGGTTAAAGCCACATAAATGTGATATTTGTTCACGATTTTGGTCACAGAAGTCGGATCTCAATAGACATATGAATACTCATATTGGATTAAAGCCACACGAGTGTGATGTTTGTTCAAGATCTTTTACTTGGAAGGAAAACCTCGTTTCACACATGAGTATCCACTCTGAGGAAAAAAAGTTCAAATGTAATATTTGTTTAAAATCTTTCAAAACAAAGAAAATCCTTAATAAGCATATGAATATTCATAGTGGGGTAAAGCCATACAAATGTGATATTTGTTCACGATTTTGGTCACAGAAGTCTGATCTCAATAGACATATGAATACTCATATTGGATTAAAGCCACACAAGTGTGATATTTGTTCAAGATCTTTTACTGAGAAGGGAACCCTTGTTAAACATTTGAGTATCATCCACTCTGATATAAAAGAGTTCAAATGTAATATTTGTTTAAAATTTTTCAGAACAAAGTATTCCCTTATTATGCATATGAATATTCATAGTGGGTTAAAGCCATAAAATTGTAATGTTTGTTCACGATCTTATTCTCAGATGTCTGAACTCAAACGTGATACTTGCTTAAAATGATATAAATTAAAATGATTTGCTTAAGCTGGTCCAGTTCAAATCACAATGGATAAATATCCTGATGATAAAAGAAATAGATGTCGTTTATAATACTCGTATTACAAACTTTCGAATGGTGAAATTTTTTGCCATCATTGGTTAGTTTACTCTGTTACTAAAGATTCCGTATTTTGTTTTTGTTGCCACTTTTTGATAAAAAATCTAATTCTAAATTTGTCTCCGAGGGATTAGATAATTGGAAACATTTACAATAGAAAACTTTCGAATTATGAAACTTTTTGCCATCATTGGTTAGTTTACTCTGTTACTAAAGATTCCGTATTTTGTTTTTGTTGCCGACTTTATTTATTTATTTATTTATATATGATTTTAGCTATTAGCTAATTTACAAAAAAAAATACATCTCAATAACTTACATCTAAAATTCTGTATTTGACTTATATGTACTGTCCCTCACAGAGGTGTCTCCTTGCTCCTCGCAAGAATGCATCCATGGTCTTAGAAAACCTGATGCACTTAGGGAGGGCGTTATACATTAGTACACCCAATTAGTACATTTTTTTATAATATATTCAGCATGTACTTTAAAATTCAGTCTTGAATCTATGTAAATACCCAAATATTTAATATTATCGACAATCTTTATTACTTTGTCATCCATTTTCACTTCACCTACGCCAGTTTTATTATTTATCCATATCATTCTTGTTTTATTAATATTAATTTTTAATTTATTTATATTGTTCAATTCCACATTCACCCGGCAGATTTTATATTTATATACAACCAACTTAATATAACCAATGCGGTGCAAACGATCGACAAGCGCCAGACAGACTGAACCACAGATTAACGACATGTGTACCTTATGCGTGGGCACTGCTCGCATTTACACTAACTAAGCGAAATCTACCCGAGGTCACGACATAACTACCTTGTATACGTTCTGTGCTTCTGATACTTTGGTTTGAATTTTGCCATCCAGTTAATCTGTGGTTCAGTCTGTCTGGTGCTAGTCGATCGTTTGCACCAAACCAATAATAACTTGTGATTAAACTAGCAGCTTGTTACTGTAACTACTAATTTGAATTATAATTCGAGACTTGTATCGTGAATCTCAAAACATGTCAGCAAAGATGTCGTAAATACAAACTGCTTTGGGAAATGTAATATAAGCATATCAAAATTATGTTTTTAATTATTATTATCTCCTACTCGTCCCCGAAACAAAATATTTCCTTTTAGAAAAGTCAAAAATGCTCTGACCACACGGTTTTTTCCACACCCTTGAACGTATCAAGCTTATTATTTTTTTTTTTTCTTATTCTATTCTATTTGAATTCTTTATGTACTAACTTGAAGTTGATAAAGTTTTGGTCAGAACGAGATTTTATTAAATAACTAAAACTTTTTTGGACCGAACTCGTCACATATGAAGATTAAATGCATCTCATTCGTTGTTCTGTGAGAGATAGGACGGCCGAAAATAAAAATACGGGATATAAAATCAGTTTGGATTGAACCGATTCAATAAAATATCAATTAAAAACCTTTCATTGCGATTATTTTATTGGCCACTAAGCTATCCAAAGGTAACATAAGACATAAACGTAGCATTCATAGATCCATTTAAATTTTAAATTTTATTTATCATTGAATTCATACTATTTTGTAAGAATAGAGGGGCCCTTACGAATAAATAATTGTTGTCAATTTTACGAGATACGTCTCTATAAATACGCTACATCGCACGGAATACAATCGGATCAATTTACTTATAAAAATGAATCCCATGTTGTTTATTGTGTTTTTGAATGTATTGTGCAATTTTTACCGATGCTTGCCCATCTTGCGAGTAATATAAACAAACAGAGAAGTTTTTATCGGACATACGTCGAGCACCAAGCGTCAAATACGACTGGTGCTAAAATTATTTAGATCTGTCCGTGGACAGAATGTCACTTGACAACAAAAGAACACCTAAAGCCACTTCTATTCATATTACATTTCTCTGGTGTCAACACTAACCAGCAGCGTGGACTAGTGGTTAGCATATTATGATCTCGAGCAGAGTGGTCACGCTTCGATTCCGACTAGTAGTCGCTGGCCAGGCCTTGATCTGTGATTAAAAGTGGATTCCTATCAGAGCTTGCCAATTTTTATGATTTTCATTGAAACGGTTCCTGTAAATTGGTATCTCCTTTCCTATCTGTCCCGCAATTCTCAAGTTATTCAGCGTCGTGAGGTTCGCCAATTTAAGGGCACTGTCGCCAAGTGCGCCGGTAAGAAAAAACATGATATGAATGGAAAGGTAAACGGACTGCTAGTCATATGTCATATGTCATATGTCATAGTCAGTCACAAGACAATCGGTCGCCCTAGATCGGTCACCCGTGATCATCCGTCACACTAAAACTGGTCACGAGAAAACTAGTCACACCCGAAAATTGGTTACTAAAAAAATGGTCACACCCAAAAATTCGATCAATTTTTAATGTTTGGGTGTGAGTAGTTTTTTCGTGACCAGTTTTAGTGTGACGGGTGATCACGTGTGACCGATCTAGAGCGACCGGTTGTCCTGTGACCGGTTCACATTTGACTAGTAGTCACCGAACCGAATGGAAAAATTACTTAGAGCGGTTTTTTATTCTACTGGCAATACTACCTTTGCGGTAATTATTGATCGTCCATCAAAACATATACTGACCCGGCGCTGTATTTACATATACCAAAAATCCTGGGCACGGCCGTGATCGATACGTTTGTGTTTCTGCTGTCGAAGTAGTGATGAAGTGCAGACTTTGCCTGTGCTCTGCCCCACCAGAGGCCTTCGTCTCCATCCATGGCGATCCTCATCCACAGCAATTGGTGCAACGCATTTGGACCGGCTGTCAGCTGCGGGTCGCTTACTCTTGGCCCATTACTATTACTGATACCAATTTCATTAACTCTCGAAGTCATCATTATCTTTGTCATTTGCAGGTAAGGAAAGGCGATCATCTGCCAGATATGATATGCCATTCGTGTGTCAACAATCAGGAATTGCTCGACAGCTTTCGAAGCGCTTGTCTCCAGAGTGACGAAAAGTCGAGGATGGTTCTAAACAAGTCTTTAAAAATCAAGACAGAGGAAGTTTTGCTGGAGGATATAATATGGGAAGACGAGCCGGACGGTGATTTGCTAACAAACATTTCTAGTTCACCAAACAATGACGAGGTAATAGTAATGAATTTCCCTGTAACGATATCTAACAATTCTATAAAATTAAAGTCTTATAGTTTTTAAAGTAAATTAAGTAACGTTTTGCTTATTTTGTAGATACACGAAGTAAAAATTACTTCAGATGATAACAGACCAGAAATGAAGAATAATAGTAACGAAACAAATTATGTCAAGTCATTCAAAACAAATTATGAACTCAATACACACAAGCATGCTCATAGTGGGGTAAAGCCACACAGATGTGATATTTGTTCAAGATATTTTACTCGGAAGTCTTCCTTCGTTAAACATATGAATATTCATAGTGGATTAAAGCCACACAAATGCGAAATTTGTTCTAAATCATTTGTTCAGAAATATTACCTTGTAAGAAGTTTGAGTATCCACTCTGAGGAAAATGAGTTCAACTGTGATATTCGTTTAAAATTTTTCAAAACAAAGAATTTTTTTATTGAGCTCATGAATATTCATAATGGGTTAAAGCCACACAAATTTAATATTTGTGTGGCTTTACCAAATTATAAAGTAAAAGTAAAGTAAAATTAATTAATAACTATAATAATAAACATGAAAATCATTATGTATTTGTAGAAATTAATGTTCGTCTATGCGTTTCGATATCATTCAACCGATTGCGATGAAACTTACATGAGTTATTGTATGCATGCCCGCGACGGTTCCTGTAAAAAAATCGCCCAAAAACGGGAACGCGATAACAGGAATTAGTGGCATTGCGACAACAACGCATGCCGGGTTCAACTAGTATAATATAAAAAATACTTTATCAAGAAGGTTTTTGCTGCTGTTTATTTGATGCCAAATATTTTATATCTGCCTCATGTATTAAAATACTTTGTTTCAAATTTAAAATCTGGCTATATTCGGATTTAGACATATGTTTCACTGTTCTCTGATTGTTTGATTTCACCCGGCAGATTTTATATTTATATACAACCAACTTAATATAGCCAATGCGGTGCAAACGATCGACAAGCGCCAGACAGACTGAACCACAGATTGACGACATGTGTACCTTATGCGTGGGCACTGCTCGCATTTACACTAAGCGAAATCTACCCGAAGTCACGATATAGCTACCTGTATACGTTCTGTGCTTCTGATACTTTGGTTTGAATTTTGCCATCCAGTTAATCTGTGGTGCAGTCTGTCTGGCGCTTGTCGATCGTTTGCACCAAACCCATAATAACTTGTGATTAAACTAGCAGCTTGTTACTGTAACTACTAATTTGAATTATAATTCGAGACTTGTATCGTGAATCTCAAAACATGTCAGCAAAGATGTTGTAAATACAAACTGCTTTGGGAAATGTAACATAAGCATTTCAAAATTATGTTTTTAATTATTATTATCTCCTACTCGTCCCCGTAACAAAATATTTCCTTTTAGAAAAGTCAAAAATGCTGTGACCACACACACGGTTTTTTCCACACCCTTGAACGTATCAAACTGAAAATTTATTATTTTTATTCTATTCTATTTCAATTCTTTATGTACTAACTTGGAAGTTGATAAGGTTTTGGTCAGAACGCGATTTTATTAAATAACTAGCTGTATTACCCGGCTTCGCTCAGTGTTTATAATATAAACCGCTTAAACATGACTAAGCTAATTTAATAAAAAAATAAAAAAAAAATTTAAAAATTTAAAAAAAAAATAAAAAAAAAATTAAAAAAAATAAAAAAAAATCAAAAAAAAATAAAAAAAAATCAAAAAAAAAATTTAAAAAAATCAAAAAAAAAAATCAAATTTTTTTTTTTGCCTTCTAGGGCTTCGCCCTCGGCACCCCCCTGAGCCTTTGCCTTCTAGGGCTTCGCCCCTCCACGCCCCATGAGCAATTGCCGTTTAGGGCTTCGCCCCCATGATCAGTTGCCTTTTAGGGCTTCGCCCCTCCGCGCCCCCATGATTCAAAGCCGTCTAGGGCTTCGCCCCCCTTAGTTAATGCCTTTTAGGGCTTCGCCCCCCGCGCCCCCAAGATTAATTGCCGTTTCGGGCTTCGCCCCCCTTAGTTAATGCCTTTTAGGGCTTCGCCCCTCCGCACCCCCATGATTAAATGCCGTCTAGGGCTTCGCCCCCCCTAGTTAATGCCTTTTAGGGCTTCGCCCCCCGCGCCCCCAATATTAATTGCCGTTTAGGGCTTCGCCCCCCTTAGTTAATGCCTTTTAGGGCTTCGCCCCTCCGCGCCCCCACGATTAAATGCCGTCTAAGGCTTCGCCCCCATGATCAGTTGCCTTTTAGGGCTTCGCCCCTCCGCGCCCCCATGATTAATTGCCGTCTAGGGCTTCGCCCCCCTTAGTTAATGCCTATTAGGGCTTGCGCCCCATGAGGCTGGGCCCCCCGGGCCCCCTTCGGGGCCCCACGGGGCTGCGCCCCTTGTGGCGCCCCCTTTTGAGCCCCATGGGGCTGCGCCCCATGAGGCTGGGCCCCCCGGGCCCCCATTCGGGGCCCCACGGGGCTGCGCCCCTTGTGGCGCCCCCTTTTGAGCCCCATGGGGCTGCGCCCCATGTGGCGCCCCCTTTTGAGCCCCATGGGGCTGCGCCCCATGAGGCTGGGCCCCCCCGGGGCCCCACGGGGCTGCGCCCCTTGTGGCGCCCCCTTTTGAGCCCCATGGGGCTGCGCCCCATGAGGCTGGGCCCCCCGGGCCCCCTTCGGGGCCCCACGGGGCTGCGTCCCTTGTGGCGCCCCCTTTTGAGCCCCATGGGGCTGCGCCCCATGAGGCTGGGCCCCCCGGGGCCCCACGGGGCTGCGCCCCTTGTGGCGCCCCCTTTTGAGCCCCATGAGGCTGGGGCCCCACGGGGCTGCGCCCCTTGTGGCGCCCCCTTTTGAGCCCCATGGGGCTGTGCCCCATGAGGCTGGGCCCCTTGTGGCGCCCCCTTTTGAGCCCCATGGGGCTGCGCCCCATGAGGCTGGGGCCCCACGGGGCTGCGCCCCTTGTAGCCCCACGATTAAATGCCGTCTAAGGCTTCGCCCCCATGATCAGTTGCCTTTTAGGGCTTCGCCCCTCCGCGCCCCCATGATTAATTGCCGTCTAGGGCTTCGCCCCCCTTAGTTAATGCCTATTAGGGCTTGCGCCCCATGAGGCTGGGCCCCCCGGGCCCCCTTCGGGGCCCCACGGGGCTGCGACCCTTGTGGCGCCCCCTTTTGAGCCCCATGGGGCTGCGCCCCATGAGGCTGGGCCCCCCGGGCCCCCATTCGGGGCCCCACGGGGCTGCGCCCCTTGTGGCGCCCCCTTTTGAGCCCCATGGGGCTGCGCCCCATGTGGCGCCCCCTTTTGAGCCCCATGGGGCTGCGCCCCATGAGGCTGGGCCCCCCCGGGGCCCCACGGGGCTGCGCCCCTTGTGGCGCCCCCTTTTGAGCCCCATGGGGCTGCGCCCCATGAGGCTGGGCCCCCCGGGCCCCCTTCGGGGCCCCACGGGGCTGCGTCCCTTGTGGCGCCCCCTTTTGAGCCCCATGGGGCTGCGCCCCATGAGGCTGGGCCCCCCGGGGCCCCACGGGGCTGCGCCCCTTGTGGCGCCCCCTTTTGAGCCCCATGGGGCTGTGCCCCATGAGGCTGGGCCCCCCGGGCCCCCTTCGGGGCCCCACGGGGCTGCGCCCCTTGTGGCGCCCCCTTTTGAGCCCCATGGGGCTGCGCCCCATGAGGCTGGGGCCCCACGGGGCTGCGCCCCTTGTGGCGCCCCTGGCGGGGCCCCATGAAGCTACTCGCCTTGCGCCCCCGCGGGGGTGAATCCATTGAAACGAAAAAAACAAATCGGCGCCCATGGATCGAAAAAAAAAAATCGAATCACGTGTTCGATGACGTCACCGATCTACGGACGATGACGACGACGACGACGACGACCAAGGATATTTACATACAAAGTCTCTTTCCAAATTATAGATTAAGATAGAAGATAGATTAGACTAAAACTTTTTTGGACCGAACTCGTCACATATGAAGATTAAATGCATCTCATTCGTTGTTCTGTGAGAGATAGGACGTCCGAAAATAAAAATACGGGATATAAAATCAGTTTGGATTGAACCGATTCAATAAAATATCAATTAAAACCTTTCTTGAAAACAAACAATAAATACGAACTTTCAGAAAAATATACGTTACATATCCGTTTCTGAGATAAAATAAAGTAAGGCGGACCTTTCTAACAATCGCTCCACGGGACGAGCAATTTAAGAATTTAACCCAAAGCATACCATTCAAAAAGTAGCTCATTGCAGCGATTATTTTATTGGCCACTAAGGCCAGATAAATGTAATAAGAATAGAGGGGCCCTTACGAATAAATAATTATTGTCAATTTTACGCGGTACGTCTCTATAAATACGCTACATCGTACGGAATACAATCGGATCAATTTACTTATAAAAATGTATCCCATGATGCTTATTGAGTGTTTTTTAATGTATTGTGCAATTTTTATCGATGCTTGTCCATCTTGCGAGTAATATAAACAAACAGATAAGTTTTATCGGACATACGTCGAGCACCAAGCGTCAAATACGACTGATGCTAAAATTATTCAGATCGTGGGGTAAACGGATTACTCGTCAAATGTGAACCTGTCACAGGACAACTGGTTGCTCTAGATCGGTCACTCGTGATCATCCGTCACGCTAAAACTGGTCACGAGAAAACTAGTCACACGCTAAAACTGGTCACGAGAAAACTGGTCACACGCTAAAACTGGTCACGCTAAAATTGGTCACACAAACAAAAATATTCTCAAATACTTTTTATTTACGAATTTTTTATTATTATCGACTAGACATATGTTCGAGCCAAAGGTCCTCGTGGCCGTGGCCGTGGCCGTTGTTTGTGGTCTTCGCGGGCATCTGTGAACTCATCTGACGCTCTCTAGCCGCGTCGAGAAGGTTGGCAATCGCTTTTGCGTTTATTTCACTTTGACAGTTCGTATGTCAAATCACAAATCTTAATTCACCGCGGTAAATGTACCGCGGGGAGGTCTATGAAAACACTGATTGTGTTAGTAAGAGGATCCTTTATTTACGTTCACTTGTTACAAAAGTAATTATATGTAAAAAAAAACGTCGTTTTCGTTTCTCAGCTTCGGAGCCAATGGGACGTTGCCAGAGATTCATTTTGCATGTTTTTTTATATTCGTTACATTGTCTAAACCCGCTTTAAAGGTCAAGGAATTTGACCCTTAAAGCCCTCAACATGAGGCCACCCCCCCCCCCCCCCAACGAATACAGTCTAAGAGACCCTTTCGTCGGAGAAAGAGACGGTTGTTCATGAATATCTCACAAGAACAACCGCACATCACTCTTCTATAAAAAACCACACTGTACATAACCAAGTACAAAATAACTAACAACGCATGAACACATAAAGCGCGCATGCGTTAGGAAACAATACCTGAAATGTGCCGTGCGAATGCACGCACACTTCAAGTAAACATACATGTATGCATGTTTATACGTGCACAAACACACACACACACACACACACACACGCAAACCACAAAAACATACTCACACCTAAACAGCAAACGCACACACACACACACACATTCACAGAATAAAAATAATAATAAATAAATTAAAATGAACTCATAAATGCTTATGCAACTAAGTGGAGTAGTAGCATCCAGGGGAACACAGCTTCCCAAAGCATTCCGCGAACTTTTCGAAAGCTCTAAACCAGGAGTCGGCAACCTTTTAAGTCGGAAGAGCCAAAAATTACAATTTACAAAATTTAAAAGTTTTTAAAGAGCCACAAAATTTTTTCTTGCCAACAATAAATAGTACTTGCATAAATAAAGGTTTTTGATAAAAAAAACTTGTCTATTTATTCATAAGAAGAAATATCTATTTATTCATACATACATAAGTAGTGTTTTCACAACAAATTAGATAATATATATATACATATATGGCATTATTAAATAATTACTTATTATTTAAGTAAAAAATTGAAAAAATTAAACATTTACTTACAACACTAAATTGTACTTCAATAACAAACAATTGAGCAAACAAATTCAATGGGAGCGTTGGCTTTGTATGTTTTTAGAAAGTTTGGATAAATTTGGCTCATAACTTCATTTGTTAGTTGGCTTCTTATTTTACTTTTAATTATATTCATGCAAGAGAACGCTTGCTCGCACGAATATGTCGATCCGATGATAGTCAGTACTCCAAATGCCAACTTCTTCACCTCACTGTTGCAATCTGGAAGACTATTCCATGCGTCAAATATAAGTGCCTCAACTCGCGGCATTTCTTTTAAGAGTGATTTTGTTGGTTTTGAATTGCTCAAATCTGTCAGCAAATTCATCTTTAATTTTTTTTATAACTGTGCTGAAGTAATTCGTGTCAACAGTTGCACTGGTTTTATCGCGATATTGCTTTAGAAATTGAAAATGAAGTAATTTACCGCTCTGAATATCTTCTGCAAAAATAATTAATTTTTCTTCAAAACAAACCAATTCTTCTATCAAAACATAGGCCGGGTTTCCCTTTCCTTGCAGTTTTAGATTCAGCTCATTTAATTTCGCTGTGATATCCACCATAAAGTAAAATTTTTGCAACCATTTGTCGTTCTCTAATTCAGGATGTTTCATGCCTTTTTCATTTAGGAATGTATTTATTTCATTCAAGCACATAGCAAAACGTTTCAACACCTTACCTTTGGAAAGCCATCGCACTTTATTGTGAAGAAGGAGGTCGGAATACTGAGTCTCCATTTCATTTAAGAATTCTTTAAATTGACGATGGTAGAGTGCTTTTGACAAGATGCTGTTAACAATCTTGATTACCAAATTCATGACCTCAGCTATTTCGGCCGGAAATGTTTGGGCACAAAGCGCTTCTTGGTGTATTATGCAGTGAAACATAAGAATTTCGTGGTTTATTTTGCTCTGAAGAATCGTTGTTGCCCTTTTATTTTTTCCTGTCATACTTCTGGCTCCATCAGTTGCTATTGAAACTATTTTATTTAAATCGATCTCATTGTCTTCAAGGCATTTTTGCACGGCATTCGCTATATCTTCCCCTCTAGTTTATCCCGAGAGCGGTAACAATCCTAGAAGTTCTTCTTTTGTACCTTGGGATGTCATATAAATGACAAAAAGGGCAACTTGTGCCGTGTCTTTTATGTCGCAAGACTCATCTATAGCGAGTGATAAGGCAGAAGAAGGTTGAATATCTTCCACCTGCAAATATGTTACATTTGAAGACATTTTAGCTATTCTATCTTGTGCTGTTTTAGCGGATAGTAGCAAATCTTTGATTTTTCTCAAGATTTCTGGTTTTTTTTTTGAAATCACAAAACAGTTCTTCAGCTGCACGTATGAAGCAATCTTTGACATACTCACCATCTGTGAATGGTTTACCTTTTTTCGCAATTTCTAGTGATACCGCGAAGCTTGCCAGATTAACATTACATGTAGATTGCGTCCAGTTAATTAACGTAGAACTTGATTGCTGTTTTTGTTTTTGGAGCTCGTCGATTGCTTTTTTTCGTTCTTCGCCGGCTGGATATTTGATTTCTTATTGTGTGCGAGTTTTTCTCGGCAAATGAGACAAGTCGGAATGCCATCTGAGTTGCATATGAAAGCGAACGACTCCATCCAACCCCGATTGAATTCTCGATGCTCTTCTTCAGTTCTTCTCTTTTTTTTTGTAGATGCCATGCTTGCGGTGAAGCTGTAATAAAGAATTTTTAAAATCATTATTTAGGTATCCAAAACAGCAGATGACAAGTTTTGCAATTATTTACTTTGCTTGATCAAGTTTTTCTTGCAAGGACTGTTCAATTTCTAGTTTAACTTTCTCTATGTCATTGTCTATTATTTCTATATCGGGCTCTGAAGTATTTGGACATACTTACAACCATGTTTATTATTGATGATTTATACTTCGCTGTATTGAAGAACTGGACATATAAATATTGTAATAAAATGTACTTACATAAAAATAGATAATCTTCGCACAATTAACAGAAACAACAGCGTCTTAGCACAACACACACACCGCGTAACGAGATCTAAGCACTTGAAAATCCAAAGTACGACTGAGAAAATCATATTCGATTTTAAATAGCACAGGTCTCATAAAAAGAAAAAAATGTCAATATATGCTTCGAATATCATTGCAGCTGAGGACAAAATCTGCAACACGATTCAGGCCGTGCGTACCATTTCGTGGAAGCGGCGAGCGGATGACGAAACTGCGAGCTGGGGTGAACGCTTCACTGCAAACAAATAAATTATGACTGTATTGTTCTTTGTGGAATTCGAGAGCTTCCGATGGACTGACGTCAGTGACGACGCGTGTCACGGGGGAGGGGTGCGGTGAAAAGCGACAACAAGTGACTCGGTGTGATAGAATCGGTGCCTAATCCTCGTTAATCGATTCAGAACGATTTTATTTTTTTTTTTGATAAAATAAATAATATTTGGAACGAAAGAGCCGCAGCTTCACATCCAAAGAGCCGCATGTGGCTCGCGAGCCGCAGGTTGCCGACCCCTGCTCTAAACGATGCTTTATTCATTATTAGATCCCCATGATGCAGGGGGCCGATGAGAGAACCCCTGACGCTGTTTAGCAGAACCCTCCTCTCAGTCTCCATCCCAGGACAGGACCACAGAATGTGATCTGCATCCTGCACCAGAAAAGAACACGGACAAAAGGACTCAGATACCAAGCCCATAGATGCGAGCTTGCCGTTAAAGTGGCCATGACCAGTCAAAAATTGACTGGTCCAAAACTGGGCGATAGCCAATAACGCTCAAGGCGCGAAGTGACCCTCGGAAAAAACAAATAGGTGTGTCTACCTTTGGAAGAACAATCCCATCTAAGTTGCCAAGCCGAAATAGCACAATTTAAATAACAGACTTCAAACTTCGCCAGAATCGAGGATCATCGCACTGTAACTGATTAGGCGCACGGAAAAGACGCCCGAGACGGTAGCATCTAACCCACCACGAAGTTTTTCCCGAGCAGCTCTCATTTGGACGATCAAATCAAGTGGCAATGTACCCGCAAGAATATGTAGCGAGTCTGTAGACGCAGTGCGATAGGCCTGGGTAAGAGCGATCAGAGGAAAACGCTGACCACTATTCAATGTACGGCGGACTGTCTTTAATTCGACACGATGACCCCAAATGCTAGATGCATACGTCAAAAGAGTTCACAAATACAGCATCGTACACCAAACGTTTGTCATGGAAACCTAAACCCCATGAGCGACCACAGAGGCGACCAATACGACCAAAGGAAACCTTAACTTTATCTAATGCTCTCGCAATATGACCATTGAATGAAAGCCTGACATCGAGAACAACACCCAATGTTCAGACTATGTCTGATGATCGGCTTTCGTGGCTTTACGACCCACGATTTGGCCGATATATTTTTGTGCTGGCCACCCTGAGTCAGCGGTTGGCACACAAACTGACAGTTGTCAATAGCGGTTTGGCGCGTAAACACCCCGGGGTTTACGGGGCCCACCTCGCCACCGAAATCACCAGCTAGAGGCTGGTGAGGGTTGTGACGATACTTGGAGACCAGCTCCAGTATCCGTCCGGTGTGCACCAGAGGAAGCTTGGTCTGTCTTCGTCCAGAAGTCAGACAACTGAGCTACGCGTGGCCAACCTCAAAAGGCACGCGTGGTTACTTTGTTACTCCCCCCCCTGTCCCCCCTGCTTGATCTCTGTATATATATATATATAAAATACAGTCACCATACAAACAGAATTACAACCTGTTTTCATTATTATACAATTTCCCCCCTTTTTCCACATCACGCATCCCACGCACATTACGAAGGAGAAAGGGACATAGCAGAGCAGCCGACATCAGCAGAGACCAGACCACCGACGACGAAGGAAGGCACCTTGAGGAAACCAGCCCCGCCCAAGCTTACCACTAGCTATCTCACAAAACCGACTTCCGGGGTGCTCTCGAGTTGAACATCCCTGGAGTCTGTACACCCAAATAAGTGGACTCATTGACAAATTTGATCTTACAGTCTCTAAGTTTAATAGTAGGGGCTCTAACAAGAGAACCCTTTATCAACAAGCACTTGGACTTAGAGGGCGAGAAAGAAAGTTTGTTAATTATGGCCCAATCGTCTAGAAGGGAAGTGCCGCAGTTGCTTTAAATTCCAGATCAGCACGGGACTTTGCGTGCGTTAATAACACTATGTCATCAGCGTACGCAACCAACCTGCAACCCTCCGGCAAATTGATTGTAAAAAGATCATTGACAAGAATGTTCCAAAGGATAGGTCCCAAAACGGAGCCATGTGGACATCCAATAGAGATGTCCCTGAAACTAACCTGTCCACCGAGTTTGAAAACCAATTTCCTATCCGACAAGTAACTCTGCAGTAAGCATAGTAAATTCGGATGCAGTCCCAGCAGACGCAACTTGATCAATAGCATGGGCCACCAGGCATTATCAAACGCTCCAGCAACGTCCAACAAAATAACAAATACATACTTGGATGGAGAGTCCGAAGACTCCCTCAAGACACAGCGAATTGCATTAACAGTAGACTTGTCCGATCTAAAACCAAATTGACCATCGGATAAAACAGAGTTATCGTCGAGGAATCTACTGAGCCGACTCGATATTAGCCTCTTTAGGACCATCCCAAAAATAGGTAACAAACTGATTGGGCGATAAGCCTTAGGGTCACTAGCTAGTCTGTCAGTATTATGCTTCTTAATGACAATCAATTTACCAACCTTCCAGCAACTAGGGAAGGTTCCAAATTTAAAACAATTCCCATAAACATTAAGAAGTTCAAAATTACCCACCGACCAAACAGCTCTGGCAATATCTCCGCCTATCATATCAACTCCAGGAGCCTTACCCCGACCTAGGCTATTCAAAATCGCACTAACTTCCTACGAAGTCGGAAGGTCTTCATAGCAACTAAGTTCAGTAACATGAGAAGCAAAATTACGTGAGCAGGTTGATCATTGTCAAAGCGATCAACATGGATAAGTACATTCACAAGGTTATTAACCGCTTCACTACTTGTACGGACGCCAGGGGTCCTCAATCGAGAGCCCCCTGAAGTCGGTATGTGAGATAGCTCGTGGTAAGCGTGGGCGGGGCTGGTTTCCTCACGGTGCCTTCCTTCGTCGTCGGTGGTCTGGTCTCTGCTGATGATGGCTGCTCTGCTCTGTCCCTTTCTCTTTCGTAGTGTGCGTGGGATGCGTGATGTGAAAAAAGGGCGGGATTATATAATAACAACAGGTTGTTAGTCTGTTTGTATGGCGACTGTATTTTATATAAATTATACAGAGATCAAGCAGGGGGGAAAAGGGGGGGAGTAAACAAAGAAACCACGCCTGCGTATTAAGGTTAGCCACGCGTAGCTCAGTTGTCTGCCTTCTGTACGAAGACAGACCAGGCTTCCTCTGGTGCAAACCGGACGGATACTGGAGCTGGTCTCCAAGTATCGTCAAACATCACCAGTGGCCGAGCTGGTGATTTCGGTGGCGAGGAGCTAACTGCGTGTTTATGCCGAAGCCGTTGGCGCGCAACTGTCAGTCTGTTGGCTGTCAGGGTGGCCAGCACAAAAATATATCGGCCAAATCGTGGGTCGTAAGGCCACGAAAGCCGATCATCAGACATAGTCTGAAAACTACTAGATAAAGCAAGGTGAACATCAAGAGGACTACGAACTCCACACATAATAAAAGCGGGGTCCCTAGCGATGGCCTTATACGCTGGACCCCAAGGTCCCGACCCTGCTTGCGAGTTAACAAAATTCTCCCAAGACTTTTTTTTGGACAGCAAAATTTGTCGCTTAAAGAGTGCAGAAGCTCTTCTAACCTCAATACCAAGGGGCATTAACAAATCTGGACCAAAACCATGACGCTTAGCCGAGCATAATTTACGTATAGCCCTTTTGACTAAGGATTTAAGGGATGCAAGGTAGTCATCCACCAAGAAGTATAGCGCCTACCTACAGCACCAACTCTACCAAAGACATTTGTTACATTGTAAAACATTTTCTATATGTCATCTATATATTATAATATATATATTCAATTGTAAATAGGTTTTTGAGCTCTTTCTCCTATTATGCTGTGCATTAACATTAGAATAATATAATACTATGATTACTAACTAAATAAAATAAAATTGTAAAATAGAAAATGATCAGTAGATCAGTAGCTATTAAAATAGATATAATATGTATTGTGAACATAATTTCGTAATAATAAAAAGCATTTAAAAAGCAAACCAAATAATATATATTCAAGAATATGTTTATGTACAATGTGTTGAAAACATGATAAATCATTGTATTTACTGTGCATAAAAGATTTTTTTTAATTTTGTCAACTAAACCTGACAGATGAATTAAAATGTTAAGGTAAACTAGTTATCGTACGTACTTTTGACTTTTGATTTGAACTGGACTTTTGACTTCTGAGACAATAATGGAATTTAATGTTAAATAGAAGCTTTTTTTTCAATTTTTCACCACCCCTTTAAGGTCTGTTCATACTTAACAGCACTGCACGACTCCGTTTCAAATATGTCATTTTATTACATTTCTATTCATATCTACCTACACGTCGCGGTCACGTCACGTTCACAGCACTTTGGCCGAGTGCAAGGCAAAATCGGCTTACTAATACATTACAGGCCATGACGATACGGCGCAATATTGCTTACGTCGTATTGTCGAGTACTTACAATATGAATGCATACACGTGCATTCGTAGCTACGCGTCAGAATGCAAGTCAGCAAAAATGTTTCGGCGTTTATCGAACGTAAAATTATGCAAAATCGCGTTGTTGTTGGAAGAAGAAGCTCAAGAAGGCAATAAAAAAGCACGGAGGCGTTTTGATGTGCATCCCATGTTAAAAAATAGAAAAACCGAAAGAGAGTTTTCGCGTGACCAATTTTAGCGTGTGACCAGTTTTAGCGTGTGACCAGTTTTCTCGTGTGACTAGTTTTCTCGTGACCAGTTTTAGCGTGACGGATGATCACGAGTGACCGATCTAGAGCGACCAGTTGTCCTGTGACAGGTTCACATTTGACGAGTAGTCCGTTTACCCCACAGACAGATCTAAATAATTTTAGCACCAGTCGTATTTGACGCTTGGTGCTCGACGTATGTTCGATAAAAACTTCTCTGTTTGTTTATATTACTCGCAAGATGGGCAAGCATCGGTAAAAATTGCACAATACATTCAAAAACACACAATAAACAACATGGGATACATTTTTATAAGTAAATTGATCCGATTGTATTCCGTGCGATGTAGCGTATTTATAGAGATGTACCTCGTAAAATAGACAACAATTATTTATTCGTAAGGGCCCCTCTATTCTTATTACATCTCTCTGGTTGACACTACACAAAAACAAGCGGTTGAATGTACAGGAGCAAGATGTTGTAAGCTGGGACGTCATTTGGGATGGGGGGGCATGGTGAGGGGCACTCGCCCCCCCCCCCCATAAATTTAGGATTAGTGTGAATTTACAAAATAGTATGAATTTAATGATAAATAAAATTTAAAATTTAAATTGGTCTATGAATGCTACGTTTATGTCTTATGTTACTTTTGGATAGCTTAGTGGCCAATAAAATAATCGCTGCAATAAGGTACTTTTTATTGAATGGTATACTTTGGGTAAAATTCTTGAATTGTTTGTCCCGTGGAGCGAATTGTTAGAAAGGTCCGCCTTACTATATTTTATCTCAGAAACGGATATGTAAAGTATATTTTTCCGAAAGTTCGTATTTATTGTTTGTTTTAGAGGTTTAAATTGATATTTTATTGAATCCAAACTGATTTTATATCCCGTATTTTTTTTTGCAGACGTCCAATCTCACAGAACAACGAATGAGATGCATTTAATCTTCATATGTGACGAGTTCGGTCCAAAAAAGTTTTAGTTATTTAATAAAATCGCGTTCTGCCCAAAACCTTATCAACTTCAAGTTAGTACATAAAGAATTCAAATAGAATAGAATAAAAAAAAAATAATAAGCTTGATACGTTCAAGGGTGTGGAAAAAACCGTGTGGTCACAGCATTTTTGACTTTTCTGAAAGGAAATATTTTGTTACGGGGACGAGTAGGAGATAATAATAATTAAAAACATAATTTTGAAATGCTTATGTTACATTTCCCAAAGCAGTTTGTATTTACGACATCTTTGCTGACATGTTATGAGATTCACGATACAAGTCTCGAATTATAATTCAAATTAGTAGTTACAGTAACAAGCTGCTAGTATAATCACAAGTTATTATGGGTTTGGTGCAAACGATCGACAAGCGCCAGACAGACTGAACCACAGATTAACTGGATGGCAAAATTCAAACCAAAGTATCAGAAGCACAGAACGTATACAGGGTAGCTATATCGTGACTTCGGGTAGATTTCGCTTAGTGTAAATGCGAGCAGTGCCCACGCATAAGGTACACATGTCGTCAATCTGTGGTTCAGTCTGTCTGGCGCTTGTCGATCGTTTGCACCGCATTGGCTATATTAAGTTGGTTGTATATAAATATAAAATCTGCCGGGTGAAATCAAACAATCAGAGAACAGTGAAACATATGTCTAAATCCGAATATAGCCAGATTTTAAATTTGAAACAAAGTATTTTAATACATGAGACAGATATAAAATATTTGGCATCAAATAAACAGCAGCAAAAAACTTCTTGATAAAGTATTTTTTATATTATACTAGTTGAACCCGGCATGCGTTGTTGTCGCAATGCCACTAATTCCTGTTATCGCGTTCCCGTTTTTGGGCGATTTTTTTACAGGAACCGTCGCGGGCATGCATACAATAACTCATGTAAGTTTCATCGCAATCGATTGAATGATATCGAAACGCATAGACGAACATTAATTTCTACAAATACATAGCGATTTTCATGTTTATTATTATAGTTATTAATTAATTTTACTTTACTTTTACTTTATAATTTGGTAAAGCCACACAAATATTAAATTTGTGTGGCTTTAACCCATTATGAATATTCATGAGCTCAATAAAAAAATTCTTTGTTTTGAAAAATTTTAAACGAATATCACAGTTGAACTCATTTTCCTCAGAGTGGATACTCAAACTTCTTACAAGGTAATATTTCTGAACAAATGATTTAGAACAAATTTCGCATTTGTGTGGCTTTAATCCACTATGAATATTCATATGTTTAACAAAGGAAGACTTCCGAGTAAAATATCTTGAACAAATATCACATCTGTGTGGCTTTACCCCACTATGAGCATGCTTGTGTGTATTGAGTTCATAATTTGTTTTGAATGACTTGACATAATTTGTTTCGTTACTATTATTCTTCATTTCTGGTCTGTTATCATCTGAAGTAATTTTTACTTCGTGTATCTACAAAATAAGCAAAACGTTACTTAATTTACTTTAAAAACTATAAGACTTTAATTTTATAGAATTGTTAGATATCGTTACAGGGAAATTCATTACTATTACCTCGTCATTGTTTGGTGAACTAGAAATGTTTGTTAGCAAATCACCGTCCGGCTCGTCTTCCCATATTATATCCTCCAGCAAAACTTCCTCTGTCTTGATTTTTAAAGACTTGTTTAGAACCATCCTCGACTTTTCGTCACTCTGGAGACAAGCGCTTCGAAAGCTGTCGAGCAATTCCTGATTGTTGACACACGAATGGCATATCATATCTGGCAGATGATCGCCTTTCCTTACCTGCAAATGACAAAGATAATGATGACTTCGAGAGTTAATGAAATTGGTATCAGTAATAGTAATGGGCCAAGAGTAAGCGACCCGCAGCTGACAGCCGGTCCAAATGCGTTGCACCAATTGCTGTGGATGAGGATCGCCATGGATGGAGACGAAGGCCTCTGGTGGGGCAGAGCACAGGCAAAGTCTGCACTTCATCACTACTTCGACAGCAGAAACACAAACGTATCGAGCACGGCCGTACCCAGGATTTTTGGTATACGTAAATACAGCGCCGGGTCAGTATATGTTTTGATGGACGATCAATAATGACCGCCAAGGTAGTATTGCCAGTACAATAAAAAACCGCTCTAAGTAATTTTTCCATTCGGTTCGGTGACTACTAGTCAAATGTGAACCGGTCACAGGACAACCGGTCGCTCTAGATCGGTCACACGTGATCACCCGTCACACTAAAACTGGTCACGAAAAAACTGCTCACACCAAAAAATTAAAAATTGATCGAATTTTTGGGTGTGACCATTTTTATAGTGACCAATTTTCGGGTGTGACTAGTTTTCTCGTGACCAGTTTTAGTGTGACGGATTATCACGGGTGACCGATCTAGGGCGACCGATTGTCTTGTGACTGGTTCACATATGACTAGCAGTCCGTTTACCTTTCCATTCATATCATGTTTTTTCTTACCGGCGCACTTGGCGACAGTGCCCTTAAATTGGCGAACCTCACGACGCTGAATAACTTGAGATTTGCGGGACAGATAGGAAAGGAGATACCAATTTACAGGAACCGTTTCAATGAAAATCATAAAAATTGGAAAGCTCTGATAGGAATCCACTTTGAATCACATATCAAGGCCTGGCCAGCGACTACTAGTCGGAATCGAAGCGTGACCACTCTGCTCGAGATCATAATATGCTAACCACTAGTCCACGCTGCTGGTTAGTGTTGACACCAGAGAAATGTAATATGAATAGAAGTGGCTTTAGGTGTTCTTTTGTTGTCAAGTGACATTCTGTCCGCGGACAGATCTAAATAATTTTAGCACCAGTCGTATTTGACGCTTGGTGCTCGACGTATGTCCGATAAAAACTTCTCTGTTTGTTTATATTACTCGCAAGATGGGCAAGCATCGGTAAAAATTGCACAATACATTCAAAAACACACAATAAACAACATGGGATAGATAGAAGATAGAAATAGATGTCGTTTATAATACTCATATTACAATAGAAAACTTTCGAATGGTGAAATTTTTTTGCCATCATTGGTTAGTTTACTCTGTTACTAAAGATTCCGTAGTTTGTTTTTGTTGCCACTTTTTGATAAAAAATCTAATTCTAAATTTGTCTCCGAGGGATTCGATGATTGCAAACATTTACAATAGAAAACTTTCGAATGGTGAAACTTTTTGCCATCATTGGTTAGTTTACTCTGTTACTAAAGATTCCGTATTTTGTTTTTGTTGCCGACTTTTTATTTATTTATTTATTTATATATGATTTTAGCTATTAGCTAATTTACAAAAAAAAATACATCTCAATAACTTACATCTAAAATTCTATATTTGACTTATATGTACTGTCCCTCACAGAGGTGTCTCCTTGCTCCTCGCAAGAATGCATCCATGGCCCTTACGAATAAATAATTGTTGTCAATTTTACGAGGTACGTCTCTATAAATACGCTACATCGCACGGAATACAATCGGATCAATTTACTTATAAAAATGTATCCCATGTTGTTTATTGTGTGTTTTTGAATGTATTGTGCAATTTTTACCGATGCTTGCCCATCTTGCGAGTAATATAAACAAACAGAGAAATTTTTATCGGACATACGTCGAGCACCAAGCGTCAAATACGACTGGTGCTAAAATTATTTAGATCTGTCCGTGGACAGAATGTCACTTGACAACAAAAGAACACCTAAAGCCACTTCTATTTATATTACATTTCTCTGGTGTCAACACTAACCAGCAGCGTGGACTAGTGGTTAGCATATTATGATGTTGAGCAGAGTGGTCACGCTTCGATTTCGACTAGTAGTAGCTGGCCAGGCATTGATCTGTGATTCAAAGTGGATTCCTATCATTCCTTGCCAATTTTTATGATTTTCATTGAAACGGTTCCTGTAAATTGGTATCTCCTTTCCTATCTGTCCCGCAAATCTCAAGTTATTCAGCGTCGTGAGGTTCACCAATTTAAGGGCACTGTCGCCAAGTGCGCCGGTAAGAAAAAACATGATATGAATGGAAAGGTAAACGGACTACTAGTCCTATGTGAACCAGTCACAGGACAACCGGTCGCTCTAGATCGGTCACACGTGATCACCCGTCACACCAAATCTGGTCACGAGAAAACTAGTCACACCCGAAAATTGGTCACGAAAAAACTGGTCACACCCAAAAATTCGATCAATTTTTAATTTTTGTGGGTGACCAGGTTTTTCGTGACCAGTTTTAGTGTGACGGGTGATTACGTGTGACCGATCTAGAGCAGTGGTTCTCAGGCGAAATTTTACCGTGGCCGCACAGGTGATAATAGTGGTCCCATGGAAATGTCTAGTGGCCGCACCAAATTTAATAAAATAAATTAAAGTTACAAAAAAAGTGGATCAATTTATTCATAAAATAAAAGAAATTTTAACATTTTGGTATCCATTTATTTAATAATAATGCAAATGGAATTGCTCAATACTCTTTTCTTCAAATGCAAGCCGCATTGCTGCTTTTAAGTATGCGTTTGTCAGCTGGTTTCTATATTTGTTTTAAATAAAGTGCATTGCACTTGAACGATAGCTTCAGCAGCTGTATGTGTGTGTATGTATTGGATGACCAATGGCTGTGTGGGTGTGTGTGTGTCGTCGTCTCTCGTTCAGCTCGCTCTGGAGCACGTGCTGGAACAGGGCGGGGTGGGGAATTAGACACGTCAAGTCGTTTTATCCTCGATTTATTGTAGATGGCGAGCCGGGGAGTTTCTCGGCGCCTCTCGCCTCTCGCCTCTCGCCTGTGCCCCTTTATGGCGGGGGCTGTGGATGAGTACTGGCTGGCTGGCTGCAGCTGGTCACTGGTCACTGGTCAGGCAAGGTAGACCAGCCACCAGCCACGCCAGTACCGTCTCGGCCGGCGGATGGCGGTAGGCCTGTGTAGTTCGCGAACGAACTAGGTCGTAAGAGCGCTCCCACAGGTGAACTAGTTCTCGAACTAGTTCCCTCACTCCTCGTTCCTTAGTTCACTAGTTCGTGACCGAATGAGCGAGAGTGGGACGGCACTACACTTACTGCCGCTCGCTCACTGCACATGCGCGTCTTGTTCACTCTTACGATCTAGTTCGTTCGCGAACTACACAAGAATTTCATTAGTTTGTGACCGAATGAACGAGAGTGACGTTAAGAGGGCTGTACACCCGAAACCTTAATTTTGTTACCGTTCCTTTCTTCGATATATATATTGAGTGTATGTATATATTGAGTGAATGCGAAAATATATATCAATATATATATTGAGTGAATGCGACAGTTGCGCTTTGACCAGATAAAACGTGTTTTAAATTGACAAAATCGAGGGTTCGTATTCTACTATTTTCTCCTCCAAAACTGGACCAATTTTTAAAAAAATTTCATCATCAGTATGAGAAAGATATTTTCTGTGCATCTATTGGCGTATTTTTTTAAAAATCGACCGTTAAATAACCACGCTAGACTCTTTTCGTGGGTGTAAAAAAGAGGCGATTTTATAGATGTTTGGCGGCTCCTAGCTCCTATAAAAAATAATTAATTAAAAAAAATAAAACGATAGATGCACCCCAATGGTGGATATCCATAGCATATTAAAAAATAATTTCTCTAGTGCCATAATTGAGGTAGTGAGAAGTATAGTACGTTTGTATGGACAAGGCGCTGCTGTCCAGCCCTCTTAACCGAACGTTAAATAAATTTTAAAATAATAAGACTCTGTCGTTATCAGGTAGCTTATGCTTCTAATGTATAATAACAATTACTATTAACAATTAATTCATTTCTTTAATATACTTTAAAAATAGTTTACGTATAGGGTTAATGTGTTTTGTTATAGGCTATTTGTTACGATGTCATCAAAAAGAAAACATAGCCCCTTGTGGACTCATTTTACAGAAGACATTGATAATAAAAAAGCGAAATGTAACCATTGTTCAACAATAATAAGTATTGCGGGCGGATCGAATGGTAATTTAACCCGACATATGAAAACAAAACACCTTTTGATCCCATTAACTGCTGAAAGACAAACACCGATATTACCTAGTTTAAACTCACTTAAATCAAGTCAAAGCACATGTGAATCGGAGAATATAATTTCAGCATCATCAAATATAGACTCCCAACAATCGATGACCCAATACATTCGTAGACCACCGCCAGTTCGAAAGATTGAGCAAATTGATAAACAACTTGTCAAGATGGTAGCTAAAGGGCATCACGCCTTAAGAATCGTAGAAGAAACAGAATTTCGTAAACTTATTGAATTAGTTTCTCAATGCCCAGGCTATAAACTACCATCAAGAAAAACGTTATCGGAAAATTTAATGTCAAGAATTCACAATGACGTCATGGCTGAAGCAAAAATAAAGGTACAAGCAGCACCAGCGTTGTCTCTTAGTACTGATGGTTGGACGTCTAGAAATAACGACAGCTATATAGCTATTGTAGCTCATTTTATAAATGAAGAGACTAAACTTCACTCAGTATTACTTGGTTGTATCAATTATAAAGAGCGACATACTAATCAAAACTTGTGCGACTTTATGAAAGTTGTTATGGCAGAGTGGAACATTTCACACAAAGTTGCCGCCATTGTTAGCGATAATGCAGCAAATATCTTATCTGCTGTTAGACTTGGTGATTGGCGGTCCATCTCATGTTTCGCTCACTCTCTAAATCTTGTTGTACAAGAAGCTACGAAAAAGATATGTGACGTTTTGGGAAGAGTTAAAAATATTGTCGAGTTTTTTAATCGTAGCACACAAGGAAAACATAAATTGGCTGCTACGCAGCAGCAAATGAATTTGCCTGTTCTTAAGCTCAAGCAGGATGTACAAACCCGCTGGAATTCCACTTTTGACATGCTCAAGCGAATAGTACAGGTAAAGGATGCAGTGATTGCTACCGTTGCACTTCTACGCCCTGATTTAACTTTAAATGAAGGGGACTGGGAAGTCATAGAGGAAGTTTTACCGTTACTCAGTCCATTCTACGAGATTACCGTAGAAATAAGTGCCGAGAAAAACGTCACTTTATCTAAAATAATAATTTTGTGTAATTTACTAAAAATTTTTTTACAAAAACATGTTTCTTACAATACAAAAATAGTTGATGTGCAGTCTCTGCTAAATAAAGGCATGGAAGATCGTTTCAAAGATATAGAGAAGAATATGTTATACGCAGAGTGTACGATTTTGGATCAAAAATCAAAGAGCCTGTGAAATGGTAGTACAAGCCCTTAGAAATAAAATCGGCCAAGTACAATTAGTTCAAGGGGATACTCCAGAGGCTGTTCCTACTTCCAGCGACGCATCAACATCTATACCTAGTAATAAAAATAGCTGCATATGGGATGAATACGACCAAGAAATACAAAAAATTACTAGGCCAGATAACCAGCTTGCTGCTGGCATTCGCGAATTAGATAAATACCTAAATGAAGAGTATCTAAATCGTAAAGAAGATCCGCTTCAATGGTGGCATGAACGTCGTTTGATATACCCTCACGTTTACGCGTATGTTTCGAAAAGATTTTGTGTCGTAGCAACATCTGTGCCCTGCGAACGCGTTTTTTCAGCGACGGGTCAAGTCCTTAATGAACGTAGAACACTATTGTCATCGAATAAAGTGTCCAAATTGATATTTTTACACAGTAATATGTAATATTTTTTCCATTTTATTTTTTTTATACATACGATCTCACTCAAACAAGTCATTATGTTTAATTGTTAGGTAACAACTTTATAAGTGTAAGTGATATTTTTTATAAGAACTAACCAGTACCTAATAGTTATATAATTGTTGATTATTTCTAAAAAAAATATAAAAAATTTGATTATTTTTGTTTTCTTTTTTGCGTCATGTGTTATTCTTTCATCGAGCCAAAACGAGCGAACGAACGAGCGAAAGATCTGCCTTTCACTGATTCGAGCTGGGAGCTGACGAACTAGAAGAGCGAACTAGTTCGTTTAGGAGCGGCGAACTAAACTGAACGATCTCAGTTGCGAACTACTATGCCCAAGCCTAGCGTCTGGTTTGACAGATGAGCGCGCCTCGTAAAATGAGTGCGCGCCCGTAAGAGCCCAAAACACGGCCATGTGGGTCTTTTGGCTCGGACAGCACTGAATGATCTTTCGCAATATACGATGGTGGGAAAAATAGACAATATTAATTAAGCAATTTTTGCCAAAACTTTATATTGGTTTGTTACATTGTCAACGTATATTTCTGACCAAAATTTTTGAACCGAAATATTATTAAAATGGTTATTAAGTATTTGATAATGACAAATTTCTAATAATTCATATTTTACGTTAGCACAGTTAATTAATCTCAATACTGAAAATGATTTTAATCTACATATTCTGTAGTACTATGAAATTTTCATTTGTCATCATAATAAAAAAGGAAGATACAAAATAAACAGTTTTAAAAAAATTCAATTCTTCGAACCTTTTATCAAGATCCAGATTCAGAGATTTATGACACTCTATTATTTTAAGTTTTAATTTTAATTTTGAAGTTGTGTCTGTCATCTTATCTCTCAAATCACTAACAGAAGATAAAATTGAAAAATTGTCATTTTCAACTTCGGTCATCAATCAAGGCTTTTCAATGATGAGCCTGGCGCTGTATTTACATATATCAAAAGTGCTCGAGACGTTTGTGTTTCTGCTGTCGAAGTATTGATGGAGTGCAGACTTTGCCTGTGCTCTGCCCCACCAGAGGCCTTCGTCTCCATCCATGGCGATCCTCATCCACAGCAATTGGTGCAACGCATTTGGACCGGCTGTCAGCTGCGGGTCACTTACTCTTGGCCCATTACTATTACTGATACCAATTTCATTAACTCTCGAAATCATCATTATCTTTGTCATTTGCAGGTTAGGAAAGGCGACCATCTGCCAGATATGATATGCCATTCGTGTGTCAACAATCTGGAATTGCTCGACAGCTTTCGAAGCGCTTGTCTCCAGAGTGACGAAACGTCGAGGATGATTCTAAACGAGTCTTTTAAAATCAAGACAGAGGAAGTTTTGCTGGAGGATCTAATATGGGAAGACAAGTCAGATTGTGATTTGTCAACAAACATTTCTAGTTCACCAAACAATGACGAGGTAATAGCAATGAATTTACCTGTAACGATATCTAACAATTCCATAAAATTAAAGTCTTATTTTGTAGATACACGAAGGAAAAATTACTTCAGATGATAACAGACCAGAAATGAAGAATAATAGTGAAGAAATGACACATACAACGTCTCGTGCTCTAAAAAATCTGTATGAATGTGACATTTGTTCAAAGTCATTCGTTCAAAAGTTATATCTTGTAAAACACATAAGACGCCACTTTAAAAAAAAACTGTTTGACTGTGATATTTGCTTAAAATCATTCAAAACAAATTATGAACTCAATACACACAAGCATACTCATAGTGGGGTAAAGCCACACAAATGTGATATTTGTTCACGATCTTATCATCAGAAGTCTAACCTTGTTAGGCATATGAATATTCATAGTGGGCTAAAGCAACACAAATGTGATATTTGTTCAAGTTATTTTACTCAGAGGATTTCCCTCGTTACACATATGAATACTCATATTGGATTAAAGCCACACAAATGTGAAATTTGTTTTAAATCATTTGCTCAAAAACATCAACTTGTAAGACATTTGAGTGTCCACTCTGAGAAAAAAGAGTTCAAATGTAATATTTGTTTAAAATTTTTCAAAACAAAGTATTCCCTTATTAAGCACATGAATATTCATGGTGGATTAAAGCCACACAAATGCGAAATTTGTTTTAAATCATTTGTTCAAAAATATCTCCTTGTAAGACATTTGAGTATCCACTCTGAGGAAAAAGAGTTCAAATGTGATATTTGTTTAAAATTTTTCAAAACAAAGAATTTCTTTACTGAGCATATGAATATTCATAATGGGTTAAAGCCACACAAATGCGAAATTTGTTTTAAATCATTTTTTCAAAAATATCAACTTGTAAGACATTTGAGTATCCACTCTGAGGAAAAAGAGTTCAAATGAGATGTTTGATATTTGTTTAAAATTTTTCAAAACGAAAGTATTTCCTTACTAACCATAAGAATATTCATACTGGGTTAATGCCATTAAAGTGTAATATTTGTTCACGATCTTATTCAAAGAAATTTAGAAGAATTCAACTACCTGTTCTTCCTTAGAAATGTATCCTCACTGTTCCCTGTTATCAGGTTTTGGTTGACCATCGGTTGTCAGAATCCCTACTTGAAATCGATAATTGCACGTGTTTTTTCATTACTTAAAATTCGTGCTAATATCCAGAGCCGCACCGTCCATATGTGCGAATTGTGCAAATCACACGATGGTCAAATTTCTTGAGGCGGCCAACCAAGAACCAAAAAAAATCGACCACTGTACTCTGTCAGGTGGATTATATGCCATCTCGCTTGCACCAACGCTATCCGCGTTACAAATGTGTACACAACGAAAGCATTTCTATCGCAATTACCGCTGGGGTTAATACGTTTAGATAAAAAAAAATATATTGAGATAGAAAACCAATCCTTATGAACGTGGTGAAATAAAAAAAACTGGCTAAATAAACGCAAAATAGCACGGAGAAAAAATCCGTAAAAAAATATATATTTTCGACTTTTAAAATTCGCTAGACAACTAATTATAAGTATTTTAAAACAATAAACAATCACAATCAATAGAAAAAAATATCACCGAACCATGTATTACATACATGTGTATCCTACTCGCGCACACTTACATATGTATGTAAAGTTGTGTGATAGAAACAGAAATTCCCACCGCACGCCACTGGTATGCATGTAATACCGCTGTAAAGTCACATGCAAAGTCTCACTGAGTATATTGCTGAATATATTGCATTTAAAGTATATACATATTTACTTTCAAATGCCATTTTGTAATTTTCGTATGTATGTTTGTACAAAGAAAAGAATAAATTTATTTTTTTACCCATGCATCTATGTTTTTATTTAATTAATGGGGGTTTGCTTCCAATTTATTTTTATTTGGTATACTAAGTGCGTATTTTTTACGTTTTTTCATATTTATACCTGTGCAGAGTAGAATAGAACCGCTCGGTTAATTTTACTAGAGATGTCATATTAATTACATCTTGTTGCAATGTATTTGTTGAAAGATGTGAAAGCCCCTGACAAAATGTTCTTACCACTAGCGTAATTTGCGAAACTTGTGACAAATTTGACAAACATGTGGGAAAAACGTATTTATTTTAACACTGGTAGATAGATTGAATAGCAACCCACATGTGGTGGTGAAAAAAACTGAAACTTTTGAAACTGGGGATGAAAGAAACAAAAAATCAGTTCACGGTCAGTTTTCACCCTGTTAACACGCTGCGTTAATTAACAATTATTGACGTAAAAATAGACTTAAGATTTAATTATTTTTAAATATCAGTTGTAATTTAATATTATTATGTATAAATTATTGTGTTTTTACGTTCGCTTTAATATATTTTTTAAATTTTGAATCACAAACTTTTTTTTTTAAATAGCTCCAAAAAAACCATTTCAGAAGATGTGAAAGTGGCCATTGCAACGCTTATTAGTGAAAAGACATATAGTTACAGACAAATTGCAAAAAAATCATGTTTCTCACCCTACGGTAGCCCATATTGCACAATTAGTGCAATCGGGAGTTTCTCCAACTGCTACATTATACGACAAATGTGGGAGAAAACGAAAAACCACACCGCGAACGGATCGAAAAATCATCACCATAGCTTTGGGGAACCGTAAGGTGCCTAATAAAGGCATTCAAGCTATTCTAAATGAAGAGGGAATCAATATTTCCCCAAGGACGATGCAACGTAGATTTCGCGAAGCTAATATCAAGAGCCGAACTCCCATAAAAAAGACAAAATTGACACCAACAATGAAAAAAAAGCTCAGGAACATCAGCAATGGACTGTCGATGATTGGAAAAAGGTATTGTTTAAATATTAATATTAAACTAAAAAATACTCGATAACCTCCTATGTACTAATTTTTCATTCATTTTAGGTTTGTTTCTCTGGCGAAACAATTCTAAGGACAATGACAGATGTTGTCCAATACATCAGAAGACGACCTTCCGAGAAGCTGAGCGACGAATGCACCATTCAAACAACAAAATATAATGCATCGGTGCTGGTGTGGTCGGTTATTAGCGGAAAAGGGGCTAGACCCGTACGTTGAGGCAGGATCAATACAAAAAAAATTTTTTGGACGTATTTTTGCCGTATTTTGAATCAGAGGGGATGGATGCACATAATTACATTTTTATGCAAGATGTCACACGGCCAAAACAATTAACATTTACCTGACCACAAAAAATATTCGAATTTTGTTATGGCCAGGTAATTCACCGGATTTAAATCCGATTGAAAATTGTTGGGGGTATTAAAAAGTATTTTTATAACAGCCCTAATACTACGTTAGATAATTTAAAAGAAAAAATAATAGATACATGGAAAAATAATTCAAAAATCAAAAAAAACAATAGTCATGCATAGAGATCATACCGCGCAGAATTCGGGCTGTTATAAAAAATAGGGGAGGGACAACTAAATATTAAGTTAATTACAGTTTTTGGATGGAATCGGACATCCGACATCCATTTGCCTTTTAGCATTAATACATATCATGTGCTATCATTCCCCCGTTCTTCCACGCCTAGTTTGTATTCTTATAATCTGGGAGGGAATATTCTGGGAAATTGTCTTACCACAAATGATCAATATCTTTAGTCCGTAGCATCTTGGAATCTGGTTCCATAATATGGAGTTCCAGTGGAGTAACCCAATCCTTACAAATTGAAAGATTTCAGAGGAAATTTCTACGATATTTATATGTGAGAGAGTTTGGGTACTATACTTAGTGTACTGGGAACTTTGGGTTATGTAACCTTATTTTCCAGAAGGAATATCAGTTACATATATAACATCGGTTTTCTCCCTCACACGCGTTAGATCGAATTGCTGTTCGCGGCACAAATAATGCCGGGGCACTCGCCTTACGATGCTCTGATCTACATAATATAATAAGAGAAAGCACCGAAAGGCTTTTTATTCAAAAATTCAAAGATTTAGAAGAAAAAAAACTAGTAATTGTTACAAAGTGCTCTCCTGCGAAACTTGATGAATTTTGAAAAATTATCAACAATTTTAAGTCGTCAATAACTCATTTAATAGTACAGAAAGCTATTTTCTGGGAAAAAAAGTAAAAAAAAATTTTGGCCAGGTTTTCAGCCCAAATACCACTCGGTGCCGGGTTCGATCCCATGAGCTGACCTCGATTAAAAATAATTTTTCTGAGTATATCTGTAGTGCTGCTGGTCAGACTTGGATAATTGTCACTTCAGGTCGATCGTTTCCTATTAGAGTTTGCCAATGTTTCTGATTTCATTGTTGAAACGGTTCCCGATTAAATTTGCTAAAAACTTTCCTACTATGTCACCACTACTTGAGTAAGATTAATGTACAATAAAATGTATGTACAATTCATAGATATCTCGTTAAATTTCGAGTTTTTAGTGTCTCGTCATTCAACGACTTGTGTAATAAAAATGCTGTGTTGTTTGTAATTGCCCAGGAAGGCGCAATGGAGTTTACCTGTAGAGCCTTCATGGTATATACATATGTAAAAAAATATATCATGGTATTTATGGTTTCGAACAGAGTGGCCACGTTTCAATTCCAACTAGTAGTTGCTGGACAGACCTTGGTTTGTGACTCCAGGTTGATTCTTATCAGAGTTTGCCAATTTTTATGATTTTCATTGAAACGATTCCTGTAAATTAGTATCTCCTTTCCTATCTCTCTCGTAAATCTCAAGTTATTCAGCGTCTTGAGGTTCGCCAATTTAAGCGCGCTGTCGCCTAGTGCATCAGTAAGAAATAAGAGGCAAATTATTCTCTGAATTGTAATCGTAAGTGAACCATAAAGGGGGTTTGTAAAAATATGGTATAAATAGAAAAATTAATTCAAGCGGTGTTTTTATTGTACTGGCAATACTACCTTGGCGGCCATTTTTAATCATGTACCAAACATCCTTTGTTACGGAAGTGCTCGAGACGTTTGTGTTTCTGCTGTCGAAGTAGTGATGGAGTGCAGACTTTGCCTGTGCTCTGCCCCACCAGAGGTCTTCGTCTCCATCCATGGCGATCCTCATCCACAGCAATTGCTTACTCTAGTCACTTACTCTTGGCCCATTACTATTACTGATACCAATTTCATTAACTCTCGAAGTCATCATTATCTTTGTCATTTGCAGGTAAGGAAAGGCGATCATCTGCCAGATATCATATGCCATTCGAGTGTCAACAATCAGGAATTGCTCGACAGCTTTCGAAGCGCTTGTCTCCAGAGTGACGAAAAGTCGAGGATGGTTCTAATCAAGACAGAGGAAGTTTTGCTGGAGGATGTAATATGGGAAGACGAGCCGGACGGTGATTTTCCAACAAACATTTCTAGTTCACCAAACAATGACGAGGTAATAGTAATGAATTTACCTGTAGCGATATCTAACAATTCTATAAAATTAAAGTCTTATAGTTTTTAAAATAAATTAAGTAACGTTTTGCTTATTTTGTAGATACACGAAGTAAAAATTACTTCAGATGATAACAGACCAGAAATGAAGAATAATAGTAACGAAGTGACACATACAACGTCCCATGCTCAAAAAAATCTGTATGAATGTGACATTTGTCACTTTACTGATATTTGCTTAAAGTCATTCAAAACAAATTATGAACTCAATACACACAAGCATGCTCATAGTGGGGTAAAGCCACACAAATGTGATATTTGTTCAAGATATTTTACTCGGAAGTCTTCCTTTGTTAAACATATGAATATTCATAGTGGATTAAAGCCATACAAATGCGAAATTTGTTCTAAATCATTTGTTCAGAAATATTATCTTGTAAGACGTTTGAGTATCCACTCTGAGGAAAATGAGTTCAACTGTGATATTCGTTTAAAATTTTTCAAAACAAAGAATTTCTTTATTGAGCTTATGAATATTCATAATGGGTTAAAGCCACACAAATTTAATATTTGTGTGGCTTTACAAAATTATTAAGTAAAAGTAAAGTAAAATTAATTAAAAACTATAATAATAAACATGAAAATCGTTATGTATTTGTAGAAAATAATGTTCGTCTATGCGTTTCTATATCATTCAACCGATTGCGATGAAACTTACATGAGTTATTGTATGCATGCCCGCGACCGTTTCTGTAAAAAAATCGCCCAAAAACGGGAACGCGATAACAGGAATTAGTCGCATTGCGACAACAACGCATGCCGGGTTCAACTAGTATAATATAAAAAATACTTTAACAAGAAGGTTTTTGCTGCTGTTTATTTGATGCCAAATATTTTTTATCTGCCTCATGTATTAAAATACTTTGTTTCAAAGTTAAAATCTGGCTATATTCGGATTTAGACATGTTTCACTGTTCTCTGATTGTTTGATTTCACCCGGCAGATTTTATATTTATATACAACCAACTTAATATAACCAATGCGGTGCAAACGATCGACAAGCGCCAGACAGACTGAACCACAGATTAACGACACGTGTACATAATGCATGCGCACTGCTCGCACTTACACTAAGCGAAATCTACCCGAAGTCCCGACATAGCTACCCTGTATACGTTCTGTACTTCTGATACTTTAGTTCCGATTTTTGCCTTATTAACCCTTTGGCTGCTACGAGGTTTTTCAATGTCCAAGCGAAAAATGCTAACATTTGTAATTATTTTGAAAAAAAATAAATATAATATTTTTTTTTACATACTTACTTCGCCGAACACTCGTAATTTTTATAATACTTTATATACATTTTTAAGAAGCAGTCGTGGACTCGTGCTCTCTCTTTCTGTCTTGCTTTTACATGCGTGCGTGCGAAAGAGATACCTACATATATACACTAAATAAGTTTTGACGATTGTTTTCCGAGGCTTTATTCTTTTCAATAATCTATTTTTAGATATCGATGTATCCTTACAACATGCGATATATTCGAAACAGGTAGCGGTCTCTCTCTCTTTCTTTCTTGGTTTTAATTGTGTACGTGTGAGCGAGACACACAAGGATGCGAAGTTTCTAATAATCAAATAATTTTTCAACATGTATCATAAACATTTTGTATGCATTTCAGTTGCATTTGATTGATTGCATGAATTCGTGACGTCTCGTGACCTATATAATTGAAAGCGGATTTCTATTGTTTTTTGCCATTTATTTTAACTCTGCAAAATGATATCGGACAGTGAAAGTGATGAAAGCGAAATAATAGCTCCTCGCCGAGGAACTCGACAAATCAGCAGCTCTACTGATTCTGAAAATGAATTTATCGATAATAATCAATTCCCAAGTAATAACTCCTTATATGACATTGACAACGAACCCGAAATTTACTTTGATGATGAACCCGAAATTGAAGAGCTTTTATTTAAAAAATTGATAAATATTTATAAAGCTTGATTGAAAAATAAATATAAATACGTATATAAAAAAAATGTTTCGTGCCACTGATGCGCTGGTGGCTCAAAGAAAGTATTGAAATACGACAATTAATGACGTCAACAACGATCGTCGTAGCAATCTTCGCCGATTTCAAAACAACGATTTATCGTTGTTGTAGCAGTCAAAGGGTTAAACTCGCCAGAAAGATCCAACTCAATTTTATTAATTACCAATTTAATAATTGCATCTGTGCATATCGAAAGGTTACTCGTCATCTGATGTGCAATCTATCTATCGTTTGCACCAAACCCATAATAACTTGTGATTAAACCAGCAGCTTGTTACTGTAACTACTAATTTGTATTATAATTCGAGACTTATATCGTGAATCTCAAAACATGTCAGCAAAGATGTCGTAAATACAAACTGCTTTAGGAAATGTAATATAAGCAATTCAAAATTATGTTTTTAATTATTAATATCTCCTACCCGTTCCCCTAACAAAATATTTCCTTTTAGAAAAGTCAAAAATGCTGTGACCACACGGTTTTTTCCACACCCTTGAACGTATCAAACTGAAAATTTATTATTTTTATTCTATTCTATTTGAATTCTTTATGTACTAACTTGAAGTTGATAAGTTTTTGGTCAGAACGCGATTTTATTAAATAACTATTGCAAATCAATTAGTTATTGTAGTATTGTTGCCATTCTGACGGTTATGACGATGGTTGGTTTTGGTCGATGTGAGCGGGTATATAAGTGTCAGAATTGACTGCGAATAAAAATGATGGATTTCATATATAATGAACTAGATAAAAAAAATATTATTGAAGAAAAAATATATAACAGCTACAAAGAATACTGTATCCAACAAAACGACATCAACTGCAGTCCTTTAATTCTTCATATGAACATTAGAAGCATAGAACGGAATATAGATGAATTTTTAACAACAATTAATAATGATCTCAAGAATCCGGCATGCATAGTATTAACAGAAACTCATTCGAATAGTGAAGTGACGTACTATATACCGGGATATACTTATGTATCAACTACTAATCGTATAAATAAAAACAGTGGGATTGCTATGTTCATATTAAATAATTGTGACATATCATGCGAGGAAGAAATTCATATAAATGGAATAAACTGCCTACATGTACAAATTAAGTATTATAACAAAAAAATTGATATTATCCCTATATATAGAACGCAATCATCTACTGTCTGTTTGTTAATAGAAGAACTAAGACAAATATTATTAAAATTTAAAAACGCAAATGCAATAATTTTAGGTGACATAAATTTAAATATATCACACGATTACACATCGAAGAACAAAGATAACTACCTAAACATGATGGCGGAATTAAATTTTGTACCGTGTATTTACTCTTACACTAGAAACATAAATGGGCAACGTCCATCGTGCATCGATCATATTTTCACAAATATAAAAGATATAAATGATATAAACTTGGGAATTATAAAAACTTCAATTACCGACCATTACATGATTATGCTACATTATATTTCAATCACACCTCAGACGATAAATCAACATTACAAACAAACTGCTAATACTAATAATGAAATATCTGTTATTAATAATGTATCTTTGATAAATAAATTGTCATCTGTACTTTGGTTAGATATTCTCCAAAATGATAACGTTAACGAGTGCTGTGAAATATTTGAAAATAGATTAACAAAGTATATTAATGACTCGAAAAAAATTATTCAAATAAGAAACTCAGCAAAATTTCGTAAAATCAAACCGTGGATAACACATGGACTAGTGGTATCTATAAGACATAAAGAAAGGCTTTGAAAAAGAAACAAAAAAAAAACCACTAGATATACATAAAATTAATTAATCATTTTAGAAAATACAAAAATAAATTAGTTTCTTTCATAAAAAATACTAAAGAAAAATATTATAAAAACAAACTTGATGATTCTGAAAACGACAGTAAGAAAGTTTGGATAATAATCAATGAAATTCTGGAAAATAAACAGTAAACTAAAAGTAATACCATAAAAAATATAATACAAAAGAAAAATATAATAAACTGTACTGAGGAACCCAAAAAAGGAGCAAACGCTTTTAACGATTTCTTTGCAAATGTTGGAAAGAATCTAGCTGATAAAATTACTGTAAAAAAAAAAAAAATTATATTGAAAAAACTGCGAACATAGAAACTAAACTAGATCTCTTCGAACCAACCAATCCGTCTGAAATAGTACAAATTATATCAAATATGCGAGGTAGCTCTGCTTCGGGTTTTGATGGTCTCTCCGTAAAAACACTAAAAATAATTACAAATTACGTTTCTACACCAATCTCTCATATTATAAACAATAGCTTTAAAACGGGAATTTTCCCGAACACATATAAAAAAACCATAATTATTCCAATATTTAAATCTGGTAACCCAGAGGATATTTCTAATTATAGACCTATTTCACTCTTATCAAATATATCGAAAAATTTTGAAAAAATTGCTAAAAAAAGACTAACTCTGTTTATAAAAAATAGCTCGATCATAAATGAAAATCAATTCGGATTTACAGAGGGAAAAAGTACCCAAGATGCCATTGCAAAAATTTCATGTATTATCCAGAGTACCTTAGACAAATCAAATAAATGTATAGGAATTTTCATTGACTTAAAAAAAGCATTTGACAGCATTTCCCATAAAAAACTTGTATTAAAATTAAAAGAAAATGGCATTGACCTCTTAGCCCTTAAATGGATAGAAAGCTATTTAACAGACAGACCTCAAATTGTAAAATTAAATCAAACATATAGTACACCACTTACAAGTATATTTGGCATTCCTCGAGGCACGGTCCTCGGACCATTACTTTTTCTAATATATGTAAATGACATTTTCTAACAGAAAATAAAGGGTGATTTAATCTCTTATGCAGATGATACTGTATTATTAGTAAAAGGCCAAACTTGGGAAATAGTTAACAAACTTGCAAATGAATATATTAATACTTGAAAATCATGGTTTGATAATAACCTACTCACACTTAATGCAAAAAAAACAACATATATATTATTCTCATTACAAAAAATACCTATAGAAAAAGTTAATATTATAATCCATGATGAAAAATGTGACTATGTAAACTGTAAACTACATGATCCTGTTTGTACTGTAATCAACTCTTCTTCTGAAATTAAATATCTCGGTGTTATTATTGATCAAAACATGAAATGGACAAGCCATATTACAGAGCTAGTAAAGAGAATAAGGAAATGTATATATATATTTGTTAGGTTAAGAAATATTTTAAATGTGAAAATAATAAAAAATGTGTATTATGCCCTTGTCCACTCTCTGCTTATCTATGGAATTATAGGTTGGGGAGGATCCTACAAAAGCAATCTAAATTCAGTAAAAGTTTCGCAAAAAATTATTATAAAAGTAATACTTAAAAAAAACTCTACTTTCTCGACAAAATCGCTTTTTAAACTATTTCCAGTACCAAATATCGATGACATATTTAAGCAAGTTTCCATTATAAAAATGTGTAAAGAAAAAAATAACAAATAATATCAAGAATTTTATAAACTAATGAGAAATGGAAACCAATTTATCACACCAAATTTTAAAACAACACAAATGGAAAACCATTATATTTTCCAAGCCATAAATAACTAAAATAATCTCCCTTCTGAATTGCGCTGTATTGCTAACCAAACAGAACAAGTAAAAAAAATTAAACACTTTTTCAAAAAAAACTTGCATTGAAAAATTTTAATGTAATTTTTATATAAAAAATATTATAATAGATTTTAAGAATTTATAATAGAACCGTAGCTTCCTTATCAGGCACAAGTAATACTCTTATCTGATAAGGAATACATGTCCAACTTTGAAATAAACATTATATCCTGTAAGTATATGTATATGAATAAATAAAAATAAAAAAGGTAAAAAAAAAACATTGATATTGAAAATCAAGCCTCATAAACGTAATGAAATTTGAAACTGGCGCAATATATACATTCGAGAAAAAATTTGTAAAAAAATAAGGTATATTTTTGACTTTTAAAATTCGGTGGATAATTAATTATAAATTTTAAAGCAATTAAATAAATAGAAAAAAAAAAAAAACTAAAACTTTTTTGGACCGAACATCGTCACATATGAAGATTAAATGCATCTCATTCGTTATTCTGTGAGAGATAGGACGTCCGCAAAAAAAAATACGGGATATAAAATCAGTTTGGATTGAACCGATTCAATAAAATATCAATTTAAAACCTTTCTTGAAAACAAACAATAAATACGAACTTTCGGAAAAATATACTTTACATATCCATTACTGAGATTAAATAAAGTAAGGCGGACCTTTCTAACAATTCGCTCCACGGGACGAACAATTTAAGAATTTTACCTAAAGCATACCATTCAAAAAGTAGTTTATTGCAGCGATTATTTTATTGGCCACTAAGCTATCCAAAAGTAACATAAGACATAAACGTAGCATTCATAGATCCATTTAAATTTTATTTATCATTAAATTCATACTATTTTGTAAATTCACACTAATCCTAAATTTATGGGGGGGGGGAGGGGGCGAGTGCCCCTCACCATGCCCCCCCATCCCAAATGACGTCCCAGCTTACAACATCTTGCTCCTGTACATTTAACCGCTTGTTTTTGTGTAGTGTCAACCAGAGAGATTTAATAAGAATAGAGGGGCCCTTACGAATAAATAATTGTTGTCAATTTTACGAGGTACGTCTCTATAAATACGCTACATCGCACGGAATACAATCGGATCAATTTACTTATAAAAATGTATCCCATGTTGTTTATTGTGTGTTTTTGAATGTATTGTGCAATTTTTACCGATGCTTGCCCATTGTACAGACTCCAGGGATGTTCAACTCGAGAGCACCCCGGAAGTCGGTTTTGTGAGATAGCTAGTGGTAAGCTTGGGCGGGGCTGGTTTCCTCAAGGTGCCTTCCTTCGTCGTCGGTGGTCTGGTCTCTGCTGATGTCGGCTGCTCTGCTATGTCCCTTTCTCCTTCGTAATGTGCGTGGGATGCGTGATGTGGAAAAAGGGAGGAAATTGTATAATAATAAAAACAGGTTGTAATTCTGTTTGTATGGTGACTGTATTTTATATATATATAAATACAAAGAATAAGCAGAGGGGGGGGGGGGAGTCCGTCGTGAAATTAGCGCGCACGTGTTCGAGAGGTTATGATAACCTCACTCCTCACGTGACTACGTGATCTGACTTCGACGAAGAAAGACCAGGATTTCCTCACTTCTCACCGGACGTATACTGAAGCTGTACTTCCAGTATCGTCTGCCGATCCAGGCTGAGCTGATCGGGACTCGGTGGTGGGAACAAACTCGGTAGCGAACAGAGATGTTCACTCGACCGAAGCGGAAAACGAATAGGAGGCGGGGACGCCCGCTCGGCGCCGATCTCCCTCCAAAACGGCTCCTTTGGTCGTAACGCCACGAAAGCTGACCATGAAGACTTGGTCGGAACATACTCCCCCCGTTGGAAGTCAGAGGATCGAATTCCAAAACAAACAAGAATTAATGGTGCACAAGCGACTAATGAAATACACAAAAACCAAGCAAATAAGCAAAAAAATAACAACAAAATAAAAAACAACACAACAAAATAACCCAGTCAGCAAACAAAATAACATTAGTCCACCGTCAGTTTCCCATCCTACATAAGCAGCTGACTAAGCCGGCAAGAAACAAACAAAAAATAGACAAACAAACAACCAAAACACCAACAAATAACCAACACCAATGCTAGGTAACAATATTGTTCAACCGTTATATGTCCCAATCTATCCTGATAGCTCCATTACAAAGCACCAATCAAACCAACAAGAGAAGCATAAAAGAAAAGCAACTCAAAAACTTAAGTTAAAACACATAAACTGAATCCACAACACAGATACAAACAACGCGCCAACTTTAATGTGGGACGTTATGAACGTTCGCCACACCGTTGCACAAATTCACTGAGTGCTGCTCGACTGGCAGTCGAGCTACTCGCCGGACTGCTCGCTTGGTGTTGCTGATGGAGGAGTAGTAGGACCTACTCCTGTGCCCCTGTCTGCCAGGGGCCGCTGCTGCATGTGCTGGTGTGGTAGCACCCTCGCTCCGGGTTGATCGACCAGATCCTCCTGCTGTTGCGCAACTAGTGGTGCGCCAACTAGGAACTGGCCAGGAGTTATGGGAGCTGGGTTGGGAAGGTCGAAAGATGTGAGGGTTAAAGGGCGCGGGTACATTGCGCTTCGGCAAGCGGAATCTTCGTTCCGCGTAAATACGCGATTCGTCCAGGGGACGCGTAACTGTCTTGACTGGACGTCTCGCGCCAAAACAAGATAACGGATCACGACCCGTTGTGTGATGGCAATTCCGAGAATCGCTTGAAACTGTGGGCGCTTCTAGAGAGCCGCCCAATATCCAGCCGAAAGCTGTATTCATCATCGCGATGCGTCCTCCTCTGTCACCGCGTGACTTGGAGGGAACTAAAATGGTACGTTTGCCATTGCGTAACATCGCATGATAGGCGTCGCTGCCTATCACCATATCCACTGTACCGGGAATATCGAATGACGGATCGGCAAGGGGGAGATGAAGCGGCAAATGGCTCCGAATCTCGGACACGTTGCGCGATGGAAGTTGATTCGCGATCTCGGGCATGATTGCGCAATCGAGATCAACACTGGAGCCCTGATTGGGGATGCGCGGTAGAATTCGAATTACCGCGCCACTAGTAATGGACGTCCTATTTGAACCTATTCCTACCAGGTTGACGTCCATCCTTTTCGACTTTAAGGCGAGTCGCCTTCTTAAGTCTTCAGAGATGAAGTTGAGTTCGGAGCCGTTATCTAACAATGCTCGAACCTTGTGCGAACGCCCATCTCCGCCGCGAACTTGTACTTCCACGGTGGATAACAGGACAGTTCGGGCGTGAGAAGGCGATACGCGTCTCACCGAGTGTAAAACCAACGATGATTTTACGGGTTTGGCGTTCTCTGATTTCTTGGGGCTCCGATAATGTTTGGCCTTATTTGAAGGCGAAGTTTGGTATGGAGTTGAGTCATGTAACATGGTGTGATGGGCATGACCGCATTTGAAGCATCTCTGCTTTGTTTGGCACGCGTGAACTATGTGCCCTGGCCTCAAGCAGTTGAGACATAGTCGACGTTTTATGGCGTTCGACCTACGCTCATCACCGCTCATTTGGCGGAATGATGGACACGCTAGCAGAGAATGACTTCCGCTGCAACTGATGCAGGAGGGGCGTTCCCTCCTCACATGCAGAACTGCTGCCTTCGGATTCGTAATGGTTCTTGGTCGAGGATTCGACTCGCCTTTTAAGACGAAGTCGGCATTTTCCATCGATTGGCACTGGCACGTTAGAAAATGCATTATTTTGCTAAACGTGCAGTCTTCATACTTGGGAGTCTGAAGCTCCCATTGCAGAAGTGTACTCCGGTCGAGTTTTCTGGTGATAAACATCACCAGAATCTCGTTCCAGGTCTCGACCCGGACGCCCAAGTTAACGAGCGCACGTACATGCATGTTGGCATCATCTATGAGACGACGCAGACTGACGTGATTGTTGCTCACGACTGGCTCGGCTTCAAGCTGTTCCGACCAAGTCTTCATGGTCAGCTTTCGTGGCGTTACGACCAAAGGAGCCGTTTTGGAGGGAGATCGGCGCCGAGCGCGCGTACCCGCCCCCTATTCGTTTTCCGCGTCGGTCGAGTGAACATCTCTGTTCGCTACCGAGTTGGTTCCCACCACCGAGTCCCGATCAGCTCAGCCTTGATCGGCAGACGATACTGGAAGTACAGCTTCAGTATACGTCCGGTGAGAAGTGAGGAATTCCTGGTCTCTCTTCGTCGAAGTCAGATCACGTAGCCACGTGGTTGAGTGAGGTTACCATAACCTCTTGAACACGTGCGCGCTAATTTCAAGTCGGACTCCCCCCCCCCCTTTTCTGTCCCCCCTGCTTGATCTCTGTATATACATATATATATAAAATACAGTCACCATACAAACAGAATTATAACCTGTTTTCATTATTACAATTCCCCCCTTTTTCCACATCACGCATCCCACGCACATTACGAAGGAGAAAGGGACATAGCAGAGCAGCCGACATCAGCAGAGACCAGACCACCGACGACGAAGGAAGGCACCTTGAGGAAACCAGCCCCGCCCACGCTTACCACGAGCTTCTACAAAACCGACTTCCGGGGTGCTCTCGAGTTGAACATCCCTGGAGTCTGTACATTTGGTCCTTCGATTCCGTATGTCTTCAGAGCTGGTCTTCCAACGTCGTCGAATCCAGGTTGGTCGTAATTAGCATTTTTCTGTTGTTGTTGCTATTTTTTTTGGTCGTCAACGTCCATTTTGTTTTTTCCCGCGTCCATTTTTTCCTTTGTTTGATTTCGTCGCATTTCAATAATGGCGTCTTTGAGTACGCTTAAAAATACGCGGAAAAGAATTCGCGCTCGGTTAACGAGAAACGCGAATCAATTGGGGGACGATCTGAGCATCTTCGAGCTCAGAATCAGGCTCGAAACAATCAGACCATTACTGTCTGAATTCGAAGCGATCCAAGCTCAGATAAACGAGCTGGACCAAGAAGAGGCGCAGGCCTCCGAATCCGTCGTGGACCTATTTGATAGGGAGCATATGGCCGCCTTCGTGCGATGCACCGAAGCAATCAATTTGCGTGAGCCGCAATTGAGCGCTTCACCGTTAGATGGCGCTAACCTCACAATGTCACCTGTACCGCAATCAAATTCGGCAATAAAATTGCCCCGTTTGGAGTTGCCCACCTTCGAAGGCAACGTCCAAAATTGGCCGCTTTTTTCACAACGCTTCTTGGCCGCTATGGCCGGCGAGAGTTCGCAAATCGCCCGGTTCCAATACTTACTAGGAAGCCTAAAAGGAGAGCCCCAACGTTTAGTTGACGGCTTGGAATTAGCTTCAGATTCATTTACGAGCGCGTGGTCCATTTTGGATCAACGCTATAACAACAAAAAAATTGTTGTTCAGTATCACCTTCAGGCATTGCTTGAAGCCGAGCCAGTCGTGAGCAACAATCACGTCAGTCTGCGTCGTCTCATAGATGATGCCAACATGCATGTACGTGCGCTCGTTAACTTGGGCGTCCGGGTCGAGACCTGGAACGAGATTCTGGTGATGTTTATCACCAGAAAACTTGACCGGAGTACACTTCTGCAATGGGAGCTTCAGACTCCCAAGTATGAAGACTGCACGTTTAGCAAAATAATGCATTTTCTAACGTGCCAGTGCCAATCGATGGCAAATGCCGACTTCGTCTTAAAAGGCGAGTCGAATCCTCGACCAAGAACCATTACGAATCCGAAGGCAGCAGTTCTGCATGTGAGGAGGGAACGCCCCTCCTGCATCAGTTGCAGCGGAAGTCATTCTCTGCTAGCCTGTCCATCATTCCGCCAAATGAGCGGTGATGAGCGTAGGTCGAACGCCATAAAACGTCGACTATGTCTCAACTGCTTGAGGCCAGGGCACATAGTTCACGCGTGCCAAACAAAGCAGAGATGCTTCAAATGCGGTCATGCCCATCACACCATGTTACATGACTCAACTCCATACCAAACTTCGCCTTCAAATAAGGCCAAACATTATCGGAGCCCCAAGAAATCAGAGAACGCCAAACCCGTAAAATCATCGTTGGTTTTACACTCGGTGAGACGCGTATCGCCTTCTCACGCCCGAACTGTCCTGTTATCCACTGTGGAAGTACAAGTTCGCGGCGGAGATGGACGTTCGCACAAGGTTCGAGCATTGTTAGATAACGGCTCCGAACTCAACCTCATCTCTGAAGACTTAAGAAGGCGACTCGCCTTAAAGTCGAAAAGGATGGACGTCAACCTGGTAGGAATAGGTTCAAATAGGACGTCCATTACTAGTGGCGCGGTAATTCGAATTCTACCGCGCATCCCCAATCAGGGCTCCAGTGTTGATCTCGATTGCGCAATCATGCCCGAGATCGCGAATCAACTTCCATCGCGCAACGTGTCCGAGATTCGGAGCCATTTGCCGCTTCATCTCCCCCTTGCCGATCCGTCATTCGATATTCCCGGTACAGTGGATATGGTGATAGGCAGCGACGCCTATCATGCGATGTTACGCAATGGCAAACGTACCATTTTAGTTCCCTCCAAGTCACGCGGTGACAGAGGAGGACGCATCGCGATGATGAATACAGCTTTCGGCTGGATATTGGGCGGCTCTCTAGAAGCGCCCACAGTTTCAAGCGATTCTCGGAATTGCCATCACACAACGGGTCGTGATCCGTTATCTTGTTTTGGCGCGAGACGTCCAGTCAAGACAGTTACGCGTCCCCTGGACGAATCGCGTATTTACGCGGAACGAAGATTCCGCTTGCCGAAGCGCAATGTATCCGCGCCCTTTAACCCTCACATCTTTCGACCTTCCCAACCCAGCTCCCATAACTCCTGGCCAGTTCCTAGTTGGCGCACCACTAGTTGCGCAACAGCAGGAGGATCTGGTTGATCAGCCCGGAGCGAGGGTGCTACCACACCAGCACATGCAGCAGCGGCCCCTGGCAGACAGGGGCACAGGAGTAGGTCCTACTACTCCTCCATCAGCAACACCAAGCGAGCAGTCCGGCGAGTAGCTCGACTGCCAGTCGAGCAGCACTCAGTGAATTTGTGCAACGGTGTGGCGAACGTTCATAACGTCCCACATTAAAGTTGGCGCGTTGTTTGTATCTGTGTTGTGGATTCAGTTTATGTGTTTAAACTTAAGTTTTTGAGTTGCTTTTCTTTTATGCTTCTCTTGTTGGTTTGATTGGTGCTTTGTAATAGAGCTATCAGGATAGATTGGGACATATAACGGTTGAACAATATTGTTACCTAGCATTGGTGTTGGTTATTTGTTGGTGTTTTGGTTGTTTGTTTGTCTATTTTTTGTTTGTTTCTTGCCGGCTTAGTCAGCTGCTTATGTAGGATGGGAAACTGACGGTGGACTAATGTTATTTTGTTTGCTGACTGGGTTATTTTGTTGTGTTGTTTTTTATTTTGTTGTTATTTTTTTGCTTACTTGCTTGGTTTTTGTGTATTTCATTAGTCGCTTGTGCACCATTAATTCTTGTTTGTTTTGGAATTCGATCCTCTGACTTCCAACGGGGGGAGTATGTTCCGACCAAGTCTTCATGGTCAGCTTTCGTGGCGTTACGACCAAAGGAGCCGTTTTGGAGGGAGATCGGCGCCGAGCGCGCGTACCCGCCCCCTATTCGTTTTCCGCGTCGGTCGAGTGAACATCTCTGTTCGCTACCGAGTTGGTTCCCACCACCGAGTCCCGATCAGCTCAGCCTTGATCGGCAGACGATACTGGAAGTACAGCTTCAGTATACGTCCGGTGAGAAGTGAGGAATTCCTGGTCTCTCTTCGTCGAAGTCAGATCACGTAGCCACGTGGTTGAGTGAGGTTACCATAACCTCTTGAACACGTGCGCGCTAATTTCAAGTCGGACTCCCCCCCCCCCCTTTTCTGTCCCCCCTGCTTGATCTCTGTATATACATATATATATAAAATACAGTCACCATACAAACAGAATTATAACCTGTTTTCATTATTACAATTCCCCCCTTTTTCCACATCACGCATCCCACGCACATTACGAAGGAGAAAGGGACATAGCAGAGCAGCCGACATCAGCAGAGACCAGACCACCGACGACGAAGGAAGGCACCTTGAGGAAACCAGCCCCGCCCACGCTTACCACGAGCTTCTACAAAACCGACTTCCGGGGTGCTCTCGAGTTGAACATCCCTGGAGTCTGTACACAAGCAATGCCTGAAGGTGATACTGAACAACAATTTTTTTGTTGTTATAGCGTTGATCCAAAATGGACCACGCGCTCGTAAATGAATTTGAAGCTAATTCCAAGCCGTCAACTAAACGTTGGGGCTCTCCTTTTAGGCTTCCTAGTAAGTATTGGAACCGGGCGATTTGCGAACTCTCGCCGGCCATAGCGGCCAAGAAGCGTTGTGAAAAAAGCGGCCAATTTTGGACGTTGCCTTCGAAGGTGGGCAACTCCAAACGGGGCAATTTTATTGCCGAATTTGATTGCGGTACTGGTGACATTGTGAGGTTAGCGCCATCTAACGGTGAAGCGCTCAATTGCGGCTCACGCAAATTGATTGCTTCGGTGCATCGCACGAAGGCGGCCATATGCTCCCTATCAAATAGGTCCACGACGGATTCGGAGGCCTGCGCCTCTTCTTGGTCCAGCTCGTTTATCTGAGCTTGGATCGCTTCGAATTCAGACAGTAATGGTCTGATTGTTTCGAGCCTGATTCTGAGCTCGAAGATGCTCAGATCGTCCCCCAATTGATTCGCGTTTCTCGTTAACCGAGCGCGAATTCTTTTCCGCGTATTTTTAAGCGTACTCAAAGACGCCATTATTGAAATGCGACGAAATCAAACAAAGGAAAAAATGGACGCGGGAAAAAACAAAATGGACGTTGACGACCAAAAAAAATAGCAACAACAACAGAAAAATGCTAATTACGACCAACCTGGATTCGACGACGTTGGAAGACCAGCTCTGAAGACATACGGAATCGAAGGACCAAATGTACAGACTCCAGGGATGTTCAACTCGAGAGCACCCCGGAAGTCGGTTTTGTAGAAGCTCGTGGTAAGCGTGGGCGGGGCTGGTTTCCTCAAGGTGCCTTCCTTCGTCGTCGGTGGTCTGGTCTCTGCTGATGTCGGCTGCTCTGCTATGTCCCTTTCTCCTTCGTAATGTGCGTGGGATGCGTGATGTGGAAAAAGGGAGGAAATTGTATAATAATAAAAACAGGTTGTAATTCTGTTTGTATGGTGACTGTATTTTATATATATATAAATACAAAGAATAAGCAGAGGGGGGGGGGGGGAGTCCGTCGTGAAATTAGCGCGCACGTGTTCGAGAGGTTATGATAACCTCACTCCTCACGTGACTACGTGATCTGACTTCGACGAAGAAAGACCAGGATTTCCTCACTTCTCACCGGACGTATACTGAAGCTGTACTTCCAGTATCGTCTGCCGATCCAGGCTGAGCTGATCGGGACTCGGTGGTGGGAACAAACTCGGTAGCGAACAGAGATGTTCACTCGACCGAAGCGGAAAACGAATAGGAGGCGGGGACGCCCGCTCGGCGCCGATCTCCCTCCAAAACGGCTCCTTTGGTCGTAACGCCACGAAAGCTGACCATGAAGACTTGGTCGGAACACCCATCTTGCGAGTAATATAAACAATCAGAGAAGTTTTTATCGGACATACGTCGAGCACCAAGCGTCAAATAATAATGCAAATGGAATTGCTCAATACTCTTTTCTTCAAATGCAAGCCGCATTGCTGCTTTTTAGTTTGCGTCTGTCAGCTGGTTTCTATATTTGTTTTAAATAAAGAGCATTACACTGAATGATCTTTCGCAATATACGATAGTGGGAAAAATAGACAATATTAATAAAGCAATTTTTGCCAAAACTTAATATTGGTTTGTTTCATTGTCAACGTATATTTCTGACCAAAATTTTTGAACCGAAATATTATTAAAATGGTTATTAAGTATTTGATAATGACAAATTTCTAATAATTCATATTTTACGTTAGCCCAGTTAATTAATCTCAATACTGAAAATGATTTTAATCTACATATTTTGTAGTACTATGAAATTTTAAATTTTATTCTATTATTTTTTATATCTCTATTATTTTAAATTTTAATTTTGAAGTTGTGTCTGTCATCTTATCTCTCAAATCACTAACAGAAGATAAAATTGAAAAATTGCCATTTTCAACTTCGGTCATCAATCAAGGCTTTTCGCTATATTTTTTAGTTTGTCAATGATGAGCATAGTTTCTATTATTGTTAAGTTTTTTGTAGTTTATAAAATATATATTTTTTTTTAAATATTAGTATTATTTACTATTAAGTCGCTGGTGGCCGCAGTAAAATCCACTAGTGGCCACCTTGGCCGCACATAGAGCGACCGGTTGTCCTGTGACCGGTTCACATTTGACTAGTAATCACCGAACCGAATGTAAAAATTACTTAGAGCGGTTTTTTATTGTACTGGCAATACTACTCTGGCGGCCATTTTTGATCATACGTCAAAACAGATACTGACCCGGCGCTGTATTCACATATATCAAAAATCCTGGGTACGGCCGTGCTCGAGACGTTTGTGTTTCTGCTGTCGAAGTAGTGATGGAGTGCAGACTTTGCCTGTGCTCTGCCCCACCAGAGGCCTTCGTCTCCATCCATGGCGATCCTCATCCACAGCAATTGGTGCAACGCATTTGGAGCGGTTGTCAGCTGCGGGTCAGTTACTCTTAGCCCATTACTATTAGTGATACCAATTTCATTACTCTGGAAATCATCATTATCTTTGTCATTTGCAGGTTAGGAAAGACGACCATCTGCCAGATATGATATGCCATTCGTGTGTAAACAATCTGGAATTGCTCGACAGCTTTCGAAACGCCTGTCTCCAGAGTGACGAAACGTCCAGGATGGTTCTAAACAAGTCTTTAAAAATCGAGACAGAGGAAGTTTTGCTGGAGGATGTAATATGGGAAGACGAGACGGATGGTGATTTGCCAACAAACATTTCTAGTTCACCAAACAATGACGAGGTAATAGTAATAAATTTACCTGTAACGATATCTAACAATTCTATAAAATTAAAGTCCTTTTTTGTAGATACACGAAGGAAAAATTACTTCAGATGATAACAGACCAGAAATGAAGAATAATAGTGAAGAAATGACACATACAACGTCTCGTGCTCTAAAAAATCTGTATGAATGTGACATTTGTTCAAAGTCATTCGTTCAAAAGTTATATCTTGTAAAACACATAAGACGCCACTTTAAAAAAAAACTGTTTGACTGTGATATTTGCTTAAAATCATTCAAAACAAATTATGAACGCAATACACACAAGCATGCTCATAGTGGGGTAAAGCCACACAAATGTGATATTTGTTCAAGATCTTTTACTCGGAAGTCTTCCTTCGTTAAACATATGAATATTCATAGTGGATTAAAGCCACACAAATGCGAAATTTGTTCTAAATCATTTGTTCAAAAATATTACCTTGTAAGACATTTGAGTATCCACTCTGAGGAAAATGAGTTCAAATGTGATATTTGTTTAATATCTTTCAAAACAAAGTATATCCTTATTAAGCATATGAATATTCATAGTGGGTTAAAGCCACACAAATGTGATATTTGTTCACGATCTTATTTTCAAAAGTCTGACCTTGTTAGGCACATGAATATTCATGGTGGATTAAAGCCACACAAATGCGAAATTTGTTTTAAATCATTTGTTCAAAAATATCTCCTTGTAAGACATTTGAGTATCCACTCTGAGGAAAAAGAGTTCAAATGTGATATTTGTTTAAAATTTTTCAAAACAAAGAATTTCTTTACTGAGCATATGAATATTCATAATGGGTTAAAGCCACACAAATGCGAAATTTGTTTTAAATCATTTTTTCAAAAATATCAACTTGTAAGACATTTGAGTATCCACTTTGAGGAAAAAGAGTTCAAATGAGATGTTTGATATTTGTTTAAAATTTTTCAAAACGAAAGTATTTCCTTACTAACCATAAGAATATTCATACTGGGTTAGTGCCATTAAAGTGTAATATTTGTTCACGATCTTATTCTCAAACAAATGGTTTCACATTTCAGACACGTTTTTGTAATTAAGTAGAGAACAAGAAAAAATAAAGTAAAATGGATAGCATTGGCAGTAGGTACTGGGAGAAGAATTCAACTACCTGTTCTTCCTTAGAAATGTATCCTCACTGTTCCCTGTTATCAGGTTTTGGTTGACCATCGGTTGTCAGAATCCCTATTTGAAATCGATAATTGCACGTGTTTTTTCCTTACTTAAAATTCGTGCTAATATCCAGAGCCCCACCGTCCATATATGCGAATTGTGCAAATCACACGATGGTCAAATTTCTTGAGGCGGCCAACCAAGAACCAAAAAAAATCGACCGCTGTACTCTGTCAGATGGATTATATGCCATCTTGCTTGCACCAACGCAATCCGCGTTACAAATGTGTACACAACGAAAGCATTTCTATCGCAATTACCGCTGGAGTTAATACGTTTAGATAAAAAAAAATATATTGAGATAGAAAACCAATCCTTATGAACGTGGTGAAATAAAAAAAAAATGGCCAAATAAACGCAAAATAGCACGGAGAAAAAATCCGTAAAAAAATATATATTTTTGACTTTTAAAATTCGCTAGACAACTAATTATAAGTATTTTAAAATAATAAACAATCACAATCAATAGAAAAAAATATCACCGAACCATGTATTACATACATGTGTATCCTACTCGCGCACACTTACATATGTATGTAAAGTTGTGTGATAGAAACAGAAATTCCCATCGCACGCCACTGGTATGTATGTAATACCGCTGTAAAGTCACATGCAAAGTCTCACTGAGTATATTGCTGAATATATTGCATTTAAAGTATATACATATTTACTTTCAAATGCCATTTTGTAATTTTTGTATGTATGTTTGTACAAAGAAAAGAATAAATTTATTTTTTTACCCATGCATCTATGTTTTTATTTAATTAATGGGGGTTTGCTTCCAATTTATTTTTATTTGGTATACTAAGTGCGTATTTTTTACGTTTTTTCATATTTATACCTGTGCAGAGTAGAATAGAACCGCTCGGTTAATTTTACTAGAGATGTCATATTAATTACATCTTGTTGCAATGTATTTGTTGAAAGATGTGAAAGCCCCTGACAAAATGTTCTTACCACTAGCGTAATTTGCGAAACTTGTGACAAATTTGACAAACATGTGGGAAAAACGTATTTATTTTAACACTGGTAGATAGATTGAATAGCAACCCACATGTGGTGGTGAAAAAAACTGAAACTTTTGAAACTGGGGATGAAAAAAAAAAAATCAGTTCACGGTCAGTTTTCACCCTGTTAACACGCTGCGTTAATTAACAATTATTGACGTAAAAATAGACTTAAGATTTAATTATTTTTAAATATCAGTTGTAAATTAATATTATTATGTATAAATTATTGTGTTTTTACGTTCGCTTTAATATATTTTTTAAATTTTTAATCACAAACTTTTTTTTTTAAATAGCTCCAAAAAAACCATTTCAGAAGATGTGAAAGTGGCCATTGCAACGCTTATTAGTGAAAAGACATATAGTTACAGACAAATTGCAAAAAAATCATGTTTCTCACCCTACGGTAGCCCATATTGCACAATTAGTGCAATCGGGAGTTTCTCCAACTGCTACATTATACGACAAATGTGGGAGAAAACGAAAAACCACACCGCGAACGGATCGAAAAATCATCACCATAGCTTTGGGGAACCGTAAGGTGCCTAATAAAGGCATTCAAGCTATTCTAAATGAAGAGGGAATCAATATTTCCCCAAGGACGATGCAACGTAGATTTCGCGAAGCTAATATCAAGAGCCGAACTCCCATAAAAAAGACAAAATTGACACCAACAATGAAAAAAAAGCTCAGGAACATCAGCAATGGACTGTTGATGTTTGAAAAAAGGTGTGGCGGCTCGCTTATACGACATGGTCGAGTTTGGTTGCCTTCCTGCGAGTGGGGACCAACTCGGCTGGGTTCGGAGAGCCACTACTCACTCTGCCTTTAGCTGTCATATAATAAACACGTGCATTAACATGCCAGTCGTCTCATTCGTTCATCCCCCATAACTGGTGACCCCCGACATCGAGCCACGCAGCCTCGATAATTCAGCATGCCGCTGCTCATCCCTGCCTCGCCGAGCCAGGCGGGAAAGCTACCCGCCGCGCCGCCATCGCCATCGACACAGCACGTCGCGGCCCGCAGGTGACAATAAACGAGCAGACACGGCTCGATGACAGGTGCTTAAAAAAAATGGGGGAGCGAATGAGACGACGATCTTGACAGCTGGATGTGGAGTCATGCGCGATCCAGTACACATAGAACGGTCATCCAGCACCACAAGATTCATCACACACCACCTCAGCACCATCATCATCATCATCATCAAGGCCCCGTCCGTCTCCACGAGCGTCGTCACGCCGAGACGGGCGGTAGCGCTACAACACCTCCACGAGCCACAACGACTCACAGTCCAGCTCGGAGTATCATCAACCACATCGATGCCCCTGCCGCCCCCGCCGCCCCACCAACCGACATCAGCCTCGGAAGAGCGGCGCCGGCGCAGCATCGCATCGGCGCGACCATCGGACCAGCCGTCACCGCCCTCGAATGTACCGACCATTCAGGGCAGTACACCTACACAGCGGATGACCCACGTCAACATTTTTTTTCTCCCCACTCAATAATTTTTTTTTCTCTTTGTGTAACAATATTTTTTTTCTTTTGTAAAATTTGTTTCTTTGTAATTTTAGTATCGCTGATGCTGGGGGGGGGGAGTGATGTGGCGGCTCGCTTATACGACATGGTCGAGTTTGGTTGCCTTCCTGCGAGTGGGGACCAACTCGGCTGGGTTCGGAGAGCCACTACTCACTCTGCCTTTAGCTGTCATATAATAAACACGTGCATTAACATGCCAGTCGTCTCATTCGTTCATCCCCCATAAAGGTATTGTTTAAATATTAATATTAAACTAAAAAATACTCGATAACCTCCTATGTACTAATTTTTCATTCATTTTAGGTTTGTTTCTCTGGCGAAACAATTCTAAGGACGATGACAGATGTTGTCCAATACATCAGAAGACGACTTTCCGAGAAGCTGAGCGACGAATGCACCATTCAAACAACAAAATATAATGCATCTGTAATGGTGTGGTCGGTTATTAGCGGAAAAGGGGCTGGACCCGTACGTTGGGGCAGGATCAATACAAAAAAATTTGTTGGACGTATTTTTGCCGTATTTTGAATCAGAGGGGATGGATGCACATAATTACATTTTTATGCAAGATGTCACACGGCCAAAACAATTAACAACTACCTGACCACAAAAATATTCGAATTTTGTTATGGCTAGGTAATTCACCGGATTTAAATCCGATTGAAAATTGTTGGGGGTATTAAAAAGTATTTTTATAACAGCCCTAATACTACGTTAGATAATTTAAAAGAAAAAATAATAGATACATGGAAAAATAATTCAAAAATCAAAAAAAACAATAGTCATGCATAGAGATCATACCGCGCAGAATTCGGGCTGTTATAAAAAATAGGGGAGGGACAACTAAATATTAAGTTAATTACAGTTTTTGGATGGAATCGGACATCCGACATCCATTTGCCTTTTAGCATTAATACATATCATGTGCTATCATTCCCCCGTTCTTCCACGCCTAGTTTGTATTCTTATAATCTGGGAGGGAATATTCTGGGAAATTGTCTTACCACAAATGATCAATATCTTTAGTCCGTAGCATCTTGGAATCTGGTTCCATAATATGGAGTTCCAGTGGAGTAACCCACTCCTTACAAATTGAAAGATTTCAGAGGAAATTTCTACGATATTTATATGTGAGAGAGTTTGGGTACTATACCTAGTGTACTGGGAACTTTGGGTTATGTAACCTTATTTTCCAGAAGGAATATCAGTTACATATATAGCATCGCTTTTCTCCCTCACACGCGATCTCACTCGCACGCGTTAGATCGAATTGCTGTTCGCGGCATAAATAATGCCGGGGCACTCGCCTTACGATGCTCTGATCTACATAATATAATAAGAGAAAGCACCGAAAGGCTTTTTATTCAAAAATTCAAAGATTTAGAAGAAAAAAAACTAGTAATTGTTAAAAACTAGTAAGTGCTCTCCTGCGAAACTTGATGAATTTTGAAAAATTATCAACAATTTTAAGTCGTCAATAACTCATTTAATAGTACAGAAAGCTATTTTCTGGGAAAAAAAGTAAAAAAAAATTTTGGCCAGGTTTTCACCCCAAATACCACTCGGTGCCGGGTTCGATCCCATGAGCTGACCTCGATTGAAAAGAATTTTTCTGAGTATATCTGTAGTGCTGCTGGTCAGACTTGGATAATTGTCACTTCAGGTCGATCGTTTCCTATCAGAGTTTGCCAATGTTTCTGATTTCATTGTTGAAACGGTTCCCGATTAAATTGGCTAAAAACTTTCCTACTATGTCACCACTACTTGAGTAAGATTAATGTACAATAAAATGTATGTACAATTCATAGATATCTCGTTAAATTTCGAGTTTTTAGTGTCTCGTCATTCAACGACTTGTGTAATAAAAATGCTGTGTTGTTTGTAATTGCCCAGGAAGGCGCAATGGAGTTTACCTGTAAAGCCTTCATGGTATATACATATGTAAAAAAATATATCATGGTATTTATGGTTTCGAACAGAGTGGCCACGGTTCGATTCCAACTAGTAGTTGCTGGACAGACCTTGGTTTGTGACTCCAGGTTGATTCTTATCAGAGTTTGCCATTTTTTATGATTTTCATTGAAACGGTTCCTGTAAATTAGTATCTCCTTTCCTATCTCTCTCGTAAATCTCAAGTTATTCAGCGTCTTGAGGTTCGCCAATTTAACCGCACTGTCGCCTAGTGCATCAGTAAGAAATAAGAGGCAAATTATCCTCTGAACTGTAATCGTAAGTAAATTTTAACCATAAAGGGGGTTTGTAAAAATATGGTATATATAGAAAAATTAATTCAAGCGAAGTTTTTATTGTACTGGCAATACTACCTTGGCGGCCATCTTACATCAAATCATGTACCAAACATCCTTTGTAACGGCAGTGCTCGAGACGTTTGTGTTTCTGCTGTCGAAGTAGTGATGGAGTGCAGACTTTGCCTGTGCTCTGCCCCACCAGAGGCCTTCGTCTCCATCCATGGCGATCCTCATACACAGCAATTGGTGCAACGCATTTGGAGCGGTTGTCAGCTGCGGGTCAGTTACTCTTAGCCCATTACTATTACTGATACCAATTTCATTAACTCTCGAAATCATCATTATCTTTGTCATTTGCAGGTTAGAAAAGGCGACCATCTGCCAGATATGATATGCCATTCGTGTGTCAACAATCTGGAATTGCTCGACAGCTTTCGAAGCGCTTGTCTCCAGAGTGACGAAACGTCGAGGATGATTCTAAACGAGTCTTTTAAAATCAAGACAGAGGAAGTTTTGCTGGAGGATCTAATATGGGAAGACGAGTCAGATTGTGATTTGTCAACAAACATTTCTAGTTCACCAAACAATGGCGAGGTAATAGCAATAAATTTACCGGTAACGATATCTAACCATTCTATAAAATAAAAAAAAGTCTTATAGTTATAGTAAATTAAGTAACGTTTTGCTTATTTTGTAGATACACGGAAGAGAAATCACTTTGGATGATAACAGACCAGAAATGAAGCATTATAGTGAAGAAGTGACACATACAACGTCCCATTCTCAAAAAAATCTGTATGAATGTGACATTTGTTCAAAGTCATTCGTTCAAAAGTTATGTCTAGTAAGACATATTAGCCGCCACCTTATAAAAAAACTGTTTGAATGTGACATTTGCTTAAAATCATTCAAAACAAATTATGAACGCAATACACACAAGCATGCTCATAGTGGGGTAAAGCCACACAAATGTGATATTTGTTCAAGATCTTTTACTCGGAAGTCTTCCTTCGTTAAACATATGAATATTCATACTGGGTTAAAGCCATACAAATGTGATATTTGTTCAAGCTCTTTTTCTCATAAGCCTTCCTTCGTTGCACACATGAATATTCATAGTGGATTAAAGCCATACCAGTGTGATATTTGTTTACGATATTTTGCCCTGAAGACTTACCTCGTTTCACATATGAATACTCATATTGAGTTAAAGCCATACAAATGCGATATTTGTTCAAGATCTTTTACTCGGAAGGTTTACCGCGTTATACATATGAGGACTCACACTGGCATATCACACAAATGTGATATTTGTTCACGATCTTATCATCAGAAGTCTAACCTTGTTAGGCATATGAATATTCATAGTGGGCTAAAGCCACACAAATGTGATATTTGTTCAAGTTATTTTACTCAGAGGATTTCCCTCGTTAAACATATGAATACTCATAGTGGATTAAAGCCACACAAATGCGAAATTTGTTTTAAATCATTTGGTCAAAAATATCAACTTGTAAGACATTTGAATGTCCACTCTGAGAAAAAAGAGTTCAAATGTAATATTTGTTTAAAATTTTTCAAAACAAAGTATTCCCTTATTAAGCATATGAATATTCATAGTGGGTTAAAGCCATAAAATTGTAATGTTTGTTCACGATATTATTCTCAGAAGTCTGAACTCAAATGAGATATTTGCTTAAAATCATACAATTTAAATAAAATTTGATCTCAGTTCACACAAACGTATTCATAGTGGGGTAAAATCACATAAATGTGACATTTGTCCAAAAAACTTACCTTTCGAGACATATGAGACGCCACTCCAGAGAAAGACTTTTTAAATGTTAATATTTGATTGGAGCCTTTTAATGTAAAATATGACCTTGGTCTACACACGAGTATTCACTTTGGGGTCAAGCCACATAAACGTGACATTTGTTTAAAAGCATTCATTCAAAAATCTGCACTTGCTAACATTGCCGGCCTTACACCCTATAGCGCCCCTAGAATTTTTTTATATTTTACTATTGGAAACATCTCTTATGTCTAATTTGATGTTACCTCCATCAGTCATGTTCACATCGTCCTTTTCACTATTGGAAACATCTCTTATGTCTAGTTTGTGTCGACGAGGTAATTGTGTGACGACGATCGGTCCCAGATGTTAAGGCGACATTGTTTGTTTCGCACCCCGGTTGTTGCTACTGGGGGGGGCTTTTCTCGTTTTCCGATTTCTTTGGATTGAATGAGCACGGTTTTTGGCATTTGAATGCCTTGGCACCATGTTTTTTGTGGAGGTAACATAGTATTTTCTGGGAGGCATTTCGTTCTCAAGCTTGTTTGTAAGTCGAACAGTTTTGGCTGCGGCTGCGCATTTTTAATTGTTGTATTTCACGTTCGCGATCGGCCAGTTTTCTCTGATATTTTTTGATTTCAGCTGCCATTTCCATAATATTGGGTTCGGGTATGCTGGTCGCTTCCTTCGTTACTTCGTAAATCTCTTGATTGTGGTACACCTCCATCAATTCATCTGCGGTAGCGGCCAATTGTTGGAGCGTTGGGTCAGGCATGGATTTTAGTATTGCCTGCGCGTGCTTGGGGAGGCTTTGCATCCACAGTGTTTTTACTATCTGGGAGTCAGGGTGCTGTTTACCAGCTAATTCTCGCATCTGGCGCAATAAATGCGATGGTTTCTTGTCAGTGAGTAGGCGGGTGGTGCGGCGTTCCACTGATTCGCCTAGTCTTTCGAGTATTGCGTTCTTCAATTTTTCGTATTGTTCTCCATTTGTGCGTGGTCCAGCTACGATGTCGCTGACGAAGGACACGGTTTCGTAGTCCAGGGCTGCGACGAGGCATCCATATTTCGTACGGTCGGCTATTATGCCGGCACCATCAAAGTGAGCCTCTGCAATTCCGATCCACAGGGAGATGTTTTCCTTGAAAATCGGTGGTAGGCGTAGCGCTATGCGTGCTGTCTCCAATGGTGCTGGGGATTCTTGTACATTTGGCGGTTCTGGATCTCCGTTCACTGACATGTTGTTCTAAGTTTGCTTCGATTGAGGCTGCGGCTGCAGCCTCAACCGAATACAGCTGCCAAAGCGGGACCGATTAATAATTGATGCAAATATTGCAATTTAGTGACATTCGAATATTCCGTTTTATTTCCTATTATATTCCTAAAAGCTTGTTGAAATGATTGCCATTCAGATGGAGCTCCCTGAAATGTGGGAATAGTTAACGTCGGTAACTTATCTCTAGCAAATTTAATTGTTGCTTGCTCTACCTTTAGTTGATTATCTTGAATGGATTGTCTATCTTATGTCGCTTTAAGATTTTTAACTGTTATTGTAATCGCGTCGTACTCTTCGTCTATTTTAGCCGCTTTCGGTATATCTGTAAGGTTATCTAAATACTCGTAATGGAGTTTTTGTACATAGTCGTATGCTTCTTTAATGGTTTGATACTGTCCTTCATTTATTTCGGAGGTTTTGTCTATTTTTCCTTTTAGTCTTTGTAACGCGCCCGAATACCTTAATTCTATTGACGTCATTGTAACTTCTACTTTGTTTTCTTTCGCTAATGTTTTTATCGATTGAGTCTGACTTCGAGTCTGATGTACTCTAGAGCTTGACCTGTCTCTAATAAATTCTAAGTTCCTAGTTGGACTTCGACTCTTACGCGACTTGGAAGTTGAAACTTCTATTTCCTCGTTTTCAGAACTTGACATTTGTTTCAGAAAGTTGCACTATTTCGTCTCATAAATAAAGTTATCCTCTACTGTAGCCGTCAATTGAACTATTAGTAGAGATGTGGTAACAATATTCAATAATTAACCGTGAATCTTTATATTCTACTTTAACTATTATCACCAGATTCTATCCAACATATTTTGGAAGAAATTACAACACCTACTTGGTGGGTACTAGTAAAAACAACCCTGTTTTAAAACACCGTGACTTATTGTCGCAGTTACCGTTCCTACATACATTACGGAACGTAGAAATATACCAAAATTGGTATGTACTTGATTTAAGCCACCTTCAGGCTACAAGTCTGACCACTGTGTTAGACACCGTGTATTGTTTCATCACACATTATGAAACGAATGAACTTCCACATTTATTGTGGAGGGGGGGGGGGGGGCTAGCTGTGACTTATTGTCGCAGTTACCGTTCCTACATACATTAAGGAACGAAGAAATATACCAAATTTGGTATGTACTTGATTTAAGCCACTTTCGGGCTACAAGTCTAAACACTGTGTTAAACACCGTGTATTGTTTCATCACACATTATGAAACGAATGAACTTCCACATTTATTGTGGAGGGGGGGGGGGGGGGGGCTAACTGTGACTTATTGTCGCAGTTTGAATTCAACACGTGCTTTACACTACATCTATTGATTTTACACTTTTAATAAGAAATTCGATGCGACCGATGAAACATTCCTTCGTGTGCGCGATATTATTATATACGATTACGTGAATTAACTGTTGTACTTTAAAACATATTTTAAAAACTGTCCTACCCACATGATTGCCTTTTGAAAAGATGGCTTGTGATTGAATACATTCACTTACTTGATATCCTTTGCGCCGTTTATCTGATCGTTCTGATAACTTCGGATTACCTCTGTGTCCCATGCGCCTTTGTAGGCTATGTTTTTATGTATTTAATTTTTGGCGTCCAATCACGCGGTCATGTACTTCTGTATATCAATCAATTTATTGCTGAAATAGAAGCAAATATATTATTAGTATTGGAAAGGTAGGAATAGTATAAAAAGGGAACGATACCGATTTCTTAATAATTGACATCCATTTTTTCTCGACCACGTTTATCCTTTTGGTTTGTCCGTTTGGTATTGTGGCTTAGGTTACTGGTGTCCGGTTCGAAGTGACCATCATGGAAAAGACTTCGATATTGGTTTAGATGAAGTTTATTGATGTGTAAAGTTATACACGTGGGTACAAATTTTGAATCAGCTTCGCGTCACGAAAAAAAACATTCGCGAACGCTCCCCCAAAGCTGACTCATGGGATCACTGTTTTTGATTCGAAATAGCACAAGTTATGTTATATTCCTACACCTCCATCAGTCATGTTCACATCTACGTCAGCCATGTTCACATCGTCCTCTTCACTATTGGAAACATCTCATGTCTAGTTTGATGTTACCTCCATCAGTCATGTTCACATCTCCGTCAGCCATGTTCACATCGTCGTCTTCAATATTATCCGTCGTCCTAATTGAATCAGTAGTTGATGATCGACTTTCCGTGTCCGGTCGCACTGGAGAAGCGTTTAAAGTGGTTAGAGACGGCGATGCTGAAGGCTGTGTAGGGGTCATCACTAGTACGAATCCAAAGCGCGCCGCTCATTATTCAATTGTTGTAAATGCTTTGTAAAAAAGGTTCGGCAAACCTTAAACAATGCATTTACAAAATTTGAACAATGAACGGCACGCTGGTTATCCGGGCTTTAGTCATCACCATCTGATCATTTGACATCTTTGGTGTTTCACCGGCCCCACTTGAATCGGAGTCAATGGGCTCTGCTTGAGCAGACATTTCTCGTTCTCCGAACTCGAGCTCTTCATCATCCCACTTGAACTCTTCTATTAGCTTCTGCTTCAAGGTCGTCCATGACTTAATTCCCCATTCTATATCCAGGAACAACTTCGCTGTTCCTACGCAATATTCTCTCCCGTAGACCAGTTGCTGCAGGGGCGTCCAGTGGAATAACTTCGCAAATTCTTCCATGCGCTCAATCCACTGGCTGATTGGCACACCGTCGATCCCCTCAAACCGTGGCGCGTAAGTCTCGAATTAGTCTCTATCGAAATATGGCACTTCGTCTTCTTCTTCCTCTTCATCCTCGTCGTCATCGTCTTCGTCTAAGTCCGCGAACCTTTCCATCTCCGACGTACTAGTGACGCTGCCGCTGCTCCTTTGCTCCCCGTCCCTGGTATCACTTCCAACAGCAGGCACATATCATACAGCTCGTTTAAGGTGAAAGCCTTCGCGGCTTCCAGCTTTGCGTCGTAGTTTGCGGGTGTGATCCCCGTAAACCTCTCCACCCTTCGCCTCGTGTCCCGGCCGCCTAACTTCCCACAAACCAGACGGTGCACGAGCTCCACCGACCTCAGCTCAGCATACCTGATGTTCGTTTTGATACTCGAGTGCTCGCCGAGTCTCCACACGTAGTCGTTCACGTAGTCGTCCATGTTGTGTTAGGTGTTGCGCGTCCCTTACCTCGACTGTCACAGTTCCACATCGTCGTCTGACCGCTCCTGGCTGGCACTGGAATATCTTCATGTATACCGGACGAGCACCCAAATGTAGGTTCCGGATGTGAAGGATTCCAAGTGAAAAGCTCAGATTCTTTTTGGTTTTTAAAAAAAATATTGCAAAGAAATTACAGAACAAATTAAAAAATCTGCAAAAAAGGCACGCCGCTTTGCGGCGCCCCCCGGCATTGCGGGGTCTGCGGGCGCGGTAGTTACGCCACTGCTGTGTTGGCTTGCATCCGTATCGAGGATGAATTGGTCGTTAGGTCGTGGATGCGTCAACACGGGAGCCATTATCAGTGCCTCCTTTAATTGCTCGAACGATTCCTGACACTGATGTCCACTAGAATTTTCTGTCCTTTTCCAACGTGCTGAGGTACCGCGCTCCAGCCAGTCGATCTAGTGTGTCGTCTATCCGAGGAATGGGGTGTGAGTCCAACTTGGTGACCGCGTTCAAACGTCGATAATCAATGCAGAGGCGTGAAGATCCATCTTTCTTCACCATCACAATAGGATATACCCATGGACTGGAAGCTGATTCTATGATACCTCGTCGTAGAAGATCGTCAATCAGCTGCCTGACTTGTCGCTTTCTGGCTAATGGTGTCCTCCTCGGTGCTTGCTTGATTGGTTTGGCGTGTCCCACATCGATGAAGTGTACAGCTTTCGTAGTACGGCCGTGACCGTCCTTGTTCCAAGCAAATGCCACTGCATTCCGTTGTAACATTTTATGTACAACGGAATGTTTTCAAAAAAAATATTGCAAAGAAATTACAGAACAAATTAAAAAAACTGCAAAAAAGGCACGCCGCTTCGCGGCGCCCCCCCGCATTGCGGGGTCTGCGGCCGCGGTAGTTGCGCCACTGACTTGCTGCCGTTGTTCACACGATAGACATTACGCAAAGGTTTGTTCTAGCTTTGTGATTGTCAGGTTTTCCACTGATGCGTTCACTCTTCGTAGTTTAACTTCCACCCCAGACTCAGCCATCGATATGTTAAGTCCATTCCTAGAAGGTCTTTGTCATGGATATCGGCCACGGCGAAATTCCACTTGATTATTTTGGTTATGACTTGATCTTGGCCTCGATCCATTTTACGATGTGTAGGTAGGAGGGAGATTTTGACGTCTGTCTCGCTCTCCTCCTTTTGACGTTCAGCATTTTATACTGGTTTCTGGGAAGTTGTCGATATAGTTCTAAATTTAGAACAGAAATCTCTGCGCCGGTGTCGACAACCATTTGACACGGTATGTCACCAATCGCTCCGTCGATTTTCGGTGACCCTCTTGAATTTAACGGTACAGCACGGGTATTGTGTTGGGCGTGGTGATCATCATATCCCGTTCTTGGATGATCACTGCTCGTTTTCCGATGATGGGGTTTCGGATCTTTTGTCGTCTTCACGCGAGTCTTTGAGTCGACGTGCCGTAGTTTCTCGACAATTCCTGTTTATATGTCCCAAACTTCCACATTTCCAGCATCTGATGTATTTGGGATCTTTCTGTTAAGAACCCCATTTTTTTCGGTAAAACGTCTTGGTTGGGCTTTCTACTGTGAAAAGCGTGCTTCTGTGGCACGGGTCGTGATGGCTGTAGTTTCGGCCAATCCTGCATGCGGCCTGATGTGTCCTTGCTGGTGCGAGCGAATTTTGTCGCCTCGTAGACCGCCTCAGCGACTTTTACGACTTCCGGAAGACTCGTACTTGGGCTTAGTCTAGCCACCGCTGCTTTGACTTCTGAATGCATGGTGCTGTTTATGAACATGCAAACAATCACGCGTTCGAGAGCTTCGGGCGCGAAACTCATCCTCATCCTCTCGTTCTGGATCCCATTTTCTTCCGCTGGCCTTTTCGAAGTGTTGGTATACGGATGTCCGATTGCCGTAGCGTGTTATAGGACGGGATGTTGTGACCGAAACCAACTATAAAAAATAAGTTTTTATAGTTGTCTCGTTAGCGGCGTGTAACTTTGTGCATGGGTCGTTAAGTTTTATAGGTCCCAGATGACCAGGCGACATTGTTTGTTTTGCACCCCGGTTGTTGCTACTTTGGGGGGCTTTTCTCGTTTTCCGATTTCTTTGGATTGAATGAGCACGGTTTTTGGCATTTGAATGCCTTGGCACCATGTTTTTTGTGGAAGTAACATAGTATTTTCTGGGAGGCATCTCGTTCTCTAGCTTGTTTTTAAGTCGAACGGTTTTGGCTGCGGCTGCGCATTTGTAATTGTTGTATTTCACGTTTGCGATCAGCCAGTTTTCTCTGATATTTTTTGATTTCAGCTGCCATTTCCACAATATTCGGGTGTGCTGGTCGTTTCCTTCGTTACTTCGTAAATCTCTTGATTGTGGTACACCTCCATCAATTCATCTGCGGTAGCGGCCAATTGTTGGAGCGTTGGGTCAGGCATGGATTTTAGTATTGCCTGCGCATGCTTGGGGAGGCTTTGCATCCACAGTGTTTTTACTATCTGGGAGTCAGGGTGCTGTTTACCAGCCAATTCTCGCATCTGGCTCAATAAATACGATGGTTTCTTGTCACCGAGTTAGAGACCAGTGAGTAGGCGGATGGTGCGGCGTTCCACTGATTCGCCCAGTCTTTCGAGTAATGCGTTCTTCAATTTTTCGTATTATTCTCCATTTGTGCGTGGTCCAGTTACGATGTCGCTAACGAAGTTGGACACGGTTTCGTAGTCCAGGGCTGCGACGAGGCATCCATATTTCGTACGGTCGGCTATTATGCCGGCACCATCAAAGTGAGCTTCTGCAATTCCGATCCACAGGGAGATGTTTTCCTTGAAAATCGGTGGTAGGCGTAGCGCTATGCGTGCTGTCTCCAATGGTGCTGGGGATTCTTGTACAGGTGGCGGTTCTGGATCTCCGTTCACTGACATGTTGTTCTAAGTTTGCTTCGGTTGAGGCTGCGGTTGCAGCGACGTTGCGATGTTCTTCGAAAGGGTTGATAGTCGTAGCAGTGAAGGTGCGATGTTTGTTGAAGGGGTCACCAGTTATAGGACGGGAGGTTATGTTGTGACCGAAACCCGGCCTATGGAAACTTGTAGATAACAGAGGATATTATTTTTTCTTCAGTATTGTCAGTACAGAAAATTCACGGGGAAGTGGGCTAGTTGCCTGCTTCAGGGGAAAAGTCTGGACTGGACCGCCGCTCATTGTTCAATTGTTGTAAATGCTTTGTAAAAAAGGTTCGGCAAACCTTTAACAATGCATTTACAACATTTGAACAATGAACGGCACGCTGGTTATCCGGGCTTTAGTCATCACCATCTGACCATTTGACATCTTAGGTGTTTCACCGGCCCCACTTGAATCGGAGTCAATGGGCTCTGCTTGAGCAGACATTTCTCGTTCTCCAAACTCGAGCTCTTCATCATCCTACTTGAACTCTTCTATTAGCTTCAGCTTCAAGGTAGTCCATGACTTAATTCCCCATTCTATATCCAGGAACAACTTCGCTGTTCCTACGCAATATTCTCTACCGTAGACCAGTTGCTGCAGGGGCGTCCAGTGTAATAACTTCGCAAATTCTTCCATGCGCTCAATCCACTGGCTGATTGGCACACCGTCGATCCCCTCAAACTGTGGCGCGTAAGTCTCGAATTCGTCTCTATCGAAATATGGCAATTCGTCTTCTTTACTATCTGGGAGTTAGGGTGCTGTTTACCAGCCAATTCTCGCATCTGGCGCAATAAATGCGATGGTTTCTTGTCACCGAGTTGGAGACCAGTGAGTAGGCGGGTGGTGCGGCGTTCCACTGATTCGCCCAGTCTTTCGAGTAATGCGTTCTTCAATTTTTCGTATTGAACTCTTCCTTCTGGGATAAAAACGTTGCCCCCGAGTTCTGCATGTTGGTACAGGATATATGGGATCACTTTTTTTGATTCGAAATAGCACAAGTTGTGTTATATTCCTACAGTGTTATGAGTTTCTCCATTAGTAGCTGGTAGTCGTCCTGCGTATCCTGTGGAAACCGGCAGACGTAGTTCATGGTCGCGCCACGCATCGCTGCACACAGCCTCGTCGACAGATTTTGTGATCACTGAAGTCGAGCTGTGAATCGGAATCTCGCTAGAAATTCCTCCCAGGAACCTGACCCATCGTATGTCGGGAACTCTCGATATTTACCACGGTGAAATTCATTGACCGGTTCGTGAGCGATATGCTGCGGTGATAACCGCATTTTAACCGATTCGTCTTTTGCTGGGGCTTCTTTCTACGCCGCTTGTAGTGTCGCCATTTCCTTTTCCATGGCACGAAGTCTGTCCTCCAGTTCTCGGGTTTGACTTCGTTGTGGCGTTGCGTCGATCTCCGGCGGTTGCTCTGCGCATTTTCAATTCTGCTGGTTGCCCGTCAATGTAAGATAGCTGAGTGGTCCTCTCTCGCCTTTGAATGCCGTCAAATGCAATGCGTTACCACATCAAATGCGAATCGCGGCTTACACCACAACTCAGCTTTCGTCAGATCTCTTCGGTCTCCGACGATTTCTATTTCTTTGTTGCTCTGCTCATCTCCGATTCCACTCGACTGACACCAATGTTGCGTGGAAGTGAAGTGGGGGTTTCCAGGATCGGAGTGAAAGACGCATTGGTGCTGTAGAAGCGGTTTATTCGTCCGCTCTCGTCGACGCTCCCGGTCCGAATGCCTTCCAATTCGAAAGCGCCCCATATTTATACTGTTACGGGGACAAGTAGGAGATGGTGTAGAATATTATAGTCACAGATTTTGTCAAATGATTATATTCTTTAATTAGCTGTAAATATAAACGAGATTAATGTACAAGTTACTAGTCTCGAAGTGCTAGTTAGGTAGTTTAATCACAAGTGCCTTGTGAGACTGTTTGATCGCAAGTAACTATGTAGTAATCATAAGTTACTAGTAAGGCAGTTTAATCACAAGACTTTTATCGCAAGTGATCAGTTAGATTGTTTGATCGCAAGTGATCAGTTAGAGTGTTTGATCGCAAGTGATCAGTTAGAGTGTTTGATCGCAAGTGATCAGTTAGAGTGTTTGATCGCAAGTGAGGTTCAATAGATCTAACATGAGCATTTATACACAAAAGAATGATAAGTTTTAACCAATCACAGAATGTTGGTAAATAACAAAGTGATTAAGATACAGAGCAACATCCGTGTGTAAGACAGTTTTAATATTTGATTTATGTATCCTTTGAGAGTATCGAGACATTATTGAGTAGAAACACAATTTATCATAGAGATAAATAGTGATAATAATATTTTTAGGGTTTACACGTATCGTGGGACAAAATGCAGCTATAGCAATAAAGATTATTAAAAGTAATACTTTGGATTTCAACAGGCCATTAACTATGTCGTCTTATATAACAATCGTGTTAGAAACTCGCATAAATTATAATAGATAAAAGTTAAGTAGATAGGATTGAACAGAATAGTTGATTGTACAGTGCGGAAGCAATAAAGATATTGAAAGTCTCATAAATAATGAGGGATAACTTTAAGAGATAACATCATAAGTAGTTAAAAATGAAACAGATGTTCAAACTTAAGGTTAAAGGGTATTATACATAAGTATATACATAGGTTGTAAGATCCTACCACATAACAATACATATTGGGCTTAACAATCTATTGGTCCATGAGTCGGGCGATCCTATTGGCCGTTACATACGGCTCATTCATACGTAGAGGCCATTTTGGCGGGAACGAGAGATCAGGTGATCTGCGCTAGTAAACCATCGGTCCACGAGCGCCACTCACCTAATCTCTACGTTACAATATAATGTATTATACTATAATACCGAACTATTTTGGTAATACACTATTAAATATTGTTCTAAATTTTGTATGGTCATACGTCGATGCCTATCATTAAAAATATATTTTAAAAGAAAACGATCGTTCGACATCGACCGACGTTGTGGGTGAATACTTAAAATAGGTGGAAAAAGATTTAGTGGATTCCTAAGAGAATGAAGCAAATGATATATCTGAAATACATACATACATATGTGGATTATTGAAAAATTTAAGTTATGACTGATGCTAAAATTATTTAGATCTGCCCGTGGACAGAATATCACTTGACAACAAAAGAACACCTAAAGCTACTTCTATTAATATTACATTTCTCTGGATAATAGTGACTGCTGGCAAGTTATTCTGCAATATGAAAGTAGTAAGAATCATTGTTTTAAAATAGGATATCAAACAAAGAGGTGGCATTTGTAAAAAGCTCTGCCACAATTATTTGGATTCCAATGGATTACCATAATAAATACTAAATCATAATTATCAAGTCAACATTTACTTTATATACTTTAAAGGCATTTTTTTGTTATGTTAATTCCACGCTGTAATTTAATATAAAATCAATTAAGTTATGTTAAGCTACTTATATACACCATTATTTTATTGTACCATTTCTCAAAGCGAGTGTCGAATGAGGCATAGCAGAGAAGTGCATATATGTATATTGAATTAAAATGAAGTTACCTGTATAATTTTTTTTATTTTTATTTTATTACAATTTATCAAACACACTCTTCTAACAGATTGCTCCAAAGCGGCGAAAGGTGGAAAATATCACATTCAGTCTCGGCAGCAACGATTTCATTAAGAAGTCGAATAGCTCTTGGAATAGGAGCCATTCGAAAAAGAACTGTGCGGTCAGGAGGTACAGCCAGCAAATGATGATGTCTACCACGCACATAGTGATTAGGGACATAAAGTCCCAACTGCTCCAGCAACAACGGGCATGACGTATTACCACGTAAGAGCAGGAGAACGAAACGAATTAATGAGAAGTTTCTCCGAAGTTCAAGGGAATTATACCCAAGCATGCCCAAAAGGAAAGGAGTGGGGTAGAGATATAGGTAATACCCATATTCTTTCCTATATAGGAAACGAAGAAATGCTTTTTGCACTTTCTCAATCATCAGAGAGTAATTTGCTTCATGCGGATTCCACACAATCGCATTATACTCTAGCTTACTTCTCACAAGCGAATTGAAAAGCAAGCGACAAGACAAAGGATTGGAGAATAATCTTGCATATCTCAAAACAAATCCAAGTCGACGAAAGGAAACGTCAGCGACTTTCTTGATATGGTTGTGATAGGTGAGTTGAGGATCAAAAGTGATACCCAAATCGACCATATATTCCACACGCTTCAACAAGACGGATCTAATGGAATATCCGTGACAATAGAGCGAATGTGCACGTCCATAGCTCATAATTGCACATTTATTTAAATTAAGTTCAAGGCCTAAACTAGAACTGAACTCCAAGACAGCGTTAATATCAGCTTGAAGGAGAGAGGCTTGCCTCTTATCCTTGACAGCAAAAAAGAATTTAACGTCGTCAGCAAACAAGAGACATGATGTATTACATAAAACTCTAGGGAGGTTATTAATAAGAATTGTAAATAGTAATGGGCCTAAAGTGGACCCCTGAGTAACACTAGATCGAGTAAAAAATGAAGGAAATTCATAAAGACCATATCTAACAAATTGCTTCCTATCACTAAGATAAGAAGCAAAGAGTTAAAGAAGACGCGTTGAAAAACCCACTTTAGCTAACCTGATCAAAAGAGCGTCATTATTGACTTGATCAAAGGCTTTACGAAAGTCAAAGTAGGCTACATCAACTTGCTGACCAACGTCAACTTTAGACATGATCAAATGTGTGAAGCAGGCGAGATTAGTGGTAGTGGAACGACATGGTGTAAAACCATGTTGCTCATCACATAATAATCTTTTAAACTGCGTAAGAATCAAACGGTGAAGAATGATGTCAAAAATGTTGTGAATAGCCGAGATAATAGCAATAGGTCTATAATTTTCAACCTCATTTTTAGAGTCACTCTTATGAATAGGAATGACTAGATAATTTCCATTTTTCAGGATAATTACCAGAAGCAAAAATAAGGTTAAAAATAAACTGAAGAGGCTCTAAAAGCGAATTACAGCATGCCTTTAATACGTCAGGGGGCACACCGTCAGGCCCAACAGATCCTTTCAGCTTCATAATAGCCATCCTAACATCTCCAAGCGAGACCCGCGGAATGTCTATACCGACACCCTCAGTACCAATTTGTGAAGCCAAACTAGCATTAAGGGATGGTTTTCTCTGGTCAAAGACAGAGCTAAAAAAATGAAGCAAAAGCATTAGCGATCTCAGGACCGTAAAAACTTTTATTACCAAATGAGAATGAATGCTCAAGGCCATGTGAAATATGCTTACTCTTAATAAATCTGAAAAAGTGGTTAGGATTAACCACAATAGCACTCTCCATCTCATTAAGATAGACAGTATATCGCTCACTCACACCACGTTTCACGATCTTCCTAAGAGTCCGGAATTTCTCATAGTCACAAAATGATTGGCTACGTTTCCATCTTCTATGAGACAACCATTTTGCACGCACATCACTTATAAGTTTGGATCCAAACCACGGTGGAAATACCCGACGATGTTGTTCCGAATTAGGATAAATGATGAACCGAGGAACATAACTGTCAAATATATTATAAAGTATATTATACAAAAATTCAACAGCATCACCAGTATTCATGAGGTACATTTGGCGCCAGTCAATTGAACGAACCTCATTATAAACCAATTCAGAATCAACACGAGCAAAATTCCATCGCAGTGAGGAAACCCCAACCGATGAAGAAGCTGAAGCAGCTCTCACAGAAGAAAAAAACAGAAGCTCAATATGTAATGCATCATGATATAGGTCCTCAGGGATGATCGCAGTTCCTTTTGGGCATTGGATCATCGTTGCTGACACATTAAATTCATTCACTAACATAATATCAAGCATACTTGGATTAATGGGTGAACCAATCTGTATTATGTCGCAATAGGAAATCACAAAATTAAATTTATTGCGGACATGAATATTAGCACTAGGTAGATGCTAATATTCATAAAATCACCCATTATTAACAAAATATCACGTTCATTCATAAAATCACGCACATTCATCATATTCACAAACAATAACTCGTATACGTCCTCTTTTGCAGCAGGTGGAATGTAAACCACACATATAAACATTCTCAAAAATATAAAATCAACTCTCACCCATAAGTCCTCACCAGATAGAGTTTCAAAATTTGTCATCCGGACTGACCGATCTACTCTATCGCGACGATGCACCCTCCAGAAAGAATCAAAAAGTTCAGCATCAAAAAATGATGAAGTCAACCATGTTTCCGTTAGTGCTACCATATCATCACAAATAGTAAAAACGGCTGAATTAAACGCAGCCAGTTTTGTCCTGAGACCTCGTACATTTTGGTAATAAATTACCAGTTTTCGGTCTCCCAGTTTGGCGCGTGACTTTTTTTGAGACAAGAAATGGCAGTTTTGATTGAGCCAACGGAGGTTGAGCCAACGGAGACGAAACGGAAGAGGAAGCAGAAGAAGAAGCCAACACAGTCACAACAGCATCACGACTATCAGGACCATTTGAGCAGGCAGATGTAGGAGAAGAGGCAAACATCGACGTCATGCGACCGTTTCCATGGAAGATTCACCAATACTTGCAGACGTAGTTATCAGGCTTCTAACATAGCTAAAATTATGACATCTATGGTCAGACATTACAAACATCGTAAACAATACATTAATAAATAACATTTTTCATGTAACAATACGAATTTTTACATTCAATAATCATCCACAGAGACATCCATGGAGAAAAATCTGGCGAAACCTGAGATATAACAATAACACTGAGCAACAAAAAATCACGTTTTTGAGGTTCCAAAGCGGAGACTAGCCAATCTTTACTAAGTTTGACCCACTGAATTCGAATATGATATTGATTTTTGTTGGTGGGTGATCGTTTACGAGATATGAGTGTTTAAAAAAATCCGCGATATTTACAGTTTTTTGGCTTTTGCGGTCTTTAACTCAAAATTTAGGATTGTTACGCTCAAAGTGAGTATTGGAATCAATAGTCAGATATTTTTCCTATTAATGGTTATATTTCATTGCTTTAAAATACTTATAATTAATTATCTAAAGAATTTTAAAGTCAAAAAAATATATTTTTTTTACGGATTTTTTCTCCACAGTGACAGTGTATGTGTTTCGTCGTCGTCTTGTCGACCAGCTCGTTCTGGAACGGTGCGGGGTGGGGTAATTAGAAAGCCACGGTTTTTGGTTATGACCTTGTTTATTGATTTGTATGAATGATGCCGAGCTGGGGAGTACGCTCGGCGCCTCTGCCCCATTGCGGAGGCTGTGAATGAGCACGCCAACCCTTCAAGCATCGTAACCTGTGCACCGCGGTAATATGTGTTCTCCGAACAGCACTTCGGTCTAATGCGTGCGAGTGAGATCGCGTGTGAGAGAAAAAACCGATGTTAGTTAGTGTTTTGTCCCTATATGTATGTACGTAGCTGACAAACTCAACGAGTCGTAACTCGTAAACAATGTATACCGCGAATATCCAAAGGTTACGATGCTCTGTTATCCCTTTCGCCCACTCAATGATAAGAATGAGTGAAAGACAAAAGGTGAGAGCAGACGGTCCGATTTGCATACTTATTATTATTATTATTTTGTCTTTTTTAACAAAGTAGTATCGAAAGTTTTGTCCATCCCATTCAGCAATGCGTTTGTTGAACGCATTTTTTCTATAATGGAATCCATTTGGAGAAATGACAGAAATAGAATGCGATTAAATTTAGTTCGAACTGGCAATTCGGATTAATTTTGATATGGATTGCGAAAATTTTTACACATCTTTAAAAGCGGTCTCCGTAACGAGCCAGAATCTTAAATTACAGAAAACGCAAATATCGGAAGGCAAAGATCGAAAATCGAAAGATGTTAAGTCGAAAGATCAAAAACCTTTGAACAATACGCGGCACCTTCTGGGTCCGGTGACTACTGATATGACAGCTGTCAAACTACATAGTATTATAGTCACGCAGAGAACTACCTGGCTACGGCGTTTGTGCTTCTGCTGCCTTTGTAATGATGGAGTGCAGACTTTGCCTGTGCTCTGCCCCACCAGAGGCCTTCGTCTCCATCCATGGCGATCCTCATCCACAGCAATTGGTGCAACGCATTTGGACCGGCTGTCAACTGCGGGTCACTTACTCTTAGCCCATTACTATTACTGATACCAATTTCATTAACCCTCAAAATCATCATTATCTTTGTCATTTGCAGGTTAGGAAAGGCGATCATCTGCCAGATATGATATGCCATTCGTGTGTCACCAATCTGGAATTGCTCGACAGCTTTCGAAGCGCTTGTCTCCAGAGTGACGAAAAGTCGAGGATGGTTCTAAACGAGTCTTTGAAAATCAAGACAGAGGAAGTTTTGCTGGAGGATCTAATATGGGAAGACGAGTTGAATGGTGATTTGCCACCAAAAAATTCTGAACTCAATTCACACAAGCATATTCATAGTAGGGTAAAGCCACACAAATATGACATTTGCCACCCCAAAGAAAAACTGTTCAAATGTGATATATGTTTAAAATTTTTCAAAACAAATAAAATCCTCACTAGACATATGCATATTCATAGTGGGTTAAAGCCACACAAATGTAATATTTGTTCACGATCTTTTACTCAGAAGTCTACCCTCGTTGTACATATGAATATTCATACAATGTTAAACACGTACAAATGTCATATTTGTTTAAAATCTTTTAATTGGAAGTCTTCCCTCGATTCACATATGAATATTCATACTGGGTTAAGGACATACAAATGTGATATTTGTACAGGATCTTTTACCAAGAAGTCTAACCTCGTTAAACATATGAATAATCATAGTGGGTTAAAGCCACACAAATGTAATATTTGTTCACGATCTTATTCTCAGAATTCTAGCCTCGCTAGACATATGAATAATCATAGTGGGTTAAAGCCACACAAATGTAATATTTGTTCACGATCTTATTCTCAGAAGTCTGGCCTCGCTAGACATATGAATATTCATACAATGTTAAAGACTTACAAATGTGATATTTGTTCAAAATCTTTGACGCGGAGGTCTCACCTCGTTACACATATGAATATTCATACAGGGTTATTAAATACTTACAAATGTGATATTTGTTCAAAATCTTTGACTCGGAGGTCTTACCTCATTTCACATATGAATATTCATACAGGGTTAAAGACATACAAATGTGATATTTGTTCAAGATCTTTTAGTCTGAAGACTTACCTCGATAGACATATGAATATTCATAGTAGGAAAAAGCTATATAAATGCTATATTTGTTTTCAATCTTATTCTCAGAAGTCTGAACTAGTTTCACATATGAATATTCATAGTGGGTTAAAGGCACACAAATGTGATATTTGTTCACGATGTTATTCTCAGAAGGCTTCCCTTGTTCAACATATGAATATTCATAGAGGGTTAAAGACATACAAATGTGATATTTGTTCAAGATCTTTTACCAAGAAGTCTAACCTCGTTAAACATATGAATAATCATAGTGGGCTAAAATCACACTAATGTAATATTCGTTCACGATCTTATTCTCAGAAATTTGACCTCATTAGACATATGAATATTCATACAATGTTAAAGACTTACAAATGTAATATTTGTTCAAAATCTTTGACGCGGAGGTCTCACCTCGATTCACATATGAATATTCATATAGGGTTATTAAAGACTTACAAATGTGATATTTGTTCAATATCTTTTACCAAGAAGTCTAACCTCGTTAAACATATGAATAATCATAGTGGGTTAAAGCCACACAAATGTAATATTTGTTCACGATCTTATTCTAAGAAGTCTGACCTTGTTAGACATATGAATATTCATACAATGTTAAAGACTTACAAATGTGATATTTGTTCAAAATCTCTGACTCGGAGGTCTCACCTCGTTACACATATGAATATTCAAACAAATGTGATATTTGTATGAATATTCATTAAAGACATACAAATGGGTTAATGCTACATAAATGTTATATTTTTTTTCGATCTTATTCTCAGAAATCTGAACTCGTTTCACATATGAATATTCATAGTGGGTTAACGGCACACAAATGTGATATTTGTTCATGATCTTATTTTCAGAAGGCTTCCCTCCTTAAACATATGAATATTCATACTGAATTTTGAAAAATGTTTGACTCGATAGAATAATAATATTTTCGATATTTCGAAATTTAAATTTGTTATCAATGTCAGGAAATTTGGTACGCAGAAGGTACTTTTAAAGTATTTTGAACAATTTTATACAATCCACGGCCTAGAAAACAATGTGGCTCTACCTTTAGTATACGCATCGTGGCTGCTTCTTTCATTTTAGTCAGTGTATATAACGACGTATTCAAGAAAATGGGGTCGTCGATTTAGTGAACAAATATTGGCTGACCATCCTAGTATATGGAAATTCTTATACTAGGTTCTCGTTCTCGGTCTCGATTATATACGTGGGATTGCTCACAACTTATCATATTAATCGTTGTTGAATTTTTATGTTGTTTTATAATGTAACAACTGCCATTCAAATTAACTTTTGCAAGTGATGTGTCACCGATCATAATTATTGTGTAGTGAAAAGACTGATTAGCTTTTATATCAATTGTGTAAATTATTTTATATTTTAAATATTTGTATACTAGTGCATTAATTAAATATTGTATTTTCAGTGCGTTCCAGTAAATTGTTATATTGTAAATATGTAAACTATCATAATTATTGTGTATTAAAAAAATCTCAAAAGTTTTTATTTCTTTCAATTTTAAAAATGTTACTGTGTACTTTTTATTATTCCCATTATTTAAATAATTTTAACATACATATTCATATTTACTTTTTCTTTATTTCATAATTTTCAACTCCAGCTACAATTTTTGTAATATTTCGCTTGAAATTTTGAATAGCAAGTGGAGACTCTTGTCTCTTACAATCTTAGACTAACTGTCGCCAGAAGATAAAGAGCGATATTGATTTCGTAATTTGTTTCCATTCGATTTCTTGTTTGAAAATAGGTTTGAAATTTTGTTCAGTAGAACTCAAAGATTGTTAATGATAACAATGCCAGCTGTTCTCTTGAGTAAGTATCAAATGAAACATAATGTTTACACAAATCTTCGTCTTTTTCTCGTGTTCGGGTAAAAAATATACATATATAAGAAAAAGATGAACAGAGAACATATGTGTGGTAAAAGTATATTTACCAGTTGTAATATATTCCGATTAGCCAAAATATGTTTAATCTATCCCATATAGTTATTTCATATGACAATGGATTTAAAATGTGACTTATCGCAATCAGTCGATATGTAAGTATTCACCAACAGATGATCCGCTTGAAATACCATATAAGTGCTCATCATATGACATTTCTTCGCTGAATTCCGTTTCTTCTATCTCCTTTATGAATATGATTTATAGAACCTAGGCTTTCAATGAATGCAACTTGATTTTTTATTCAAAGTACTGATTGTCACTTAATAAAATGGCACTTGACTTCTTCGGCAATTTCAGTCGGTATGTCTCTATTAACTATTAATTGATAGTGTAAGTATTCAATAGTTTCGAAAAAATCAATTAGAGTAGACATTTAATAAAAAAGTCCTAAAAATAGTGTAAGTTCGTGCGTACAAGTTAATTTACAAGTTGAAACTTATAGATATGAAATTTCAGTTCGATACACGGTTTAGGATATACACATAATAATTCAAAGAAAAATGACCACTAACACGAAAACCTTGTGAACTTAATAAGAGATAAGTAAAAATAATGTGTAACGCGACGTCCTTCCGGTCGTCCCGTCGGTTGGCATGTTGTTTCCATACGTATTATAGAAATTGAAATCGAGCTCCATTCTTCAGAAATGCTAGCTCCTTTAGATTTAGAAGTTGAAAGACTTTAATATTAGAAAAAATATCACATCCAATATTATTAGACTTACATAGTAACAAGGGATATTTGTTTTTTTTTCTTCCCACATCTCCATACTCCAAACATCTGGCCAAGAAGACAAACATATCGCATCACTATCACTACTATCATTTATTATATTTATACTACTAGATTCTAAATTGATTTACTTCGTTTGGCAAAAAAAAATTGTGTCGAACATAAATTTCGTTTTGAAAAACTATTTTTATAATTTTAAATCAAATTTAAATACGTATATTGTAAATGTATAATGCAGTAAACAAAACAATAAACATACATATGGTTAAACTACTTAATGACTGAACATGAATTTTACTATTTAGCACTGTCTCTAAAATATTATTATTAACTAGAATTAAATTAACTAATTTAAAACTAGGAGTAAACAACTATTTAAAATAAAAATAAAAATATTATCGCCCGTTTAACTCAAATGATGAGAACGAACTAAAGAAAATACAGTATCATGTTATTTGAGCCACTTGCCATTTGCGCACCCATTACTCTGTTGCGGCTCGCTATACGACATGGTCGAGTTTGGTCACCTTCCTGCGAGTGGGGACCAACTCGATTGTGTTCGAAGTTAGCTACTCACTCTGCCTTCAGCTGTCATAAATAAAACACGTGCATCAACATGCCAGTCGTCTCATTCGTTTATCCCCCATAACTCCTTAATTTATTGCGTAATTTCTCGTGACCATACAAAAAAAATCAGACTTTTTTTTGCATTGTGCAAGAAATGCATCCTCAAACCAATCTTCGAGCGATGAAGATTGTTCTGCTATATTTTTTTGCAAATATGGGATACACCGTTATCGATCACTGTCAAGCTCCGTCCGAAGGGTCGAATTGGAATATATCACCATCAAGTTAGTATAAACAATTCTATATAATTTCAACGAGACCGCTCCAATAAATATACGGTCCGATGTATATACTGCACGATACCGCGTATTTGACTCCGTATACGCGTGTTTTTTTTATATTTAAAACTATCTAAAAAAAAAATCCCGCGTACAGCATACCGCATCCCTCGCTGTGTGATCACGCCTTTAACGAATATGTTCTGTACACTCTCGTATTTGGCTGTTCTCGTATAGTTTTGGCGAGAATGTGGAGCGGGCTTAAGGCAGGGAAGGTATGTTGACCGTATCCCGGCCTAACGAAACACATGTTGTGTAGTTTGTAAGAAGTTATTTATTGCTCTGTAGGAATCTCGTCACCGCAATCGAAACATCTATTCCGATGGAGGATACATTTCTCACGCTCAGCCATTGACGTCATCTTGAGTCGAGAAACCCCCCCAACAAATCAAGCGGAACGACGCGAAGTCGAAGAAGACCTGCATCCATTAAAGTGCAGCTGTACAAACAACAACTACATCGTAACCCATTGAATAAACATCCAGACTCACTGGAACAAAGGGTGATAAAAACTAAATGAGTGGAACGACGCCACCTATTCGAGAATATTCCACCCTAACAAATCAAACGGAACGAACCGCATTCCTCGCATCTCTTGCACACGAACCGCATACAGCGGACTACTATATAAAACCACACAGCGGGCTCAACATCAGTCAGACTTCAACAACCACCACGACAACAGTCGACATCCAGCTTCTGACCAGCCACCCCTACACTACCCTACAATGGAAGAACGGTTGCAACTCAGAGCAGATCCAGAGCAACAACACATTGCAGATCCAACGGCCGCCACGACACCAGTCAACAGCCAATAGCCGTCTCGAGAACACTACGATTCCAGCCGCTTCGAGAAACTTCCTCAAATATTCTAATACACTTGTACAATAACACTGTTCGACAAATGACGACTTTTAAAATGTTTCAGAGACGAGATATAACTTTTCTTATAGATCTATGCCCAGTGAACACGAATCTGGTAATAAAAAGTGTTGATTGGCTCGAGATTCTATATCTTGGTGTTGTTTGGTCGATTTCTCAAAATATGTTAATTTCCTGTTAAAAATGAATATTGGAATCTACAGTCGGGTATTTTATCTTTCATTTGTAGTACTTTTCAGCTTTCAAATCTCTCTAAGTAGTCGTCCAGTTCAAATCAAATGTCAAAATTACGTATTTTCACTTGGGATTTTTTTCCCACTGTTAATACTATATTATATTGAGTATTTTCTATTGAAACATGTTTATTAGGATAGTTTTCTGGCCACACTATTTTTTGATTTCGTTTAAAAGGGGTAATTGGATGTGTGGTGAATTTTAAACCGGTTAATTTTCGAGCAAAAATTTCGTATTAGTAGAGAACATATTTGTGTTGCGTGCGCTGCATCATTCTCCGCTGTAATGTGCGTCATTGTATACAACGATATAGAGTGGTCACAAACTTTTTTCAATGTGTTTTTAAATAATTTTGTAATGAAATAATTAGAAGGATTTCAATTTAATAATATATTTATTGAATACGAATATGTATAACGTAAAAATAAGTATCAGTACATTTTAAGCACCCGAATAAAAATAAAAATAGAAATGGAAAATAAAAACAAAAATCAAAATGAAATTAAATACGAAGATAATGAACATTTCAAAGATAAATAATTGTGAAAAAATAAAAATATATCTATATTAAAATAAAATATTATGTTATATATGTTCTGATATTGAAATATCAGAACATATATAGGAATAAAAACAAAAAATTTATTTTTTTTAAGTTCTTTGTACCTACTTAAAAAATAATGCTTTCGAAACAAAAATATAAAAAATTGAAAAATTAAAAATATTTATTTATAAAAATGAAAAAAACATGAATAATATAATGATAATATTTACATACATATATCACAGATATAAACATGATTGATAACTGGTTTTCCTCGATAAATTACATTGCCTTCATCTTTTTCGTTTGTATAAAAATTCTGGTTCAGCTCGACTCAATGTCCAGCAATAATCCGCTAACATTGTTGAACTGCATTTACCCTGGTACCGCTTGGTATTTAAATGAGAATGGAGTATATGTATCTTCAATGACATATTGCAACCTAATTTTTCATATGACGACAAAAGATTAGTGTGGCCAGAACACTATCCTAATAAACATGTTTAAATAGAAAATACTCAATATAATATAGTATTAACAGTGGGAAAAAATCCCAAGTGAAAATACGTAATTTTGACTTTTGATTTGAACTGGACGACTACTTAGAGAGATTTGAAAGCTGAAAAGTACTACAAATGAAAGATAAAATACCCGACTGTAGATTCCAATATTCATTTTTAACAGGAAATTAACAGATTTTGAGAAATCGACCAAACAACACCAAGATATAGAATTTCGAGCCAATCAACACTTTTTATTACCAGATTCGTGTTCACTGGGCATAGATCTATAAGAAAAGTCATTTCTCGTCTCTGAAACATTTTTCGTGTCGAACAGTGTAATTAGTCAAACAACTTAAAACAAACACAACAGTGTTTCGTTAGGCTGGGATACGGTCAACAGCTCGATAAATACATTTGTTATTGTATGTACGACGAAGTATGTATGTAATTTAGTTGCTTCGTGGAGTGAGCTATGTTCGAGGTGCTGAAGCTCACTAGCGTTGATTCTGTTGATCTGGCAGTGCGACAGTTTCTGTTTCAGTTCAACACGCGGTTGTCTTTGTCTAGGGTTGTTCTGCTTGATTAGAAATGCATTCCAGAGGGGTGCCGACATACATATGCGTGACGTGGAAGTATGCTTGTGTATTGACATCGATATTGAATAAGTACGTGATTCGATATATCCCTACAGTTTCACTCTAAAGAAATCGAGGGTACGGTCGTGCTCGAGACGTTTGTGTTTCTGCTGCCTATGTAGTGATGGAGTGCAGACTTTGCCTGTGCTCTGCCCCACCAGAGGCCTTCGTCTCCATCCATGGCGATCCTCATCCACAGCAATTGGTGCAACGCATTTGGACCAGTTGTCAGCTGCGGGTCACTTACTCTTAGCCCATTACTATTACTGATACCAATTTCATTAACCCTCAAAATCATCATTATCTTTGTCATTTGCAGGTTAGGAAAGGCGACCATCTGCCAGATATGATATGCCATTCGTGTGTCAACAATCTGGAATTGCTCGACAGCTTTCGAAACGCTTGTCTCCAGAGTGACGAAACGTCGAGGATGGTTCTAAACAAGTCTTTGAAAATAAAGACAGAGGAAGTTTTGCTGGAAGATCTAAAATGGGAAGACGAGTCGAATGGTGATTTGCCACCAAACAATGGCGAGGTAATAAATTTATCAATGATGATATCTAACCATTCTATAAAATCAAAGTCTTATAGTTGTTACAGTAAATTGAGTAACGTTGTGCTTATTTTGTAGATACACGGAGTAAAAATAACTTCAGACTATAACAGACCAGAAATGAAGAACAATATTGTAAAAGCAACACAGACAACGTCCCACACTAAAAAAAATCTGTATGAATGCGACATTTGTTCAAAGTCATTCGTTCAAAAGTATCAATTTTTAACACACATAAGCCGCCACTCTGGAGAAAAACCGTTTAAATGTGATATTTGCATGAAATCATTCAGTGTAAAATTTGACCTCAGTTCACATAAGCGTATTCATAGTGGGGTAAAGCCACATAAATGTGACATTTGCTTAAAATCTTTTGTCCTAAAAACTTACCTTTTGAAACATATGAGGCGCCACCCCGAAGAAAAACCATTCAAATGTGAGATTTGTTTAAAATCTTTCAAAACAAAGTATGAACTGATTAAGCATATGAATATTCATAGTGGGTTGAAGCCATATAAATGTGATATTTGTTCACAATCTTATTCTCAGAAGCCTTACCTCGTTTCACATATGAATATTCATAGCGGGTTAAAGCCACACAAATGTAATATTTGTTCACGATCTTATTCTAAGAAGGCTTACCTCGTTTCACATATGATTACTCATACTGGGTTAAAGTCTCACAAATGTAATATTTGTTCAAGATCTTACTCTCGGAAGTCTGAACTCGTTTCACATATGAATATTCATAGTGGGTTAAAGCCACACAAATGTGATATTTGTTCAAAATCTTTTACTCGGAAGTCTTACCTCATTTCACATATGAATATTCATATTTGTTCAAAAACTTTTACTCAGAAGTCTTCCCTTTTTAAACATATGAATATTCATACAGGGTTAAAGACATATAAATGTCATATATGTTCAAAATCTTACTCTCGGAAGTCTTCCTTCATTTCACATATGAATAATCATAGTGGGTTAAAGCCACACAAATGTAATATTTGTTCACGGTCTTATTCTCAGAAGTCTGATCTCGTTAGACATATGAATATTCATACAATGTTAAAGACTTACAAATGTGATATTTGTTCAAAATCTTTGACTCGGAAATCTCAACTCGTTTTACATATGAATATTCATACAGGGTTAAAGACATACACATGTGATATTTGTTCAAGATCTTTTTGTCTGAAGTCTTACCTTGTTAGACATATGAATATTCATATTGGGTTAAAGCCACATAAATGTTATATTTGTTTTCGATCTTATTCTCAGAAGTCTGAACTCGTTTCACATATGAATATTCATAGTGGGTTAAAGGCACACAAATGTAATATTTGTTCACGATCTTATTCTCAGAAGGCTTCCCTCGTTAAACATATGAGTATTCATACAGTGTTAAAGACAAAAATGTGATATTTGTTCAAGATCTTTAACTCGGAAGTCTATCCTTATTGAACACAAGTCTGCCCATTTGAGCTAAAGCCACATAAATGTGACATTTGTTTGAAAGCATTCGTTCAAAAATCTTCATTTTCAAGGCATTTGAAGTCTCACACTGGAGATACGGCACACACTTAATGCGATATATGTTCAAAACCTTTTTCTCACAATTATCCTTGTGGCACTTAATAGTCATACTAGGTGAAAAGTATGATTGTCATACGTCCCAATTAATCGGGATCAGTTATTATAGATCAGAGGCGGTGAACCTTTTTTAATTTATATTTATTTACTGATTGTCAGGCGTGCATACTTACAAAATTTTAATTACAAAAAAATGAGCTTTCATGAATTATATTGAAAAAATTTAAACAAAATTATTTAGTAAAATTAATGAAAAATCATAATAAATATGAAAATATAATATAAAAAATACTTGATCCATGAGACTTTTGCTGTTAAGAAACCTACATATGTATGTAAAACGATGTGATAGAAACAGAAATTCCCATCCCAAGCCACTGTTATGTAACAATGCTGTAAAGTCACATGCAAAATCTCACTGATAATATTGCTGAATATTTATATAATCAATTTACATATTTTAAATATGTAAATTGTATTTAAATTTAAATATCCTTGATAAGATCTTGGTAGGGAGTTTTCTGTTCGACAATTATCCTGTGCGACGAATTTTTGAGCGACAAGAGAAGCGCGCAAGCGATTTTCGTAGCGGCGGTTATCCTGGTAGCAATTCACACTTGGGGTGTAAACCGTTTACCATATCGCTTCAACAAAATATAACCGATATGAAGCAATTGTTGATGTAATGTCTGAGATTTTAAATGTAGAATTAAATTATGTGAATGACTGGTTGTGTGAAAATAAATTAAAGCTGAATGTAAATAAAACAAAAATGATGTGGTTGAATGGTAAAAATAAAAATATATTGAATGAATGTAAGAATTGATGATAATTTAATTGAAAAATTTGAAAATATAAAATACTATAAAATACATAGACTCGGGACTAAATTTTAAGATGCACACTGACTATATAATAATAAAAATGGCTAGAAAAGTTGGTATATTATGTAGATTAAGAAATATTTTAAGTAAAAAAAGATAAATTTTAGTGTTCAATTGTCTTGCCACTTGTGGTTTATTGTGCCACTGTGCTTAATGTGTTTAGTGGCCAAGATTTAGAAAAAATGCAAAAAATACAGAATAAAGCTATGAGAGGTATTTTGAATGTGAGTGGATTTAAGAGTATTGGAAGTATGTTAGATGAATTAGGATGGATGAGTATTATAATTAGTCTAAATATTAGTACATTGTCTTTTGTTTATAAGTTAGATCATAAGTTATTGCCTAAGTACTTTGATGCTTATATAATAAGGAATAGAGATAAACTAGAAATAAGGACAAACTAGTTGTAAGTAGAGTAAGAAAAAATAAGACAGTTGGGGGGGTGTTTTTCGCAGGGGTGTGCTCATGTATAATGCCCTCCCTGAGTGCATCAGGTCTGTTAAGACCATGGACGCATTATTGCGAAGTACGAAGAGACACCTCTGTGAGGGACAGTACACATATGTAAGTTAATTATAAATTTTAGAGTTAAGTAATTAAGATGTATTTTTTAGATTAGCTTGACAGCTAAGATAATATATAAATAAATTGATTCGTCTATTAGCAGATGGTGATATCGAAATATCTTTTTATAATCGAAAAGCCAACAAATAAATAAAAAAGTGAAAGTAATACGTCTAAAACCGCAAGCATTTTTACTGTCGCTCTTACTTCCTAGAATCTAGGAATCACCCGGATTGCACCTGAAACCTGACAAATAACAACTGTTTGGCGCATTGCCTGTCCAGCTTGTAGGTGACAATAAAAAGATAACTGTTTTGTACGCTGTGGCAAAAATATTTTAAATCAATGTATAATTTTCAAATGGTAATGAAATTTTGGGGGGGGGAGGGGTGATGTTCAAAGATGATCAAAACCACCTTGGCGATGCTGCAAAGCTTGAAGGAAAATAATTGAAAATAAATTTTAAACCTATCGACTGATTAAAAAAAAATTAAATTAAAATTCTAATTATTGTTTTAAGCCTTCTAGTTAGCCAATTAGTATTTTAAAAAAGCGGCTACCAACCATTTTTAGCAACAAAATTTTTAAACTGAAAAAAAATTCCCGTCATCTTTATGATAGAAATGATTGCAAAATTTAAAACATAAAATTTTTTTAGACTAGGGTAACCAACCTTTTTTATATAATAAAATTTTTAAATTGAGAAAAAAATTTAAAAATATCATCATCTTCATGATACAATTGATTGCAAAACTTAAAATGGCTTTGTAACCTAGGGTAACCATCCTTTTTTTATAGAAAAGTGATAAAAAAAAAATTAAAATATACCATCGTCTTTAAGCTATATATAATTGTAAAATTTAAAATAAAATTTTGGACTGGGGTAAACAAACTGTTTTTATAACAAAATCAGATGAAGTAAAAAAAAATGAAAAAATATTTCCATCATCTGGTTACTAAAATACTGGTTTCCCTAGTCAAAAAATTCTTTTATTTAAAATTTTGTCAACATTCACAGCTTAAAAATGAGGGGAATATTTTAAAAATTTATTTCCAACTTGAAAATTTTTTTTGTATAAATAAAGCTGGTCACCCTAGGTAAAATATTATCATATTTTAAATTTTGCAATCATATATAGCATAAAAACGATGGGAATACTTTTAGATTTTTTTTTCGGTTAAAAAGGGTTGGTTACCCCAGTTCAAAAAATTGTAATATTTTAAATTTCGTATTCATTTATGTCATACAAATGATGGGAATATTTTTAGATTATTTTCTCAATTCAAAAATTTTGTTGTATAAAAAAGGCTAGTTACCCTAATCAAAATTTATAGTATTGTTGCGTGGACGTGAAGTGGGGGTTTACAGGATCGGAGTGAAAGACACAATGGTTCTGTGGAAGCGGTTTATTCGTCTGCTCTCGTCGACGCTTCCAATTCGAGAGCGCCCCATATTTATACATATTGGGCTCAACAAACTATTGGTCGATGAGTCGGGCGATCCTATTGGTCGTTACATACGTAGAAGCCATTTTGGCGGGAACGAGAGATCAGGTGATCTGCGCTAGTAAACCATCGGTCCACGAATTTACCAAATGTACCAAAAAAGCTATTAATCATGACATTTCAAATAATTAATCAGCCTAGTAGTTGTCGATCCTTTGCATTCAATGTTTTTCAAACATGTATCCCAATTGTTTCAAATCAGTCCCAATTGCATCGATTTTTACAAGCCTCAAATCAAGTTGCTTTCGATTTATCGTCTAACGAAATTTTTAGAAATTTTTCACGTAGATAACAAAAATATATATAATACGTTAGTTATATGTAATTTAGTTAATCATTTCAAATTAGTTTTTAATTGTCTCACCTTATATTGATTATCAAGTCCAGACCACCACATGAAAAAACTCAAAAATTTTCACACAACTCTTTCACTCTCGATGATTCGCAAAGAACTGATTTTACTTTGAATGCCTTTAAAAATGTACACATGTTTTAGTTTATAATTTCCGCTGACGGATTGGTAAAAACAATTTATTAGTTCTACAATCATTTACGCCACAGCTACATCCATTAGTCGGCAAATCTGAAATATATTTTGTTGATATTTCAAATTGTTTGTTTCCGTTGATAAGATATGTCATGAGGACACGAAGCACAAAATATTTTTTTTTCGTCTGACCCCATACATATTTCGTTCACAAGTATAAAAAAAAAACCTTGCAATAACTCGTTCACGGAGTTCATAAGTTAAGGGCGGATAGGAAGCGTGCCGTTCATTGTTAATTCTTCGCTGTGCTTTTTTCAATTTTATGAAGAAACTTTTTTTTGCACTCTAGCTTTGTAAATAGATCCAAAACGCCCTGATTCCTGGAAAAAGCACGCTTCCTATCTGCTCTTTACTCATAAGTAAAGAGCAGACCAACTTTTCGCCGTTCATTGTTCATTGTTCGCCGAGCTTTTTTCTTTTATATGATGAACCTTTTTTTATGTTCTCTAGCTTTGTAATTTGTCCTGTTTCCTGGAAATAGCACGCTTCTGGTCCTACCTCTTCTCATAAGTGAATGTTGGAGTCGTAATCGAATCGTTGTTTTCGGCTTTTTTCATAATAAAATTAATATATCGTATACGATTCGTAAAGGCAATTCTTGAAAAAAATCGTTTTTTAAAGCAATTTAAAGGTTAAATAATCTTCCGGTCTATAGTTGTTAAAAATTGTGCTTTTTAATAACAAAGATTTATAAAAGAATTTCTTCGGTGTGAATCTGGAGGTATGGCGAACACGCCAATAAACGATTTTTTCCGATTTGACGCGAATTTCAACGCCAAAAATATTCTTGATACATAAGATAACTATTTGAGTTTTGAGAATAAAAAAAATTACAACGTTTCAGTGTGTCAGTTTCAAAGACATTTATTTAATGATTATGAACAAATTATTTATTTATTTAAGTTTGGACCGTTGTAGCATTACAGGAATTCCTAATGCGCCACAATGGTCAAAAATATAACAGAAAAGACAAGAAACAAAATAATAAATTAGACATAACAAAAACAAAACATATATATACACAAACAACTAAAAATAATAATAATTATTATTATATATCGTTTATCGTCTTGAATTCATCCTATGTTTACAAGGTTTTTGTATTTCGTAATATTCTTTCTCGATTATGATTTTCAAGTTATGAATTCCATAAGTCCTCACCAGATAGAGTTTCAAAATTTGTCATCCGGACTGACCGAAACCAATCACGACAAGCAAATAATACACCACCACCACGTCGATCTACTCTATCGCGACGATGCACCCTCCAGGAAGAATCAAAAAGTTCAGCATCAAAAAATGATGAAGTCAACCATGTTTCCGTTAGTGCTACCATATCATCACAAATAGTAGAAACGGCTGAATTAAACGCAGCCAGCTTTGTCCTGAGACCTCGTACATTTTGGTAATAAATTACCAATTTTCGGTCTCCCAGTTTGGCGCGTGACTTTCTTTGAGACAAGAAATGGCAGTTTTGATTGAGCCAACGGAGGTTGAGCCAATGGAGACGAAATGGAAGAGGAAGCAGAAGAAGAAGCCAACACAGTCACAACAGAATCACGACTATCAGGACCATTTGAGCAGGCAGATGTAGGAGAAGAGGCAAACATCGACGTCACTGCGACCGTTTCCATAGAAGATTCACTAATACTTGCAGACGTAGTTTTAATATCAGGCTTCAAACATCTAGCAGCTCCCGTACAAACATCAGCAAATGAAACACTTGGGCGCAGCTCTAATGATGAAACAACATCAGTGGCAGACATAGAAGTAGTATTAGTATCACATTTTATATTCTTAATGCTCATTTCCCAATCTTTAAATCTACCAAAATGAACACCAGCAGGCCAAGAACCAGCAGAAAATAACAGGCCAGCGACAGAAGCAGGAACAGATACCTTAAAGGATGTATAAGATCCTCGTGCATTAAGAGGGGAAACCACAATGCCATCCTTTAATCCACAGATGGCACTAACGTGAGTCAAAACCTCGTCACACGAAGTGTCCAATGAGAGCTTCCATATATGTATATTGACATTCCTTTTGACGGAAACAATAATTCCAGAAGCTGCTGTTCCCACCTCAAATTTACGTCTAAGTGGAGGTTGTTCAGCCGAAGGTCGGTCAGGTAATGCGGGTTGTCCAGGTTTTTCATGATATTTGAATTATCACTAAAATACACGTATATTTCATAAAAACCGTAAACTGTGATCGACGAAGCCAAACCAGGCTTCCTCACTTCACCCCGGACGAATACTGGAGCTGGTCTCCAAATATCGTCAAACATCACCAGTCTCGAACTGGTAATTTGGGAACGAGGAAGCGAGCCGCGAAGCAGTGTTCAAGCGGCGACGGTTAAAGCGGAAGTGAGATGGCCGCGTCTAGTGTGACCAGTACAAAAAACATCGACCAGCTTTCGTGGGTCGTAAGGCCACGAAAGCCGACCATACGGCAATTAGTCGGAACAGATATAGTATAAATGGAAAAATACTACACCATCAAAAACGATTTTTTTTTTAAATTATCAATACAAAAGTGCCATCTATCCATTAACGTAAAGACATTTCATTCGACCAATATGTCTTAGGCGAACCGATATTAAGTAAATATGAAATTCGGTATAATCGTGTTTCGATATCTTGCTATTCGACCTACTCGCTTCGGTATCTTCGAATTCGACGAATCGAATTCGAAGAATTTAAAGAGAATCGCCCCTCTGACAGTTTGAATTTGAAGGTCTGACCGCACTATGCGTCAATCGAACGATCCGACACTTCACAACAGTGTGAGACAATATTAGGTAAACCACACTTGAACGACAGCGATGCGACACTACGCAGCAAATTATATCAATCATTCGTTCGGTACCTCGGAGCAAGATGGACGAAACGAACGCTATTATAGTATCTCTGATATGCGAGGAAGAAGAACAATCAAGAAAACCTAAAAGATTATGGCTACATGCTATTTCAAAGTCACGATATGAAGAAGGAGAATAATTGTCGCAAGGTAACCCCCACTCAACGACACTTGCGTCAAATTTGGTCGGAAAGTCAACTTTGTCGCACGGTGTTGTTCTACGTCATGCGACTGTCGCGCAGTGCGTTATGTCTCGTTATGTTATGTTTTTCTTAATATGAACAACATATTAAGAAAAAACATTTTAATTTAATTCAACGCTTTTTCCAAATTCCGAACAAGTTTCGTTTTCGTTTCACTCTAAAAAAATCCTTGGTACGGCAGTGCTCGAGACGTTTGTGCTTCTGCTGCCTTTCTAGTGATGGAGTGCAGACTTTGTCTGTGCTCTGCCCCACCAGAGGCCTTCGTCTCCATCCATGGCGATCTTCATCCACAGCAATTGGTGCAACGCATTTGGACCGGCTGTCAGCTGCGGGTCAGTTACTCTTAGCCCATTACTATTACTGATACCAATTTCATTAACCGTCGAAATCATCATTATCTTTGTCATTTGCAGGTTAGGAAAGGCGACCATCTGCCAGATATGATATGCCATTCGTGTGTCAACAATCTGGAATTGCTCGACAGCTTTCGAAGCGCCTGTCTCCGGAGTGACAAAACGTCGAGGATGGTTTTAAAAAAGTCTTTGAAAATAAAGACAGAGGAAGTTTTGCTGGAGGATCTAAGATGGGAAGGCGAGTCAGATGGTGATTTGCCATCAAACAATGGCGAGGTAATAAATTTATCAATGATGATATCTAACCATTCTATAAAATCAAAGTCTTATAGTTATTACAGTAAATTGAGTGACGTGGTGCTTATTTTGTAGATACACGAAGTAAAAGTAACTTCAGACGATAACAGACCAGAAATGAAGAATAATAGTGAAAAAGTGACACAGACAACGTCCCATAATAAAAAAAAACTGTATGAATGTGACATTTGTTCAAAGTCATTCGATCGAAAACATTCCCTTTTGATACACATAAGCCGCCACTCTGAAGAAAAACCGTTTAAATGTGATATTTGCATGAAATCATTCAGTGTACAATTTGACCTCAGTTCACATAAGCTTATTCATAGTGGGGTAAAGCCACATAAATGTGACATTTGCTTAAAATCTTTTGTCCTAAAAACTTACCTTTTGAAACATATAAGGCGCCACCCCGAAGAAAAACCATTCAAATGTGAGATTTGTTTAAAATCTTTCAAAAGAAGGTATGAACTCATTAAGCATATGAATAATCATAGTGGGTTAAAGCCATATAAATGTGATATTTGTTCAAAATCTTTTAGTCTGAAGCGTTACCTCGTTAGACATATGAATATTCATATTGAGTTAAAGCCACATAAATGTAATATTTGTTCACGATCTTATTCTAGCAAGCCTTACCTCGTTTCACATATGATTATTCATAGTGGGTTAAAATCACACAAATGTAATATTTGTTCACGATCTTATTCTCTGAAGGCTTCCCTCGTTAGACATATGAATATTCATACAGGGTTAAAGACAAAAATGTGATATTTGTTCAAGATCTTTTACTCGGAAGTCTATCTTTATTGAACACAAGTCTACCCATTTAGAGGTAAAGCCACATAAATGTGACATTTGTTTGAAAGCATTTGCTCAAAAATCTTCATTTTCAAGGCATTTGAAGTTTCACATTGGAGATACGGCACATACTAAATGCGATATATGTATGTTCAAAACCTTTTTCTCACAATAATCCTTGTGGCACTTAATAGTCATACTGGATGAAAAGTATGATTGTCATACGTCAGTTATTATAGATCAGAGGCGGTGAATCTTTTTTAATGTATATTTATTTACTGATTTTCAGGCGTGCATACATACAAATTTTTAATTTAAAAAAAAATGAGCTTTCATGAATTTTATTGAAAAAATTAAAACAAAATTATTAAGTTAAAGTAAAGTAAAATTAATTAAAGAACATAATAAATATGAAAATATAATATAAAAAATACTTTATCCATGTGATTTTTGTTGTAAAAGATGTTAAGAAACCTACATATGTATGTAAAACGGTGTGATAGAAACAGAAGTTCTGAACAATTGCATACAATCCACGGCCTAGAAAACAATGTGGCTCTACCTTTAGTATACGCATTGTTGCCGAATCAAACGGAGCAGACATACATACATACGTCACATTATTTAAAGAAATAAAAAAATTACTTCTGATTTTGAAGCAGCAGTCATAAATGCCGTCCAAGCCGAGCTACCACTCACTGTGCATCGTGGCTGCTTCTTTCATTTTAGTCAATTTATATACCGACGTATTCAAGAAAATGGCATCGTCCATTTAGTGAACAAATATCGGTTGACCATCCTAGTGTATGGAAATTCTTATGTTATTTTCTCGTTTTCGTTCTCGATTATATATGTACGTGGGATTGCTCACAACTTATCGTACTAATGTTGTTGAATTGTTATGTTGTTTTATAATGTAACAACTGCCATTCAAATTAACTTTTGCAAGTGATGTGTCACCGATCAAAATTATTTTGTAGTGAAAAGACTGATTAGCTTTAATACCAATTGTGTAAATCGCCACACAATGAAATTATTTTATATTTTAAATATTTGTATACTAGTGCATTAATTAAATATTGTATTTTCAGTGCGTTCCAGTAAATTGTTATATTGTAAATATGTAAACTATCATAATTATTGTGTATTAAATAATCTCAAAAGTTTTTATTTCTTTTAATTTTAAAAATGTTTCTGTTTACTTTTTATTCCCATTATTTAAATAATTTTAACATATATGTGGTAGAGATTCCCGAAAGATGACGCTGTTCAGGACCACGGTTGGGATGTGGCGGTTGAGGTGAAGATCAAACACGCGTTTTCAGTCATGTTGTTTATTAAGACGATTCGTGCAGAAGTTTAGCGACCAACCGCGCGGAGCGCAGGTCCAACTGCTACTAACCGTTACATCTCTACCCCTTCGCACAATCAGTCGTAGCATACTCTTTCTCAGCCATAGCCCATACATCAGGCTTTCGTTCAATTCCAACCCTACATATATACATATTTACATTTTTTGTAATATTTCGCTTGAAATTTTGAATAGCAAGTGGAGACTCTTGTCAACTCAAAGATTGTTAATGAAGTAAAACTCAAAGATTGTTAATGATAACAATGTCAACTGTTCTCTAGAGTAAGTATCAAATGAAACACAATGTATCCACAAATCTTCGTATTTTTCTCGCGTTTGGGTAAAAAATATGGGTCTAACTCACGGGATCGAATGTGAAATGCACGAAAAACCAAATATCGGAAGGCAAAGATCGAAAATCGAAAGACCTTAAGTCGAAAGATCAAAAAAAAAAAGGGTGCATGGTAAACAGTACTATGTATATATAATATATATGAGTGGCATGCGGTGAAATTATATCTCTTTTTGTCACACAGCCTTGTTTAATGTGCGCGCGCAGGATACAGGAGGAAAAGCCTGTTCCTCTTGTTCCTGTTGTATCCTGCTCGCGCAAATTAAGTGAGGATGTACGACGGGGGGAGAGGTTTACCATGCACCCTTTTTTTTTTTGATCTTTCGACTTAAGATCTTCGATCCCGTGAGGTAGACCCAAAAATATATATATATATATAAGAAAAAGATGAACAGAGTACATATGTGTAGTAAAAGTATATTTACTAGTTGTAATGTAGGAATCTCGTCGTCGTCATCGTCATCGAAACCTTCGAGAATATTCCGCAACAACAAAATACATCGAGCGGAACAGCGCCAAGCATTCCAGAAAATACTACGCCTCGACGAAAGCAAATTCCCCTTGTACGCATCAACAACTAAATTTTCGTACGACCACTTCCATCAAGCATTCCAGAAAATACTACGCCTCGACGAAAGCAAATTCCCCTTGTACGCATCAACAACTAAATTTTCGTACGACCACTTCCATCAAGCATTCCAGAAAATACTACGCCTCGACAAAAGTGCATTCCTCTTGTACGCATCAACAACTAAATGCTCGTACGCATCAATAACCACTTCCATCAAGCATTCCAGAAAATTCTACGCCTCGACAAAAGTGCATTCCTCTTGTACGCATCAACAACTAAATGCTCGTACGCATCAATAACCACTTCCATCAAGCGTTCCAGAAAATTCTACGCCTCGACAACAGTGCATTCCTTTCTTACGCATCAACAAACCACCACCATCGGTCAGGCGATTCCAGAAACACTATAAAAGGAGGTACAACCCAAACAACGCCAGTCGACCCACAGCAGCAAGAGTCGACCCACAGCAGCAAGAGTCGACCCACAGCAGCAAGCGTCGACATACAGCTCCTGACCAGCCACCACTACACATGGCGGACTGGTGGTGAAGAAGACCTTCACAATAAGACTAGTTCCCATAGTAATATATTTTGATTAGTCAAAATATGTTTCATCTATCCCATATAGTTATTTCATATGACAATGGATTTAAAATGTTACTTATTGGAATCAGTCGATATGTAAGTATTCACCAACGGATGATCCGCTTGAAATACCTAAAAATGGTAAGTTCTCATCGCATGACATTTCTTCAATATAATTATTATTCAAATTAAATATCAAGAAAATAAAAATAATTTAAAAGGTCAAAATAAAATAATGAAATATTGGGTGCTACTTTAGTATGAGGTCTACCTAAATTCACGTTTTTACTTTAATTTGTACACGTCTAATGGTGCTTACGGACTAAACCAACGACGATTTTGGGCCAACTTTTTAACCAGCAGTAGCGTACAAAATATCGAAATAAAAATTAAATTTTAAAATTGAAATTAAATATCAAAATCAAGCTAAAGAGCAAGATTGAGCTAAAATTAGATCATCGTTGATGTTTTGAATTACAACAATGTTTTGAATTACGACGATACCGCATTTAAAACCAGAGAAATATTATAATTTCTCTGCGTACGAGCGAAAAAAAATATTGTTAAAGTCGTCACGAGATGTTACTGTATTTCCACGTGGATGATCGATAAAAAAAAAACAATTCATAAAAAAACGCGGTGTCGGATGTCGGTGATTTGTCAAAGGGTTTTTTTTCTTTCGTCGAAATAAAATTAATAATCACACATTATCCGATAAATTTTACCTCTGAAATGATTTAATTACTTGATTTATTTCGACGAGAGAAACAATTGAAGAATAAAAAAATCCGTTTGATGTGACCGACAACACCCCGGGTTAGCTTCCATCGTTGGATCACCCATACTAATACATGATATATTCTCAGTAACTGCGCATTACGGGGAAGTAAAAATAATAATTCTTTGATTTTTTTTCGATCTTAGTGCGTATGTAAGTCAAAACATCTTCGACAAACAAAAGTCGAGGATTACCTGTATGTGATGATGATCTAATTTTAGGTCAATCTCGAAAATTTATTTAAATTGTGCATTTTCTGTTTTAACTTTCAATATTTAATTTTAATTTTAATAAAATGATTATAATTTTATTTTGATACTTGAATTTAATTTTAATATAATAATAATAGTTTTAATTTTGATATTTAATTTCAATTTTTAAATTTAATTTTTATTTCGATATTTTGTACGCTACTGGTTTTAAAAGTTGGCCTGTGGGCCGTTCGTTGGCTTGGTGCGTACGCACCATCACGTGTGACACTTAGACTGAATAATATCGACCCTAACAAGCCCACAGCCCACACCACAGCATCCATGGACAGCACGCCACTGACACATAGATAAAGTAATAATATCAAATAATAAAACACAAAGTAAGGAATGTCTTGTACCTAAAGCCAGCATCAATAATAAATAAATATCACATTTATGTGGCTTTCGCCTGGAGTGAATGCTCCTGTATAGACCGAGGTCAAATTTTGTATTAAAAGGTTTCAAGCAAATATTAACATTTAAAAGGTTTTTCTCTGGAGTGACGTCTAAAGGTATGTTCATACCTAGTCAGCACGTACCGACTTCAACAGGTATCCGGCCGTACGAAAAGTATTCTTTGGTACATTTTGTATGGGTATATTCATACCAACCGTCACGTTTACGCCACGGCAGGCTTACAGCAGTACCCGACATTTCCTGTTCATACCTTACAGCAACATCCGTCAACGTATCGTATCAGTTTTTTTGGCCATCGTGAAAATACACGCGAATTACGTGCCATGAGTCTGCCGCTTCGCTGTTTTGGACCAATTATCGATAGTGACAGATGACAGCTGTTCAATCTTTCGATATGGTTTTGGCGCAAATATTTAAAAAAAAATTGAATTTTTTACGGAAATATTTAAAAAAAAAATTGAATTTTTTACGGAAATATTTAAAAAAAAATTGTCCATCATCCACAAGATCCTTATACAGTGTCCAAAACTCTCCTTCGGTTTTTCTATTTTTTAGCACGGGATGCACATCAAAACGCCTCCGTGCTTTTTTATTGCTTTCTTGAGCTTCTTCTTTCAACAACAACGCGATTTTGCATAATTATTCGTTCGATAAACGCTGAAACATTTTTGCTGACTTCTATTCTGACGCGTAGCTACATATGCACGTGTATGCATTCATATTCTAAGTACTAGACAATACGACGTAAGCAATATTGTGCCGTATCATCATGGCCTGTAATGTATAAGTAAGCCGATTTTGCCTTGCACTCGGCCAAAGTGCTGTGAACGTGACGTGACCGCGACGTGTAGGTAGATATGAATAGAAATGTAATAAAATGACATATTTGAAACGGAGTCGTACAGTGCTGAAGCCGTGCAGTGCTGTTAAGTATGAACAGACCTTCATATGTTTCAAAAGGTAATTTTTTTGGACAAATGATTTTAAACAAATGGCACATTTATGTGGCTTAACCCCAGTATGAATACTCATGTGTGAATTGAATTCCAATTTTGTATTGAATGTTTTTAAGCAAATATCACATTTGTAGGGGTTTTCACCAGAGTGGCCAGTTTTTCGGGAGGGGTGCGGTGAAAAGCGACTACAAGTGACTCGGTGTGATCGAATCGGTGCCTAATCCTCGTTAATCGATTCAGAACGATTTTAATTTTTTTTTTTTGTTAAAATAAATAATATTTGCGTATGGAACTAAAGAGCTGCAGCTTCACATCCAAAGAGCCGCAGGTTGCCGACCCCCGACCGACAGTTCTTGGAACGCGCGTCTACCTGCATCTTGCATAAAGCACGCTATACATTACCTATATTTATTCATTATTTTCGTAAAAAAAAACTTCTGGAATTTTTTTGTTCGTATAATTAGCAAATAATATAACGATATTTAAAAATAATAAAACACTTTAATTTATTATCACGAGACATAAATTGGGAGTATGTATAGCATTCGGCCAATTTATGTCTTAGCCCTGTGTGGGGAACATGTATGTACCTAAATATATATAAATCCTGGCTACGGCCGTGCTCGAGACGTTCGTGTTTCTGCTGTCGAAGTAGTGATGGAGTGCAGACTTTGCCTGTGCTCTGCCCCACCAGAGGCCTTCGTCTCCGTCCATGGCGATCCTCATCCACAGCAATTGGTGCAACGCATTTGGACCGGCTGTCAGCTGCGGGTCACTTACTCTTAGCCCATTACTATTACTGATATAAATTTCATTAACCCTCGAAATCAATATTATCTGTGTCATTTGCAGGTTAGGAAAGGCGACCATCTGCCAGATCTGATATGCCATTCGTGTGTCAACAATCTGGAATTGCTCGACAGCTTTCGAAACTCCTGTCTCCGGAGTGACGAAACGTCGAGGATGGTTCTAAACGAGTCTTTGAAAATAAAGACAGAGGAAGTTTTGTTGGAGGATCTAATATGGGAAGACGAGTCAAATTGTGATTTGTCAACAAACATTTCTAGTTCACCAAACAATGGCGAGGTAATAGTAATAAATTTACTTGTAACGATATCTAACCATTCTATAAAATTAGAGTCTTTTTGTAGTTGTTATAGCAAATTATGTAACGTTTTACATATTTTGTAGATACCCGAAGGAAAAATTACTTCAGATGATAACAGACCCGAAATGAAGAATATTAGTGAAGAAGTGACACAGACAACGTCCCATACTCAAAAAAATCTGTATGAATGTGACATTAGTTCAAAGTCATTCGCTCAAAAGTTAAGATGACACATAAGGCGCCACTCCGAAGAAAAACCGTTTGAATGTGATATTTGCATGAAATCATTCAGTGTACAATTTGACCTCAGTTCACATAAGCTTATTCATAGTGGGGTAAAGCCACATAAATGTGACATTTGCTTAAAATCTTTTGTCCTAAAAACTTACCTTTTGAAACATATAAGGCGCCACCCTGAAGAAAAACCATTCAAATGTGAGATTTGTTTAAAATCTTTCAAAAGAAAGTATGAACTCTTAAAGCATATGAATAATCATAGTGGGTTAAAGCCATACAAATGTGATATTTGTTCAAGATCTTTTACCAAGAAGTTTTACCTCGTTAAACATATGAATATTCATACAAGGCTAAAGACATACAAATATGATATTTGTTCAAGATCTTTTAATCAGAAGTGTAACCTCGTTAAACATATGAATATTCATAAAGGGCTAAGGACATACAAATGTGATATTTGTTCACGATCTTATACTTGGAAGTCTTCCCTCGTTTCACATATGAAAATTCATAGTGGGCTAAAGCCACACAAATGTAACATTTGTTTACTATCTTATTCTCGGAAGTCTGAACTCACTAAACACATGAAAATTCATAGTGGGTTAAAGCCACACAAATGTAACATTTGTTCACAATCTTATTCTCGGAAGTCTGAACTCACTAAACATATGAATATTCATAGTGGGTTAAAGCCACACAAATGTAACATTTGTTCACGATCTTATTCTTGGAAGTATGAACTCACTAAACATATGAATATTCATACAGGGCTAAGGACATACAAATGTGATATTTGTTCACGATCTTATACTTGGAAGTCTTCCCTCGTTTCACATATGAAAATTCATAGTGGGTTAAAGCCACACAAATGTAACATTTGTTTACTATCTTATTCTCGGAAAACTGAACTCACTAAACATATGAAAATTCATAGTGGGTTAAAGCCACACAAATGTAACATTTGTTCACGATCTTATTATTGGGAGTATGAACTCACTAAACATATGAATATTCATACAGAGCTAAGGACATACAAATGTGATATTTGTTCAAGATCTTTAAATTACAAGTTTAACCTCGTTAAACATATGAATATTCATAAAGGGTTAAAACCACATAAATGTTATATTTGTTTTCGATCTTATTCTCAGAAGTTTGACCTCATTAGACATATGAATATTCATACAATGTTAAAGACTTACAAATGTAATATTTGTTCAAAATCTTTGACGCGGAGGTCTCACCTCGATTCACATATGAATATTCATATAGGGTTATTAAAGACTTACAAATGTGATATTTGTTCAATATCTTTTACCAAGAAGTCTAACCTCGTTAAACATATGAATATTCATAGTGGGTTAAAGCCACACAAATGTAACATTTGTTCACGATCTTATTCTCGGAAGTCTGAACTCACTAAACATATGAATATTCATACAGAGCTAAAGACATACAAATGTGATATTTGTTCAAGATCTTTTAATTACAAGTTTAACCTCGTTAAACATATGAATATTCATAAAGGGTTAAAACCACATAAATGTTATATTTGTTTTCGATCTTATTCTCAGAAGTTTAACCTCATTAGACATATGAATATTCATACAATGTTAAAGACTTACAAATGTAATATTTGTTCAAAATCTTTGACGCGGAGGTCTCACCTCGATTCACATATGAATATTCATATAGGGTTATTAAAGACTTACAAATGTGATATTTGTTCAATATCTTTTACCAAGAAGTCTAACCTCGTTAAACATATGAATATTCATAGTGGGTTAAAGCCACACAAATGTAACATTTGTTCACGATCTTATTCTCGGAAGTCTGAACTCACTAAACATATGAATATTCATACAGAGCTAAAGACATACAAATGTGATATTTGTTCAAGATCTTTTAATTACAAGTTTAACCTCGTTAAACATATGAATATTCATAAAGGGTTAAAACCACATAAATGTTATATTTGTTTTCGATCTTATTCTCAGAAGTTTAACCTCATTAGACATATGAATATTCATACAATGTTAAAGACTTACAAATGTAATATTTGTTCAAAATCTTTGACGCGGAGGTCTCACCTCGATTCACATATGAATATTCATATAGGGTTATTAAAGACTTACAAATGTGATATTTGTTCAATATCTTTTACCAAGAAGCCTAACCTCGTTAAACATATGAATATTCATAGTGGGTTAAAGCCACACAAATGTAACATTTGTTCACGATCTTATTCTCGGAAGTCTGAACTCACTAAACATATGAATATTCATACAGAGCTAAAGACATACAAATGTGATATTTGTTCAAGATCTTTTAATTACAAGTTTAACCTCGTTAAACATATGAATATTCATAAAGGGTTAAAACCACATAAATGTTATATTTGTTTTCGATCTTATTCTCAGAAGTTTAACCTCATTAGACATATGAATATTCATACAATGTTAAAGACTTACAAATGTAATATTTGTTCAAAATCTTTGACGCGGAGGTCTCACCTCGATTCACATATGAATATTCATATAGGGTTATTAAAGACTTACAAATGTGATATTTGTTCAATATCTTTTACCAAGAAGTCTAACCTCGTTAAACATATGAATATTCATAGTGGGTTAAAGCCACACAAATGTAACATTTGTTCACGATCTTATTCTCGGAAGTCTGAACTCACTAAACATATGAATATTCATACAGAGCTAAAGACATACAAATGTGATATTTGTTCAAGATCTTTTAATTACAAGTTTAACCTCGTTAAACATATGAATATTCATAAAGGGTTAAAACCACATAAATGTTATATTTGTTTTCGATCTTATTCTCAGAAGTTTAACCTCATTAGACATATGAATATTCATACAATGTTAAAGACTTACAAATGTAATATTTGTTCAAAATCTTTGACGCGGAGGTCTCACCTCGATTCACATATGAATATTCATATAGGGTTATTAAAGACTTACAAATGTGATATTTGTTCAATATCTTTTACCAAGAAGCCTAACCTCGTTAAACATATGAATATTCATAGTGGGTTAAAGCCACACAAATGTAACATTTGTTCACGATCTTATTCTCGGAAGTCTGAACTCACTAAACATATGAATATTCATACAGAGCTAAGGACATACAAATGTGATATTTGTTCACTATCTTTTACTCGGGAGACTTCCCTCGCTTTACATATGAATATTCATAGTGGTTTAAATCCACACAAATGTGATATTTGTTCAAGTTATTTTTCTCAGAAATCTATCCTCACTGATCACAACTATACCCATATTGAGGTAAAGGCACACCAATGCAATATTTGTTCGTTATCATTTTCTCAGAAATCAAATCTTGTTTAATTATGCCACCCAAAAGAAAAGCGATTGGTCAATCTATATCTCAAGCACGAAAGAAAAAGGCATCACGAGCTTTAGAAACAGACGAGCATCGGGATGCAAGACTGGAAACTCTTTTACTGAAAAGGAGTTTTTGAAAATATCCAGAGTATGTGGCCTGCTCACGCATCGGAAAACCATTTACTTAATTCGTGTAAAAACAGGAACGGAAACGGGAAAAACGGGAATGAATGGCATTGCAACGCAATAATTTCGAATGTTTTTTTGGGTAAAATAAACAAATAATTAAATAATTTCAAATGTGTTCGCTGACGTAGAAGTTTTTCCGACAAATGGGAACGGGAATGGGAATTGCATGCGTTATTGTGGCATTGAAACGCATGCCGGGTTCAGCTAGTTATAGAATAAAAAGAAACCCCGTTTTCGTTTTCTTATAACCAAAACATAGGCTACGCCTCTGAATTAAAACGTACTATCGTCGGTTGGACCGCCCCGACAAAGAGAGAAGTGAATTCCGTTGTGTCGGGTGCCTCGGGGAAAAGGCGCCTCTGACTCATGCGATAGAGGGCAGGCTTTGTCTTCTTTTTGCTTCGGCTTCCCTCTCTATCTTTGGCAACCCTCATCCAGTGGAGGAACGCATTAGGACCTGTCTTCGACTGAGGGTCAGTTACGCTTACGGTTACCGCCACTTTTACTCTGTTCCTATCTCTTACTCTATGCCAACTCTCATGACTTTCCTTCTCATTTGCAGGTTAAGGAAGATGATGGGCTGCCGCATTCGATATGCCTTGTGTGTAATAAAAACCTGGAATATGTGGACACTTTTAGAATTTTCTGTTTTCAAAATGATAAAACGTTAAAACTGAGGCTAAGTGAACATCAACACATCAAGTCGGAAGAAGTTTTCCTCGAAGATTATGGAAGGATGAGTTGGGTAATAATTTGCCACCAAACATGTGCGATCCCCTCATCGATGACGACATAAATGATTTGGAATTCAGTGCCGAGGAAGAAATCGATTCAAAGCAAAACATTCGTTTGATTGAAAACACCTATAATGTAATGCGACTTCTCAGCACACTGTAAAATCTATTACACAGATAATATAACGTTCGTTTTATTTTACAGGTATGCAGAAGAACTACTTAATATATTCCACCGGTAGACGAGTCAAGTTGTATTAAAATTCCAAAAGAAGAGCCCCAATCACCGAATATTTCACATGATATATACATATGTTACAAAATCTGAATCGGGCCTTGAAATTAATGTCTCTAAATTAGAACCGCACCAAAAGAATCACACACTGTTGAAATGTGGCATTTGCTTTGAATCATTTGTTGATACGTCTACCCTTGAGAGCCATTCGTGTTCTCAGACTGCAGAAAATATGTACAAACAAAACATTTATTTAGAGTAGTTTGATGAAAAATCTAGTCTTGTCGGACATTTGAAAAATTGTTTAAAATCATTCACCACAAAGTGGAACTTTGGAACATGAAAAATCTCACGGTTCGAAAAAGTCTTACAAATGTTATGTTTGTTTAGAGTCATTTTCTACAAAATATTTTCATAAAATGCATGAAAGATCTCACACTGCGAATGAGCCATACAAATGTGATATTTATATGAAACCATTCTTAAACAAACCCACTCTTTTGAGACATAAATCATCTCATATTCAGAAAGATTCGTACAAAGCGCTATTTGCTTCAAATCATTCGCTTCGAATTATAGTCTTACAAATACATGCGAGATTTCATACCGACGAAGATTTGTACAAATGCGACATTTGTTTAAAACTGTTCACTATGAAAGCTAAGCTTGAAAGTGCATATGATATCTCACACTGGGCACAAGCCATACAGATGTGCTATTTGCTTTAAGTCGTACGGTACAAAACATTATCTTAAAATACATAAAAGATCTCACACAGAGGGAAACGGCCATACAAATGTGATACTTATTTGAAATCGTTTCCACAAAAATCTCGCCTAGCGACGCATTTGATATCCCATGCTAGGGAAAAGCCGTTCAAATGCGATATTTGTTTAAAATCATTTGCTACAAAATATCGCCTCGTTAGACATAAAACATCCCACGCTGGAAAAACCATGCCGTTGTTTCAAATTCTTTGAATGATTTCATCTACGTACGATCTATAATATTTCAGTGCCGTGCAGTGATGTCCCTAGACTATGTGCTGCCCTTAGGCTAATTTCAAAATGCTACCCCTTCTAAAAATACTATACAAACGAGAAAAAACATAACTAAAAGTTTTTTTTAGATATTTCGAATCGCACTCTCTTAGATCAATTGAGGATTTCCGAGTCATTTTTGAAAGACAAATAATTTAAATGGAATATAATAATTTTAATTGTTTTTTAAATTGTTTCATTCTTTTGTTTTGCCGCTCCTTAAAATATACCATCTTATTTGTCTATGCCCAAGGGACTTTGCTGTTTGTGTCTTTGAAACTGTATACCTCATACATATAATAAAGATTTATATTTACAAAGAACTTTCGTTTTCTTTTATCGTTTTTCTTAAGAGGGCTGTACACCCGAAACCTTAATTTTGTTGCCGTTCCTTTCTTCGATATATATATTGAGTGAATGCGACAGTTTCGCTTCGATCAGATAATACGTATTTTAAATCGACAAAATCGAGGTTTCGTATTCTCCTATTTCCTCCTCCAAAACTGGACGAATTTTTAAAAAAATTTCATCATCGGTATGAGAAAGATATTTTCTGTGCAACTATTCGCGTATTTTTTTAAAATCGACCGTTAAATAAGCACGCTGGACTCTTTTCGTGGGTGTAAAAAAGAGGCGATTTTATAGATGTTTGGCGGCTCCTAGCTCCTATAAAAAATAACTAATCAAAAAAATAAAACGATAGATGCATCCCAATGGTGGATATCCATAGCATATTAAAAAATAATTTCTCTAGTGCCATAATTGAGGAAGGGAGAAGTGTAATACGTTTTTAGGCGCTGGTGTCCAGCCCCCTTAACAGCTAATTTCGGTTGTATACATATTTACAAAAATGTATGTATCGTTATAGAGGCTTGCTTAATCTTTTATGAATAATATTTGAAATTGTCAGCGTCAGTTGAATCCAAGTGAATATGAAATTATTTAATATTAATTGCTTCGGTCAAATTCGGTACAAATTTGTTTAATAAACAGACAACTTCGTATAGAAGTTCAATATCGCGAGTAATATTAAATAATTTCATATTCGCTCGGATTCAGCTGATTCGAACACTTCCAGCTGACGCTGACAGTTTCAAATATTATTCATAAAAGATTAAGCAAGCCTCTATAACAATACATACATACATTTTTGTAAATATGTATACAAATTTAGCTAAGTCAGGATTTTTAGAAGTAATGCGGGACTCGGGATTTGTCTGTTGAACTCGGGACAGACCCACTCAAATAGGGACGTCTGGCAATCCTGTCGGAGGATGAGAACATGAGTGATATTATTTTCCTTCATTGATAGCCCTTAATCACACTGCAGACGAATTATCATTGAATGAATTAAGTGATTCATCCGTCAAATCATTTAATTTAGATTGCTTTCGTTTTTTTACATACATAAACCAATAATTTTTCTCATTTTTGCTGTCTTAATTTTATTTAAAATTGTTTTTGTCTTCATATGAATACATTTTATTTCTTTTAAAAGCACATTTTTTTATTACATTGATAAATTGATTTCAATTTGAAACCAAAAGATGAAAGGTAGCCCAGACTACTTTCTATATTTCCATCGAATTGCTATCCAGGAACCGCATATTGAAGTTGTCTTAAACCAGACTCCAGTTTTACCAGGCTATTATCTAGGATCTAGCAATCTACTCTACCGAAAGTCGTCCACTACTACAACTTCCGCAGCATTCCGTCCAGCTTCACCAAATTGCTATTCAGGAGCCACAAATTCGCTTTGTCTTAATCTGACTAGTATCATTGAAATGTGTTCCAGATTAAATGACTAAATGAATACATCGCTTACGTGGTCAAGGACGTAATCATTTAAGTACTTAAAGGAAGGCTACGTATAGGTGTATATGTAAAATAAAAGCCATACATTTCGTAGTGATAGCTTAATTTAAATTTATATATGCGTTAAAATATACAAGCTTGCGCCCAAATACGAAGCGTCAATATAAAATTACAAATGGTATAAAAAGTAAAGCATTTAAAGCCTCATTTTAATCTTCTCCGGCTTCGATATCAGACCCAGTCCGTCCAAGTGATTGTTCAGAGCGCCCACATACTCTTTGGGATGCTTCATGAAATGTTGCACGTGAGGTGATTTATCCCAGCACTTCCACGTACACTAAAACAACACATTGATATCAATATATGAAATTATGTGCATATGAGGATCACTTGTGTGAATAGTTTTATAAACTTATAGCAATTTATTGTCACAAAAATCGTTTTAGAAAGAAAATACGTCTTGAACTACTTTTCAACACAATCCCCTTCGATGTGGAAGCGTTTTTTGAGATGGGGAGATTGTTGAAAAGTCCATTGAACCAGTCGGTGAAAAATTGGTGGATATTATTACCAGTCTGCATATGATTTTTTGATCAAAAATTATTTTTAATTTCAGGAAGAAATTTATTATTATTATTTATTTTTATTACAATCAATGTACACTCGTCATTACAGATCGCTCCAATGCGACGAGTGTACGAGAACGGTCAGACAACGTATACAGTACGTTCAATAAACATAGAATACAATAATTAATCAAGTACAGAAATAATAATCATAGAGACATCTATGGATTATTTTTAGATTTTGTGCACAATTATTATTACAATTTTGTACACATAAGAAACACGATATTATAGAGACATCTATAGATTTCAGATTTCTGTGCATAATTTCTACAAATTATACACATAGATTTTTGTGACAACAGGAAATGATCTATTACCAATTTTCAGGAACCGTTTCAACAATGATCAGATAAAATTGACAAACTCAGATAGAGAAACGATCGATTTGGAGTCACAAAACCCCCAAATCTAACCAGCAGTTTGACGAGTCGAACCATTGATCGCAGTGGTGTTGAATATATACGCTACCATTAAGCCAAACTGTTGGCTGAAATGAAAGCCTTATTGCGCTAGATCAGAACTGCACAGGGGAAAGTCCTGTGGGGACCCTACGACATGGTCGATTTTGGGTCGCCAACATGCGAGTTGGGACCGATTCGACCATGTTGGTGGCTACTACTTTACTTCTTTCTAACCCGTTATATTAAACAGCGTGTTTATAACAATACCGCAATTTCATTCCTTTCGCCCCCCCATAGTTCAATATTTTTTATTTATTTTATTTTATACGAGGAAGGCCTAACAGGTAAACTCCGATGCGCCTTCCTAGACAATTAATTACAAAAATTGCAGCATTTTTTATTATATAAATCGCTGTATTTCGAGAGGCTGAAGAACACGAAATTAACAATGAATTAATCCATAGAAACATCTATGGATTTAGACTTGTACATAAATTTTTACATATGTACATAAATTAAATTCAGATATTTGTGATATAGCAGGTAGGATGGTTTTTGCCAATTTGATGGAGGATCTGTTTCAACAATGAAATCAGATAAATTGGCAAACTTTGATAGGAAACGATCGACTTGGAGTTACAAATATCCAAGTCTGACCAGCAGCATTATTGATTAGCACGGGATCGAACCCGGTAACCTCTCGGTGCTAAACATAAACGCAACCACCGAGCCATACTGCTGGCTATCTCCAATTGGCGGGATTTACATTGTGAATGAAACGCTAATAGAAAAAAGATAATAAGAGGCTTGTAAAAATAGCGTCCGAGACAATTAAAAACTCTCAAATTTATAACATCGTTACAGATGAGACATATTCCTGAACAGGTTGCATTCCAAAGCATCAACTTGTGTTGTTAGAACATATATGTGGGATTGGTATGAATGCGAATATTTTAAGTTGGCAGGCCTCGCTGGTCGAGCCCGAAGTGAAGACATTAAACGAGTAGCGTAAAGACTTTGTACATTTTCTATTACAGTAAATTGATAATTCATACCTTAATTCCTAAACTTTCCCACGAATCGTGGACTTTTCTGTTTGAATCTTCAGCACCGACGGGATCAGTTTTACTCAGTAAAAATAACGCTGGAGCATGGCATAGGTTTAAATGGAAAGCTTGACTGGATCGCATGTAATGTATAGTTGCTGCTTCATGGAAAGTTTTTAGATGATATCTGAAAAAATTGTTTGAAATTAGTGCTCTGATCATTAAGTTGAAATTAACGTTAAATAAGTAAATTACTTACAAAATGTATTTGTGTAGAGCCGTTTGCATTGTTTCGTTTTTGGGAAATATTGCCTTGGGAACGCCGACCGGTATTTCGCTAATGTCAGCAGCACTATCCCAAATTTGAGCAATGAATCTATCCAAAACTGGTTGATATCTAACATTCGTTATACAAAATATAATTAAAAATTCATTAGTGATTGTACATATGTAGGTATATAATATTTCCACCGTGTAGAGATCATCATCTAATTTTGCAATCGTACAGTTGAAGGTTAAACTAGTTGATGGTTTCTGACGTGTGATACAATCGTTTGATGAGTTATGTAGTTAGTGATACCTTTTTTTGTCAGTCGACGCTAAAAACAGCAGTTCGCCGAATACGTAGCCTCCGATTGAGAATCCGTGTAAAATTAACGGACTGAAAGATTTATTAGCTTCCATAAAATGAAGGAGATCTGCGGCGACTAACTAAAATGGCGACACATTCAATTTACGACGATATATTCAATCGAACTTAACATTCATTCATTGGACATTACTTGCGAGCCTTTCATCGGCCACAATAGTTGCCACGGTGAACAGTTCACCGAAAGCACGTCGTATCCCTGATCGAGGTATATGGAAGCGTATTTGTGAACGTGAGATCGTTTCGCCAACATCCAATTTAGCATAACGCATAGTGGCTTGTTCAAAGGTTTGTTCAATCTAAAAAAATATATCAAAACTTCAAAAATATAAAATGTTTTTACAAATTACTTCATATGAATGTTACTTTCATATCAACAAAAAAGATAACTCATTGTTATTATTACTAGTGGCATGTAGTCCGACCGCTGTACTCTGTGAGGTGGATTATATGCCATCTCGCTTGCCCTAACATATTACGCGATACAACCATATATACAACGAAAGCATTTAAATTGCAATTACCGCTTTTGTTAGTACGTTTAGATAAAAAAATATATTGAGATAGAAAAACAATCCTTATAAACGTGGTGAAATAAAAAAATTGCCAAATAAATGAAAAATAGCACGGAAAAAAAAATCCGTAAAAAAAAATATATTTTTGACTTTTAAAATTCGCTAGACAATTAATTAGAAGTATTTTAAAGCAATGAAATATAACAATTTATAGGAAAAATATCTGACTATTGATTCCAATACTCACTTTGAGCGTAACAATCTTAAATTTTTAGTTAAAGACCGCAAAAGCCAAAAAACTGTAAAAATCGCGGATTTTTTTAAACGCTCATATCTCGTAAACGATCGCTCACCAACAAAAATGAATATCATATTCGAATTCAGCGGGTCAAACTTAGTAAAGATTGGTTAGTCTCCGCTCTGGTAACTCAACGACGTGATTTTTTGTTGCTCAGTGTTATTACTCTACTAGTGTTGTACTCGATGAAACATCACCGCATGGGTTATGGCATATTAAGTTATTAAGTAAAAAATATTTAAAAGATATGTGTTGGTCCAGTGTTCGATCCGCACGCGGTCGATTTTTTTTCAAATACCTTTTAAATATATTTATATTTAATTGTTTAATATGAAAAAAATTGTAAACGGTAAAAGTCTGAATTCTCGACAGGGTCGGAGACCGCTAGGTCGGAAGGGAGGCTAGGTCGACCCGCTCCTTCCTGTGATTGGCTACTCTTTGCGATGCCAATAGTATTGCCGTGCCCTGAATTAACTAACTATTACGTCACAGCTAATGCCAATAAAATGTACGATAGAAAAAAACTTCTATATATACTGTTTGCTACCAATGTTTCCTCTAGGCTAATATACGGCGCTAAGTCTCTAAGCATTTACCACCATCTATTGAAGGTAAAAGTCTGAATTCTCGACAGGATGGAGACCGCTAGGTCGGAAGGGAGGCTCGGTCGACCCGCTCCTTCCTGTGATTGGCTACTCTTTACGATGCCAATAGTATTGCCGTGCCCTGAATTAACTCGACTTTTAGCTGATGAAATACTCCGACATATACTGCCAGGTTCGCATATAATTTCGGAGGGTTGGGAAGCGTAAGCGTAAAAAGATATTTATAACAATCGTTATCGGTCTTGACAAATTGTCGAAATTACAAAATCGGAAATTTCGTTAGAAAAAACCCAATCTAGAGCAATTTTAGAATTTAATTAAGATATATCTGATTACAATTTTTTTTTATCTTGAATAGCCAACACATTGATTTATGAAATATTGATGTTCTGTATCGATTTGGTACACCTGATTATGATAAGTTAATATATTACATAGCAATAATTGCGTAATACAATAATCAGATTAGATGTCTATCTGTTACATTGTTGTTCTATGGATATTGACCTACAACAATCGAAAAATCCATGGAAACCACACACGAGGAGACACAATCTTGTTGATAAATGGATAAAACATTCACAAAAATGTATAACAGTTGAATTTCGCTTACTTGAGTGTTTTCGGATCGTTTTTCAGATCTGTATGATTTTCATTACTGATGAACAAAATGTTCTTGGTGATTTCTTGACTTGATAAAGGTCGGCTTTGAACATTAGTAAGTGCTAAGCATGTAGCAGCAAACATGTGTCTCGCTTTTGTCTGAAAATATATTCAATTCATAAAAATATATCTTTTCATAAATAAGAAGGAGCTAATTAAAGAAAATATATGTATAAGAAAAAGTGGTAGAAATGGAAGATGCTTTGAGGATGTACAAATGTAAGTCTGAAAATAACAATGATGGCACATGAAGTGATCTAAAGATACACGAACGATGGTTGAATGGTATCCAAGAGAATGCAGAACCTAGGAAGGACTAATTAAAGAAAATATATAAGAAAAAGTGGTAGAAATGGAAGATGCTTTGAGGATGCACATATGTATGTAAGTCTGAAAATGACAATGATGGCACATGAAGAGATCTAAAGATACACAAACGATGGTTGAATGGTATCCAAGAGAATGCAGAACCTAGGAAGGACTAATTAAAGAAAATATATAAGAAAAAGTGGTAGAAATGGAAGATGCTTTGAGGATGTACATATGTATGTAAGTCTGAAAATGACAATGATGGCACATGAAGAGATCTAAAGATACACAAACGATGGTTGAATGGTATCCAAGAGGATGCAGAAAAAAACAAGACAGGAAATACTAAAGAAAATATGTAAGAAATAGCGATAGGCAAGAATGGAGATGAAGATGAAAGACTGGAAATTATGATATATACTTGGCATACAAAAACATTCACAAGTTTGCTTGAGTTAAAATGAAATTTAAAAACTTGTGAATAATTGGAATGATAAAAAATGTTAGACGAAATACTTACACTAGATTTAGGCGATGCTACAGAACTTCTCATCGACGAGTACATCGCCGGCGAGTTGTTCAACATGAACGTGATGGTCGTCTTTAGAATGGACATCTTGATTTTGGTTGAGATCGATCGATGGTAGTTAGTTGTTGTGATTCATCTATCGAAGCAGTCGTCTGTAAACAAGTGCTTTCAGTTGGTGAGATAGAATAAAAGTGACACAGAGTTTAATGGACTTGTGCGATATAATTGTCTGTATAGATCAGCGGTTCCCAACCAGTGGTAAGCAAAAAAATCAGTAATGAATAGAGGTCGGAATCTGAAGGGGCCGGAAACGTGCCGCCTATTGTTCCATTGTTGTAAATCATTTGTAAAAAAGGTTCGGCAAACCTTTAACAATGCATTTACAATCTTTGAACAATAAACAGCCCCTTCAGATTCCGGGCTCTAGTAATGACTAGAGGTCGGAATCTGAAGGGGCCGGAAACGTGCCGCTTATTGTTCAATTGTAGTAAATGCTTTGTAAAAAAGGTTCGGCAAACCTTAAACAATGCATTTACAATCTTTGAACAATAAACAGTCCCTTCAGATTCCGGGCTCTAGACTAATGACGGACATGCAGGAATGAATGATTTACAATCATAATCAGAAATATATATTTTTTATATTATTTAATTAACATTCTCATAATTAGTCGACGAATCGATGAATTCAATAAATCAAATTAAATTTATTTTGTAAGGAGATTTAATCAAGAAAAGAAAATATATTTTATGTACTTTGTAAGTGTCATGGAGAAATAAAAGGAACATTTAACAAAAAAATGTTAATTTTTACATTTTTTTTTTATAATTGTGCCGGTTGTTATTAAAGTGAAATAGGTCATTTAAGGCAGAGCATCGTAACCTGTGCACCGCGGTAATATGTGTTCCCCGAACAGCACTTCGGCCTAATGCGTGCGAGTGAGATCACGTGTGAGGGAGAAAACCGATGTTAGGGCGGTTTCAGACTAGCGTTTTATACGCGCGTATAATCTCGTTTTTTGAAGTGCATGTAGGCGCGTATAGGCGCGTCGTTTTCCATACGCGCAACTCGTACGAGCGTAGACGCGCTTAAAAGCTCGTATTATCCATGTTGATACTAAATCACCACTACCCGGAATAAGCCCGTGTACGCGCGTCCGGTTTTTTGAAGCGCGAAAAGTAGCGCGCGTGTAAGCGCGTATGCCGAAACGACCGTATACGCGCAAAAAATAACGCTAGTCTGAAACCGCCCTTAGTCAGTATTTTGTCTCATATACGGAATAACTAGCGACTGCCGATGAAGTACATATGTATGTATGTATCTACGTAGCTGACAAACTCTACGAGTCGAAAACAATGTGTGCCGCGAATATCCAGAGGTTACGATGCTCTGATTCCAAGTACCAAAAATACCATTATTTTATTTTATTTATTTTATTTATTTTTTTTATTTTATTAATTGAAAAATCAACAGACAGGATGTACAGAGATAGGTATAAAAAACACAAAAAGTAAATAAATAATATATGTAACACCCGAGTCCAATAATAGATTTTTACAAAAATGAAAAAGATAAATATAAGGAAAACAAATTAAAAAGTAAAGAATAAAGGCATGACAAAATATGTAGTACATTGCATAATTAAACTATAGTATTAAAATAATTGGAAAAGGTTATAAGATAGAATATAAGAAGAAATTGAAATTTACAAATATAAAAAACAAATGAAAAAGGTAAATACAAAATAAACAAATGAAATGGAAAGGAATGAAAGCTATAATATGATTAAATAGCACATTACATAACTAAACTAAAGTATAAAAATAATGGAAATATTGGAAAAATAGAATAGAAGAAAAAATGAATCAATCGGTCAAGATTCTCTTGATGTTAGACCTGAATTGATGTAGGGAAATACCAAACAGATCAACCTCATTCAGCTCTCCGTTAAACATACGATAAACGCGCTGCAGATAAAAATATTTTTGGGAATTAGTATTGAAAGGATCAAGTGAAAAGAGTGCAACGCGTCTAGGGTATCGAACTGGGATTCTGAAATTAACCTTATTCAGTAAATCAGAACAATCAAGGAAACCATTTATGAGCTTAAAGAAGAATATAGCATCAGAATGTCGTCGCCTGACAGAAAGATTGTTAAAAGAAAGGATTTTTAAAATGTCGGAAACAGTAGAATGGGTATAGGTAGGAAAAAGGTAGCGTAAGGATTTAATAAATTTAAGTTGAACTTTCTCAATACAATTAATATGGGATAAATAAAAAGGTGACCAGATAATTGAGGCAAATTCAAGGTGAGACCTTACAAAGGAAAAATAAAGTAATTTTAGTACGTAAGGATCATTAAAGGGTTTTGTTGAGCGGAGTAGGAATCCAAGAGATTTAAATGCTTTGTTGGTAATAAAAGAAATATGTTCAGAGAAATCTAGTTTATCATTGAGTATTACACCAAGATCCTTAATAGAAGATGACGTGTTAAGGATTGAATGATTTAATTGATATTGATTAGTAATAATTGACTTATTTCTAGTGAAATTTAAAATAGAGCATTTTTCTAGATTAATAAAAAGATCATTATTTAAACAATATATAGAGAATCTATCTAGATCTTCTTGTATCTTATGACAATCGTCTATGGTGTATATAGGTTTGTAAATTTTTAAATCATCAGCGTAAAGAAGTATAAAGGAATGTTTGAAGATGTATGAGATATCATTAATATAGAGTAAAAAGAATAAGGGACCTAAATGCGACCCTTGTGGGACACCGGAAGGAATATGTCTAAGTGATGATCTAAAACCATTGAGAATTATGATTTGGTGACGATTTAGTATATACGAAGAGATCCAACGAAATAAATTTCCTCGGATTCCGAGGGACCAAAGTTTATTGAGTAAAAGGTTGTGATTGATTTTATCAAAAGCTTTAGAGAAATCCGTATAAACGACGTCTATTTGGATTCGTTTGTCCATATAAGATGTGAGAGTACTAGTGAAATTAAGCAGGTTAGTCTCTACCGATCTCCCCTTAAAAAAACCATATTGTTCAGGTATAATGTAGTTTTTGAAATTGGAGAAAAGGAAATTATAGATAATTTTTTCAAAGATTTTACTAATGACAGATAGTTTAGATATAGGACGGTAATTCTCAATAAGATTCTTATCACCTTTTTTAAAAATAGGGGTGATGTAAGATAATTTCCAATAGTCAGGAAATTTACCGTTCGACATAGAAAGATTGAAAAGGATTGTTATGGGAAGAGATAATGGGACAGCACATTTAACAAGGAAAAAAGAAGGCAAACCATCACAACCCGCACCAAGATTAACATTGAGAGAGTTGATGTGACTGAGTACAGTAGATAAGTCAAAATGAAAAGTAGATAAGTTACAAGAAGAAGTATCTGTATTAGAGATAGAAAGGTTAATGGTAGAATCACTATTGAAAGTGGAGTCAAAATAGTCAGCAAAAATGGTACAGATTTCAGAACCATGTGAAGCCGACTTATTTCCATAATACATTACGGAAGGATATGAAGAGGAGGTATTTTTTTTTGAATTTATATATGACCAAAATGATTTGGGATTAGTTTTAATATTATTTTGAATAAGAGAAATATAATTTCTAAAGCAGATTAAAGAATATTTTTTAATTCGAGCTCTTAATAGTGAAAAACTTTGATAATCTAAGGGATTTGAATAAATTTTAAATTTTTTATGGAATTTGTTTTTTTCTTTTATTATTTTAATAAGAGACGATGTAAACCAAGGGGGATATTTGGTACGTTTAGATTTAAGAGTAAAAGGGACGTGGCATTCAATAATATTTTGTAAGGTATCGTAAAATTTTTTACAAGCTAAATCAATATTTAAATTGGACAAAAGTGAATTCCAATTGATATCGCTTAAAATTGGAATAATTGTAGCATAGTCAGCTTTTCTAAAGAGGAAAGTTTTATTATAATTATAATTCAAGGGTGAAGATTTGTTGTAAATTATTGAGATGCAAAAGGATAAATGATGAGAATCTTCATGGATTAGCGTAGAGTCAGCACGAGAAATATATAAGGGGAAACTACTAATAGCTAGGTCAAGAATACGATTATTAGTATTTGACAAATAATTGTATTGATAAAGTTTATTATAAGATAAGAATTGAGTAAAGGAAAGGGAAGAAAAATTAATACAATTGGAAGGAAATAGATGCAGATTTGAGTCGTATTTTGTCCAATCAATAGTGGGAAGATTGTAATCACCGAGTAAAATGAATCGATCCTCTGGATAATTGGTTATTAGATCAGATACTTTATTTAAATGGGTAACTAATAGAGTTTGGTGAGAATTACCAGGAGGAATATAGACAGTACAGATATTTAGTTTAAAAAATTTAGTGGTAATAGTAATCCAAAGGTCTTCTGTGGAAGTTAACCAATTATTTTGAATGACAGAGGGTAGATTATTTTTCACAGCTATGATTACACCACCACCAAATATTTGGTTATGAAGAGGATAATCTCTGTCACGTCGAAACACCTGATATCTGGCATCAAAAAACTCACTATTATTGAATGAGTCATTTAGCCAAGTTTCTGATAGACAGATAATATCATAATTATTAACTAATACATTTTGAAGAAAAGAGTCAGATTTAGTTCGGAGACCTCTGACATTTTGATAATAAATGACAAGACGATTAGAAGACATTGTAAAAAAGGAAGTAGATAGAGCACGTAGTGATATAAATATAAATATCCATATGCATAAATGAAAATAGATATATGCATATAAACATACACATAACTGCATACACAGATAAAGATATGGAATTATTAAGCAAACCATCCTTGGTGATACCAGTTGAAATACAAAGGTATACATGGACACAAATATAAAAATGAACTCGTACCTTTTTTAGTTTATGAGTAAAATATATGTAAATAGCATAGTTATATAGTAATAATAAAAATAATAAATTATATAGCCATACGTACATAATTGTTTGCACATACATTATAATATGTGATGCAGACCAGTAGACAATAAATGCATAGATAATTATTAGGTTATTAAAATTTAATATTGCACTTAGTCATTTGATTTTGCAAAGATCTGATTCTTTTGAGATTTGTATGATATTGGAGCTCGCACTTTTTCTAATCATGATCTTGCAATCTTTAACCCACAAGTAGGCGTAGTTATATTCAGTTTTCAATTGGCGTGCTCGCTTCAATAATAATTTATTCGTTGGTGTAAGGTGATCCGTGACGTATAGGGTGGTGGGCGGGCCTGGAATATTGATGTCGTTGGTGGTGATGCCGCGGCGGGCGCGCACGGCCGCCATCAGCAGCTCCTTACGACGGCGCTGAGTGAACCGTACGACCACTGATGACGTGCGCACACTCACATCGCTGTTGCCCTCTCGCTGTTGCTGTTGCTGTTGCTGTGAACCTGCAACGCCCTGGGACGGGTACGGCCGCACACGGTGTATGGTGTCAATATCTGTGTCGCACAATTTGTGACCCACGACAGCACATAAGTCATATAATATAGACACTAGATTTTCACCCTTTTTCATAGGTATGCCGGATATTTCTACATTGTTTTTTCTAGAGAATTGATCTTGCAGATTGTTTTCTTGTTTCAGTTCAACAATAGTATTTTGCGCCTCAATTAAACCTTTATTTACATCAGAAAAGCAGGAAATTTTCTTTTCAGCAGTGGTTAGTCTCCCATCAAATTCATCAGACTTAGCCTCTATTGTGAATAATTTATTGTTTATGTCTGTGATTACAGATTTTATGTTTTCAAACTCATTTTTCATGGTATTAAAGTCTGCTCGAAAGCATTTAATTTCATTAAGTATATCAAATAAAGATGGCTGAGGACTGATGACTGAATCTTGAGAACTGAGCATTAGTGATGAGGACTGAGACGGCGGAAGGGGGTTAGGATGGATACGGCAAGAAACGCATCGCCATTTTTCCTTATTCTTTGACGTCATTTTTTTGTATTTTGTTTCCGAAATCCCCACACAATCATGGTGGAAAGGTTCTTCACAAAGCTCGCACAGCACATAATTAGTCAACAACACAACACTTTTGCATTTATAGCAAATCATTGTTAAGTATTATTAGTTATTTGCGTCACAATTTATAATTTAAATAAGAGAATATTCTCAAAATTTCGCACAAAAATATGTATGAAATAAATAGTTTTTTGTTTAACAATGTTGCATTATGCTGTAATATTGTAAATATGCTCTGGGTTCGAGAGTTAATATATAATTTCAGAAATCAGTTTGATCACGTTCGTTGCCAAACGAATATTATTTGAAGAAACAAAAGAACTTTTTTTTTTTTTTTTTTTTTTTTTCTTCTTTTTTTTTTTTTTTTTTTTTTCAAGTGAAAATTATCTTTAAAATATAACCTTAGAAATCAGTTTAACCACTGTATTTAATCACAATTGCAAAAATTTTAATCAAAAATTAAAGCAACACCAATAACTCTACACAATATGCAAAGCACGACACCATTAACCGACAATATTTACGAAAAAAGCATCCAAATAGCGGACGAGCAAAACAACGAACCAGCTAGTTATTATGCTACCTAGCAACAAGAATTTTACAAGGTAATCGTAAAATTCCACTAGTACAGCAAATATTACATATATCCATAAAGCTAAGAATCATAATGTATAAATATATTTGTATGTATGTAGTATCAAAAATAATTTTTAAAACAAATTAACGTAAATGTCCAATTATCTCAACATGAAATATTTTTGTAATTATATATGTACATACTACGCTTAAAATACCTCAGATAGTGGAAATTTTCAATTTATTTCTTTCTTTAGTCCACTGTCCGCTGATCATGGAAAATATTCTAGTAAAAGTAAATACGAGTATGTATATGTATACTTAGTATTGCCAGGTTGCCTCGCCTCTTCACTCACGCCATGTCTTGTGAGAGAAAATATAGTACGAACTGCGTGAAATTATTCTCAACATTGAAAATGAGGACATTATGGGTATAATATAAAAAAAGATAGAGAACAAAAGAATTGTGCTAAAAAAGAGAACATGCCCTTTTAAAAAGAGACCTGTTGGCAACCCTAGTACTTTGTAATTTTGTGTTTTACTAAAACCATTCATCAGTAATATAGGTATGACGAAATAGTATATAAATATTTTAAACTTTGAGCATATTATAATTGTGACTATAAATAGCTTTTTTACCACAAAATTTCTTAACAAAACAGATCCATTGCGTCTATCCTGTTTTCACATTCCTTACCATGCAAGTACTATATATTAAAAATACACTGGCAATAATAAATTTCATGAAATACAATAATTTTTAGTACCAACTGGTACGTGAGTCAAAAAAGGTGAGGAGCCGCTGATATAGATAGTTGTATCTTATATATATATACATATATACACCGTATCAGCGAAAGCGAACAAAGTACAACACATTCAGATTTGAGGCAGGTTTGTGCAAACCAGACAGGGTTATCAAACTGGCCGAGTTGACATTGAAAATTTTGATCTGCAGATAAATCGGCTTATCAAGTGGTGTTTGAATATTATATGTAGATATGTACATATATGCTGAATGCAATTTTTTATGTAATTTTTTTTTTTGGAAAATATGTATTCTTAATACATGGGAATTACATATATATGCTCAGTTTTTTTATAGTAATTGATCCGAGTATAACAATTTGTGTTAATAGATTGAAAATGTAAATTTTATGATGTTCAATAAAATTAATAGAAGAATATTTTGTTTTTTTTTGTATTTTATGTATTTAATTGTGGAACATTGCTATTACTAAGCCAATTGATCCCATGACTAATCCAAAAAAAAAGGAAAAATCATCTTTGCATCATATGTATATATAATATCGCTATTCTGTGTGTCTGAGATAACGCTCGCCGTACTATAATAGTCGTTTCGATTCGACATACGGTTCGGTGATTACTAGTCAAATGTGAACCGGTCACAGGACAACCGGTCGCTCTAGATCGGTCACACATGATCACCTGTCACACTAAAACTGGTCACACCCTAACACTGGTCACGAGAAAACTGGTCACACCCTAAAATCGGACACCCAGTTTTCTCGTGACACATTTTTTTTTTTAAATTAAAAACTTAATATTTCAACACCCATGCGATGATATATCATCAGGTACAACACTAGTTACATATATTATTGTAGATATGTTATTGTTATTATAATCATTTAAATATACAATCAATTTAGTTTCGAGTGAAATATGTAATTTGCATTCGCTTGTATGAGAATATGGATAATTTTGATTGCTCAATGCTTCAATGGGAAGTGAACAGAAATTAAAATCCCAGTCCAAAAATGAGACAATAGTTTCCGGTTCAAATTATATCGTGTTTCAGTAAATTATAAAATATAAAATCTAAATATGGATGACAAATATTTTTCTAAAATTGATAGCATTTTTAAAAGGTTTTAGAATCAAAAATTATCGCTTGCAAAGCATGCGAAGTACAACTTATTGAAAATAAATGTATTCATTAAAAAAAACAGATTTACATGAAAAACAAAAAAAAGGGAAAAAATCTACAAAATAAAGTCATAAGTCATATTCAACATTGAAATTTATGTTTAAGGTCATTTTCCTTAAAAAAAGAGCTATGAAATATTTTGATAAAAAAAAGTGTTGCTCATATTTCAAATTTATCATAAATGTTATAAAATCGAAAATCAACGAGCCATTTGTTGACTTGCTCAAGCGTTAGAAAAGTCATAAAATTAAATGAAATTTTAAAATTGATATTAATGAGTTCTGAGATTTTATAAATATGATCAAATATAAATCGATTGGAATTTCCATCGCTGACCAAACCGCACATAATGGGAAAGTTTTAAAACGATCGGAAGACTATAGGAATTTTAGCTCAATCGTTTGCGAAGTAAAACATAGAAAAGCCTAGTACAAAAAATGTTTTTTAAAAATTAGCCTATTCTATATTTTGTTTATAAGACAATATATAAAAAATAAATGTACAAACCTAATGTACTAAATTATAAAAAATAATTATAAAATAAAATGGCAATTTAAACAATATTTCAATAACAAATGTACGACAATATAAACTATAAATATATAAAATGTGTGTGATTTCATGATTAGGATTTCAATCAAAATTATGATCCCGGCTTAAACGAGGTTTGGGCCGCCTTTATATCATTTGTCATTACATACGTACTTACGTGTTTATATTATCGTACATTTGTTATTGAAATATTGTCACAAAAATAAAAAAAAGTAGTAACACTGTAAATGAAAATAATCAAAATAAACGGTAAACGGATTATTGCGCAAATTGCGATCAATCGTTGCCACAAAAATCGCGAATACGGAATATCTGGCACTCGAGTTCTCGTTAGTATATTATTTCGATTGATGGAGTTTTTGGGTGCCAGTTGTTCCGTCATCGAGATTTTAGTGACGTGCGCGAGATCGCTTTTTGCGGAATAATCACCGAACCAAAAGAAGCAACATCTCAAATGTACATTTGTCTACAAGATCATCGAAAAAAATTTTACCTGTGGCGCATTTTTTTATTTATAGCGAGCAGATTGTTAACAATTTAACGGCATACTCTTGCCTGTCCCTAAACATTTCCTGCTTATCGTTCTACATATTAAAATACAATGTATCACATTGTATTACAAATCGGGAGCCACTCACTGCATTTGGTGTTTATTTTCATGTTGTCAAACCAACACAATTATTTGTAATAACTTACATATTACTAATACGCGCAGAGAAACAAAACGAATGTTTAGATATAAACTGATGATTCCACATTCTACAAAGTTCAGCCACGTCGCAATGAACGCATTCAAGGTGATGCATAAACAAACAAAAAGTGAGAAGAGGCTAGTAAAAATAAAACAAAACACATTCTCGTACGAATATGTACGCAAGTACAAAGAAGCTACACGGAAAAGAATACGGTACATGCCGACGCAATTCACGGTTTCGAGAGCCGACATGGTCCCAATTAATAAAAAAAAAAATGAGGGACGGGATCTATAGAGCGACTCTAGACACCTACATATGTGTGTAAATACGAGCGTATTTGTGAATGTGATGACTAGAATATTGGCAAATTGGCGGACGTACCACGACCGCCTGAACCGCAGCCAACACGCTAACTGCACGTGCTCCTACACCAGTGTGGCTGATGTACACATGAGAGTTGGGAGAGTGGTCGATGTATACTTCCACATGGTACACATATACCCTGTGTAGTCATCATCAACGTTTTCCCCTTAAAGTCGCTCTCTAAACTATAAACATCGGTATCTCTGATCTAATGTGATCGTCGGTCTTTGATTCACAAACATATGTATGTATGTTCAGATTGGAGATTGTCAAATTAATTCAATATAATTGTGTGGGAGATAGTAGAGTTCAGCTCTTGTACATACATATATACATATTACATATATTCGACATAGCCCCCACAAAAGGGGGAGGGGTTTGCTGTGGTTCTAGCCTAGGGATCTGGGATTAGGTAGGGGGGGGGGAGGGGTAGCGTGCTGGGCATTTTTTTCAAATATTCCATAGTGCCATGGTCTATGACTAGGGTGTCCCGATTAGGGCCGGGCCGCACCGTGCGACTTGCGAGCAACTTGGTTGAGGGTGACCAGACCAATGCATGCAAGTAGATGGAACATGCCACACCCGTCAACTTGTTTGTCGCACACATTTCCATACATTTTTTCGTGTCGCGCAACAAGTCGGCCGACAAAGTTGCACGGTGCGGCCCGGCCCATAATCGGGATTGTCACCAGTTTTAAATCTTGTGTCCCGGTGTCACGAACAAACCTCTCGGGACGCCCAAATGTCCTGGTTTACTACTTTTTAAATTCCCATAGAAGTTTTTAACTCAGAATTAAAAAATATGTAACATAAACTCTAAACAAAAAGTCGATGTCTGGTACACACTGCAGCAATATTCAACAATGCACTATTTATCTCTGTCTTAAATTTTCTGTAGAATTATGAGACAAAAAATGTGTAAGTGTGTGCTACAGGCTAAAAAATTTGTATCAGGTATCAATTTATCTGGAATCGATAATTTTTATACATTCAGAATGATTCATCAGTGATGAATCAGGACAGCCCGTTAGGACGAGCCGCCACTGGGTATTGAGCATCATCATCATCATTTACAGCCATTCACCACCCATTGCTCGTTGAAGACCTCTCGGCCGGGCCACACTGTGCAACTTTGTCGGCCGACTAGTTGCGCGACACGAAAAAATGTATGGAAACGTGTGCGACAAACAAGATGACGGGTGTGGCATGTCCCATCTACCTGCATGCATTGGTTTGGTCGCCCTCAACCAAGTCGCTCGCAAGTCACACGGTGCGGCCCGGCCCTAACACGTTTCAATTCAATGTCTCTGTTTTGAGTAACTTTCATCCATCCCTCCCCACACCATTTTCTAATTTCATCCACCCATCTCCCTTGTAGCCCTTTTTGCGTTTTACGTTTTCTTGTTCACCTTTCGTTCGTTCTTTTACTACAATTAATATTCTATAGCTACGTGACTCGTCCATTGCCATTTCAATCTCTACGATCGCTCCACTATATCAACTACCCTTATCATACTTTTCATCCCCGTATACCATTTCCTATCTCTCCTCGTTAAGTCGAGTATTCAGTGTTTCATAATCTATTGAGTGCATTGATCTTGATGTAGCATTCTCCTCGTCAAGGTTCGTTGGAACGAGCGCGTAGAATATGAATTGACCTTCTCTGTTTGATCGTTTTGAATATATTGATCATTTTCGTATAATTAAGAGCTGCCAATATTTGGATGGTAAAATCCAGATCAGCCAACTTTTGCTCAAATTTATCATTTCAATTGTTAAGGAAAATTGGAACCAGTCAACTAAGATGATCATATTTAGTCTATTATATAATTTTGTATTCAAATAACGTATTCGTAAACGCGTTATTGACCACTGGCTGAATCAGTGACGTCAGTACGGTCATTGCATACTACATGGTATTATAAAGTTCTGAGTGGACTTTGGACCCGCAATTCTATATTTGAAATAATGCGCTCGTGAAAGTCATACATTTTAAAATTTGAATTTTTCATATAGGAATAGAATTCATTTGTTTAAATTTGCAGTTGATAGAAAACGAGCGAAAGACTATGCATTACAGCCAAAGCCGAAAGGGAATACCGCGATTATTCTATTACAAATATTGAATTACCACTGTGTATTTCAATAATACCCGAGTGAAATAAAACTTTGACTTTCCCAAAAATTTCAATTGAGAATTATTGTATTGTATACACTCTGAGTAGTTTGTGTGTACATATAATATTTGAATATACAATTGGGGTTGGGTGGGAGTTGTTAGTTTTTATTAATTTGATTAGAACCAATTTATAAGTAACTAGGGCTGTGAAGTTGGAGTTATGTATCTTGGGTGGAGTCAGATTGATCAAAAATATTTTTAGCTTCAAAATAATTTTTAATTATATCTGAATGTAGTTATAAAATATACAAATTTTATTTATCCCTGACAATTCTAGAGATATACTTTATTATATTCGTTTTCGGAGACGCTAATGAAGTTAAGTACATTTTGAATATTGATGCGGCAAGTATGAAGTTAATATCTTATGGCAATTATTTTTCCACCACATGAATATTTTATTTTACATAGATGAATATTTTGAATATTTTATTACCACATGAATATTTTATTACCAGGAAGGCCTAACAGGTAGACCCCAATGCACTTTCCAAGAAAATTAATTAAAAACATTGCAGCATTTTCATTACATAAATCACTATATTGCGAGAGGCTGAAGAACACGAAATTAGCAATTAATTAATTAATCCATAGAAACATCTATGGATTGAGACTTGTACATAAATTCTTACATATTGTACATAAATAAAATTCAGATATTTGTGACGTAGCGTTTGTGAACCGATTCAACAATGAAATCAGATAAATTGGCAAATTCTGATAAGAAACATTCGACTTGGAGTCAAAAATATCCAAGTCTGACCAGTAGTATTAAAGATTAGCACGGGATTGAACCCGGTAACCTCTTGGTGCTTAACATAAACGCAACTACCGAGCCACACTGCTGGATAATATGTTTGATGTATACTAATAATACTTTAAGAAACATTGATTAATTGAGTGAAGCTATATAGAAATATGAAATCGAGTATAGGAATACTAGTGCATTCAGTCACTGTCTCGATTACTTTAAAAGCTTACATGACGATAAATTTTAAATTAATATTTATCACATGTATGTATATATTTATAAATAAAAAGAAAAATGTTTATATTTTCTATTATATTTTAAAATAGTACAATTATACCAAACAAAAAATCCACATATGTATAATGTCATACGCTTACACTTCAACAGTCATCAAATCACATAATACTATTGTTTAAAAAAATTATTATATACATTGAAATTCATTTATAAACCGATAATTTTTTATAATTGATGAGATATTTTCGCAATACGCTTGATATTTCCTTTATTTTCTAATAAGAATAAAATTGTAACTTCAAAATGAGATGTGCATTACGTGCGAGGTGATCAGTCTTTCCGCTATTATTGGCTAGTTTTTAGAGACGCATCTTCATCTTTTCGGGTTGGGAGATTAGACCGAGATCGTCCAAATGAGTGTTCAAAGCTGCCATATATTCTTTAGGATGCTTCGTTAAGTGCTGTACATGAGGCGATCTATCCCAACACTTCCATGTAGTCTGCACAAAACACAAAAAGGTACATTATAAATATGTGTATACAAAGATTTGAGTTCAAAAAGTAAATCATTCGTTACCTTGATTCCCATACTTTCCCAGGAGTCATGGACGCGTCTATTTGACTCTTCAGCTCCAACAGGATCAGTCTTGCTTAACAAAAACAGGGCTGGAGCTCGACACAGGTTTCTATGAAACTGTTGACTGGACCGCATGTAATGAACAGTGGCAACCTCGTGGAAAGCTTTCATATGATAGCTGTACGCAAGTAAATTGAAAATTAGTATAGTAAATTAAATGATACATATAAAAATTAAACATAACGTACAAGATATACTTCCGCAAAGCATTTTGCATGACTTTATTTTTTGGAAATACAGCTAGAGGGACTCCGACTGAGAGTTCACTAATGTCAGCTGCGCTGTCCCAAGTTTGAGCAACTACCCTGTCTAAAATTGGTTGGTACCTGAAACAAAAAAATAAATAATTCAAATAAATCTTGCTTGTTTTGGGTAACCAAGTTTTTTAAACCTTTTTTTTCATTTCTTTTATATATTTTTAGACAACATAAGAGGACTTCCTTATTTCATCTGCTATTAATTTGTCTAAATCAGGGCGCCACAGACAAGAGGCGATGCGAGGCGTCCCCATTTTTACATACCTCTTTTATACTTCTTCATTTTTTTGATTATTAAATTGAAAAAATAATTTGATAAATATTAAAATATTATAAACTAGCTGAACCCCGGCATGCGTTGCAATGCCATAATAATGCAAACAATTCCCGTTCCCGTTCTCGTTCCCATTTATCGGAAAAACGCAAGCAGCGAACACATTTGAAATTATTGCGTTACAATAACTCATTCCCGTTTTTTTTTCACAGTAATCTTTCCGGACATGCACATAACAAACCCTGAAAGTTCCATCGTAATCGTTTAATTCAGTGGTTTAGGAGCCTATTCGAGACACACACACAGACATTAATTTTTATATATATATATAGATTAGGAGGAACGCAGGAAGTTGACTGTCAAATATCAACGACTCACGAATAAAACATGTAAAACAACAAACTGTCGCCGGTAAAATGGTAATTTGGAATTGTATTTTATATAAAATACCGTTGAAAAATATGTATGTATGTAAATATATATCAGGGGTGGATTTGCTTCACGAAATTATCTTAACCAATCATATTCGAAAAAAGAAGTGTCAGTCTATAAAATTCTTCAATTAATTGTTGAAAATTAATTAATGTCTTCATTACCGAATTTATTTATAGCTATCCGTATTTTATTTTATTTTATTCATTTTTATACATAAAACGTGCCTACTATGAATAATTTTTTTTAATTCAATTTTACGTTTTTGTCTTAATATATTTTTCTTCAACATAAATTTTCAAGAACTTACATGAAATTTATTGTTTAAAAATTTAAGAGGGGGCATATACCATATACCCCCAGGTTGGGCCTGTTCTAAATACAACTCATTGATTCAAATAGAGGTTTCATTGAAGCACCCCTCCACTTCATAGAAAATATGAGCATGTTAGGATCGTGTACTGATATTTGTTTATTTTCCGAGGAGTAGGGTTGGGCTTTTGAAATTTATTTATCTAAGTTTGGACCAGTGTGGCATTACAGGAATACCTAATGCGCCATAATGTTCGAAAATATAATAGACAAGAGAAAAAAAATATGCAAACAAATATAAAAAAATACACCATTAAAAATAGTAGATATCAAATAAACAGAATACATAGTATGAAGTGTCTTGCATTTACAACTAGCACCAATATATATGTATAAGAACCAGCTGTAAATACAAAACATCCCTGCGAGGCCCGAATGGAAGATCAAAATTCTACTCATTCATCACATATAATTATAAAAATAAGGATGAGCGCAGGCTACCAGACAGATAGGTTCAAATAATCTACGCTCACTGATGAGCAGAGTTATGCAATGTAGGCACGAAATCTTTCTGCATCCTTACTTACAGTAGCTGAACATTATATCAAAGAACTATGTATGTAATAACAATTAAAGATAACTTACCTCTGTTTATCTTTAGAGGCAATCATGCAAACTTCACCCCATACGTAACCACCAACTGAAAATCCATGGATCGCCAAAGGATTGAACGCAGCATTTGACTCCATGAACCGTAGCAGATCAGCAGCCACTAACTAAAAATAAAATATTGTAATTATATCAGTTTTTTTCGGATCATCATTAAAACAATAAGTACAAATATACAATTAATGCTGACCTGAGAGCCCTTCATCGGCCATAACAGTTGCCATGGAGTACAATTGACGGAAATAACGTCGAATCCCTGCTCCAGGTATATGGAGGCATATTTAAGTACATGTTTTTGTTTAGCGAGTAACCAATTTATCATAATGCACAGCGGTTTTTCGAGTGGTTGGTTTAACCTGTGGTAAAATAAACATTCATATAAAAAAAACGTATTTTATAAATGGAACAATGAAATGGTATTATTGATTTGCTTACCTGAGAGTTTTCGGATCTTTATCAAGTTTCAAACTCTTCTCGCTGCTTATGTATTGGATATTTTTTGTAATATCCTGACTGCAAATGGATCGAGCTTGAATATTAAATATTACGCTAGCAGCAGAAAGCCCATGAAAACCCATTCCCTAGAATCGATTAAAATATTTGTATTTACATATAAATACGTACATATTTTTAGATTTGGATGAAAAAATATGATTGGATATTTATGATGATGAACATTACTTACATTCTGCCTGTAGGTTCCGAAAGTGTTTTTGGTTATGGAATATCCAAACACTGATGGTGAATTGGCGATGAAGGTAAATGCTCGTTTTAAAATCACCATCTTGAATATTTAGAGATTCAGCGGCGATGACATTAAATCTGAAAGTAAATATTTAAATATAATATTAGTAGGATGTTTTCCAAAAATAGTACGTCATCTGGATTTATTCCAGTTTTTGATTGGTTTTTAAGTTTTTAATGAGCCTGATATTAAAGCTACTGTTTGACAGTAGAGAGTTTGTGGGTTCAAATTCTGGCCGGTAAGCTGCTGGCAAGATCTGGATTATTAACATAATTATTGTAAAAGATCCAATAAAATCAGTACATTCTTCCATATCTGCATATAGCCAGCAGTTTGGCTTAATGGTAGCGTATATATTTAGCACCACTGAGGTCGAAGGTTCGAGTCCTCGTCAAACTGCTGGTTAGGTTTGGGGGTTTTGTGACTCCAAATCGATCGTTTCTCTATCAGAGTTTGCCAATTTTATCTGATCATTTTTGAAACGGTTCCTGAAAATTGGTATTAGTTCATTTCCTGTTGTCACAAAATCTGTGTGTATAATTTGTAAAAGTTATGCACAGTAATCTGAAATCTATAGCCCATCTCTATAATTTCGTGTTTATTATATGTATAAAAATTGTAATAATAATTGTACACAAAAATCTAAAAAAAAAATAATCCATAGATGTATCTATGATTATTATTTCTGTACTGATTAATTGTTATATGCTATGTATTCTGATTGTATATGTATTATTGTATTTCTGACCGTTATCGTACACTCGTCGCATTGGAGCGATCTGTAATGACGAGTGTATATTGATTGTAACAATAAAATAAAATAAAATAAAATATTAGCCATCAGCATAACTCAGTCGTTAAGCTTCAGCTTAGCATCGAGAGGCGCCGGGTTCGATCCCAGGGTCGGGCCTCGAGTGAAAATGAATTTTTCAGAGTATGCTGTTGGTCAGACCTGGATTTGTGCTCCAGGTTGATCGTTTCCTATCAGAGTTTGCCAATTTTTTCTGATTTCATTGTTGAAACGGTTCCCGGAAAAAATTGGCTAAAATCCTTCCTATACAATATGTCACCTATAATTTGTGATTGATTAATGTGCAATAAATAAGTTTGTGTACAATTTGATAGATGTCTCATTGATTTGCGAGTTTTTCAGTGTCTCGTAATTCAGTGACTTATATAAAAAAAATGCTGCATTGTAATTGGCCAGGAAGGCGCATTGGGGTTTACCTGTAAGGCTTTCCTGGTATATATGTAAAAAAAAAAAAAAATATATATATATATATATATATATATATATATATATATATATATATATATATATATATATATATATATATATATATATATAGACTCCAATGCGCCTTCCTAGATAATTAATTACAAACATTGCAGTATTTTTATTACATAAATTACTGTATTTCGAGAGGCTGAAGAACACGAAATTAACAATTAATTAATTAATTAATCCATTGAGACATCTATGGATTTAGACTTGTACATAATTTTTTACATATTGTATATATGTAAATCAAATTCAGATATTTGTGACAGTGGTTAGGATGATTTTTGCCAATTTGAGGAACCATTTCAACAGTGAAAATCAGATAAATTGGCAAACTCTGATAAGAAGCGATTAACTTGGAGCCACAGATATCCAAGTTTAACCAATAGTATTAACCGTTTGCCCGCGGCCGTCTTCTATGGAAGCTTTGGGCGACAAGTCTGTAGAGCGACTGTCTTCAATAGAATTTCTGAACTTTGCACGGGATTTTGAGCCTTATATGCGCCTATTTCAACTGTTTTAAGGTTCAAAATTGGTTGAATATATTACTGAGAGTTGAATGCCATCTATTCAATTTGCTTAAAATGACTTGGAACCACAGATATCCAAGTTTAACCAGTAGTATTAAAGATTAGCACAGGATCGAACCCAGTCATCTCTCGTTTATGTACAATGTTTAACCATAGATGTCGTGTAAAATAAAAATGACTTCTTCAATTGACGCGAGATATTATCAACTTGCACGTCATAAATATGTATACATAAATATGCTGATTCGGAATCATAGTGGCAGTGACAATAATGGTCTTAATATATCATTACCATTATCTTTTACTAGGGTGACCATAATTCCTCAGTGCTAAACTGGGATGGGACTAGACAGAAATCGTAGGATTTTCCAATCCAACAATAATAGTTCTTTGTTCAAGAAAACTGAGATGGATAATTTTAGCCAGGGAACAAAAAAAATTGACCATTTTTTTAATAAATAAAAATAACTATGTATTAAGGGGTCAACGGACTATTTCGCACGAAAATTATTAGAATATACTGTATATCTGGCACTCGAATTCTAGTTAGTGTGAAAGACTCTCGGTGGGTGGTATTTCGAGTGCCAGATATTCCGTGATTGAGATTTTAGTGGCGTGTGCGAGATCGCCATGTGCGAAATAATCACCAAACCTAATAAAGGACACATAGAGACATTATTATTTGAACATGCAATGTAAAATTACACAATCATGAACAGTTTATCAAAAAATTACCGAATAACTTTAAAACCGAACAGAAAAGACGTATTGCGAAACAAATCTAGCTTAGTATGTATATATGTACTAGTGTTGTACCCGATGAAATATCGGTAAACAGACTACTAGTCATATGTGAACCAGTCACAGGACAACCGGTCACTCTAGATCGGTCACACGTTATCACCCGCCACACTAAAAAAAATTAAAAATTGGTCGAATTTTTGGGTGTGACCAGTTTTTTCGTGACCAATTTTCGGGTGTGACCAGTTAGTATGAAGGGTGATCACGTGTGACCGATCTAGAGCGACCGGTTGTCCTGTGACCGGTTCACATTTGACTAGTAATCACCGAACCGAAATATCATCACATGGGTGTTGGCATATTAACACTTTACGGTATATGCTCACGCGTATATGCGTGAATAAAAACTTTGAGTAAAAGTCCGCTCACGCGTATATGCGTGAATAAAAACTTTGCGTAAACTTCCGGTCACGCGTATATACGTGAATAAAATTAGCTTGCGCTTTGTGTACATACACGCACACAAAAGCAAATTTCCATACATATATGTATGCATACATATCTATATGTGTGTATGTATATCTATATGTATTTATTTTAACGCTGAGATGATCTCATCATCGGTTAAAGGTCATCTGAAAATCTTGATTTACTTTTTTTATATATAAAATTTTTGAATTGAGAAAAAAAATTTAAAATATTCTCATCATCTAAACGATATAATTAATTGCAAAATTTAAAATGCAATAATTTTTTGTACCAGGGTAACCATCCTTTTTTTATAGAAAAAAATTTTTGAAGTGGGAAAAAAAATCTAAAAATATAGCATCGTCTTTTAGCTATAAATAATTGTAAAAATTAAAATAAAATAATTTTTTGGACTGGGGTGACCAAACTTTTTTTATACAACAAAATCAGATGAAGTCAGAAAAAAAAAGAAAAATTATTAAAATCATTTTTGGGCTATAAATGATTGCAAAATTTTAAAAATAAAAATATTTTGACTAGGGTAACCAGCCTTTTTTTATTCAAAAAAGTTGAAAATAAATTTTTAAATTTTTCCTATAGTTTTTATACTATAAATGATGACAAAATTTAAAATAAAATAGTTTTTTCGAGTAGGGTAACCAAACTTTTTATATAACATTTTTTTAAAGCTAGAAAACATCTAAAAATATTACCATCATCTCTGTGATATAAATTATTGCAAAATTAAAAATATGATAATCTTTTGACTAGGGTAACCAGGCTTTTTATACAAAAATTTTTTTCGAGTTGGAAATAAAATTTTAAAGTCTTAATGCTATAAATGTTGCAAGCTTAAAATATTATTTTTGAGACAGGGCTTACCAATCTTTTCATAAAACAATTTTTAATGTGAAAAAACAATCAATATAACATGTAAGTAATGTTTAATGACAATTTATGATTATTTTAATTTAAAAAATAAATAAACTTAATTTAAATTTTAAAATTTGTTTACGTTGTAAAAAATTATTTTTTAAAAAATTTGAATATTTAATAATTTTAAAATAAAATTAGATTAAATCAAGATACAGTTAATAATGTATGTATGTTTAACTTTAAGCGAGAAAAAAGTCCAAAAATATTTCCATCGTTTAAATGCTTTCAATTATTCTAAAATTTAAAATAAAAAAATAAAATACTATAATTTTTTGACAACAGTAACCAGCCTTTTTTATACAACTTTAAATATTATTTAAATATTCCCACCGTTCTTATACAAAATTTAAAATAAAATAGATTTTCAAAATAAATTAGATTATTTTGTCAATTAAAAAAATTCGTTGTATAAAAAAGGCTGGTTACCCTAATAAAATTTATAGTATATTAAATTTTAATCATAAAGATGATGGGAATATTTTGAGATGTCTTCTGACTTAAAAAAATTTTTTTGTAAAACAAGGTTGGTTGCCCTAGTCAAAAAATCTATTTTATTTTAAATTTTGCATAGGGACGATGGGAATATTTTTTGATTTTAATCTCACTACAAATATTTTGCTGTATAAAAAAGCCTGGTTACCCTAATCAAAATTTAAAGTATTTTAAATTTTAATCATAAAGAAGATGGGAATATTTGTAGATGTTTTCTCGCTTAAAAAGGATGGTTACCTTAGTTCAAAAAATATATTTTTTTTAAATTTTGTCATCATTCATAGGCCATAGCATAAAAACAATGAGAATATTTTTAGATTTTATTTACAACTTGAAAATATTGTTGCGTAGGGGTGGGTGGAGGATCCAAGTAAAAGGCCAAAGTCGTTTCACAGCATTTATTGGTGATTAAGGAGATACACGCACTGGCAGTGCTCCGTCCAGAATGTCATGATATCGCCTAAGTACCGCCTTATAACGGATAGGTCTCTCAGGGCATCTTCAACGTCCGATTTGCTTGCCTATTGTTATGGTCACGTACTAGATGTCCCACGCTACCGCTGTGGGTTCTGAGAACTCTACCGGAATGCGATCCCGAGTTACCGCTACTCCTGCATTCGGGGGAGATAATCATCGAAACCAATTATAACGGTCACGCAGTCTCTGGTATGCTACTCGGCCTAATCCGATTGCACTTACTCGGCTTAATCCGAGTGTACGTAACAATATTTTTTGTATAAAAAAAGGCTGGTTACCCTAGTCAATATTTAATCATATTTTAAATATTGCAACTTCTTCAGTGGGATTCATCATTGGTGAGTATTAATGTAAGTAATTAAAAATATGGTTTGTACGTTCAACCAGCTCACTCACTTCTGGGGTATGCTGGTATCACTTCTGGGGTATGGTGGATGCTGGTGTTGTCTAACACTAACCATACTTTTTCAAGATTAATACTTAATCTTTAAGAAACACCGAGCTTAACATTATTATTTTGACATCTTGGTCTTTTGCCTTAAAGTTAAGTTGCCTTAAGTTGCCTTTTTTAAAACCAAAATATCGCTTTACAAAAATGCAAGTTAAAGAAACACTGGATCTTTAAAAAAATTTAAAACACAGATGATACTATTCTCAAGGATTCACTAGTTGATTTTGGATACTAAAAAAATATACTTATACTTTACAGTTAATTTAAATTAAACCCAAATATCCTATTTAAACATTATCCTAAGCCATTATTATTCCGAAGTTATCACAAATTGTCTCATTTTCAAATGTGTGAAAAATGATTTTATTCGTCACATTTTTGGAATTTTGATTTACCATGGTCTGTCTATTACTGTCCACTACTACAAAATTCAGTTTTATGCTATTTTTATATTCAAAGGCTATTCGGATGACATTTACGTAATTTATTATTTTTTAACATTAATTCGCGTACTCCAGTTTAAAATCCCTGGTTTTAATTTTTAGATGTTTGCAGAGTGATATAACGAACACTGTTTCAAAATATCACTACAATACGATTATTATTCTAGAAGTAATCAAATGCACAAAAAAGGCTTTTTTTCTATTGAAACTGAAATCGGCCCGGATTCTGGTGAAAATAGTCGCGCACATTTCCGGACATGGGTGAAAAAAATCCACGCGTCAAAGCGGGCGGTAAGGTGTTAAGTTATTAAATAAAATAAAAAAATGTGCCGGTCCTGTGTTCGATCAGTACGCGGTCGAATTATTTTCAAATATATTTAATTGTTTAATATGGAAAAAAAGGTAAAAACTATTTACCTACCTACATACGTATAAACAATATAAAACACCAATAGAAAAAATAATTAATCACTTAAATAAATAATCAATAGATGGCGCTAAATGCTCAGACTTGGCGCCGTTTATTACCCTAGAGGAAACATTGGTAGCAAACAGTATATATAGAAGTTTTTTCTTTCGTTATTACTAGTCACCGGACCCAGAAGGTGTCGCGTATTGTTCAAAGGTTGTAAATGCATTGTTAAAGGTTTGCCGAACCTTTTTTACAAAGGATTTACAACAATGGAACAATGGATGGCACTGTGACTATCCTACCTCTAGTTATTACATATATTCGTATATTATATTGTACGTTTTGTTGGCATTGTTTTAGCTGTGACGTGTATATGTACATATGTATGTCGAATCGAAACGACTATTATAGTACGGGGAGGGTTAACTTACACAGACAGACAGAACAGCGATATTATATATGTATATGAAATATACAAAATAATGGACATACAAATATACAAAAATAACTATATATATATATAAAATAAAGAATATACAAAAACAATGGACGCAGAGTCAGTTTATTTAATTATATTACAAATCATCATTTAACACGTGTCCTGTTATTGCAATTGCAACGGCGAAGATGCACTTCGAATGACGACTCATATCCAAACATTACTACAAAGGTCGTTAGCATACAATCACTTATTATCACCGAGTTTGAATATATTAGATACGTACAAATTTCCATCATTTATTTGTATTGTACTTAATGATGATAACAATATACGACTTTGATCATTGGAAAATTGTACTTTTAAGATTATAAATTTGATTGTCTCACTTATATGTGATAAATATTAAGACTATCTACCGAATCAAGTGTGGCCTTGTATCCGAGTTAAATGATTTGAAGATGCCTGGCGGTATATATTAGAAAAATGACGATGTAGAAAATCAAATGATTTTCGTATACACGTGTCTCTTGACTCTTGAGGGCGGCAAGTAAGTAATTATAATACAAAGTTGCATTATAAATGTGCCAAATGCATTTCCTCAAGGTTACATGGAAAATGATGCACCCACTCTGCATAAAGTGAATATTTGTTTGCTCTGTTTAACAAAACGCACATAAAATTATATACTTTTGATACAGAATCTTCCTGGGAGAGGTTGCTTTTCTGGTTTTGATTTCAATTTCTAATACTTCTGCAAGCCGTTGCGTGTCGTCGGCAACTTTCTTTGCGAATATCCGCCTCAATGTAATGACATTCAATTGATTTTCAATTGCCAATATAAACTCAAAGCAATTTATGCACTGTAGCTTCTGCTCCATCACTTATGGTGTGATTATGTGTGACGAAAATGTGATAAAATTATCAATATTTTGAATACGAAATCACTAACAGTTTTGATTTACAGTTAACCGGTTTACCAATATTATGCAATTAAAATGTAAATATTTACAAGATAAGGTGTTTTTACGATACAATGTATGCTCTGTATTCATTAGTGATTGGAAAATCTTTATTATTATGACCTTGTGAATCTCTATTTAAAGGATGAATTAAAAACATAGCAATTTATTCTATTATATATATGTAAATGCATTAAACAAAATATGTAGATTATAGCAGCGGTTTCCAAACTTTATGCTACTACGCCTCCCTAAAAAAAATTTTTTTTTCCGCGCCTCCCTACCTTTTATTTTTTAATATATATAATAATATAGACACGTTTTAAATAATAAACCTTTATTAAAAAAAAATACTGAACACTACAATAGACAGAATAATAAAATGGTTTTGCTATAACATAAATATATACGAACACGTATATTTATTATTATATTAAATTACTAATTAAACTACATACATCTAACACATCAAAATTTAATGCGAATGATGTTGTTGTTTATTGGCACAAAGTTTATCAAATCTTGGGGGCAATATGGAGAGTGCCACTCGTAACTCCTTTTCAACTATTGACCTGGCTCGATATTTGGTTTTCATTGCAGCTAGTGCCAAAAAGCCCGTTTCGCATAAATAAGACGTTACAAACGGTAGAAACACTTGCATTGCTATGCAATACAAAGATTCATACTCTCCACTAAGATTCATCCAAAATTTAATTATGGTTTCATTTTGAAACTTTTGTTTTAGTGAGCTATCGCATGATAATTCTATCATTTTTTTTTCGATGGTTGTCAGTTCGAATTGGTCTTCTTCATTGTAGTTAAATGGATTCTGTATACACAAAAACTTTGAGGAATCAAGGTCTTTGAAATAATTGGAAAAATGCAGCACTAAACCATCCAAGTGGTCAATAAAAAGATTTTTACTTGCTTCAATATTGGCTGTGGCCCAGAAATCTTTGGAAAGTGAAAACATATCCAACTCATTATTTTGTAAATTTGATTTCCATAACTTCAACTTTTTAATGAAAGCTTTTACTTTGTCTTTTTGAACAAGTGGATGTATTTGTGATCCCTACATTGATTTATTTAAACCCCTCAATTTTCCAAAAATTTCAACCAAATAGGCAAGTTAAACAATTAAATTATCGAGAGGTTTTCTTCGAGAAAGGTTGCTAATTAAACGTGTATATAAAAATGAAAGAAAAATAAAAATAAACATTCATGCATTGAATTTTTACTGTTAAGCTACGATATGAAGTTTTATTTATTTGTAGATATTATGGTATGAAATTTTTTTTTATTATTAAAAAGTTTTGGCGCCTCCCCTGGCAATAACTTCCAAAACTGGGAGGCGCGCCTCCCAGTTTGGAAACCGCTGGATTATAGTATAAAGTTTTATATTATTTCTTGTATAAAAACAAGATGAAGTTAAAAAAGATGAGTTTGTGAGGTTTTGTATTAGATTTTCAATCTAATATAATATACAGTTTAATTCACGAGTCGCATTATGTCCTCATTTTAGAGATTAAATGTTGCCATAGTGATGTGTAATATCAGGAAAATTTGTTATGAAATAGTAAATAAATCGATTGATTAATTTATTTATCTATCTAAATATTTCTACATGAAATACTAGATATTTTCATTCCTTATAAAACAATATGTTAGGTTTAAAACGGAAAATTTTACCCGTCGCCATTTTATCAATAAGTAAAAATTATTTTCAAATAAATATTAAATCAGACAAAAATGATAGAAAGCGACAGGGCTGTCGAGTTAGAGTCTTTGACAATCACTGTCAGGCTTATATCAATACAAGGACAAAATATCACCGAAAACAATCCAGGGGGTGATTGATTTTGGGATGGTGTGCCTTGAATATGTGCTAGGCGTGCAGCATTTTTTTCGCATGTTTAAAAGTATCTAAAAATAACCATATGCCGCGTTCTTAAATCGAATTTATTTTTTTTCTTAATAAAGTATATGTATAAAATTTGCTAACTAAGAGTGACTCACCAATACCAAATGTATGCTAATCTAAGACATAATGTTTATATTTTTGTCATTTCATGTTTAGGTCAAATTAAGAGGTCAGATATTTGACAAACCAGTTAATCAAAGTGCGCACATTATATTAAAATCATGCAGGGGGGGGGGGGGTTCACAAAGGGGCATTTGCCTCCCCCCAGATTTGGCCAGGTCAGCAACGTGCATTTTATTTGATGAAGTACTGTGAATCTTAATGAAATCGAATATTCTTTACTGAAAGTTTGAGGCAGCAGAAATTTGCAACAAATTTAAACATGTTGATCAGAAGTTTTTTTTTCTTCTTCTTCTTTAAAAAAACCAACCAAAACTGTCAAATTTTTGCCTCCCTTTTTCTGGTAAAAGCTGAAGTGACGTTCTTGATGTATTCATAAATACAAAAAAATACAAGATATTGATTTTTTAAAAAAATTAAAAGTGAATGATTTATATATGCGGCAATACTCCAGAAATAATCGAATATTAAGAGAGCTGGACCCCACCGTCTTGTCCATACAAACGTATTAAACTTCTCCCTTCCTCAATTATGGCACTAGAGAAATTATTTTTTAATATGCTATGGATATCCACTATAGGTTTGGTTTTTTTTTTTTTGATTAACACGTTCAACCTGGCGAGTACAACCGGTGGCCACGCGGATAGTGTTATAGCAGACTATAATTTTACGGTTCCACTTCATTGAGCACCCCAACACTAAAATTCCTATAAAATTCTAAAGATTTAGAGACAACTCATTATATAAAGTGATTTAATGCCGTTACGTGTAATTGGGTGCCGATACGCGTGACAGTGCCCCCACATGGGCAAATGTATGAAATCATGCGCCGGGCTGAATGTGTTAATCAAAAATCAAAAAATCAATTAATCAAAAAAATAGAACCATGGCTATGGTGGATATCCATAGCATATTAAAAAATAATTTCTTTAGTGCTATAATTGAGGAAGGGAGAAGTCTAATACGTTTGTATGGACAAGGCGCTGGGGTACAGCTTTCTTAATCCAACAGGAAAAGAATGAATTTTGCATATTTAAATTTTAAAAATCTGAGTCGGACTTGGAGTTGGAGTCGGAGTCGTGTTTTTAAACGATTCCACAGTCCCGAAAAGCGATAAAATGAAAATTACAAATCATGCCCGTAAATTTTGTAACTTTGAACCTGGAATACAATTGTCAACAATGGCTGCTTCCGGTGCATAACCTCTGTCTGATAAACAAAGAAGATATCGATCGATTGGATTTCGACACAAAAAGTAAATAAAACAAAATGAGCTCGGCCATTATATCGCCGTTAAGCCGTATCAATTTTCGATACACAAACATTCAAGTCATAAAATAACAATAATGCATTACATGTAATTAGTCAATTGTGATGTTTATGTAATTATATTATGCTTGTGTACAAGCAGCTGTCAAAAAAAACAAAATGGCGGTTTGGTGTAAACAATGAAAATTCGGGATATTTACGGATGTAGAATGTGGGTTTGATGGATGTGATGTTGCAGAGCAAGCGTTACGTCGCGAAGACTACGTCGAACGACGCAAACCCAACGACGAGCAACGCTTCACTGGTTCGTGGTAACTGTTACTGCTACACGGAGAATACTACTCCGAGCCAATTGAGAATATTATTGTTAGCCATCTTGACAGAGGTCGAAAACCCTATATTTAAGGGCCATTTTGTGTCATATCAAACAATCAACATTGAACTATTTACAGTTTTTCTCATAAATATTTAAATATATCACACTCCGATTTCGCATTATTATCATTTTTTACTTAATAATATATGTATGTGAATATTCAATTATTTACGGACGTAGGGCTCATGTTTTCGACGAGGGAGATTCACCTCAGATTATTCTTGACATTAGAGAAGAGACGAACAAGTGCTAAAATCTGAAATCTTAATAAAAGTAGTGGAGAATGCTTTCGAATGAGCGAAACAAGTTGAAGTTGAAATAAAAATAGAGGCAATTTGATGTCTATTATTTTTAACAAACTAGTGTTGTACCCGATGGAATATCGGTAATTGGATTATTAGTCACATTGCGGTGGTCACAAAGACAATTTTTGCCATTAAAATCGCGAATACGCAATATTTGGCACTCAAGTTCTCATTAGTATGATAGTTATCGTTATTACGATGGACTTTTCGGCTGCCAGATGTTCCGTTATAGAGATTTTAGTGACTTTGTGACCAGTAATCACCGAATCGGAATATCATCACTAGTCACCGGAGCCTGAGGGGGCCGTGTATTGTTCAAAGGTTGTAAATGCATTGTTAAAGGTTTGCCGAACAATGGATAGCACTGTCACTATCCTACCTCTAATCATCACATGGGTTATTGCATATTAATTTAAAAAAAAATTAAAAGATCGGTTCCGTGTTCAATCTGCACGCGGTCGTATTTTTACAAGCCTGATATCATTTTTGCGAATATTCATTGAATAGTTTGTCTGAAAATCCTCTAAATGCAATATTTTCTGAGGCCATCGTTAAAATAATTGAAATTATTCTCTTGAGCAACTCATCCCAATGCTTGTCCTCACTCAAATATAAATTATTTGCTATACAATCGACAGTTTGATTTGTGGAAAGCCTCTTTTTAAATCACTCTCACTTCTCATAGCAATCAAAATGATGAGTGCTTCCCTCGTGTCCCTTTAATAAAGCCGTCATCTGTCTCCAATCATTAGAACCAGCTTTTGCCTAAGCAAATTCGCCTTTACTAAATATTTTGCAACGAAAACAGAACACTCGATCTAATTCGGATAAATACACAAGCCATGTTCTATCCACTAATTCACCATTTGCTGGTCTTCGTTGGAAATGTATTTTGTTTAAAGACCGCCAGCCCTGAATATTATATATATGACAATGTAAACAATGTATGTGTTCAACTGAGAGCCGACAGGAAAAGATATGCCCTTCAGGGCGGAAACACTCTGAGTGGTACGGAACGTCATGTGCTTGGCTCCCCATTGTGACGGTGGGTGTTCCGCAAATTGAATTCGCGTGTAGTTGTACATGCAGAGTGCATATATTTCTTCTACATTTCTTCAAATATGGGATTCACCGTTATCAATCACTGTCAAGCATGGATAAAATATCACCGAAAATACTCAAGGGGGCTAGTTTTGGGACGGTGTACCATGTATATGGGTTAGGGGTGCTGTGTTTTTTCGCATATTTAAAAGTATCGTAAAAAAGTACGTTAAAAGTATTAAAAAATACATACCATTCAGTGTGTTTTCGCCCTTAAAAGTTTAGGCTTGGGATTGATTGGAAATGTAGGAAGACATGCAGTCAAAAAGCTCACCGTGAATTCCAAGTTCGGGAATAAGAAAATTAGTTGCCGAAAATGGATAGCTTAGAAATTGGCCGATAATTCTTAATATTATGCTTATCACCAGAATTCAAGATAGGAACAACGAGAGCAGTTTTCCAATTGAAAATTTGATACTTAGTATTGAACAGGACGAGACGAAAAGAGAGACTGAAAGTTTTCAAGTTAATTCAAGAATATATAGTGTTTTTACCTCCAATCCCCCATCTAGGATATTGTTCTTTCGATGACAAATCAATACTCAACATCCTTGAAGAAATACACCTGGCAGTCACAAAGATAATAGAACATAAAAGACCTAGCTCTATGCGGACCGAAGCTATACCTGCTATCCCGTTATTTCCCTTTCATTTCTTTCAGCCGCCTTTATATTTCGGCCGTCTGTGTGCGTTGCACACATTTGTACATAAAATTCGCCATAACTTAAATTTTATAACATATGATACGGGCCCTATCGGGAGCTGGGGCTTCTAGTCAGGCCTTATTCAACTATTCATACATAATATATTAAATTTCGTTTTAATTAAAACGCAATGATTTACACCGAATCACCACTTTGATATAGTATATCAGAAATATTAAAAAAATATTTCATTCGTCACATTGGATGGTTAAATTACGTTCGTATTGTATTTATGTATCTGATAATATTCTTACACACTGTATACGAAAAAATCCAAAAGATTTACATAGATAAAAGAATCTTTCAGTCAGTTGTATATGAAAAATTTGACGATCTTGAAAGCTGTGAGTATAAAAGGTTGCATATCGCTGATGTAGAAAGAGTAGAACATATCGCCCATTTCCACCTTTCACATAACGTTCAACGTCTTTTTGCAGGCATACGTAGGGCTTCCGTGTCAGCATCTAACAGGTTTCTAATGTGTGTGCGGAATTATTTGCATGTGCTATTTATAAATAAACTAGCTGTATTACCCGGCTTCGCTCAGTGTTTATAATATAAACCGCTTAAACATGACTAAGCTAATTTAATTAAAAAAAAAAAAAAATTAAAAAAAAATTTAAAAATTAAAAAAAAAAATAAAAAAAAAATAAAAAAAAAATCAAAAAAAAAAATTAAAAAAAAAATAAAAAAAAAATAAAAAAAAAATTAAAAAAAATTTTTTTAAAAAATCAAAAAAAAAAAAAATCAAAATTTTTTTTTGCCTTCTAGGGCTTCGCCCTCGGCGCCCCCCTGAGCCTTTGCCTTCTAGGGCTTCGCCCCTCCACGCCCCATGAGCAATTGCCGTTTAGGGCTTCGCCCCCCTTAGTTAATGCCTTTTAGGGCTTCGCCCCTCCGCACCCCCATGATTAAATGCCGTCTAGGGCTTCGCCCCCCTTAGTTAATGCCTTTTAGGGCTTCGCCCCCCACGCCCCCAAGATTAATTGCCGTTTAGGGCTTCGCCCCCCTTAGTTAATGCCTTTTAGGGCTTCGCCCCTCCGCGCCCCCATGATTAAATGCCGTCTAAGGCTTCGCTCCCATGATCAGTTGCCTTTTAGGGCTTCGCCCCCCACGCCCCCAAGATTAATTGCCGTTTAGGGCTTCGCCCCCCTTAGTTAATGCCTTTTAGGGCTTCGCCCCTCCGCGCCCCCATGATTAAATGCCGTCTAAGGCTTCGCCCCCATGATCAGTTGCCTTTTAGGGCTTCGCCCCCCGCGCCCCCAAGATTAATTGCCGTTTAGGGCTTCGCCCCCCTTAGTTAATGCCTTTTAGGGCTTCGCCCCTCCGCGCCCCCATGATTAAATGCCGTCTAAGGCTTCGCCCCCATGATCAGTTGCCTTTTAGGGCTTCGCCCCTCCGCGCCCCCATGATTAATTGCCGTCTAGGGCTTCGCCCCCCTTAGTTAATGCCTTTTAGGGCTTCGCCCCTCCGCGCCCCCATGATTAAATGCCGTCTAAGGCTTCGCCCCCATGATCAGTTGCCTTTTAGGGCTTCGCCCCTCCGCGCCCCCATGATTAATTGCCGTCTAGGGCTTCGCCCCCCTTAGTTAATGCCTATTAGGGCTTGCGCCCCATGAGGCTGGGCCCCACGGGGCTGCGCCCCTTGTGGCGCCCCCTTTTGAGCCCCATGGGGCTGCGCCCCATGAGGCTGGGCCCCCCGGGCCCCCTTCGGGGCCCCACGGGGCTGCGCCCCTTGTGGCGCCCCCTTTTGAGCCCCATGGGGCTGCGCCCCATGAGGCTGGGCCCCCCGGGCCCCCTTCGGGGCCCCACGGGGCTGCGCCCCTTGTGGCGCCCCCTTTTGAGCCCCATGGGGCTGCGCCCCATGAGGCTGGGCCCCCCGGGCCCCCTTCGGGGCCCCACGGGGCTGCGCCCCCTTTTGAGCCCCATGGGGCTGCGCCCCATGAGGCTGGGCCCCCCGGGCCCCCTTCGGGGCCCCACGGGGCTGCGCCCCTTGTGGCGCCCCCTTTTGAGCCCCATGGGGCTGCGCCCCTTGTGGCGCCCCTTTTTGAGCCCCACGGGGCTGCGCCCCTTGTGGCGCCCCCTTTTGAGCCCCACGGGGCTGCGCCCCTTGTGGCGCCCCCTTTTGAGCCCCACGGGGCTGCGCCCCTTGTGGCGCCCCTGGCGGGGCCCCATGAAGCTACTCGCCTTGCGCCCCCGCGGGGGTGAATCCATTGAAACGAAAAAAAAAATCGGCGCCCATGGATCGAAAAAAAAAAAAAATCGAATCACGTGTTCGATGACGTCACCGATCTACGGACGACGACGACGAAGACGACCAAGGATATTTACATACAAAGTCTCTTTCCAAATTATAGATTAGATATTAGAAGTAATTTTGATGGAATTAACGCGAGAGTCTTTTTGTCAGTTTCGTCACTGTAGGTTAATTTTTGTATAGCCTTTTTTGATTGAAGTTTTTTATATTATAATGAGGCATCTGTTGACAAAAATAAAAACAACTTTTATTATAAACCTTTATATTTGTAAAATATTTGATAGATTTATATTGAGACATCTATTGACAAATAGAAAAATACTTTGTAATTTAATTTTAAATTTATAATTTATCAATAGATGTCGTAAGTAAATTAAATAAAATTATTTAAATTATCAAATATTTAAAGAATTTTCTCGTCAGCAAATTGTATGTTGAAAAATTTACTCAATTAATTTATAAGTTGTAAACAGAAAATATAACTATATAATATTATGCACCATTAGTCGTTCCTAAAAAAAAAAAAAACAAAACGCATAAAGAAAAACGTCTACGTAAGCGTGGCAGTAAGAAAAATGCTATAGATTCCGGTTATTCTCGACAGATCTGCTGATGAATAGGTTTCGCGTCGGAAAAAAATAACGAAAATGCGCTGAAATATGAAAATTTGCGGAAACGCAACGCCCCTCTCCCCCCTCCCGCGTTTATTTATGCTGGATTTTCAGCAAAAAAATGCGAATTTTCAAAAGAAAACACTTTTTCTACAAAACGACACACATTTTCGCATCTGAACGAGCTGCCGCAGGTGGCCGTGGGAAAATCAGCTCGTTTTGAAATCCCTTTTACTTCAACACCGTATTGTAATCATATTTATACCACGTAGGTACATACATACATACACACATACGCAGCTTCTAGTTAAAAATGATACCTTGTTCTATATGCAACATCTTTCACGTGTCGGAATTACAACAGAGATTTTCGAGAGAAAAATGAAGATGAGATTCTGAAAATATAAAAGATTCATGACGCCAGCACGTGTTCTGAACTCTTGAAAGAACTATCCACAAGACTCCCTCGATGATACGAAAAAATTTTAAAGTATCGAGGGTATCACGGGCTCAATTACCTACGTGTCCAATTTCACCCTATCGTCCTCTTTTTTTTTTTCAACGACACACTGGATATTTTAATCGAACAATTGCATGAAAGTGACCGCATTTGATTTGTAGATGCCGTTTCAATTCCATCGTGCGATCTTCGCAATGTCTAGACGTCGTTTCCAGGATCAGAAGTTGATATACAAGCTACTAAATCTCGACTAGGGGAATAAAGTGAATAAAATGACCATAATATTATGCCGAATCTCTCCGCTTTCGGACAATTGAATTGTTGCCTAGATGTTTGTATGTAAATATGTATGAGAGTATTATTATTTTTTTTCTCATACTGTGTAGTACAATATAATTTTTCTTTGTGTTTTTTGCAGGATACAAGCGGCCATCAATCACATCGAGATATCGTCGAAAAGAATGGGAAATGACAATATAATAAACTGGTTATGAATGCTATGATTATTCACGAACGCTCGATCAAAGAATTGCGCTAGCCGAATCCCTAAAATCAGGGATTGTCAATCAAAATTCATTATATGCTATAAGAAATTCAATAAAATTTAATTTATGTATGTATATCTAATATATAATTCGAAAGAGACTTTGTATGTAAGTATGTAAGTATTGTTGGTGGGGAAATTCGAAAACAAAACAAACTTTCTATGACGCCAATTCAATTGGTTGAATATTATATTTTTTTCAATTCAAATAAATTTAATAATAAAAAAACAAATAAACATTTACTATTAGATTCGCCATGTTTAAGCTGTTTATATTACAAATACTGAGCGAAGCCGGGTGAAACAACTAGTATCTTATACAATAAAAGACTGAAAGCAATAATGCGTGCACCAGGCCACTAGTTAAATTAGCTCAAGCTACTTACATTGTCTTCCAGTTTATCTCGTGGTTATGGAATAATTCTCACATAGCAGCGAAAGCGGTCCTATATCATTTCGCGCACTCAATTAATACATATTTAACTTCTGCGAAAGTTCAAATACTGAACCATTTAGTATAATATTATATATGTGCATATATATGTACTAATTTCGTCGAGTTATTACATAGCAGTAGATAGGTTGTGGGTTCAAGTCCCGGTCAAATACGCTGCTGGCGAGATCTTGAGGTTATTAAAAAAAAACACAGATCAACTGTCTCTTGTTCCGATTTTTCTAGCTTAATTGTTGTGACGGATTTAATAAATCCTTCCCCCCAGTTTCTCATAAATTGGGGTTATTATCATCTAAAATTTGTTGAATATTATAAATGCTACCTACATAATGTATTTCTTGCAAATTTGCTGTGGATGCATTTTTTTATTGTCCATAGATGTCTCTATTTGTATTCTATTGTGTCTATGTACTGTTATGTTGGAAAAAGTAACAGTAAAAGTACTTGGGTACAAAAATTAATACATACATACACGTTTTTATTATTTTACATAGATATATACCAGGAAGGCCTAACAGGTAGACCCCAATGCGCCTTCCTGGACAATTAATTACAAACATTGCAGCATTTTTATTAAATAAATCGCTGTATTTCGAGAGGCTAAAGAGCACGTAATTAATCCACAGATACATCTATGGATTCAGACTTGTACATACATTTTTACATATTGTACACAAATCAAATTCAGATATATGTGACAGCGAGTAGGATGATTTTTGCCAATTTGATGGAGGAACCGTTTCAACAATGAAATCAGATAAATTGGCAAACTTTGATAAGAAACGATCGACTTGGAGTCACAAATATCCAAGTCTGACCAGCAGCGTTAAACATTAGCACGGGATCGAACCCGCTAGCCTCACTGTGCTAAGTATAAACGCAACCACCAAGCCACACTGCTGGCTATATATAAAATACAGAAGAATTTTCATTTTGATCAGAATCTAATCAAATATCTATACTACCTACTTTTAGCTGTTATATGTTTTTCAGCCGTTCAAAACACCCAAAAATCAAAATTCACCGAATACAGTTCCGCGTCTTCATTTGATTAAAAGATTCGGCACAGCTGCGATAGTCAATAGAGAGTTCATGGATCCTCCTCATCCTCAGCAGGATGGGATTGAGTCCCACCTCCTCCACCCACCTCCCATCGGGGTGGGGTGGTTTTTGCCACCCCCTAGTCTTGGCATTCAAGGCGCCAGACTATCCCGAATCGCTAGCCTAACGTAGCTGAGGTGAATACGTTTTGGGTTCTCCGACACAATTATCGACGACGATCATCCAGGACTAATCCCAGAACTAATCTGGATTGATGACGTGCAGTGCAAAGTGGACGAAATTGAATGGTTCAAAATTTAAACATAAAATAAATAAAGTTGTCTTGTTTGCGGACAGCACCATTGCTGCTTGAATTAAAAAGTCTCTTCAATCTAATATATATAATTTCGAAAGAGACTATACATATATGTAACCTTGGTTGGTTGGTTCGTAGACAACACATTCTATTTTTTTTTTTTTTCGATTCAAAGGCACCGATTTGATTTTTTTCGATTAAAAGGATTCGAAGTCCCCGGGGGCGCAGGTGCCGGATTCTGGTATATATATAATTTTGAAAGAGACAGCGAAAACCTATACATAATACTACCAGCGGAAACCTATAATTGGTCTTTTGTTATGTACTTTATTATTTGTTCTGTTTTGAAATTAAGACTGTTGGTTTTCCTTAAATAAAATAAATAAAAATAAATATATGTTTGTTTGTTCGTGACAGCCAATTTAATAAAAAAATGAGTATTCAAATAAATAGTAATGAGTATTCAAATAAATTTATATAAAATAAAATTATTCAAATAAATTTAATAAAATGTTTACTATTAGATAAGTCATGTTTAAGCGGTTTATATTACAAATACCGAGCGAAGCCGGGTAAAACCACTAGTACTTCATATTTAATACATATTACATTCAAAGTACCTCTTCCCAACTTAGACGCTGTCCCATTCATAAAGTCCCACACTCACTCTAAATCAGCAGCGTGGACTAGTGGTGAGCATATTATGCTTTCGAGCGGAGTGGTCACGGTTCGATTCCCACTAGTAGCTGTTGACCAGACATTGGTTTTGTTTGCCAAAGTTTCTGAGTTTGCCAAATTTTCTGATTTCATCGAAACGGTTCCCGTAAATTGACATTTCCTTCTCAATCTCTCTCGAAAATCTCAAGTTATTCAGCGACTTGAGGTATAATAAAATGCTGCAAAAATTTCTCCATAGATATCACTGTGAATGATTGTATGAATTTGCATTGTATAAAAATGCTTTTATTAATTGAATTATTGCATTGTATCTGTATTAGTACACTCTTCGCTTTGGAGCGATCTGTAAAGGCATGTTCATGTACATGTTCGATTGAAATAAAATAAAAATAAAACTGTGCTTTTGCGCATCTTTTCCGAGGAAGGGGGGTAGGATTTTATAAATGAAACGAATTGTACTCTTTTAGTTGAAAAATTGATTCATATCAATATCTTCACAAGTATATTTTTAGATATACATATGTTACATTCCGGTCTCCGTGACGAGACAGAATGTTAAATTACAGAAAACGCAAATATCGGAAGGCAAAGATCGAAAATCGAAAGATCTTAAGTCGAAAGATCAAAAAAAATTGGTGCATGGTAAACGGTACATACTCACGTACATACTCATTTAATTTGCGCGTGCAGGATACAACAGGAACAAGAGGAACAGGCTTTTCCTCCCGTATTAATGTGCGCGCGCACATTAAGATAGTTTTAAACGTGTGAAAAAAATGGACCGTGCCTTGCACATATTCATGGAATGCCCAACACGCACCGTCCCAAAATGACCCCCTGGAGCGTTGTCGGTAAAATTGTATCCTTGTATTTATCCTTAATTGACAGTAATTTTCGCCCTAATTCTATTCATACTATACAGCAGAGCACGTTTCAGTACGTTTAGATTTAATTTGGCTGAGTGCAAGGCAAAATCGGCTTAAATATACATATAGATTACAGAGCGCGACGATATGGCGTAATATTGATTGCATCGTGTCAATATTGTCACAATTTGACGTTTCCGAAAATATTCATATGCACTAGCGCACTTTCATTAGTACGCGTGCACTCGCTACTTTTCATAGTGGCCAAAAAAAACCGTGAAAAAGCTTGATACGTTACAGTAACATGTACTGCTGTATGTGAATAGATTGTGTCGGCTATTGTTATCACGTCTACGCTACGTACACGTTACGGAGCACATGAATTCATCCATTTATGTAGAATGTATCAAAGAATACTATTCGTATTGCTGTTTACGAGCAGTTGCCATTCTATGCTGTGCCAGTATTAATAGACCTTTATATTTATATGTATATTCTTTATAATATATTGTATGTACATAGATGTGTCTATATTCTTGACAATGGAATTGAGCTACTTTTCATTAAAACGTTTCTTTTGTAACACTTTTGAGAAGCACACGATAGCGACAGTGAATATACGATGCGATGAAAGTATAAATTTTTCTTTCGGATGAAATAATATACATACATATGTACATACATACATATATACCTTAATGTAAGTAAAAGAAACAACAGAGACATTATTCACGAAAGCGTCGAGCACAGTGAGATGTAAAAGTATGAGATTTTTTGCCTCGTACTCCACGTTATGATGTCACAATGCTAACGATATCCATTTGAGAAGAATGAAAATAAAAAGCCAAACGACAAGAAAAATAAAAAGATGAGCAATAAACGATCCAGAGTGAAATAAACTCTTGATGTATCTTCGCTGTACAATTTCCTCGTTCGGAATGCAATCGATCGTGGAAAACTTCAAATATTTCCTATCCGGCGATAAACACGAATGAAAATTAATTTTTTTTACGAATAAACACGATATATACTTGCGTTTGTTTATTGGAATTATTGCGATATCGAAATCGACGAATAACTAAAAAAGGTTTGGATTTGGGCCAAATCTTCACGAGCGTATCAAGTGCAATGAACTTCATACACGTGTGAAAAAAATTAATCCAATCCACATTTACGTATGGAATATGAAAAAAAATACAAAAAACTACTAATCAAACACATCCTACATATCATGTGTTAACCTCATAATCGTCACAATTAATCTTTTCGTAATTATTCTAAATTGAATCATACCTTGTTGACCCACATTCGGTACAGAATCACCGCAATATTGAGCAATTTAAGTTGACCGATTATAACCGAATCTTTGCGGTTTAAATTTCGTTAGATATAAAATTTTAAATAAAAAAATTAAAACAGCAATAAACAGTTATTAAGTTGACCAAATAAACCGCAAACGACCCGTTGCGCAATTCTTCCGTTTAAGTGTTGAAAAAATGTATGTATTACATTTAAATATTTTGACAAGCGCTCGAGCTCGACATTTAATATTTATATTAATTACCCATTTTTCGAGATTTTTTCTCAACATTCGAAGATTTTTCTTGGCACGGACGATAGCATTTAACGGGTGAAGGATGGCACACGGTGCGTGACGGCTCGGTTGACGCGTGTCAACTTTGAAAACCGTCGTGCAAATTGTCTAGAAATTTAATATAGTGCCTTTAGTTTCGTAAACGTGTGCTAAATTGCAGTGTCACCAATGTTTATAAATTATATTTTGTTTAGTTTGTATTCTATTTGGTCAGTCTGATTGGTTACTGTAATGCTGACCATACTTAGAGCGAAATCACACAGGGAAGAACGGCACGTCGTGTGCATGGCTCCCCGCTGGGGGTGGTCCTCTACATTTCTTCAAATATGGGATACACCGATATCGATCACTGTAAAGCAAGGATAAATACAAAGATAAAATTTTATCGAAAACACCCCAGAGTGTCATTTTGGGACGGGGCGTGCTGGGCGTTCTATGAATATGTGCAAGGCACGGTCCATTTTTTTCGCATGTTTAAAAGTATCTTAAAAAAAACCACGTGCCACGTGCATTGCTGTGTGTTTTCGCCCTTAGTCATTATGTAATAAATATTGGTAGTAAATGGTCATTATAGCATTGACTATACTCGATCTTGTATTGACTGCCAACATGCTTGGTCACTATGATGCTGATCGTTTGGTAAATATGTGGTCTTCCTTTTTACCATTTTGCATTCTTTTGGGTACCATTCTAGCATTTTTTTTATCCACCTTTCGTTCATTCTTCTAGCCACGTGTCCCGCTCATTGCCATTTCAATCTCTTCACTATATCTACTATATCCACAACCCTTGTCATACTTCTCACCCACGTATTCCGTTTCCTGTCATTCCTCGTTATGCCAAGCATACAAAGTTCCATGCTTCTTTGAGTGCATTGGACTTTGTGTAGCAAGTTGGCATTAAATCTCTAAGTTTCACATCCATACGTCATCACTGACAAAACACCGAAGATCTTCGAGATAATATCATGTAATTTTAGTTCACAATATTGAGAAAAGGACTCGATTATAATATGACAAATACGGGGTTATATTTCAAATTTCGAAAAAATATACATATATGCATATTTACCGGGTTTGGTGCATCCGCTCTAAAATCGCCAAATTAACAGAACGGCAGCTTTAAACGTAATTCTCGTTTTCTCGAATGATTGATTGCACATCAGATGACGAGTAACCTTTCGATGTGCACAGATGCAATTATTAAAATTGAGTTGGATCTTTCTGGCGAGTTTAATAAGGCAAGATTCGGAACTTATCGAATCTTCCCTTATTAAGTCGCCTGAAAGATCCAACTCAATTTTAATATTTACCATTTTAATAATTGCATCTGTGCACATCGAAAGGTTACCCGTTATCTGATGTGCAATCTATCATTCGAGAATACGAGAATTACATTTAAAGCAGCCGTCCGTTAATCTGTCGTTCAATTTGTCTGGCGATTTTAGAGCGGATGTACCGCATCCATATTTACCATAAGTTGCTTTCGATTTTTTTAGTTTTTCAATATTTGATACGTGTAAGTTTATAAATGAGAATGCGTATGTAATAATTATATAACGGGTTTTATTTTTATTTAATTAATTAATAATTGTTGATGTTTATTATTATTATAGCAAATAAATATATAGTATATATATACTACATATCTTTATATATATTGTATACATATGTATTATAGCCAGCAGCATAGCTAGGTCGTCAAGCTTCTGCTTAACACCGAGAGGCGCCGGTTTCGATCCCATGAGCTGACCTCGATTGAAAAGAATTTTTCCGAGTACATCTGTAGTGCTGCTGGTCAGACCTGGATATTTGTGACTCCAGCTCGACCGTTTCCTATCATAGTTTTCCAATTTTCTCTGATTTCATTGTTGAAACGGTTCCCGTTTAAAAATTGGCTAAAAATCCTTCCTACCTACTGTGTCACCACTATTTGAATATGATTAATGTACGATAAAATGTATGTACAATTCATAGATTTCTCGTTAATTTGCGAGTTTTTCAGTGTCTCGTAATTCAACGACTTGTATAATAAAAAAAAATGCTGCAATGTCTGTAATTAGCCAGGAAGGCGCATTGGGGTTACCTGTAATGCCTTCCTGGTATATATGTTAAATAAATAAATAAAAAATATATTGAAACGATTTTAGATAATCTGATAGGTCTCAATGCCTAAAATGAAAATGTAAATAAAAATAAAAATAACTTAGGTATATAGTGATGTTTTGTAGCTTCTGTTTACGCCAACGATCTTATCTGTAAGTTGCACTATTATCACATAATCTCATAATCGTCGAGCTAAACTACTTGCATCTGCATCTTCGGCTGAAATCTGGGTTATCAAATAGGAAGGAAGGACGAACGGCTTTGTTTGCCATCAAACCCAGCCAAATTGACCTAAGAGAGCGAGAGAGAAAACACACGCAAAATTCAGAGGGGGATGAAAATCTGGCAGGAGCGACAGTAGAAGTGGCGATTTTTATTAGGCCAGGGGTGAGGGATTAGGAGAAACTGGGGCAACGCGAGTAAACAAAACAAGTCAAAAATCCAACTACGAAAAAGGCATAAATTTCTTCGATGACTACAGATAGCGGATGTTGCGTCGACTTTAGCCCTATTCGAATTTATTCACTCAACCCTTTGCATCCTCGTACTTTTATCGACTCGCGAATTCTTTCAATGAAAATCTTCTGGAACTTTATTTCATTTGAATTATTGTTTCAGAGTGAAAAGGGCTAATTTCTTGTATAACGAATGTAATGCGTGAAAAGTTCATTTCTCGAAATAGTATTGTATAAATCCAAATGACAAAACTGCAATGCTACGGTCATACTAAAAATAAACTGACAGGACCTTGACTCGTTCGCGTTATCTGTCTAAATTGTACTGCGAGTTTACTTTTTGCTCCACATTCGTGATGTTTATTTAATTATTATACATGTGTATGTATGTATGTCGAGTGCATAATCTTTGTGCAATAATTGCAGTGTTGAATGCAAGACAATATACCGGTAAAAGTGAGCTATGCCTCGAGGCAAACTCGTATAAGGAAAAATCGGTTAACAGTTGAGTCATACGTTTGTATGAACATTGTGAGTGCTCAATGAAATTTTTATGTAGTTTTGCGTAATGGTACTGTAATTGGCCATATAATTGAAAACTTCAAAAGATCCATTTTTACATATTACATACCTCCTTTTAGCTTCACTTTGCCACAAAATTTGCCTCTTATCCGATCGTTTTCATACTTTGTCATATTGCTCATTTTGGTCATCAATATAAGTAAATGTATCCTCCGCCATTACGATGGAGAAAAAATATCGTTTTAGACGCGTTTGAAATTTTAATTTCTGAAAAGTGCCTGACGTTTATCCAGTTTTTAGTTTTAAACATAGATGGCGGCAGTAAAATAAAATTATTGGTATTTTTATTCAAAATAATAAATTTATATACAAATTATAGAAGAGGTATGTTTTAAAAAAATCTTTTTTTTACTGCAATTATTATTGACTAATGAAATGATTAAAATATATTTAAAAAGTCAAAACGTTCATATGTAAATATAAATTAATAGATTATCGGATGTTATTTTAACATATTTATCTGGTAACCTGCGCTCATCATTACTTTCTTAATTTGAATGTGATGAATGAGTGGAATCTTAATCTACTCTCTTCCATTTGGGCCTCGCTGTGATTTTATTTTTTATTCATATTTTGTTGATTTATTTTACTTTTTCTTTCTCCTTTGTACATTTTATGTACTATTTTATTTGTATTATTATTTTCCTTTTGTTACTTTTTATTATTTTTTTATTCTGCTTTCTAATTTTTCTGTTTTTTTTTACTTGTATTATCTTTGTTAAATGTAGGCCATTGTGGCGCATTAGGTTCTTCCTGTAATGCCACAATGGTCCAAAACTATTAATAAATAAATAACTAATAAATAATAAATAAATGTATTTGTTACAGTAAGAGTATAACGCTCGAATCAGTATATACTGGCTAGTAAGTGTATGCATAATTAAAATCACCCAGTAACAGTATACACGGAAGAATGAATAAACACGTTTACTAGTAAATTCACACACTAGCTATCCGTACGCATGTTTATGAAAGGAATACAACAAGTTGATATTCTTAACAAGTATTATATACATACATATGTATAGTCGGCCTATCACGGATTATGCTAAAAATTGAATGAATGCGACATTATATCGAAGAATATATTATTAATGAACAAAATAAAATGTAACCTAACCTAAAATCGTAGGTAATACGGATGTCCTAATTGTAATTGTTGGATTTAACCTTGTTAATTATTGTCTATTTCGTATCAATTCAATACTAGATTAGTTATTTGAACACAACCAGTAAAATTCTTGAGCATATAATTCTTTTGAAGAAGAACGTTTAACTTTGGTCAGCTGTCAAACCACTCAAATTTCATTCGTTAGCAGATTTACTAGTGCAAAGCAGCAAGTGCATGAATTTGCGCGTCAGTGTATACTTTGTTTAGTAATAATATCTGCGAAATCTAGCGTCGTAAGCTTTAGCTAAAGCTAGTGCACCAATGTCAGTGTATACTGATTCGAGAATTAACCTCTTACTGTGAAATATATTATATGTACATATGTTTATTTATTTTTCAAGATAATGGCAATACCACTGATATACATATGTATATAATATTAAATATTTAAAATTAGATATGACTGATGAAAAACCGGAAAACAATGGTAAGCGTGTGATGCATTCTACTGAGGGGTAATGGGTTCAATCCCTAGTGTTGCTGGCCAGATCTTGGTTTGTGACTCCAGGTCAATCGTTTCTTATCAGAGTTTGCCAATTTTTCTGATTTTCTTAGAAATGGTTCCTGTAAAAATTGGCATCTCCTTTCCTATCTCTCTTGCTAATCTCAAGTTTTCAGCAACTTAAGGTTCACCAATTTGACTATAAAATGCTGTAAAAAAATCTCCATAAATGTCACTGTGGTCGTCTGTATGAATTTTCATTTGTGTAAAATGCTTATGTACATACATACATATATTGATTGTATTGTATGTACATGTACACTTGTACAGATACAATACAATCAATCTTCGAGTCAAAAGGCTGGCCAGACCATGGTATGTAACCAGGTCGGTCGTTTCTTATCAGAGTTTGCCAATTTTTCTGATTTTCATTGAAACGATTCCTGCAAAATTGGCTTTCCCTACACATTTATCTCACGAAATCTTTTTTGATTTTTAAATACTTTTTATTACTACTAAATTATGTTCACAATACAACTTATATCTATTTTAATAGCTACTGATCTACTGATCATTTTCTATATTACAATTTTAATTTAATTTTGTTAGTAATCATAGTATTATATTATTCTAATGTTAATCTACAGCATAATAGGAAAAAGAGCTCAAAAACCTATTTACAATTCTTATAAATGCTCATAATAAATCTAATACATAATATTAATTAAAGACTCTCTAAAGGTGACGATCTAAAGCAGATTGTGTTTAGGTAATCTGTGTTTATACCTGAAGGGTGTAGACATTTTGTTGTAATCACCGAGACTCTTCACAAGTGTGTTAGTATGGTTATTAGTGATTCTGTCATAGAATCTACCGGTTAGTTTGTTAGTAATGTCTGTAACAAACGGAATATTATTTATGGCATGCAGTTTTTTCAAGTTAGTATATATGGGTGTATTATAAATTATTTTTAGGTTTTTATTTTGTATTATTTGGAGCTTGGAAAGGTTAGTATTCGAGGCGTTATTCCACACAGGTGAAGCTTATGTTAATAATGGTAATATGAGCGCGCGATATGATTTTATTTTATTTTGAGCTGATAAAGAACTATGGCGGTTAAGTTATTTTATACATCTAATACATAATACATTTGCAAGACTATTAAAAATACTGTTGTTTGTTTATAACCTAAGTATGCGATAGAATACTTGTGTAAGTAGGTATATTACATTTACTTTATATTTATTGGAAATGTTTCCACAAATTTTCCCACATCTTGCGACACACACTATACGGGAATTTCCCCGACTTTTCCCCGGTGACATATTGCGTTGTGCGAACGCGCCAAATTTGGCCACCACCACGTGCCACGAAGACTCTTGCGATTCATGGGCTTATTGATGGGGCTCAACTAACCTACGAGTAACCCAGATACCATCTGACCCGGTTATGACACCGCTCCGGAACGTCAGGAACATCCGGTCCGGGTGACGTCTGTTCCGGAAAAGGACTCTCGGACCAGTGCGCCCGAAACGCCAACGCTCTCTTTTCCGAACACGTCCATTCGGGCAGAATTTCCACGCGACACGAAGCATATGCCACTACATATTTGACTCTGGATTGTATAAAGACCACTATCTGGCTCGACGTGATGTAGCACATCGGTCGTGTGCTGTTGATAGCTCGATCGTTTGAGCCCATTGCAAAATGGGTCGTGTTAATGTGTGACTTTTGGCTGCTTCGGTATTTTAAGGCTTAATTTGCTTTTTTAGTGGGTTGCGTTCCTAATCTTGACAGTTGAAATATACGCATATATTTTATTATTTCTAAGCCGACGATTAAAAGCGAATTGGGTTTAGTTAATCTGTGTTTATGGCTGAAGGGTATAGACATTTTTGTTATTTAAGTATATAAAAAACTTGACCCACATACATCTATATTTCTAATATTTGGGATTTAAGTTATCAGGATTAATGTTGGGAACCTTCTATAGTGGTGCTTTTTATCTCATTGATAAATATGTATATATGTACATACCATTGTAACTTAGAGATTAGGTAATTAGTGCTCGTGGATCGCTGGTTTACTATCACTAATTGCCTGATCACGCGTTCGCGCCAAAAAGGCCTTTATGTATGAACAAGCTGTAGACAACAGCCAATAAGGTCTCGCGATCAATCGACCATATATGTATATATATATATATTTTTTTTTTTTTCATTTTATTTTAAAAATCAATACCACAGAGACTTGACAGGTAGTCCCAAAGCGTCACTGTGGTTATAATATAAATCAATAATATTAAAAATCAAGTAAGAAATATGTACATATAATAAAAAACAAATAAATTAAATTATATCGTGCGATTTAGGATGTGTTCCACCAACTCAACATAACTGGCATTGAAGAGGTCCAAGTAATTTGCCAGTAAGTTTAGGAGTCGAACAGCAACAGAGAGGGGGAGTTCATGAGCATGTTTGATTTAGCCCTAATTGGCAAAAATATATCATGCTTTCGCAAAACCCTATGATTTTCCGGGGCCCAGAATTTTAGTCTCTCCAATATAGCGGGATTGTGAATCTCTCCTCTAAGTAATTTTACGAAATGTTTCCCAAGAAATAAATCTCTTCTCTTTGCCAGGGAGTTGCAACCCAAAGATCCCAAGACAAAAGCATTAGGGAACAGATATGGATTAAATCCAAATGTCTTCAGATATAAAAATCTAAGGAATTTCCTTTGGACTCGTTCCAACATTAGAGAGTAGCGAAGTTGATAGGGAGACCATATAATGGAGCCAGACTCGAGCACACTGCGAACTAATGTACAATATAAGAAACAAATGGCATTGAGCCCTAGATCTGACGAATAACGGATTACGAATCCAAGGATTTGTGTTGCCCTATCACAGATATTCTCAATGTGGATGTTGAAACTCCAACTATTTTCGAAGACTATTCCCAGATCAGATGTGATATGAAATTTATACGGATACTTAATAGGAGAAAGAGAACGAGAGTTCCCGAGAATTACCCGACACTTTAGGATATTGAAGGGAAGTTTATTAACATTAGCCCATTCAATAATATAAATACATTAGTACCGCTATTTTAACTAACTATTTAAACCAGAGAATTGGAGCAGAGCAGAAGCAAGGAGCATGGAGCAGTGGAGCGATGAGATTTTGCCCGGAGCAGGAGCGGAGTGCAGTACGTAACATTTTGTAGCGCTCCATGCTTCGAATATATTTTTATTTTCAGCCTACTTATGCCATTTTTTACTAGCCTCTTCTTACTTGCACTTATTGACGCACTGTATAAATGTTTCATAATGTTGCCATTAAAAATATTAAATATGATAACTATTAAATATGACACATAAGAACACTGCCGCATCAATGGCATTACCTCAGTATTTGATGCCATTAACTATTACTCATAAATGATTCAAGTAGAATGTTATGCTACATTTAGTATGCCCACTACTCGGATAATCTCGGAGCGAGTATTTTCTGCATTAAGGTTAATTTTTAGTGAGAGAAGACAAATAATGAAAGATGATTTGCTCTCGTCTATTTTATTCTATAATATTAATGATGAATGAATGCCTTTAGTTTATATTGTACTCATACTTGTACTTTAAGTTTATTTGCAATATACGATACGACATAAATTTTTTTCAAATTTTTTAATTGACCGGAAATAGTACCTCACCTATTAGGTGTCCTATTTTTTTCAAGTTTTTGAATTAATTTTTCTCCCAAACCACTAATCAAATCGGACTGAAATTTTTTTACATGTAATAGTAATTATAAATTTTATACATCAATAATTTAAAATATTTTTTCCTAACCTGGAAGTAGTACTTTTACTCTAGAAAATCGAGGCTTTTTATATTTTTCTCCGAAACCCTTCAGTCTATTGAACTGAAATTTCATCTAGAAGTTGAAGCTTAATACCAAGCTATGTATTTATAAAAGTTGCTAAGCATCCGTCAACCGGAAGTGGCAGTTTACTCTCGTTCGATTTTTCTTCCACTATTTTTTACGACCGCTTAAACATGTGTGCTCTTCACGAAAAAATTCAAGTATAACTCTTGTATTAATGTGATGAAAATAAAAATAATAACTAAATTTCATTTAGTTTTTTTCCTTTTAGAAAAGTCAAAAATGTTATGACCACGATTCTTTCCACACCCCTGAACGTATCAAGCTGAAAATTTATATTTGTATTTTTGATGTATTAACCTAGAATTGTTAAGGTTTTGGTCATAATTCGTAAACCGAAAGTAGAAGTTTCCCTACATTTGTGCTCAATTTGTATCGAAAACGCTCCCATAACCGGTATATGTGATCGTGTATGTATGTTTGAGTATCGAATTTTGTTTGTGACCTTTTTATGTTCCTCAAATACATAGATAAATTAATTGGTTGGTCACATCCGAATTTTATTTATTTATTTGCTGTTTGTATGCACATGATTTTTGTTGAAACTTTTTTGCTCAGAGCATGGAGCGGAGTACGGAGCTGAGCAGTTGCAAAAATAGTCCGATCCAATTCACTGTATTTTAAACTACTAAGTAACTACATATTTTAATATAAAATTAAAAAAAAATTATTACTAACCAATAAATTAATTTATATAAACGAGTATTTATTTTTATAGTCAAAATATAATATGTACATATGTAAGTCAACTTTACAATTTATTTTTATTCTATTTTGGCAAACTTGCCTAAAATAAATCTGAATATACAATAATAATGGAGTAATTTCATTCATTAACTTTTCAGTTAGACTTTCAGTAAATTTTTTAATCTAATTCGAATTTTTTACACTAAGAATCACTTATTACGTCGAATGTCAATAGTTACTAGTTTATTAGACCGAGACATTCGCTTACCCGAATTGCGTCGTTAACGCAAAAAAACCAGTGCAAGAGCACAGAAAGTGATTCTAAATTGCCCACCAATGTCAAGAACGATGATGTACCATTATGACTCAATCTTTAAAATGCCATTAACCGTAGAAATTTAGGTTACAAATAGAAACTTTCAACGCGCTCCGCTATTTTATTACGACGCTTACATTTATTCGCAGACGTGTTGATTCACGTGAACGTTCTGCTACTAATTTTTCAACACTTTTGGACACAATCAGTGAAACGGCTAACTTTGATCTCTCTACGAATTTAAACTAATTTAGAGAGTGAAACACGTACAATAAATGTGTAAACTTCACATTTCATACGGACGAGTTTGATAATAAAGTACGATATATATGTAAGTATATGTATAATCGGCCGGCACGCGCCAAAACTGCTGCAACTGTGTGGTCATATGCACAGAACAGTTCGATCTGATATATTATCCATTCCATTAACGGCTACTGTGCTATATACCTTGTAGAGTGATAATCGGTTTTATATTTTACTAGACTTGTGCTCGTTGATTTCAAGGGGTGGTTTGGAAAGGAATTGATACACGAATTAAAATAAAGTTATTATATTGTATATAAATATAGTGTAATTTATGGGCGCGAGCGTCTATTAATACGCCATTCAACCGTTCGAAATGATAAATATATGTGTGTGTGTGTGTGTCGCCCGTCGCTCGGTCTGACTCAACCGCTTGACTCTAATTGGCTGTATGTCCACGGTCTGGTACAAACCCACATACCCACATAGCGTCCGTTTTTATAGATATTATTTTTTTTATTTATACATATATTTTAGTTCATAGAACATGAACACTCGCCTTTACAGATCACTCCAAAGCGACGAGTACACTTTAAACAGATACAATACAATCAATATACATTAGCATTTATATATAATGCGAATTCATACAAAAATCCAGTGATATTTTTGCAGTATTTTATAATCAAATTGCCGAACCTCAAGACGTTGAATAACTTGAGATTAGCAAGAGAGATATGAAAAGAGATGACAATTTCTATACAGGAGCCATTTAAATGAAAATCGGAAAAATTGGCCAACTCTGATAAGAAACGATCGACCTGGAGCCACATACCAAGATCTAGCCAGCAGCGAGACTCTAACGGGACTCGAACCCGTGACCACTCTGCTCAAAAGCATAATATGCTAACCACTAGTTCATGCCGCTGGTACGTATCTAATATATAATTTGGAAAGAGACTTTGTATGTATGCATGTAACCTTCGTTCGTTGGGTCGTAAATCCATGATGTCATCGAACAAATAATTCGATTTTTTTCGATTCAAAGAATTCAAAGTCCCCGGGGGCTAAAGGGCCGAGGGCGAAGTCGCCTTCGCGCCGGGGGCGGTGCCCTAGGGGGCGCAGGCGCCGGATTCTGGTATACATATAATTTCAAAAGAGACTTACTATATATACAGACCCATGAAAGGATGTTCTTACCACTATCGTAATTTGCGAAACTTGTGACAAATTTGACAAACATGTGGGAAACACGTATTTATTTTTAACACTGGTAGATAGGTTGAATAGCAACCCACATGTGGTGGTGAAAAAAACCGAAAATTTTGAAACTGGGGATGAAAGAAATAAAGAATCAGTTCACGGTCAGTTTTCGCCCTGTTAACACGCTGCGTAAATTAACAATTATTGACTTAAAAATAGACTTAAGATTTAATTCTTTTTAAATATAAATTGTAAATTAATATTATTGTGTATAATTATATTTTTATTTGTACATATATTTGTTTGTTTGCGACAGTCAATTGATTAAAAAAGCAAATGAGTATTCAAATAAATTTATATAAAATAAAACTATTCAAATAAATTTAATAAGATGTTTACTATAAGATTAGTCATGTTTAATCGGTTTATATTACAAATACCGAGCGAAGCCGGGTAGTACAGCTAGTATGCTATATATATATATATCACTAATTAAAACACATTCACGACTGGGATGTTCTAACCTAGGTTCGATTGAATCTTCTTCTTGAAGCTGGAAGCCCTCACATCAGTATAATTATTATTGAGTGGAGAGGAGCTCTTCACATCCTGCATCAAATTTCTTCATGGAGATACAAGGCGCGCACGGAGACACAAACTGTTCACGGATATATAAGATGGATATAAAGATACGTGATGCACACAAAGACACAAGTGTCTTATACACTTCAAAAAACCGCATTTAGATGTATATCAACATCGCGTGTTTAACAAAACGTAGTTTGCGGTGGAGACCTTGCACGTTTGCGTTTCCCGAGGATTTTTCAATTAACGCGGGGAAATTGGACTACGAAAGTACCGAATAAATTAAATTTTGTATAAAGGGAAAAATGGAGAAGGGGTCGAAGCGTCCGCTCATTCATTCGGAATTTTCATTTTAATTTTTCGCCGCGAATTAAATTAATATTGTGTGTATGTGAAGCGTGAACATAAATCTTTTCAAATGCGAAACCTCAACTTTGCACGCTCGAATTTATTTACAATTAAAATCTATTATGTGTGCAGGATTTGTCGCTCGTAAATAAGACCCGATGGAATTGTTCTATATAAAAAATAAATGTTAAAAAATAGTATGAGTTTTCTATTTTCAGTGGTGTTGAAAGCGGTGTCGATTTTTTTATAGGTTCGAGTGTCTATTTTTGGAACGTAGTACGTACTATTTTTATGGTGTTTCGTGTTTTGTGTTTGATATCGATTGGTCGTAAAAAATGTATTCGGGGTTTTACTGGGCTGTTTATTTGTAATTAATTTATGGTGTTTCGTTCGATATTTCTGTTGTCAATTATGTATGAACTGTATGTGATTATTGGATACGTGGTAGTATGGTAAATTTGAGCTCTTACGATATTGAAAATGTACGAGTATTAAATGTTATTTATTGTGTGCTATTTTAAGGCGAATGAAGTGTGTGTTTTATCATTTTGTTCGTTGTTTGAAATGAGTAATGACAATCGTTTTATAATTAATTGGTTTGTTTATTATGATGATATAAGTAATATCTATATATATGTATATAAAAATGAATGTCTCTTTGTCTGTCTGTCTCGTATAGGCTCCTAAACCACTACACCGATTACGATGGAACTTCTAGAACTTGTTGTATGCATATCCGGGAAACTTACTGTTAAAAAAATCGCCCAAAAACGGGAACGGAAACGGGAAAAGCGGGAATGAGTGGCATCGCAACGCAATAATTTCAAATGTTTTCACGTCGCAACCTGCGTTGTTAGGGTAAAATAAACAAACAATTGAATAATTTCAAATGTGTTCACTGCCTGCATTTTTCCGACAAATGGGAACGGGAACGAGAACGAGAACGGGAACGGGAACGGGAACGGGAATTATTTGTGGCATTGCAACGCATGCCGAGTTCAGTACAAATATAAAATAATGCATTGTAATTTTATTATTATTATTTTTTAAGTATATAATTTGATTATCCGAATAATAATAATTTAATAGAAATAAAAATTTCAACGTATAATAATGATATTTCTATTTAATCATTTCATTACTTATTATGTTATTTGTTTTAATTGTATTTACACTGAATGTTTCCATGCATTTTTCTATAATGCATACATTTATATTTCTATATATTTTCGATATTTCTTTCATCTGCGATTGGTTTATTTCTTTATCCTTTTTTTTCTTTGAGTATATTTTATACTTTTTTATTTAAGATTTGCCTCTTTAATTTTTGCTTTTTCTTCCACGGAGTCTATATATATGTGTCTAAAATATAACCATTGAGAAAATCAATAAACTGAGACACCACTAGGATTATATTCCATTACCAATCTATGATGGGTTCTTTTAAGGTAACTTTATTTGATTAAATAAAGTTTAATCGACTTTCATCAATCCTACCCTGCTATATAATATTTGAATACCTTAAATCTAAATAAATAAGATTGTATCAAATTTAAAAACAACTTTATTACAAATGAAACATCACATTAACGTATCAACATGAAACAATCCTTAACCTCATATCAATCGAACTATCTAATCACAACAAAGTCCCCAAAAACTTTACCATTCAAAATTCAACTCTACTATTAACAATATTACACTATAAGCTAAAATTTCTCTCATTCAGCATATATGTATTACTATTATGTTTAAGCACCATTATCAAATCCAACGTAACGCAACGCTAATGCGAACAATCAGCTCCAAGTAGACTATCCGACGTCTCTATCCTGTAGCAATCTGAAGATGTTCATTTTAAATTACCTCCAGAATTACACCAGAGTCTGAAAGTTTGCTCACATTTAAAGGACGGGCGGAAAGGAAGGATTTCAAAGGTTACAACTATTGTACTGAATATATGTAAATATTATATATGTATATATATTTGCATGGAAGATGTGAGATTTCTTAAATAGTTTTGTCGACATATTGAGCCATCTCACCGGTGCAACTTTTAGCGACAGGTCCACTTAGCATATATATTGTGGGAGTCCTGAAATAGTCGCAGGGTTGTCAACCTGTGGGGCGTGTGAAACTCTGATATGCACTTGTGTGTATTTGTAAAAGTTTAAGTGTTCAGCTTCCTCTGGGGTATCGTTTTTGGAATTGGATTTTCGAAACTTTGTTGTTTCGGAATGCCAAAGGTCGTCTGAAATAGTATGTACCTATAAATAATAAATCAAAATATTAATAAAGTTCGGTTCTGTGAATGTAAATGTGAAAAGTGAATGAAAATAGAACGCATTAAGCGAGATAGACAGTGGTTTATATCGAATGGAGTATTGCCAGTTTAAAATAAAAACGCATTATTTAGTTGTGATAATGTAATGTGGTCCAAAAATAAACAGGAATATTTTGAATGAACATCTTATTTGTGTTTTAAATACTGACGGCTATTTTTATTACTAGCCTCTTCTTACTTCGCTTTCGATTTTTTTACTAGCCTCTTCTTACTTCGCTTTTTTTGTCTGATTTCGTGAGACGAAATTTGGGTTCTTATCTGATCGTTTTCAAACTTTGCCATTTTGCTCGGTTTGGTCATCAATATATGTGGAAATCAAGTCCGCCATTATGATGGTGAAAAATAATCGTAATAGATACGTTTGAAAATACTCTGTTATCTTTCTCGGTGTCGTCTATTGTCCACCTTTATATCATTGACCCAAGCCTCTTAGTAATATATTTAATTACATTAGTTTAAGCCGGGATCATAATTTTGATTGAAATACAAATAATTGAAATCTTTTTAATTGAAACCCTAATCATGAAATCCCACACATTTTATATTTTTATAGTTTATATTGTCTTACATTTGTTATTGAAATATTTTTAAAATTGCCTTTTATTTTATTTAATAATTATTTTTTATATTTTAGTACATTAGGTTTTTTATATACATTTTTACTTTATTAATATTCTGTCATATACTTTAGTATCCAAAACTAACTTTTTAAAAATCATTTTACACTTTTAAGGCTATTTCTAAGTGTACCGAATTTTTGGCTTAATATATTTTTACAATATTTTTACTAGTTAAGATACTTGGCACAATTAGACCATACGAAAGACAAATCTGTCAAATTTATTTTTCAGAACTTTTCTATGAGCAAACGATTATATAATATTATATGTCAAACGAAATTTCGAAATTATTCAGTATGTTTGTGAATGAATGTAACGTATGTAACATGTGTTAGCCAGCAGTATGTCTCGGTGGTTTAGTTTATGTTTAGCATCGAGAGGTTATCGGGTTCGATCCCGTGGTAATACTGTTGGTTAGACTAGGATATTTGTGATTCCAATTTATCTGATTTGATTGTTGAACGGTTCCTCCACTATATCACAAATATCTGAATTTGATTTTTGTAAAATATGTAAAAATTTATGTGCAAGTTTAAATCCATAGATATCTAAATGGATTAATTAATTGTAAATTTGTTCTTGAGCCTCTAGAAATACAGAGATTTATGTAATAAAAATGCTGCAATGTTTGTAATTAATTGTCTAGGAAGGCGCATTGGGGTCTACCTGTTAGACCTTCCTGGTATATATGTACATTACTATGTAAAATTATAAATAACTAAATATAGATATATGTATACAAGCAAATTAGAAAACTCATATTTAGCCCTTGTCTCAAAAAGGTATTCTGTGAGATTCCCGAAAAAAATGGAGACTCTTAGAGAGCAGATATAATAATATAGTTTTTGGATATTAAAAATTGTTAAAAAAGGTATTGTGAATAGTCAGCAGTTTGGCTTAATGGTAGCTTATATGTTTAGCACCATGCGATCACTGGTTCGATCCGCCAAAACTGCTGGTTAGATTTGGGGTTTTGTGACACTAAATCGATCGTTTCTCTATCATAGTTTGTCAATTTTGTCTGATCATTGTTGAAACGGTTCCTCAAATTGGCAAATAAATCCTTTCATGTTGTCACAAAAAATCTTATATATTATTGTGTATAATTTGTAAAAATCATGCACAAAATCTAAATCTAAAGATGTCTCAACAATCATCTGTATTTATTCTGTGTATAAATTGTAATAATTGTGCAGAAAATCTAAAATCCATAGACGTCTCAATGGATTAATTCTGTACTTAATTAATTGTTGAAATTAAATCAACGCTCCTTTCGGCCGTATATATGTATGTATGTAAAATAAAAATGTCTGGCCGTATATTTCATGTATGGTTTCGTATTATGTAATGATTGTGTATTGAAAATAAATATAGTTTCTTGATGTGTATATGCGATCTGTAATGACGAGTGTACTTTGATTGATTGAATTAAAAAAAAAATGAATGAATAATATCCGGTCCGATATAACATATAATTTATTTATTTATTTACATATTAGCCACAGTGATATTATAAAATACTATAAAATAGCAGACATATAAGCATAGTACAAATACTACATATAAGAAAATTAGCGAGACATCTACATACCTACATATGTTGTAGATAATAAATTTTTGAAATCATATTAAAATGGTGGTGACATAGTGGGTGGGATGGTTTTTGCCAATTTGATGGAGGAATCGTTTCAACAATGAAATCAGATAAATTTACAAACTTTGATAAGAGACGATCAACTTGGAGCACAAATATCCAAGTCTGACTAGCAGCATTAAAGAGTATACTCAGAATAAATTCTTTTAAATCGCGATAACCTCACGGGATAGAACCGGGCGACCTCTCGGTGCTTAGTATCAACGCAACCACCAACTAGGATCACTTTATTAATTGAATTGGGTTGGCAGATAAGTTGCTAGCTGAAGTTGACAGCTACTACAAACAAATTGTAAGACTGTTTTGCAGAATGCTCACTACAATGCAGAATCTTAACCAGGGCCTCTACAAAGCATGCCATGGGAATGCATAGAAAAGATCATTTAATTTTATTACACATCGCATGTATGGACAGATAGATAGTCGTTGCGCAATGATCATGACCCTCCTCGGCGAGAGTTTCAATTGCTCGTAAATCATTCCGATACATACAGCCGGTGTGTATATAATATATTTAATATAATATCGTCACGCCTCTTTTCATTCCATCCATATCGGGCTCGAGAGCCGGGTTGAGTGAGTCCCTTTTAACACCGGTTAAGGTGTGTTTGTGTATTATGTATGTGCACAGGTGACTTTTGTTCGACGAATATATCACGAAAGTCGACCTTCGTCGCCACTTTTTCGGATGTGTGTTTATAATAAGACCTTGAACTGAAGTTCGGTGGGATTAAACGCATAATAAGATGCGGTTTACAGGTGTTATTCATGTCGATGATCGATGTAGAGGTTGTGGGTGAGTTATTGTTTGGCTGCATTTATGTAGTATGCTGTAAGCAGTGAGTATGATGTATGATTTCTAAACTATTTTATGAACATTTACTAATATATTCACTTGATCCTTTCAATACTAATTCCCAAAAATATTTTTATCTGCAGCGCGTTTATCGTATGTTTAACGGAGAGCTCAATGAGGTTGATCTATTTGGTATTTCCCTACATCAATTCAGGTCTAACATCAAGAGAATCTTGACCGATTGATTAATTTCTTCTCCTATTCTATTTTTCAAATATTTCCAATATTTTTATACTTTAGTTTAGTTATGTAATGTGCTATTTAATCATAATATAGCTTTCATTCTTTTCCTTTTCATTTGTTTATTTTGTATTTACCTTTTTCATTTGTTTTATATTTGTAAATTTCAATTTCTTCTTATATTCTATTTTATAACCTTTTCCAAATATTTTAATACTATAGTTTAATTATACATATTTTGTCATGCCTTTATTCTTTACTTTTTAATTTGTTTTCCTTATATTTATCTTTTTCATTTTTGTAAAAATCTATTATTGGACTCGGATGTTACATATATTATTTATTTATTATTTGTTTTTTTTTATACATATCTATGTATATCCTGTCTGTTGATTTTTCAATTAATAAAATAATATATATTTTTTTATTTCTTTTTTACCATAGTGCCATGACAGGTTTCCTCATATCGACACTTTTGTGTGGCCAAACTTGTTCTTTTGTATGTATTGTATAGGTATGTGTATATAGGTATAAGTGGATTCCCGGAAAGGGGTCTACGTGACGAGCCAGAATGTTAAATTACAGAAAACGCAAATATCGGAAGGCAAAGATCGAAAATCGAAAGATCTTAAGTCGAAAGATCAAAAAAAAAGGGTGCATGGTAAACGGTACATACTCACGTACGTACTTACTTAATTTGCGCGAGCAGGGTACAACAGGAACAAGAGGAACAGGCTTTTCCTCCCGTATTCTGCGCGCGCACATTAATACGGGTGGAAAAGCCTGTTCCTCTTGTTCCTGTTGTATCCTGCTCGCGCAAATTAAGTGAGTATGTACCGTTTACCATGCACTCTTTTTTTTTTTGATCTTTCGACTTAAGATCTTTCGATTTTCGATCTTTGCCTTCCGATATTTGCGTTTTCTGTAATTTAACATTCTGGCTCGTTTCGTAGACCGCCCGGAAATATGCACTAAGCTGTACTGAAAAGTAGAGCAGTTTCGAGAAGTTCTAATTTTCAAAAAGAACTACGCAATATAATTTCACAAAAAATGGTTGGTACCCTCGGATAACATACAAATACACAATAGGTTTTTGCGTTATTTTTCCTATTATGCTGTACATTAACATTAGAGTAATATAATGCTATGATTACTAAAGAGCGGAACAAGTTTGCGCCGATCTTTGTTTATTGTTCGCCGTGCATTGTTCATTTTTATGATGAACCTTTTTTATTTGCACTCTAGCTTTGTAGCTTTGTGCTCTATTTCCTGGAGAATAGACCCAAAACGCTCTGTTTCCTGGAAAAAGCACTCTTCCGGTCCTACCTCTAATGAAACAGGGCGTTTTGGGTCTATTTTCCAGGAAACAGGGCAAACTACAAAGCTATAGATCATGAAAAAAGGTTCGTCATAAAAATGAACAAAGCACGGCGGACAATGAACAAAGAACGGCGCAAAGTTGGTCCACTCTTTAATGATTACTAACAAAATTAAATTAAAATTGTAAAATAAAAAATGATCAGAAGCTATTAAAATAGATATAAGATATTGTGGTAGAAGATATTGTGAACATAATTTGAAAATAATAATAATAAGCATTTAAAAATCAAAATACAAATACACCTTGACGTTGTTTTGTGGAATTTGAGGGTGCAACTATCTCGAGTGCATTTTTCCGGTCACCGTTAAAGTGAAATTGTTATTGTCAGTGAAATTGTAATTTCACTAGTAAGATTATAATTTCATTGACTCAAGCTGTGAGTACGGATGTAAAAATAGAATGTCAGTGAATTTGTAATTTGGTAGCGCATGTCGTAATACTAACCCTAACTTAACCTAACCTTAAATAAATAATTGTTGGCTGCTAAGATATTTTGATGTGTTTGCTTCCGTATCCAGTCCCACATGCGACATCAAAAATAGTCAAATCGAAACAAATGCTACGCTCTACAGAGTAGGAATGGACAAGTGCGGGGTTACGAGGAATAGGGATGGAGAGGAGAGGGGTTTGTGACGTGGGGCGGCGCGATTCGTGTCGGCGACGCACTCACAATCATCTTAAAATAATGGAATTTCATTATCATCCAACTGTCAAAAATTATAATTTCAGTGAATATATGTAATTTCCGTAGTGAAATTATAACTATAGCCAGTGAAAATGTAATAAGATGATATGATTTCACTGAAACGTTAGTGTAATTATAATTTCAATGTGACATACATAAATTTGAAATTATTTATTTAAAGTTTGGACCCCCGTGACATTACAGGAATTCCTAATGCACCAAAATGGTCGAAAATATAACAGAAAAGAAACAAAATAAATTAACTATAAATTAAAAATATAATTATTCAATTAGACAGTAGCGACAAATAGATTCAATGATATTCAAGTCAATAGTGCCAAAAAAATTGTGTGCGGCCTTTTGAGGCCGACGGAAATTTGGCCGAACGGACATTAAGTCGACGGATGTTTGACCGAATGGACATTTGGCCGATTGGAAATTTTGAAATTTTTAAACGCTAACCAGCAACAGAGATCAGTGGTTAGAGATTAATGCTTTTGATTGTGTGGTCACGAGCTCTATACTAAGCTTTGTTTCTGGCCAGAACTTAGGTATGTATGTTACTCCAAGGTCGATCGTTTCCTTTCATAGTTTTCCAATTTATATGATTTCATTGGAAACGGTTCAAACAAATTGGCAATCCTGTCCTATTTCTCGCAAAATTTGAGTTTAGAGCATCTCATAATTTGTCTCTATGATTATTGTAATGTTTTATGTGTGTAATTGGCCTTGAATTAATACTCATGTACAATGTTGACAATAGATGTCGTGTTAGTAAAAAAAAATGGGGTGTATACTCGTATAAAAATAATTGCTTTAATTTATTTATAATCAGCAGTGGATGGCGAATAGCTATGAATTATGAAGAAAAAAGGGATAAATAAAGTAAAATATCGTGCAGATTGTTATTTTATTTATTTTAATTGTAATGTAATTGCTTTGTTAAAAATAAAAATAAAAGAAAATTTCAATAATGACGCACACATACTTTTATAAGGTTTTCGCAAGCCCATTATGTATGTACATACATACATACTATATATTTACTAAATGTCTACATACTATTTACTTAATACAAATATTATTTTGAAATAATTTTGTATTTTGATCGATTTTGACAAATATATACATATGTACATATATGTAAATAAAAATATTTTTTTTTATATTAGAAGATTAATAATTGTCTATTGAAATTATTCAAAGCTCACTAAAAATAAATGTAGATAACATTGTTCTGGAATCACTTCGACGTATCACTTGATATTTTTGATAGATTTAACAATTAAAATTTATATTCCGTCAAATGTGCGTCGGCCCAATGTCCGTTCGGCCAAGTGTCAGTAGGTCAAGTGTCCACTCGGCCGATAGTCCGTTTGTAGCTATTTGTAACAGCAGCTCTAATATTTTCATTTGTACAAGAAAACTTAAGCTATATCGTGCATAATATCACGTACGCTTAAATACAGCGAAGCAAATATTTATTTCGGTTTTATTTTTATTTCAGTTTTGAATCGCCGTTTGAAAGATATACTCTCCGTGAGAGTGAGTGGTTAAGGTGTTGATTTGTATGTCGTGTCGTTTGACGATTGAAATGCGTCAAGGAAGGAATTTTCCCGGGAAATTTATATACGGCAGGGACGTGCAAACTTTTTTTAACATGTGTAAGCCGAGTCTTTCGGGCGAGTCGCATTTTGTCTGATCCTGTTTTATAGTCGTAAGCTCCATTTACTTTAAATATTCCATTTAAATTATAGCATTCGAGTGCACGATTGGCCTAAGTCTGTTTTATTTTACATATATACAAGATAACTGTATTTTGTACATAGTTTAAAAGAATTACTTTTTTTTACCAATATGCAGAAGAAATAACTAAGATAAAGTTACAAATAACGAAGTGATGATTAGAACAAACACGTATGTATGTATGTCGCAAAATTCACAAGCGTTCCGTTTTATGTGACTGCTGGTGTATATATATTTTTTTCGATTCAATTAAATTTAATAAAAAAAAATGGATATTTACTATTAGATTCGCCATGTTTAAGCTGTTTATATTACAAATACTGAATGAAGCCCGGTAAAAAAACAAGAATACTATAAAGCTACGACCCACAAACAAACATAGATACGCAAGGCGCTTGCAGTATTTGCTGAAAGTTTTTCCTTTTTTTTTTCAACTTTTACGTTTCCGTTTACTGTGGTCCATAAAAAGCGGATGGTTGAAAGCTAAATAATTTTTTTTTATGTAAAAATGATATATTTATAAAAAAATAAAGGTAAATATATCCCATTTTGAAATGTGTATGTACAAAAAATTATATATGATGACCGTTTTTAATGTAAATATTTAAAAATACAAAACACGAACTCAAAACTAACAAAAAATAAAAGTCAAATTCTACCGACTGCTATACGCACGAACAATGTTGTATTTTTTGACCAAAATACAAAATATAATGTGAAACTGAAACGAAATGTAATTGGCCATCGCGGGTAGAGCGGGGTGTGAATGTGATAGCATGTACATTTTGCATAAGTCACATCAAGCTAGATCGCTTCGACTATGAGTAAAATTAAATAAAAAAAATAATATATTGGATGTGTAGAGCGGTTTCCGAGATCGGGGTGAAAGACGCACGAGTAGTGATAGAGGTAGTTTATTGTTGTTCCGTCGACGATCCAGCTCTGAATGAAGGACGGAAAAGATACGCCGAATACTTATACACAGCGTGCACTCTCAGCACAGAGCTCATTGGTCGATGGGTCTCGATATCTTATTGGTTGTTGTATACGGTTCAGTCATACGGCGCAAACCAGTGGTCAACGAGCATCAATCACCCAATCTCCATGTTACAATATGTATAATATTATAGGTCAATTGAAATAACTTATATTGATGACCAAAATGAGCAATATACCAAAGTATGAAAACGATCGGATAAGAGATAAGGGATATAAAAAATGACCGCTTATACGAAAACCATGTGAAACGTATAAGAGGTTAGTAATAAAAATAAAGTTTTTTCTGTCTGTCTTGTATAGGCTCCTAAACCACTCAACCGATTACGATGAAACTTTCATGATTTGTTGTATGCATGTCCGGGAAACTTACTGTGAAAAAAAAACCTCTTAATAATAATATTTGTAATTACGATTTTACCGACGCGAAAGTTTGAAGCACCATTGTGTAGTCAAGGAAACGTGTTCGTTGGTAAGCATGCTACCAGTTGGTTTATGACGACACGGCGTTGAGGAGACGTTAATATAGCTCTTACAATCACTTGAAACGGGAACGGGAACGGGAATTGCATGCCTTATTCTCGCATTGCAACGCATACCGGGTTCAGCTAGTTATTTTAATACAAACAACATTTTCAGCGCATTTTTTAATATTTAAATCTGTTCGAAAAGTATCGAAAATAAAATTTCAAAAATTTAGTTAATAATTATTTTTTTAACTTTATTAATTTTAAAAGCTATTAAATGTCAAGAAATCGATATGATTAAGCTTTATTTAAGGTTTAACGACTACGTTCGTACGTGTTGGCGCGTAGCGATTTCGAACCTAGCTCAAGCACCCACCGGTGGGCGCACGGCGATCATGGCATTTGTTCAGGACACAATCAAATCAGCCAGTTCGTCCTAGTAAAGTATTTCATTGTCGTTCAATTACTCAAAATACTTTTGAATAACGCATGGAATTGGTTGTTGTATACGGTTCATTCATACGGCGCTAGATCGGTTCGACTATAAGAGTCCCTAGTTCGAGCCTACGTATGAAAATAATCATACTTTATATGAATTGAAGTGTGTTGGTCAGATTTGGATATGTGAGATTCCAAGTTGATCAGAGTTTGTTAAATTATCTGATGTAATTGTTGAAAGTATTGCAATGCAATTTTCCTTGTCGTCGCTAACGCTAGTAAGCACCTGGGTTGCCAGACGCCCTATTTTTTATTATTTAAATTTGTATATATACAAAAATGTACCTAAATAGAATAACAAATTTAAATTAATTAAAGTCTTGTCCTTAAATCAAACATGAAAATCAAATTTTCTTCAATTGAAGTATCAACAAAATTATATAATAATATTTGCAATGTTGAATACGAAGATGTCTGTTTATTAAACAATATTTTATTGTAGTAAACGAGATAAAAACAATGTATGAGAAGTGGATAATAGTTTTTAAAGATCATCCGCTTGCAATAATTTGTATAAAATTGTGGCCCACGTCTCAATTCTACATTCCATTGCAATTTGCGAAAGAATATTTAGTCTTATGAGTGCAACCTGGAGAAAGGAGAGAAATATATTATAATTCAAAACAGTAAAAGCTACTATTTGAATCGAACCGAAACTTAGGATCCGAAATTGAGTCGGATTGAATCTTTTTTACATGTAATAGAAATTATAAATTTTAGACCCCGATATTTTTTAAATATTTTTTCTTAAACCGGAAGTAGTAATTTTACTCTAGTTTTTATATGCTCTCATCTACATATGTATGTATGTATATACATATGTATATCCTTATTTTCATACATTATAATTTAATTAAAAAAAAATTTTTCTTAATTTTTAAACTTATTTTTTTTATCGTTCGAAATGGTAAAATTCTTTTCAATCGAGGTCAGCTCATGGGATTGAACCCGGCGCCTCTCGACGCTAAGCAGAAGCTTAACGACCGGGCTATTCTGTTGTTTGAAACAATCTAAATTTGTAAAATATTTTATTAAAATTTCATTAAAAAATTTCACGAATATTATTGCTCAAATCTATCTATATATATATAAATGAATGTCTGTGTGTGTGTCTCGAATAGGCTCCTAAACCACTGAACCGATTACGATAGAACTTTCAGGATTTGTTATATGCATGTCCGGGAAGATTACTGTGAAAAAAAAAACGGGAAAAAACCTCTTAATAATAATATTTGTAATTACGATTTTACTGACGCGAAAGTTAAGCTTTCAACGCATCACGCCACGCCTACCTCGCACTCGAATGTACTGATCATTCAGGGCTGTACCCATTGATGTATAATACACATAGATGGGCCCTGACGTGTGATTTTGGTCGGAGATCATGTCTTCACTAACTGAGGGGTGCGGGGGGTTTAACTAGCGGGGAAGTTGGGAAAAAATGGTTTTTTTCCCTACGACGCAGCGGTACTTACTGTGCATGGTACCTACTATGCAGGTAGAAACTGTGCATGCGCCATGTATGTATTTTGCATGCCCCAAAAGGGAGACCAGTATAAGACGTGAGGGCAGATCTAGTGTATTATACATCAATGGCTGTACCACAAACACACAGCGGATGGCCCACGTCAACAAATATATCTAACCATATGTATATATAAAATTGAATGTCTGTGGATCGGGAACGGGAATTGCACGCGTTATTGTGACATTGCAACGCATGCCGGGTTCAGCTAGTATTCGAATAAAGAATTGTTCAAAATAGGCGGAATATATTCCAATATTTGGATTGGAAACTCTAGTCCCGATTTGTGATTTTGGAAATCTGGCAACCCTGGTAAGGACCCTTGCGAATAGACGCAGCTCTACGTCAGAATTGGATAAGATCGCGTACGCGCGCTTTTTACTCTGATTTTTTTTATTTCTTTTTTACACATTTCCATAGCGGCGCGTGAATGGAGGAGCATTTCACCATAGTCGGCTGCCGCCAGTCGACTCTCGCCTTCGGCGGTGTCTGGACGCGTGCATATGCTCTCAACTTCGTCACATCCGGTTCGTCGTGCCTCTCTAAAACCGAATCGGTTCCTCGAAACCGGGTCAAAACTCGCCGGCTGATCGGGTTTTTCGAGACCTGTCACACTCGGTAGTCGGCCAGTGGCGTGCGTGCGCGACGCATCTCTCTCGCACTCACTCCACGCACGCTCCTGACTTAATTACCAAATAATTCTACGTGCTTAAAAGTACTGAGTGTGTGACGAACCGGTTCATATATATTGTATTGTACTCAAGACACGCGTCTTCGTTTATTGTGCCGTTTAAAAATTACGTATTTTCTAGTGTTGTGAGTTCAGTTCGGTTCGGAAGATGTGATCGTGATCATGTTGATGATGATAGGTTTGATGATGGTGCCGATGAAATGGATCGAGGCGATGAGGTATATTTTAAACCGGTTCGTTCGTTTTGGGTGTGAAAATTTTTGGCGGTTTTTCAAGCAACTTTGTGAGGGATGAGTTTGAATGTGTTTTAGAATATTGAGATTTAGTGTGTTTTATAATTGCAATTAGAAGTTTGGGCTTACTTTTTAATTAGTGTCTGCTTTTAAAGTCTGTAAATCATTGTCAAGTTTAATTCATATCAGGGATGAATCATTTTTACGTAGATTTTCCTCAATGAATGTGTGTGTTTTTATCTAATGTAGATACTTATTGATTTAAAGTACATTTAAATGTCTTAAATTTGATGCATATTGTATAAATTTTGCACTCAAAAATCAAGTATGTTTATTGATGTAAATATGATTGATCTATCATTTAAAATAAATGTTGTAATAAGTTTTAAGTATGAAAAATGATGCAATTCAAATTTTCCGTATTGTTTTTATTTTGATAAATTGTGTTATAGATTTTCTGCTCTCGAACAATACTCTAAATGGCTTTGTAATTATTTATTTTTAGTTCTCTTTTATTCCTTTTTGTCACTCAAAGTGATGATTTTCAGTAGTAAATGGGAAAGGTGTAATAAAACATTAAGTACATACATATAAAGATAATCAAAATTATACGATAGTAAACAGGACGAGTTTAAATGTATATTTTATTTGTAATATATATTAATTGTTATTATCTTTTTTATACGTATATGCGTTTTATTATTTTTTATAACTTAAACTGTCATTATAAAATATTGCATGAAGAAAACGACATACTTAAAAGCAACTTGAACGACTTTTGAAACTACTGAAAATTGTGATACACATTTTTTTTTTTCGGCCAATATGTTTTTTTTATATACAGGTTGGCTAAAAGTAACTGTTTGATCACGAATTTTTATATTTCATTACTTTTCGAATTGATATACATATTATATGTAAAGTTTAATTCATTAAAATTATCGGCAACTTCATATTTGGTCAGTTACTTTTAAATGGAATGGTTAGTAATTCAAAATAAACTAACCATTTAATTTAAGTACTGGTCGTTAAATATAAAATACTGACCAATCGATTTATATTACTGGTCATTTATAATAAATTACTATCCGTTTTTCTGCGCATCCGAATATATTGACTGTTTATTCTATGTATGAATTTACAGATCATTTATTGTAATTACCACTTATTTATTATAATAACTGACTGAAAGCAATTAAAGATAATTGAACCAACTATATAAAGGCAAAATTTATATATATGTACATAAGTTTTACTATTTTATTAGTAAAGTTTTTATAAAGATTAAAAAATGAACACAGTTTTTGTCCTTTATATTTTGATGTACATATGTAGGTCAACATATAAAGATGAAGGGTTAATTTTTTTAATTGTTTATGAAAACAGTTATTTATTTAAAAATACATCTCTTCCTACTACGTACATGGATGAAGTAAAAATAATGAATAATTAGAGAGCAAGCAAATTACAAGCATTCAAAATCAGAAAGACTATCGGCCTACTCTACACATACGCCCGGTCATACCTACGTAATTTCTTAATCAGAGATGTGTTATATATTATATATCAGCACACCTACAATTAAACCGATTTAATAACAAGCGACCGGCACAATAAATAAATAAAATTTGCGCAAGCCAATGCCAAAGGCTATATTTACGAGCGCGCTTTTCGAAAAGTGCCGCTCGTTTGACATTTGCAACGAGATGGTCACTCGCAGATAAGCCGAGAGAGTGCGTATCGATACTCACTATATACATGTATGGTTTATAAACCGATCCATGGGAGATTGAGAGTCTGACTTTCGTGTTACATATCGCAATCATAAAAAAGTCATTGTTGTGTAACGCGCGCGAGCACGAACGCAGTTGAATTAGAAAGTCATTTTTGCGGGTCGACCCGCTCGCGGTAATTTTTCATCTCATCTTTGACGCTCTCTAAAGCGAAACGATGGTAATCTGATTACTTCGATCGGGTTTGTATTTGAGCTTGGGGGTTTTGGGATTCGAGGCGTTGTCTTTATGTTTGGATTGTGTGTCTTTTGGATGGTTTTATTTGGGTATGAAGTTAGCGGGGCGGATGAGGCGTGAGCGAGCTTCGTGTTGTGTGCGAGTGAAAGAAGATTTGATTTATATGCATACACTTTATATGTATGTATGAAAAAATGTTTGTGAAGGATTCATAAATATTATATTTTCAGCGGGCAATCTATTTTTGACGTTTTTCTTCAGTAGAATTTTGGTTAATACTAGACGAAACTTCCGATGCCTAGTATTGGCCAGCGTCGTTGGAAAGAAAAACCTTAAAATGTCAGTCTGTATTAGGAAACTGTGGATTTGCATTGTGGACATATGCATACGCACATACGTATGTGCAAATGTATAAACAAGCACATTTAAAAAAATATATAGTACATACATACATACAATAGTTGACGATTTTGGGATAATTAGGAAGATCTTTCGGTGGGCTATCATTATGATTTGGCAAACTTTGAATTTCAATTTAATCATAATAACTGAAATATACATATCTTTAATTCGCGTTTGATCAAAAACAATACGTTTAATTTTAAGTATTCTATTTCTAATAAGATAAAAAAAAAATCGTGATATAATCAATTCAACGAATACAATGTAAAATTGTAATTGGTTTTAATTTCCAGTTTGAATGGCAAGATAATGATATTTTTGATTTACGAGGTTTACAAGTTAGTTCTACGATATATATTTATATATATATTTAAATTGAATTTAGTCCATTTCGATGACGAGACATCAAAGAATTCCTGTATTCCCGGTGAATCAGTCTGCATTTGAATATGCTTTTCAATCTTTCATATATATATTTTAAGCGATATTATGAGGCTTATTTTTTGAAATGTTGAAGATTTATCGTATTTGGATCAAAGCTATGAACCATTTAATAATATGATAATATTCTATCGAATGATTTTTGATAATCTGAAAGTACTTCGATGGTTTCAAATAATGTTTCAATGGCTCGTATATTAACATGGATTTGAGCATTTCTTGTTTCAATACGACCAATTTTTTACTATTGTATTGTAGTTTGACTTCGTTATCAAAAGTATTGTATACATTACATGGTTCTGATCTTTTTAGATCATTACTTGTTATTATAAGTATGATTTTTTATAGTTCTTTGATTCCAAAGCAATCTAAGTAAATGTACATTGTTTGGTTCTGATTCATTCATTACTGATGCGTACCTTCAAAGAAGTCGATGAAAAATAAAAAAAATCAGCGCTCACGTAAATTGCATGTAAAAAATAAATAATAAAATTTAAACTAGATGGAAATTTAATGGAATAAGAAAATTAACGTAGGCGGTAAGAGTTATAGTCGTACTAAATCGCGAGCGTACAATATTTACAATGTGTGTGTTTTCGCAGTTAATTCGCGTATGATTTATTTGTCGCGTAGTACCTACAGAAAGCTCGAAAGGAATGAAAAATCGACGTGGAATTTCTTTCTTTTTATCATATTATTATTTTTATAATATTATTCGCCGTCGTCGATTTCAGATTTGTCGCCGTTCGAATCGTTGCGAATCGCGCATGCAAATTTCGGCCGCAATTTTTCATTGAATCCGTGCGAATTTCACTTTCAAACGTGAAAAACGATCGCGTTCGAGAGGAAAAATCGCTAGGAAAAACAAGTCTGATTTTATATTAAAATGTATACGATTCGAGCGTTTCGTTTTCGGACGCAATGAGATATTTATTCAACGGCGTAATTATTATTCATGGTTTTCACGGTATTTTCATATAATAAAATTGTCGTATCTTTTGTCTTACTGAGCAAGTCTCATATTATGGTCTTGAAGGCATTTTGATTTAATACTTGATATAGTTTCAGAGTATAAGCAGTTTGATCAATATCAGCTAGATTATCTTATACATTATATGTACATATGTAATTTAGAACAATTTTATCGTTTTGAAAGTTTGACGTCTATGTTGGAAAAATATATTATGTATTTACTTTTAATATAGATAGATAAATATAGGAATTGATCCTAATATAAAATAGTATATTGCGATTATTATACACAGTTTCTTACGTTGTATTAATTACTTTAAAAAGATTTTTTTTGCATATCATTGAAAGAATGAATGTTATAAGTGTGGGAAATAGTTATTATTTATTAAAGTATTACACAATTTTAGAATTTTATATTTTAATATACAAGTTTATAATATGTTGAACAACTATACTACATTTTCAATTAGAAAATTGTGGATAATTTCTTGCATTGAAATCTTGCATAATTATTGTAATTCACAATCATTCAAAAGTTTCTTTCTTTTTTGAGAAAATTTACATCAAATTGAATTAAAAACTGGCTATTTTTTAATATCTATTATTTTAATTTAGTCAATAATTTGTTGGTATATTATAGTCTCTTTCATGGTACGTTTTCTTTCGTAATTTGCATAATTTGTAAAGATCTGACCTTTGCATTCCAAATTATAATATAGTGACGTACATGCAATGTATTTGCTTATTTTATGGAAAATTTTATATTTTTGATGAAAATTCATACATTTTTTTGTCAAAATTCATATATTTTTTAAGTAAAATTAATTACATTTAGATTAAATTTAAGCTGATTCACAGTAAAAAACCATGTTTATTGTAATGAAAAATAATTTCAGCTTTCAGGCTACGGGAATTATGCACGTGAGCTTAAAAAATGCTATTTAAATGTACATCTGATTAATAGCGTGTTTCATCACAATTGTGGTATTTTGTAATCAATATATTATGTTTGTTAAAATATTATCATAATAATATGGCTTCTGTTCAAGCTAATGATTTTAATGCACACATTTCGGTGTATTATATTATATTACATACAAACATGTCAAACTGTATGCTGTGAAACATTTAGTCATTGTTACATCACAACATTATTGAATCAATTTAGGGTTTTAATAAAGAAAATTGTCAGAAACATCTACTGATTAATTAGAAACTGCATTTAAATTCGGCCAGCATCCAATTTTGCGCATTTTTACGCACATCACCCACTCAACACTGAACGTTGCTACATTTTACATATTTATGTATGTACATAATAAATATACATAAAGGTGGTCATTCACGTGGCGATTTGTCAACTATGTTTTGATTTTCTATACCACACTCTGCGAGAGGCAAATCTTTGTATTATGTTTTCGAAAATCTTATGTCGAATAAAAAAATCTTTCGGAAATATAAATCGGAAAGCTCAGATCTAAAAGTAACCCGTAAGCACATATTCGCTACACCTTAAATAAAGCTTAATCAAATCGGTTTCCTTACATTTAATAATTTTTAAAATCTGTTTCATTCAGAGCTGGATCGTCGACGGGACAACAATAAACTACCTCTAACACTACTCGTACGTCTTTCACCCCAATTTCGGAAACCCCTCTACACATCCAATATATTATATTTTAATTTAATTTTGCTTACAGTCTTTTGAGACTTTTGGCCGAAACACCTCGCTATTTAACATTGATTTTAACAATTATTACATAACCTACGAGTGAAGTAAAAAGAGATAAAGAGAGCCAATAATGCAAATTTTATAAACATTTTATTTTATAAAGAAAAAGTTCTAGGCGTTTAAAAATTAAAATCTGGGTGGGAAAAAACGATAATGGAGTATTTTCATTATTACGATTATTTTTCACCATCGTAATGGCGGATTTAATTTCCACAAACCGAGTAAAATGGCAAAGTTTGAAAACGATTGGATTTTGTCAGACGAAAAAATCTAAAGCGACCTAAAAAGAGGCTAGTAAAAATAACTTTCAACGTCATGTTATAGACAGAAAAACTTACAGTAATATAATTAAAGACTTGTATTGATATTGATACATCAAGAAAGCAATCGAAGAGGTCTGCGCAAAAATCTAAAGAAGACAAAATTTATGATAGTAGATAGAATGCAAACAGACACCGGGAATCTAACCTTGGATGGAGAGGTGATAGAAAGAGTAAAAATATTCAAATACCTGGGTACCTGGCTGAATGAAGAGATGGACCCAGATGAAGATCTAAGAATCCGCATCGAGATGGCTAGAACAGCATTTGTAAAAATGAAGGCGGCGCTTATAAACAACCAATCAATCTTCATACGTGGTTGAGATTCGCGAAGAGCTACGTCTGGACAATATTACTACACGGATGTGAGACGTGGACTCTTAAAACCAAGATGATCAGCCGCATCGAAGCTTTTGAGATGTGGGTCTATAGGCGTATGCTGAAGATTCCGTGGACCAAAAAGATATCAAACGAAGCTGTACTCGGCATGATGGGGAGAGACAGGGAACTTGTTTCTGTCATCAAGCGGAGAAAGATGGAGTACCTCGGATACGGGGTCCAAAATACGAATTTCTCCGTTTGATAACCGTGGGGAAAATAGAAGGAAAAAATGGATTGGCAGGAAAAAGTTATCTTGGCTTCGAAACATGCGCATGTGGACCGATATGAGCGCCGAAGATCTGTTCCGAGCCGCTGAAGACCGATGCGGATATCTTCAAATAATCGACGAGGTGGTCGCCAACGTCCGGATGCGGACAAGGCATTAACAAGAAGAAGAATTGAATTATATTGTAATAATATTATATAGTTAAATAAGAAAAAATTAAAAAAAAATAAACTAATTTTACGCCCTTACAATGTTACAACACATTGCATGAATGCGACAGCATGCTTGGTTCTCTCAAGTCTTATGCTACATACATCGGACAACTACCTTTATAATAGAACCAAACAAATATTATTCCGAAATCTCCAGCTCGATGATTTATTGTAAAATATAAACTTAATGCCAGAAAACAGTAGAAAATCATTGCCACTGGTGTCTTCCAATATTGTCACTAGTTGGGACACACATCTACGTGAATGGCCACCTTAAGGACACCAACGGGAGCATTTAACTCTGCATAACGTCAATTCGCATGCAGAATGCGCACAATTATGGTATTTTCATTTCACAAGTGTCCCCGTTCGGTTCACACGCGTCACATTTCATTACACAATACCCACATACTTCCATAGATATATTGTACGTATATTCACCGCTTTAGGACAAAACGTAAATACGACGTTAATTACATATACCCATAGACTGGGGATTAACAATACAAATTGACTTGTCGACGTCGTGTGTACACATCTTCTGGCTACTTTCTACGTATTAATCTTTCGATGCGAAAGTATTTCTATTAGCTATTGCCTTCCCGCGGTGAGAACGCGATCGAACGTATCAATAAAACTGGACAGTTTGACCGTGATCTGATCTGCGCCCACGATTTGACCCACAAATGTGTTGTTGTGTCGGTGTGAATCGTATTTATTATTAAACAACAATCAGCGATTTGCCCTATGAAGTGTGTGTTATCTGTTTTCTATCTAATAGACATTTTATTTATTTTAGATAGATATATACCAGGAAAGCTTGATAGGAAGACGCCAATGCACCTTCCTCGACAATTAATTACAAACACTGCAGTTTTTTTTATTATTACGTAAATAACTGTATTTCGAGAAGCTGAAGAACACGAAATAACAATTAATTAAAGAATCAATCCATTGAGACATCTATAGATTTAGATTTGTACATAATTTTTATAGATTGTACATACAATAAATACAGAAGATTTGTAACAACAGGAAAGATGATTTTTTGCCAATTTTGAGGAACCGTTTCAAATATGATCAGATAAAATTGGAAAACTCTAATAAGAATCGATCGATTTGGAGTCACAAATACCCCCAAATCTAACCAGTAGTATAGTGGATCGAACCCACTTGATGCTAAATATACACGCTACCATTGAGCCATACTGCTGGCTCATACATATGAAGAAGATGTTTGTTTATGCAAATCTACAATTTTAGATTTCAGTGTTGATTGTCTCGTGGTAGTCTAGATTAGATCTAAGAAGTTTTTTTGGAATGCTTCGAGCTAAAGAAACCTTGTTGTAAGAACGCACTCAAAAGTGTGGCACGGTACGTCTAGGTAGACTCCAGCTGTGTTAGGTGTGTCTTCTTGTCATTGTTGATTCGTACGATCTTATTATCCGATATAGCATGAGACTTACGAGAACCGAGCATGCTGCCGCATTCGTGCAATGTGTTGTAACATTGAAAGAACGTAATTTTTTTTTTATTATTTCTTATTTAACTACACAATTTTATTGCAATATAATTCAATGCAATTTCTTTAATAGTATTACTGTAAGCTTTACTTTCAATAACATGACGTTGATAATTACTTTTATCGTCTAAAAAATATAAATGTTCATTAATATAAAATTTATACGTATTCCATCAAAAATTAACAATATCAACAACTTTCGTATTTTACATTAAAATTTTATTAATATAAATATTTCAAACTGCGAAACACGTATTCAAAACTAACAAAAAATAAAAGTCAAATTCTTCCGACCGCTATACGCACGAACAATGTTGTATTTATTGACCAAAATGCAATGCGAAACTGAAACGAAATGTAATTGGCCATCGCGGGTTGATTAGGGGGTGAATGCGATAGCATATACATTTTACATAAGTCTCAACCTAAATCGGTTCGAATACACATATATGTATGTAGTTTTTCCTACATTTCTTCAAATTTAGAAAATTGCTACTATCGATCACTGTCAAACCTATGTCAATACACAAATAAAATATCACCGAAAACACGTTGTTGACAAACTAATGATAAGAACACAGCCGAAAGTGCGGCACGGTACGTCTAGGTAGACCCAAGATATGGTAGGCGTATCTTTATGTCATTGTTGATTCGTTCGATCTTATTATTTCGACTAGTTTTTCGTACATTTCTTCAAATATAGGAATCACCGCTATCGATCACTATCCAGCCTGTTAATACAAGTATAAAATATCACTGAAATCCCTCCAAGGGGTGGGTTTTGGGAAGGTACAGACTAGGCATACCAGATTTTTTTAAATGTGCAAAATTATCCAAAAATCAGTCGACGCGTACCAATCTGTGTGTCAGCTTCTTTATGCAAAACCATCAAAGCAACGCCGGGGAAGGCCAATTACTTCAATGGGAATGGCTATATTCTTAAGTCAATGTAGAACCTCAAAATTTGGTGCGATATTTTTTATGGTATTCGTAGACAGTTTTAGGAAAGGATTGGATCTTATACAAAATCCGCCGAGCAACGCCGGGTAGGCTTGCTTATCCGTTATTTGTGTACATGTACATGTTTTCTGTATGAACATTCAGTAAAAATTGGTTATATGTGAGATATAATGATACCTAATCACTATTTCGGAATTTAATACTTTACAAATTTATCCCGGGCGAAGCATAGTACTACCAAGACGGTATGTATGTTTGTTTACTATCTACATATATGTATGTATGCATATACATACATAATTTATTAGGTTTATTGTACTAAAGTGAGATAGTACATACAAGCGTTGACCCAAATGAGAGTTAGGTTTGTGTTTTGTTCATGATCAAATATTTACGTTAGTTCGTGTCCGATTTGTCGATGAGTACGGTCCGATTGACAGTATTTTATCGAACACAGTTTGAAAAGCTCTTGTTCGAGCTCCATGTTGGATTTTAAGGTTGCATTTTTATTTTTAATTTAAAATGATTAGTTGTAATGAATATAATTGAGTATTTCACGGAAAGTATTGGACAAGCAACTTCAGTTTGAATAAGTGAGTTGTAAAACAAAGTTCAATGCACTCAAAGAGGTATGGAACGTTGTATGTTTGGCATAATGAGGAAAGACAGGAGATGGAATACGTGGGTGAGAAGTATGACATGGGTAGTCGATATAGTAGATAGAGTGAAGAGATTGAAATGACAATGGGCGGGCCAAGTGGCTAGAAGAATGGACAAAAGGGGGAAAAAAGAAGTACTAGAATGGTACCCGAGAGGATGCAAATGGTAGAATGAAGACCGTAGAGAAGATGGGTAGACGAAATTAGGAAAATGTAAGGGGTTAGATGGATGAGAGTTGCACAGAACAGAGACGAATGGAAGCGTGTTGGAATGTATGACAACGGATATAGTGGATAGGGTGAAGAGATTGAAATGGCAATGGGCGGGCCATGTGGCTAGAAGAATGGGTGAAAGGTGGACAAAATAAGTTCTAGAATGGTACCCGAGAGAATGCAAATAGGTAAAAGGAAGACCAGACCGCAGGGAAGATGGGTAAGCGAAATTAGGAAAATGTGACTGGTTTGATGGACGAGAGTTTCGCAAAACAGAGACGAGTGGAAGCGTGTTGGAGAGGCCTTCATCTTACAATGGACGGTGAATGGCTGTAGATGATGAAGATTTGGATAAGTGTGTACTTATGATCAGGTCAATAAGGTGTTGGAATGGTTTTTAATGTGACATTTCTAGGATCAGAACATCGTGATTGTCATCACGATGTTTGTACTTGCAAATACGGTCGATACTATTGTATAGGTATAAATAAATTAGAGTGAGGCTTATAAAACGAACTCAAAAGTAGGACAGGTCGTTTATGTACATAATTAAGGTGAAAATCCTCAAAGGGGAAACTTTAAAAACCTGTAAAATTGCAGACCTAGATTTTATCTTTTAGTGGTGCCGTTTTTTTTTTCAATTTATTTTCTTATTATCGTACATAGTTTACTATCACGTTTCAGGGACGGAAGTTCCATTTTAAGAAAATTCCAGAAAGTTTTAACAGTTCTGAGTTCAAGCTTTGAGGTTTTATTCTTTATGTTTGTTTATGTGTTATATATGTGTACATATTATTAAAGTCTCTAGTTAACACTTTTAAACGGCACTGTAAGTTAGCACTTTCAAACTGTACTAAGAACACTTCCTATACCAAACATTTTGATTAACTAAGCAAAGTAAATGGTGTTGGATAAAAACCTTAATAAAAGTACTACTTCCGGTTGAGTAAAAAATATTTAAAAAATCTCAAATTTTATAAATACATGTACAGATGTACGTACAAAAGTTTAAGTGCGTTTCAAGTTTCTATCCAGAGGCGTGGAGATAAAAAAATCTAAAGAAAATTTAAAAAGAGGACACCTATGTATAAGAAGAGATACCACTTCCATAAAAGTTTGAAAAAAGTTACAACGTAACGATAAGCATTTAATTAACCAATACCGTTAATCCAATCAGCGTATTGCATTAGCGGTATTTGAATTATTTAAAATTTTTTTTTTCTAGAAGCCATTAAAACACGACCAGAGATCAATACTGAGAACAAATCAGTCAAAAGCTCGGGGTCGAATTTCCTCACGACCACAGAACTTAATTATTGATACCACGTATATGGTAAACGGACGATATCGTACATGGCGATCTCGCACACGACAATTGTTGCCACGAAGATTGCGAATACGAAATATCTGGCACTCGAAACCCCACCCACCGAGAGTCACACACGCAAACTATCACGCTGATGAAAATCCTAATGGCGTATTCACTTTTTTCAAGGCAACGATTGTCGTATGCGTGGTTGCCATGTGCGAAATTGTCATCGATATACAGTCGCAGTCTTATAAAACGCAACACTTGATTTTAAGATTTTAATACGATTGATTGTTCTTATTATTTTTATTTATTATTACTATTTTTCAATAATGTTATTATGTATATATGATTTATATGGGAGTTGGGGAATGCACTATTCTCCCTATCGCCTGGAATAAAAAGTTATTATTATTAATACAATTAGAATATTATCCCTTTATGTGTGGGGTTTGAAACGATTACATATTTTGTATATGATTGTTTTCGATCACATACTTTGTATATATTTTTTAAAAGATTTGAGTTAAATTTCGTGTGAGTTTTCAAAGTGCAAAGATCAAAAGTCAAATTAATATGAAAAAGCTCACTAAAAGCATACTAAACGTTAGGCTACCATTGTGGTCAATTTATACTCGAATGGAATGCTTTATATCGAATGTTTTATGTCAAAATTACTGAAAATTAAAAACAAATCTGGAATCTAAGCTCTTAAGAAAAGGATTGGACTGAAAACAGTATATCTGAGAGACGAGATCGCCATTTTTCGATCCCATGAGCTGACCTCGATCGAAAAAATAATTTTTCTGAGTACATCTGTAGTGCTGCTGGTCAGACCTGGATATTTATGACTCCAAGTCGATCGTTTCCTATCAGAGTTTGCCAATTTTCTCTGATTTCATTGTTGAAACGGTTCCCGTTTAAAATTGGCTAAAAATCCTTCCTACCTACTATGTCACCACTATTTGAGTATGATTAATGTGCAATAAAATTTATTTACAATTCATAGATGTCTCGTTAATTTGCGAGTTTTTCAGTGTCTCGTAATTCAACAACTTGTAATAAAAAAAATGTTGCATTGTTTGTAATTGGCTAGGAAGGCGCATTGGGGTTTACCTGTAAGGCTTTCCTGGTATATCTATATGTAAAAAAAAATAGGTATGTACTCCACAATGGTTCAAACTTAAACTTAAAATAAATAAATATGTAAATATATATATAGATTTTTGATAAGACTTTATTTGTTTTATGCGATACTTAAACGTCTTGTACTTCTTTTTTTATTTGGAAGTTTGGAAACGTTAGAATTTCGTCGACAAAGTGTGCTCGACAATTTACATGAACGTGCTAACTGCTAATCAATTGCTCTTTTAACCGCCGTTTTTGCCATCGCATTATTTACATTTAGGCAAATGATTCAGTAAAGTTTTTATTTGACGAGCGAAGGCTCGGTTCCGGTTCGCCTTTGATAACCGTAATAAACCAGTTTTATTCGTGCGTAAAATTGCTCTCAATTTGTACCGGCATTCTAACACCTTTGCGTTGAGTAAGTATTATGGGCTTTTTTGTATTTCTGTTCATCTCCAAACGAAATTTTTCATTGAAGTAAATATTTCACGGAACGTCTCATAAATTCAACATACATATGTACATATTTACCTCTTGCGGTTGCTTTTTTTGACCGGTTCGTGCCAGGAGATTGGACTTGGGTGAGCCGGAAACGGGTCGTTTAACCGAACGAGTTAACTCGGTAGCTATCTCTGTATATCGTCGGTTAATCTCCTGGCAGTTTGTCGTTTAACAAACTTTAAACGAATTCGACAACTTTATTACGTTCTATATTTGTCCACGTTTAGCGTATGTAAGTTAGGGAAAAATGGGTTCAAACTCTAGTTTAGTATTATATAATAAATTGTATACATATGTTTGTTGGAATGTTTTCGTCGAATTTTACTATATATTACAATTCAATTAAAATATTATAATGAAGGGATATTTTAATTACTGGAAGGCGAGTTTTAGAGTCGTAGATTTCTTTTGGGATTTTAATTGGGGCTTAATTAAATGTAGAAGTCGTAGATTTCGGGTGTCTTAGAACTACGGCTCAATTTTATAGAATAAATTTAAATGGTTTCTATCGGGTATTTTTATTTTATTACAGGTAAATTTATTTTATTTGTACTAACAATTCCAAATATTTTAAAAATACAATCATATTTTTTTATACAATACCATGGAGACATATTTGATATATAGTAAAATTTTGCCATATGTATGTAGGTGGGTAGGATATTTATAATAATCAACAAATCCGAATCAAATTTGCGAGACAGTTTCGTCAATGACATCAGATAAATTGGCAAACAGTATTTTTAATCCCTTCATAATTTTGTTATTTGTTATTCAGTATGTATAAAATTCTGTTCGTATTTAATAAATTTTGAAGCCTTTTTTGCTATTTATTATTCAGTATGTAGATTTTCTTTGTTATATTGAAACGCAATAAAATAGTTATAATTGTTCAATTATGTAACCTGTGAAATTAAGTAGAGATGGCGAGCAAGCGCATCTGATAGTCAGCTGTCATCACGTCGATTCTGATGATTTGGTTAATGATTAAACTCCCCAATTGTTATTTTACATTAACCAGCAGTATGGATCCGTGGTAGCGTGTGTGTTCAGCACCAAGGGTTCGATCCCGCTATACTGCTAGTTAGACTTGGATATTTATGAGTCCAAGTGGATCGTTTCTCATCAGGGTTTGTCAATTTTATCTGGTCATTGTTGAAACGGTCCTCAAAATTGGCTAAAAAATCACCCTACCTGGTGTCACAAATTTTCTGTATCTATGTATGTACAATTTGTAAAAATTATGTAGAAATCTAAATTCCATAGATGTCTCAATGGATTAATTAATTAATTGTTAATGTCGTGTTCTTCAGCTTCTCGAAATACAGTGATTTATGTAATAAAAATGCCTCATTATTTGTAATTAATTGTCTAGGAAGGCGCATTGAAGTCTACCTGTCAAGCCTTCCTGGTATATACATATATGCATATATGTACATATGTACATATGTATATGTAAAAAAAAAGAATTGTTAATATTAAACAAATTTATGTAGGAAAAAATATATTTAGATACATATATGCAGATATGGAAGAATGTTGATTTTATTCAATCTGTTACAATAATTAAGTTAAAATTTTTTAAGTCTAACAGGAGACTGCCAATCTAGATAAATCAATAATCCAGAACCTGTTAAACCTTCCTGGTATATATCTATGAAAAAATAAAAAATAAAATGAACCCCATCCTAATCTTTCATGAATTATTTCATAGACTTAAAGCGCCGCACACGAAAATACTATTAAAATCTATGTAAGAAAAATAAAAATAAAAATATCGAAGACTCAATTTCTTTATATGTCGATAATATGTAAAAACGATCGGAAAAGTGGAAGTGGTTCTAAATTAGCTCACAAATATTGCGCCACAGACACATTCAAAGAAACTAGTGAATATCTAGTAAAATTAATAACATGTTATTAGTTATTTGACAAAACAATAAGCCATTTAGACGTGTTTATAATTTAAACTTATTTTATATTTGATTTAAGTCATTTTGACAACAACTAGTCTCACCTTTACTAACTCCAACGGTTAATCCGAATTCATACGCGAGTTTAGTTTGTCGTTTTGTGTTCCCGCTTATTATCATTGCCGAGACTACAGTGCAGGTGTGAAAATTCTAATTCTGCAAAATTTATATACAATTCCGAGTGCGACGCCGCTGGAATTTAAAATTAGAATTTAACGAGAAAACTTAAAGAGCCGCGCTTAGAGGGTTGTTAGCGAGATTTGTTTTAAAGCTCTCGTACGCGGAATTTAACCGTTCGGCGGTTTTCAGAACCCGATCCCCGGTGAAAATCTCGATGAAATTTCGCATTTTAATACGCCGTCTTTTTTGTGTGTTTCTTTATTTATTTATTTATTTTGCGTCTTACATACGCGAGTCCATTACGCGTGTTATGTTAGCCCTGATTTATGACGTCCGTTCTTGTTTTTATTTGCGTATTCAGGTGTCTTTTAAACGTGTTTTGGTCGACTGAAAGAAGTTTTACGACTGGAATTTCGGCTAATTTTGACCTTTATTGCCGCACGTTTCAGAAAACTTCGTCTCCATCAAACTGTAATGATTCCAACCCGAAACTTCATAGTAAGATCGTAAAAATAGCACAAGCTATATATAAAGTATAATGGAGTTTGAAGTGCATCGATTGATTTTATATACATATGTACGATGAACTTTGAAGTGTTTGATTCAGTCGTTATGTATACATTTTTTATTATTATTATTCTAATTATGATGTAAAAGATTATCAGACTATATATTTAATGAATCTAAATCGTAATCAATTTCATTTAAGCTGTCTTGACAGCTTTTTAACATATGTGTTCGCATTCGTCTCTATTATGAACAACATTCATTCATCTGTTCTTCTACATTTTTTTACTTTACACACTTTTGGGTACTATTCGAACATTTATTGGATGTTTATTCCACTATATTTTAAAGAATATGATTATAGAATTAGAACTTTAAAATGTAATTAAAATTAATAAATTGAAGCAGTAACAAAATTGCAACACTGCCTCGTTTTAATCAAAAGAATTAGTTAAAATTTGCGCTCTAATTAGGCTATTTAATAAATATAACATACTTATTATAATAGACAAATTAATAGATTATGAAATAAGTAGTTGTAACTGTTTTTTTTTTTTTAAATTTGAAGTTGTATGTAATTAGTGTTTATATGAGCCGTTTTGAAAGCTCATACTTTGTTTATGAAATTATTAAGATTTTTATAACCAAAATTAAAAATGTTTTTTTTCATATACAAAACATTGTTTTTTGTGTACGGAGAATGTAAATTTGTCGTATCCGAGCTTTTAATTATTCATGACAAGCGTTTCTTTTCGTGTGGACAGACGGACATTAAAGTATAATTAATTTGGAAAAGTTGCAAACTAAAGGCGATAAATCTAATAATATCGCCGAATAACATTTTAAGGAAACGCTTAATTATTTAAATGTATTTTTTTTCGCTCGACGCAACTTATCTTCAGATTTTATATTATTTACGATATATGTAACTGACCTATCTACATATGTACAAATATACATATACAAACCTATATGTATGTACATACATACATATAATATCATATCAGTTTTTCCAATTTTGTATATATATATATATACATATATGTATATGCTCTAGTGATGTTCATACAAAATTTAATAACAATTCATTTAAATTTAAATTCATATTGATTCATTTATTTTGAAATTTTTTATAAATTCATTTATTTTCAACGTAGCATTTTGTTGAAAACAGGTTAGATATTTTCTTTCATTATTTCATTCATTGATATATATTTGATAATCGTTTTTGGTTAATTGGTTTGTACATAAATCGCTTTTTATTCGCATTGTCTTAATGATAAAACCATTTATTTTCAATCTTTAATTCAATTTGTGTAGGTTGAATTTTATTTTTATTTCAGTTGTTGATTTGGTAATTGAGCTCTTTGAATTATTTTTTCTTCACCATCTTAAGTTCATTCTATTTTATCACATTCCTTTGATCCCTTTTCAAGATAAAATTGATAACTTTCGATAGTGGAATGGTATGTAATGAATATTGTAAACAATCTATTTTGCAATGAGTTATAAACGTAAATAATAAGCGTATCCTTTGAATTTAAAATCGAAGAGCTTTTATCTTAATTGGTGTAAGCGCGCGCGTCTCCGGAGTTTGCGTTTAAAAGTAAAAAAAAAAAAAAACGATATGAATCCTTTAGCTGAAGGCGTAAATAAGCCCACGGAGAATTAAGGCTGTTTAGGCAAAGAGTGAGATTTATTTTTCCGAGCATTTATTTATTTTTTTCTCGGGAAACGCCTCGTCGCGGCCGAGAGACAACGTTCACATAAACGGACGGGTTGAAAAAGGTTAATTATCCTCTCTTTTCCGGCGGACGGCTCGTTTTCCCCGTCCGAAGGGTTTTCCTCCTCGTCCTTCAGACCCGGAGGATCCCGGAACGGGGAGGCTGCAAAGGGGCCGTTCGATGTGTGTAATAGTATAATATTATATTATGTTCCGTTGAAGTGTTGCCAAATATTCCATTAAAAAGGAACATTTTTCATTTTAACGGGAGCGCGCGCACATTTCAATTGACAGCACAACAATCGATGCCCCTTTAAAAAGTTCACTCGATCTCTTTTTATTATTATCATCATTATTATTATTTTTACTATTATTATTTTCATCTGCGTGCGTATGACCGGAGAAATTTCCGTTTATCTGATATATCATCGCGAATAATAGATTCTGATATGATTTATGATATCGTGTATAGCGCGGTTCGTTCGGGAAGTGGACGGCGACGAAAGTAAACGTTGATATTAATGTGTATATATATATATGTACATATACTAGTGTTGTGTCCGTTGAAATTTCAACGGGACTTTTCAGAAACAAATTGATACATAATTTAAAATAAAGTTACAATACGTATAATAATAACACTGTTCGACAAATGACGACCACTGTTCACAGACGAGATATGACTTTTCTTCTAGATCTATGCCCAGTGAACACGAATCTGATAATAAAAAAAATGTTGATTGGCTCGAGATTCGGAGATATATATGTGTTTCTTAAATCGCGCGATTTTTCTATATCTTGGTGTTGTTCGGTCGATGTCTCAAAATCTGTCAATTTCCTGTTCAAAATGAATACTGGAATCTATGTATAGTAGTACTTTTCAGCGTTAAAATCTCTCTAAGTAGTCGTCCAGTTCAAATCAAAAGTCAAAAGTACGTATTTTCACTTGGGATTTTGTCCCACTATTAATACTATTTTATATTGAGTATTTTCTATTGAAACATGTTTATTGGGATAGTGTTCTGGCCACACTATTTTTTGTTTTCGTTTAAAAGGGTTAACTGGAAGTGTGCTGAATTTTAAATCGGTAAAATTGCGAGCTAAAAAGTCATACTAGTGGAGCACTGTTTTGCGTTGTGTTGTGTATTATTAAAAAATATCAAATGTATCGAAGTCTATTCTCGAATTTATAATATTAATCTATTGATCAAAACATTGTAACGTACAGATTAGGTGATTGGCGCTCGTCGATCACCGGCTTACTAGTAGTGGTGATCATCTGATGTCGCTTTCGCGCCAAATGGTATCGACGTATGAACAAGCTATATACAACAGCCAATAAGGTCTCGCGACCCATCGACCAATGATCTCTCTGTGCTGAGAGTACACATGTGTACAAATATTCGGCAGATGTGTTCCGTGCTTCATTTAGAGCCGACAGGTCGACGTATCAAGAATAATAAACAACTTCTACCACTACTAGTGCGTCTTTCACTCTGATCTCGGAAACCCTTCTACAAATGCTAAAATATGTGTGTATATTAAATTATAAAGTTTTAAAGTGAAACATTTACATTGTACAATGTACATCGAAAACAGACCAGGTTAAAAAATGATGTAGAAGATGAATCTAAGCTCGTTAAAAATGATTTTAACGTTTGTTCGCGGCTCGTCAAAGCTTGCAAAAATCATAAACTTGATCAACTTAATTTGGTTTTTAATTTTTGGTATTTTATTTTGTGGAATGATATAATTATTTGATAGTAGTAAGTAGTAAATAGATGTTCAAAAATACTACTAATTTTGTATTTTCTTGTATTGTATTGATTGATTGCATAAGTTCATGCCCGATTTTCATTGGGTTTTTAACGGTAAACGGGCATGAACTTATGAAATCACTCAATATGTGCATATTTTAATTTAAATATATAGATATTTCACATATTTTTTGATTTTTACATAGAACGAGTGTATTTCCAAATTGATATTATACTTGTTCATTTATGTGTGTATACATATATTATTCGTTGGAAGTTTCTAAAGTAACTACTTAATGTTTCAAAATTAATTTACACGATGAGAATTTTCAACTGGGCTTTGATTTCAATTAGGTACTTAATTAATAAACTTTTTCTGTAATATTGTAAAATGCGCTTAAAGTATTCTGAGGCACTTTATGAAATATTATATTTACATTTATGTAAATATACACAATATTTCTATTGGACAAGCTCAAAGATTTATAAGCCGAAATAATGATATTTTCCCCTTACGTTTTTACTCTTTTGGTTATTCATCATTTGATTTTCATTTTTAGTATAGACTGCAGTTATGTATATCATATATCTTTACGCAAACTTATAAACCTCGTAAATCCAAAACTACATTTTATCGCGATTTTTTTGGCAATACTGGTCTTAAAACTGTAACACAGCGGTGATTTCGGAATGGTTTTAAGAGATATCATAAAAATATTTATTTTGTTCAAAAATTGATTTACAAGGTTGAGATAGCAATGCCTTCCAAACTGCCGAAATAAATGAAAATATACGTTTAAAAATAAATAAATTAAGATTTGCCGACATCAACAAATCCATTCATAAATTATCTCAAACGCATTAAATTTAATTCGCTCGATAATTCACCGCACAATCCGCTTGCGAATCTCAAAAGTTCAAAGGACAAATTCTCGACAGGCGGTTCGCTTTGACCCGCGACAGGCGAATCGTCCGCGCGGAAAAGGTTAAGTGCGACTCATCTAACAGTCGTCGCGAACATTTTCCCATCCAGTGTATGCATATACATATACGTATGTTCATACGTATGTACATATATACATAGATATTCCGATTATTATTATCATCGTAGTGACGTTGAGCGATGTCCCGAGGAGACGCGACTCGGGTCAGGGGCGGTCAACCGTCGGCGATTATTTCGCGAGCGGTCGCCAAAATTGTTCGATAACGACGCGCTCGTATTGAATTTCAAAATTTTTGCGAACGTTGATTTATGTGTGTCGCCTAATAAATGGCGCAACGACGATTAGACGTTTGTAAAAAAAAAAGATGTAATGAAATATGTATTTGTGTATTGTATTGTCGGGTGTGAATTGGATGCGATGCGTGTTTGGTAATGTGTCGTTTTAAAAGAGGCGTGTGGAAATTTTAATTTTGTAATTTTATTTTGTCGCTAATGAATTGTTGTTATTGGAACGTTCGATGAAATTAAATATAAATCAATGTTGGAATTTAGTTTTTTTCAATTACTTTCTTGTGTTTTTTTGTTTGGCTCGATTTTCTAAACCGTTTTTTATAGTTTAGTTTTATATAGCCAGCTTATATAGTTTTTAGTTTTATATAGTTTTATAGTTTAGTTGTTTATAGTCAGCAGCATAGCTCGGTCGTTAAGCTTCTGCTTAGCGTCGATAGGCACCGGGTTCGATCCCATGAGCTGACCTCGATTGAAAAGAATTTTTAAAAAGAGTATATCTGTATTGCTGATACAGGTCAGACCTGTATATTTGTGACTCCAGGTTGATCGTTTCCTATCAGAGTTAGCCTATTTTCTCTGATTTCATTGTTGAAACAATTCCCGGTAAAATTGGCTAAATATCCTTCCTACCTACAATGTCACCACTATTTGAGATTGATTAATGTACCATTGATTCGTTGCGTTAATGCTAACTACTGAGAGGTTGCCGGGTTCGATCCCGTGGGTTGACTTCGATTGAAAAGAATTTATTCCAAGTATTATCTATAGTGCTGCTGGTCAAAATTCGATATATGTGACTGCAAGTTGACTGTTTCCTATCAGAGTTTTCCAATTTATGTGAATTTATTGTTGAAACGGTTCCTAATCCAATTGACAAAAACCATCCTATACCACTATTTGAATATGATTTCAAAACATGTACTCTATAGATTTATAAATGGTCTGAAAAATATGATCATTTTATCTTAAATATTTTTCAAAATGAATGCTGATTGTTCGTTAACTGAAATTTATTTCACCCATGTAATATTTATTTTTAAAAAAAGGTCTTTTTCTTAATTGCAAAATCGATAAAGTTCAGTTTTATAATGACAGTCCGAATATTGTCTATTATATAAAGAAGAATGTTTGCTTATTTGTTTTGTAAATCTACAGTTTTAAATTTAGAAATCTTATGTTACTCAAATTTAATAAAAAAAAACGATATTTTTTCAAACATTCATTATTGGAATTTGCTTAAGTGAATTCTAAATAAAATATATACGAATTTAAATCCAAGCAAAACTGAATACTTTCATCAGTGTCATATTTAACATATTTTTATTTTTATTTTTATTACATACATACATAATTTGTGTCATGACAGGAATTACCCCAAGGCAACACATATGGTTATATTAATTTTTGAACATAAGTACTAACAATTCCAAACAACAGTACATAGAATACAAATAGAGACATCTATAGACAATCAACAAATGTAGGTAGCATTTTATAAGACGAATTCGAGATGCTAATAAATCCCATTTGCGAAAAAATGAGGGGAGGGATACTGATTTATTGGATCCGTCACAACAATTAAGCTAAAAAAATAGGGAAATTTTAGCAGGAAACGGTCGATCTGTATTTTAATATCCACAAGATCTCGCCAGTAGCATATTTGGCCGGGACTTGAACCCACGACCTCTCTATATATTGTAATTCAATAGCTCTACTAGTGCACTATAATGTGGCTAGATATAATATTAAAAATTGATATTCGATTTAATGTGATGAAGATGTAGATGTATACTCTATGTATGTACATATTTATAGAATTACTTTCCGTCGGTATAACTTTTTATAACAATATTTATATAAGAATATTTTACAAGTTACGGTTTCTATGAATACTTATTATTTATAGAGAAAATTTTGTCTGGTACAGCGGAAGTATTAAATTCTCCTTTTCCGGCTTTTCTTACTTTGCTTTGCCTACTTTACATTTTCTATTTTTTTCTCGTACTTTTATCAATCTTTTTTTATACTGTCGCTCTATAAACAAAAACGTAATAAAAACTATAAAAATCCTTGTACGAAGAATCATTGCCAGTATTATATTTCACGAGTTGCATTCATTATTTTCTTACTTAATTATAATGTAATACACAGTTTCATCGCATTTTTTTATATATTAAACTGTGTGATTTTTTATATTAAATCATATTTTCAGTCGATCACATTTGTATTGGGAGTTAAATTATGATTCATCGCCGATTCATAATCCAATCTCTTTCGATATTGACGCTCGCGATGCTTTCCCGATGATTTGTTTCGCAATATTTTTCATTAGGGTTCAATCACACACTCGACTTTTCCATCGCGCGGAAAATTTTCATTATACGCCGAATGGATACGCGATATTCATTTGCTCGGAAAATTTTTCCCATAGATTGTGTCAGCTCGATAGAATTTTCAGGGCACGGAACCAATTTTCGACCGGTGCATTTTCCCCGCTTTAAATATACATACATACATACATATGTGTGTGTATGGAGAAAAATGCATCGTTAAATGCAACCAAGAGTGCATCGCCAGCTGGGACGACTTTGCTTTGCTCAAGACCATGACACGGTTCTGGTGACTTGAACCATATTTTACATTGAACCATATACTTGAACCATGTAATGTGACGCGACTTTGTGTATGTATTGTGTGTGTTCGTTTTCACTCCAATTAAGAAAAAAATACAGTTGAAATTAGACACGAAACGCGAGATTTTAATCGGCGAGCCTTTCTTCGGCTTAATTTTGGATTATTTTTAACCCTGAAGTGCTTGGAATTTTCAGTGAGCTTTACGGCTTTGCCCTGAATGTGTCACGGATCACCATCGCCAGATTGTTTCCAAGAACGCGAAATAACACGTGTACTTTTTCTTCCGAGCTTACGAGTTTGGTATATATTATACACATTAAAAATGTATACACACCGATATATGTATGTACATATATATATGTAGATGTAGATTCGTTTGCTGTGTAAAAACGCAAACTTACGTACGTATGGTCAAGCTTTGGATTTATTGCGGAATTGAAAATGTTAGAGCTATTTTTCTCATAAACATCAACTTTTTCAGCGTTGCTAAAATTGTCATGTTAACACTTACTGCACTGTGATAGATAAGCGAGTGACTAGGACTTATATTTTATTTTATTTCTCCAAATATACTGAATGTCTTCATATTTTTTGTATTCCTCATCAAAACCTCTATGATTCGAATTATGCCTTTACGGAATAAAAATATTGATAAATATCAACAGGAATAATTATTTTTGCGGGATGCCTAGCAGATGCGAGAGAGGTAGGGGGAATTCAGTACGCACCGCGCCCAGTGGTCAGTGTTAGAATGATATCCACCTTTGAATGACGTCTCTCCTACAGCCGTCATTTTTTTTTTAATTTATTGCACTTATTTTATAGTATTCGACATGATTTTTAAAGCTTATTACAATAATTAACCTCGCATATTTTGTATTATTTCAACTTAAAACACACATTTATAACTGGACGCTTGCGGTCCAGCACAGTGGTTAGCGGATTTTTTTTAGCACAGTAGGTAAGTTTTTTTTTAATTGACAGTCGTTTCGTATATTACGGTCATTTATCGAACTTTATATAAAATTTCATCCATTTTTTGCATAATTTTGAAGTAATTGACTGCAAATCATCGGGTCAATTAATTATTATTGTCCCATAGCATCATGTTTGCCATTTAATGATGCAATTAAACTATGTAGTTTTAATTTAAAATTAAAATAAAATACGTGTTTTTGCAACGCGAATTATAATGTCGAATATATAGGTGACTATTTTTAACTAAAAATAATGGATTATTTTTTTTTGATTTCTGTTATTTTCTTTCTCTTTATTTGCATTTTTTATTCATTTATTCATTCATTCTTCTCTTTATTCTCTTTATTTGCATTTTTATTTTTTTTCCACAATTTTTTATGTTTATTTGATTGATAAACTCTTGGGATGTCAATGAGCTGTCCTAATAAATAAATAATACTGATAATATGATTCCTTATGACTAAGCATAGCACCTTACATAAAAAATCACGGTTTTTATTTAAATTGTATAAAAATATAAGACAATACTTAATTTTCGTTTGAAACTTTTCTTTGCATAATTTCGGACTTGCTGAAAATATTCAAAACGAGTTAACGCGATTTATATTATATTTTAATACATTAAAAAAAAAGCTTTTGCAATGATTTTGTGTATAAATTAAAATCAAATTAGAAAAAATATTGAATAAAATTTTAATTTGAAGTAAAACTTCTTCACATCCGAACATTGTTTTTTGAAGTTGAATACTGTTTTCTACATATTGAAAATCAATTTAGTTAATTATATTTTAACAAAAAAATATATTCACAATTAACCATACTTTCTGTTCCATTCAAGTTTTAATTTCATTTCATGTGTGAAATTGAGTATAACTCGTTTTTTTTCGTGTTACATGCAAGTTACGAAATTTGCGATAAAAATTCAATCAAACTCTATTATTTATTCAGAACAATATTGCAAATGTTACATTGCGTATCAGGCATATAAAAATGAAACATCCACGAAGCAATAGACATTTAAATCGTGACTTTATGTCAGGAATGTGCAGTATAATAAAATAATGTAATCTGACCCATTTAACGTAGTGGTAATGCGATGCGAATATTTATAAAATAATTAACGCGGCAATATAATTTATTTACGAGGGTGCACCATTTAATTTTATCATGTTGAATATTATATATGTAATATAGATGAAAGGGGTCAAAGACTGTCGTTATTAATGGGTCAATTTAATATAACCGAAATTTCGCCGCAAGCTTTCGTAGAAATCGACGCGGTTTAATTAACTTTTGCCAACTATGTACATATGTATGTATGTATTATTATTTTTGTTTTATGATTTAAATTTGAGTCTCTGGTTACGGTGGCTGGGGTACATTAAACCCGATGTCACCGACTGCCATTATTCTCTCGTATTATCTCCAAGTCTCGTTGCTTTTGCGCTTTTCTTCGCGGCACGACGCTCACTTTCGCATTGTTCGCCAGCGCTGAAACAATTGGCTGAAAAGCTATGCAAAGCAAAAATGCGAAAATCATTTCGAGTGAAAAATGAGTGCTCGTAAAATGCTCTAATAGTTCTTTTTTTCTCGGCGCTTTGTCGTCAACATATTTTTTTTTGGCGAGGAATTTCTCGTTTGCAATGTGATATTTTATGTGTGTTGAATTCGATATTGTACAGTGCCCATCCAGCAACTGAAATTGTATCAATTTGCAATTTCGTTTTTTGCCCGTTTTCATAAATTTGTATATGTATGCCTTTTTTTGTGCTTTATTATGTTTTTGGACTATTGTGTTGTCATTTAATAACGCGTATGTTATAGTTGTATTTTATTTCATGTTTTGGTCCCCGATCTAAGGAAGGATTGCTTTCAGTATATGGATCATTCTAGAATTTTGATTTGATTTTTAAATGCTTTTTATTATTACGAAATTATGTTCACAATACATCTTATATCTATTTTAATAGCTACTGATCTACTGATCATTTTCTATTTTACAATTTTAATTTAATTTGGTTAGTAATTACAGTATTATATTATTCTAATGTTAATCTAAAGCATAATAGGAAAAAGAGCTCAAAAACCTATTTACAATCCTTATAAATGTTCATAATACATCTAATACATAATATTAATTAAAGACTATCTAAAGTCGATGACCTAAAGCAGATTGTGTTTAGGTAATCTGTGTTTATACCTGAAGGGTATAGACATTTTGTTGTAATCACCGAGACTCTTCACAAGTGTGTTAGTATGGTTATTAGTGATTCTTTCATAGAATCTACTGGTTAGTTTGTTAGTAATGTCTGTAACAAACGGAATATTATATATAGCATGCAGTTTTTTCAGGTTAGTATATATGGGTGTATTATAAATTATTTTAAGGGATTTATTTTGTATTACTTGGAGCTTGGAAAGGTTAGTATTCGAGGCGTTATTCCATACAGGTGAAGCATAGGTTAATAATGGTAATATGAGCGCGCGATATAATTTTATTTTATTTAGCGTTGATAAAGAACTATGGCGATTAAATATTGGATATATTGAGGATATACCCCGCATCGCCTTGCATTTCGCTGCCTCAATGTGAGGTGCCCATCTCATTCTTTTATCAAACGTTACTCCTAAATATTTTATTACTGACTGCCATTTCAGACTTTCTCCAGAGGGGATTTTCAGATCTGAACTTGGCTTATGTTTTCTAACACTAAAGAATATGGCGTCTGTTTTGGTTTGATTAATTTGAATTTTCCACTTAGTGAAGTGTTCAGTCATTGTTTTAATTGCAAATTCAAGATTTTTAAGAATAGTGTCTGGTTTTTTGCTACTTGTGAAGCAAGCTGTATCATCTGCATATAGGGCTATGTGACAGTTTTTTGGAATAGGTATGTCATTTATATATATGGAGAACAAGAGTGGGCCAAGCAAGCTCCCCTGCGGAACGCCAGCTGCGATTATTTTTGGAGACGATAATTCATTATTTACGCTAACCACTAGCTTTCTACGAGTTAAGTACGATTTGATGATGAGAATTAGGTAGTTTGGTATTTTGTTAATAAGGAGCTTATGAATGAGTCCATCGTGCCAAACCGTGTCGAAGGCCTTTTCTATGTCGAGACATACCATTCCGGTACTTCTCTTCATATTAAAGTTCTTCGTCACGTGTTCAGTTAGTCTTGTTAGTTGTTGGGTCGTGGAATGTCCAGTGCGAAATCCAAATTGTTCATTTATTAATTTCTTATTTACGACTTTAAGTAAACGTGTGTAGATTATTTTTTCCAGAATTTTTGAAAGCGTGCAAAGTAAGCTAATGGGTCGATAATTGGCCGGGTTTTTTGAGCTTTTATCGGGCTTAAGTATGGGAATTACGTTGGCTGTTTTCCAGTATTCTGGGAAATACCCGGTGAGTAAACATGCGTTGAATATTTTAGATAGTGAGACTAAAGCTTTAAATGGAAGTTGTTTGATTGTGATATTATCTATTGAATCTCGCCCAGGTGCCTTTTTATTTTTTAAATTACGTATTATATTTTGGATTTCACACGGATGCACCAATTTTATATTTTTAGTACTGTTAGTGGGAGTTTTTGTGATGATTTTAATGGACCGGTTGACTTTATTATGCGTTGGTATGTGATTGTAATGTTGTGTGAGTGTGTGATGTTTTTGGAAGGATTTTGATAATAGTTCTGCTTTGTCGCAATCACGCGTCACTGAGATTCCTGCATCATCTAATGGAGGAATCGAGTTTTTTGTCCTGCGAATCGCTTTAGCTAATTTCCATAGAGAGCCATCAACTGAGCTCAATTTTTCTAATTTTTTAGACCAAGCTTCATTTTTGATTTCTTTGATTCTAATTTTAATTTGATATGTGAGCTTATTAATTAATGTTTTCAATGCTGGATTTTTTGATGTTTGCCAAATTTTACGGAGTTTATTTTTACTTTTAATTAGATTTGCAACAAAGTCAGTTATCTCTAATTTGTGTTCAATGTATTGTGTCTTAGGTATGTGAAGGTGTTTGGATCGAGTTATTGATTCCGTTAGGTGTATTATGGAGCTGTCGATTTCGGTTTTGTTTGTGAGTGTGGTAGAAGTTAGAATGGTTTGGTCATTTATGTATGACTTGAACTCTCGCCAGTTAGCTCTCCCGTAATCCCAACTATGCTTGATGATTTCCTCGGGTTTCCCGTCGATTGAGAAGATTATCGGGAGATGATCAGACGACAGGGTTTGAAGGGCATTTGGTGTCGATATTTTTGGGCAGTTCTTGACGAGGACAAGATCTAGTGTGGATGGTTGTGAGTTATTTGTGGGATAGTGTGTGTATGTATCCGGATGAAGTAAGATTGTATCTGTTAGTTGAATGTATTTATAAAGAGTTGTGCCTTGTAGGTCAGTGTTTACGCAACTCCATAACGGATGTTTGGCATTAAAGTCACCAGCTACCACTACCGAACTACCAATGTTAAATATTTTGTTAAGATCGGATGCCAATAATCGTTTTTGGGGAGGATTGTAAGCGGATGCTACTATGTGATGGGTGTTGTTAATTGTTAGTTCGATGGCGGTTAGTTCTAAATTTTTTAGTGGCGGAGTTATTACGCGACAATGTTTAATTGACGATTTTATAAAAATGGCAACTCCCCCTCCATGCTGTTCTCGGTCTTCGCGATAGCAGTTAAAGTTAGGTAGGTTAATACGGATATGAGGTTTTAAGAAGGTCTCGGAGATTAAAACTATGTCAACACAGTACTCACCGATCACCGACTCTAGTTCGTCAATCTTATTCTTAAGTCCACGAGCATTCCAAGCTAGAATGTTCAGGCGCCTCCCGTTAATCAAAGACATCGAGATATTCGACAAGCATGAGTGCCAGCTCTAGTTTGTCGGTGCAACCGCTGGCCTTGGCACGAATCTCCTGGAGGATCTTCAACATCTTCGTCATAGACGCCATGGAAGTTAGGTCTGTTGTTGGTTGAATGTTGGGATTGGTTGGTTGGTGGGGTTTTTTAGGGATATTTGGGATATTTGGTGAAGGAGTTTTAATGGTCGGTAGCTTTGGGAAGTTATGATCGTTAACGACCGGGATATTTTGTGGCTGCGCCACTGGGAGTTTCCAAGGGTTGGCTTTGACAATCGATGCTCGATTCTTCCTCGATTCCAGCATTTTCAGATAGCTCTGTCTTTTTGGACAGTCTTTGAAGTTAGCGGGGTGAGATCCTGAACAGCCTGAGCAGACAGCAGGGGTAACTATTCCTTTATTGCATTGTGCGGTGAGGTGAGTGCCGGCACATTTGACGCACTTGGCCTGCCGATTGCAGTTTTTCGCAGCGTGTCCATATTCTTGGCATCTGAAACATTGAGTAATATTTTGTGATTTACTAGTATATTTAACGACACTGACCTTTGTGTAACAGATGTACCGGATTTCTTTAATCTTCTTTGCCGATACCGATGGCTCGAAGAACACCAAGTATAGCTCGGTGGCGTTGCTCCTAGGCTCCTTCGTCTTCATCTGTATGACTTTGGTTACAGGGAATCCCTGTCTGATGATGTCATCTTTAATATCAGCTTCCGGCAATTTCGGCAAGCCACGTACGACACTTTTTATTTCCTTTTCCTCCTTCCTGGAAAAGGTATGGAATTGTCGGTCTGGTGTCAATCCATCCCGAAGTTTTTTAAAGTCTTCAAGACTTTTACATTGTATCTTGACATTATTTTGACCAATGTAAGTCATTGTGAAGTCTTTTATAAACTTCTTGATCGACTCGATCATGCTGCCGTGAGTGCCAGTAGCTGTCATGATGATGGGCGGGATTCTTCCACCGCTTCTGGGGACATCGGAAACTTCCAAGAGCCCTTCAAATTTGTTTTTCTCCTGAATTTTAAATTCAGGAGCAACATCTTTCACGTTCTTTGCCGTATGTTTTGGAAACTGCCACTCGGTCTCCATCTGAGCGGTCTGAGAGCAGCCTGGTTGAGGAGCTTCGGTTGTAGTTATCAGTGTCTTCTTAATTCGCTTTTTCAGGTTGGATCCTCGCATGGTGCCAACATGTGTTCGTTTGGTGTTCGTTTTGTGGGGGGTGTTTGTTTTGTATGTTAAAAGGTGTGGGTTTTTTGACGGTATGGCGTATCGCTGTATTATGAGCGCTCGCACAGAGAGTACGTCTTCGGCACGTCCGTTCTCACGGAGCGTCGAGTGACGAGTGATCATTCTAGAATGGATGGAATGTTCAATAAGGATTTGGTTGGTCGAATTTTGACTGTTTTCTTTAAAGTCTTGATTCAAATGTGTGATTATTATATTGGTGACAATCTATAATAATGTCTTTTTCAATTTCTGTCAAAGAATGAACTCTTTTGAACTGTAAAATATAGCCTATGGTAAAATTAATCGGGTCATTTTAATATTATATGTTAGGAATATTTGGCGGTTTTTTTTCTTTATTGTACGCTTCACGTCAATTCCATAAAAGGTGCTTGAATTTTTCCGCACAGGAAGCTTCCGGACACAAACTTTGATCTTGTAAACAAAAATCTGTAAAAACTCTGTTCTTGTCCAGAAATATCCTGTAAGGAAAAATCGCCGAACCGTCATAAAATTGTTCAAATAACACTGAGCAACAAAAAAAAAAAATCATTTTTTACTTACCAGAATGGAGACTAATCAATATTTATTAAGTTTAACTCGCTGAATTCGAAAATGAAATAATTTGTAGTGGATTATTCTGGTTTAAAAGATACATATGAGCGTTTTTTAATTTTTAATTAAAATATTAAATGATGTTTAATTAAATAATTTTTTTTTTGCTTATGATTGTCAGCTATTTACGTACAGTAAATGCAAGAACAGTTTGTTGGCTGCTGTAAGGATGTTGTAAGGCTGTTGTAACTCATAATATTATATAATAATAAAGGTATGAAGCCACTTTCTTTTTTAGATGCTTTCATGAGTTTGTTCCCATACTTTTGGGATTCACCTCAACACGTTGAGAATCTTCTATTGGGTATAGAGCGTTCTTTATTGGCATATTTTCAATGTTCCATATTAGCAATACGTAGAATGGGTCGTGGAATTCGTAGAATACGATCTATCTGTCGTATTCTACGATATTCATGAATTGTGGTGAGAAATTTGTACTATGTATGTATGTACATTTAAAGAAATTCAGGTCAACAATACACTGAAGGGAGTAGTTATTTCGAGCCATTAATCGTTCAAAGTATAACTGCGTGTATAAAGTATGTGCCCTTGCTATTAAAAACAATTTAAATATATACATATGTATCAGTGGCGTGCCTTCCATGGATGCTGTGGATGCTGCGCATCCCTTAAAATTTACGAGTCAAAAACATCTTCATACCGTTTGTTTTCGGAATTTCTTAGTTTTATTTCTTTTTCATTTATTTTTGATTACTTGATTATGATATATACGATATTTTGTCTGATCCAAAATTGACATTAACGAGCATCCCCGTTGAAAGGCCGCAGCCGTTTGCGTGAGCGGTGCTTGTTTTCCATCAAGCTTGTATTACTATGGATGCTGAAGTTCTCTACAAATCTATTGCGCATGCGCACAAGTGAGCTGTCACTCTTGCGTATGCGCATGCATGCGACTACTTTACAGTCGTCTCGCTCGCGCGACACATGCTCTGGAAGCAAAATCTCTTTTTGCGTATGTATGGACTTGATTCGCATTTTATCCATGGACTTTCGCTTGATTCGTTGATTGATATTTCGTATTTTACGTCTTTTTTTTTAAGTTATTTACTTTTATTGTAATTTATTACGTCCTAAATTATTATTTATTATGGCCCTAAATATAAATAGCCAAAGTAACAATGCAAGTGGATTTATCGCCGTTGTTAATAATAATTGCAATCGCTTAATTAAAAATGTACTAAAAAGGACATTTGCTTCTCTACCATATAATGAAAAAGAGATTATTGTTAAGAGCCCAAAACCCACACAAATTTTGAATATTAATTCAAAAACGAAAACACCAAAGACATTTTAGTAATATAAATATGAAAATGTTTGGAAGAATAAACTGATCGTGTTTTGGACAGCATCCAAAAATCACCGCACGCTACTGATATGTATATACCTATAGTATGTTGATTAATATTTGGACACGTTTAATAATTAGTTTCTTTCTAATAACAATGTTCAAAATCTGTACGTGTACGTCGCTCGTTGATAATTGATTACGTGTACATCGAATCGGTAATATTGGGAAAATGTTGCGCGCTGTTATTAATTTCATTATGGAAGCGATGCTGTGCATAAACGAAATTGTGTAAATTTTGATAAAAGTTTGCGAATTTTCCTCTTAATTTCATTTCAACGATCTCGCCCGCCCGATGGTTCGCGACGAGGTGAAAGTAAAAGCAATTTGTTACGAAGATTCGCGTTGAAAGTTTAATAATAATGTTCTTCTTTCTGCCCGGGTGACTTCCGCCGTCATCGTCTCGTTAAAAACCGTCTTGATTTTTTTAAATATTTATTGTACTTCGGAACGGACACGAAATCGGACATGTTGTGTGCCCTATCAGCGGAAAAATTCAATTATTTCCAAATAGACGCGGATAGTTTGCCGGCACTCGCCCGACAGGTTGATTAGATCGTGCTCTCTTTATTGGACTGCTCTGGTGGAAGATTAATTGTTGTTTAATAATAAATAACAGAGGGGGAACACGTTTTGGGAATCAACGTATACGCGACTGAGAGCGATTCGTTTGGAGTTCATTGGGTTTTCGAGGGATAGATACATATGTTTGCATTACATACATACCACATATATTACGTGATAAAGGCTTAAATTGTAAGTAGGAAAGTATACACATACATAAGGTGATTCAATTATTTTATTTATTTATTATTAAATAGCAAATTGCTAATGAGTCATTTCACAGTTGACAATTTTAAAATAAAACTAACGACTATAATATAACAAAGTTAACAAAATTAACAAAACAATAATTAGTAACGCAAAATAATATAATATTGTAATTCAAAACATAGCATTTCATTAAACTTACATATATAATTACGTCATCTTCCACAGAGGTATCCATTAACACCCCTCAAGAAAGCACCAATGTTACCTCTAAAGCACCTCTAATGCTCTCAGGAAGGCATTGTATATTTGAACACCTCTGTGGAAAACACCTGCTGCAGTTTTTCCTTTCTTAACTCTACCTATAATTAATTTATTCCTATTTCTAGTTTTATAATTTTGTACATCTCCATTCCTAACTATATGATTATTAAAATATTTGGGTAATAAATTCTTATCTAGCTTATACATACCTATTTCTAATATCCAACCATTTAAATTCATCTACATAACATACTACTAACATTCTTACTTTACTTTATTTTGATAAATACTTCTGACTCGGTGGTTGCGTTTATGTTTTTGCAACCGAGGGGTTACTGGGTTCGATCCCGTGTTAGTATTTAATACTGCTGGTTAGACTTGGATATTTGCGACTCCAAGTCGACTGTTTCTTATCAGAGTTTGCCAATTTATCTGATTTTCATTGTTGAAACGCTGTTAAAAATATCTGAATTTGATTTATGTACAATATGTAAAAAAATATGTACAAGTCAAAATCCATAGATGTCTCTGTTGATTAATTAATTGTATATTTTGTGCTCTTCGGCCTCTCGATCTACAGTGATTTATGTGATAAAAATACTGCAATTTTTGTAATTAATTGTCTAGGAAGGCGCATTGGGGTCTACCTGTCAAGCCTTCCTGGTATACATACATATGTATATCTATGTATGTGAAAATAAAATATAATAAACTATTATGGATAATTTGTGTGTAATAGTAACGTGTAAAAAATAATGGATAATTTATTGAATGATTATATTGACTAGCGGCGTGGACTAGTCGTTAGCATATTATGCTTTCGAGCAGAGTAGTCACGTGTTTGAATCCCACTAGAGTCTAGCTGCTGGCCAGATCTTGGTTTGTGACTACAGGTGGATCGTTTTTTATCAGTTTTCCAATTTTTCTGATTTTCATTGAAATTCCTGTAAAATTGGCCTTTTCTACCTCTCTTGCTAATCTGAAGATATTCGCCTTGAAGTTCGCCAATTTGATTACTCGTCACTTTGTAGCGATCTGTGTTCATGTTCTATGAAATAAATACAATTAGAAGAATTTTTTTTTTAGAGTTTCATCTGCTTGAGCAATGGCAAGCTAATTTACTGTATACGCGGAATTTTTGCCGAACAGACATTAGGCCGATGGACATTTGGCCGAACGGATGTTTGGCCTATCGGATATTTGGCCGCTTGTGATGAAATCTCACATAAAAGAGATATATTATTCAAAATCACCTCGACGTCATTAATCGAATTCATTCAGCCAAATGTCCGATGGTCTAGTTTCCATTCGGCCACACGTCGGTCGACCAAGTGTTCATTCGGCTAATAGACCGTGACAATATTCGGCTAATAGACCGTGGCTAATTCTCAGTGACAAGTAATTTCGTTTGCCATATTCATATTCATAAAAGAGTTTAATTATAGACGGAATATTTTAGTTTTAATATATAATCATTGAGTAGTTTAAGACCATATATGGTTTTTGGATTCCCATTTAATATGTATATATTTTTAAATTTCTCCCGCTCGAGCAATGCCGGGCAATTCAGCTTGTATTTTATATTTATGTTCTGAAGGATTGTCTGTAATTTGGGAGAAAAATAGGCAACACGCCTTTTATAAGCGACATGGTTTGCTCGAGCGAAATTCAACGTAAACTATGCGCTCTTGACTTTGTGAAATATTTTTAAGGCCAAATATTTTGCATATAATATTACATGTTTTAATTAAAGTTGTATTCTAAGGCATTATTATATTCTATTCGTGCGTTATTTTGACTCAATTGTTAATTGTGATAATCACGGCGATTGCTTCACTGGATAATTTTATACAACGAATGTTTAGCGTATGGTGTTTAAGGGTGGAGGTGATTTTTTTATAATATGTGAAAGCGATGGAAAACCTTGTTTTGCAATACATATATTCCGGTAATATTATATAACATATTGGTGCTGAATGTAGGTGCAAGATAGTCGCCCTATTATTCCGTTTATATAATTTGAACATGTTTTATTTATAGTATCCTATTATATTGTCATACAATACCTTCTATGCTATCGATTTTTTTTCTGTATTTTTAATAGAGTCACATCGGTATAACGAATGACACATCGGTATAAAATTTTAAGTCCATAACTCCTCAAGGGTCGTATATAGGACCTTTCGATCGGATATGTAATTTGTTTTGTTTTTATAAGTCGATTCTTGTTTCTTTTCAGGATACGCCAGCAAAATGCTCCCCAAACTTCAGCCAGAAGATGTGAATGCTAGAAATAGATAAAAACAAAAAAAAAATGTTGCATGCAAGGGATGTGAACGATGATCCCGATTGTGCCCGGTTGAGTCATCGGCCATAGACAGAGACGCGACTCGCGGCGTACAGTATGAGCCCTACCGGGCGTCCAAAACTCGCCATACCACGTTTCAGAAAGTTCAGAGATACACCACCGGTGGTTCTCGCATACCTGCTGCTGCTGCTGTGGTTCTCGGTGTCGTGCTCCTGCGAGGACTTGTCCATTGTCAGGACCACGCCGACCACGGGCTACGACGGGGACTATTACGAGAATGGCGTGGCCGAGAACGGTTTCGACAGAGACAATGTGGTGGTGTCTGCGCACGAGAAAGTTCAAGAGAAAACGGTGGGCGCCACCCCGCCCTCCGAGATGAGGAAAGTGACCAAAGATAGTCGTGGTGAGGAGTTCGGAGCAGGTAGGACGTACTGCTTCGGGTTCGAGTCCAAGTGCAAGTGCAGTCCAGACGGCAGCGAGCTCACTTGCAAGGCGGCCGGGTTCGTGCAGGTGCCCTCCAATCTGCATTCGACCCTCAAAAAAATGTGAGTTTGATATTTTTTAAATTAATTTTAAGCAATGTTTTACCAACAGAGAGGTCGTGGGTTCAATTATGGACCAAAATCGAGAAATTAATTCGATTTTTTCGATACTGGAAACATGTGGATGGTCATTGAATTTAGATCAACCGTCTCCTGTCGGATTTTACGTAGTATTTTGCAAAACGTATGTAGGGATGCGTTTCATAATTTTTAAGAAAAAGTAGGGATGCGTTAAAATGTGCTGGTTATAAAAGTTTGCAAAAGGGGGAGGTTACCGTTCAGGAACGCTCAATATAGCCTCGTTTGGGCACCATTGTACTGGCCACGGCCCAAGTTTGCACAAAACAAGGCCAGTTGGGCTTACTACTTGCTACACATGACAACGTCGCCTAACGACAAATCGCGGGAAACACCGGATTTCACACGGTAATGATGTCCGAAATTGTTTATTTTTTATTTTTGAGAATTTGCATTAAATATAAACCACACAACTTTAAAACTAGGGTTATCAAATATCCCAATATCGAATCAGCAGCATTAAATTAAATTTTAGAATGGTAAAGATATTATTAAAATTTTAAGAGAATCCTATTCTGGTATATCAAATAGAATCAAATTTGCTGTTGATTGAAATAAAAAAAATTGTTTAAAAAATATTCGAATACACAGATTTGAGATCCCTATTCAAAACGCATAAGAAAGATCCGCATAAAAATCCTGTGTTTTGAAATGTACACAATGTACATAAGGTGATTAATGGCATACAATATCTATATTTAATATATATGTATATTGTTTGCTATCGATTTCCTCTTGGAAAATAGTGCCTCGAGCATTCAGCGCCATCTAATTTAATTAATAAATTAATTTTTCTATTGCCGTTTTATATTGTTTGTATGTAAGTAAGTAAGTACATAGGTAGTTTTTACTTATAATAAACCCGATGGAATTTTTATCGGGTTTATTACTAGTATGTTTATATTTAGATTCCTTAAGGTTAGGTGACCAATTTGTTGGGAACCATTTCAACAATAGAATCAGATAAATTGGTAAACTTTTATAGGAAACGATCGACCTGGAGACACATTTGTATAAATAGTTGTGCCAGCAACACTGGATTAGTGATCAAACCGGTGATCTCTATGTTGTAAGTATTATACGCTAACTACTGAGGTATGTTGCTGGTTGTTTTATGGGAAAAAAGTCGTTGTGATCTTATTTTCACCACACTGCTTCGTTTGGCAGGTGAAATGTAAAGCTGCGTCCAAATTAGGACACCCACGTGTACGTGTGCCCTAATTTTGACATAAGAGATTCAAGTGTGTGTGTGTGTGTGTGTGATGCAGATAGGACTTGTGTACCAAGTTTTGGGATACTGCGCGGTGTAAATTCTATTTTCAACTTTATGTATGTATATTTAAGTATTGCAAATCTAATAAAGTGTTTTCATTTCAAGAAAGCATAATCTCATTAATTCTAAAGTTGGGTATTCGCGGAGAGATTTATCTCGTAGGGTTTCTGGCTTCGAAATTTGTCGTAGTTAGAGATGCTACGATACGTGCTACGAAATATACATACTATTATTATTTTTATAATAATAATAACAATAATATGACCAATATAACCTCACAGGTTGCCCCAGAGTGTTACACCATTCTTACAAAAAAAGAAAAGAACAATAAAAAAAGTTAAAACCGTCAACAAAAATCGTCAATCAAACTGTATCACTAAAAAAATGTTTTTTAAAAACTAACATCTTCTATATTTTGTTTATAAAATTAAGACAATATATAAAAACCCTAATTAAGAAATCACCAATTCTCTCCGTAAACTTTGATCATGGGTATGGCAAAGTGCTCAATCTTCCATTGCAAGAGGGTGGAGGGGGTGAAAAGGGAAAAAACGATCAGAACAGTGTGGACAAATGGGGCAGTGTGGACGATAGACGTCACCGTGAACGAAGATGCAGTATTTTCAAACGTGTCTATTACGATTATTTTTCACCGTGGTAATGGCGGACGTCATTTCCACTTATATTGATGGCCAAACCGAGCAAAATGGCAAAGTTTGAAAACGATCGGACCCAAACTTCGTCAGACGACAAAATCGATTCTGAACTAAGAAGAGGTTAGTAAAAAAATTACCAATCATTCCTCTCATTCAAATAGACTTGTGTTGAATCTCATATTATATATAGATTGGTCTCGATTTTAATTTGATTCATACTGCATATTTATATCGATAAAATGTCAACAATTAAACGTGAATGACGATGAAAATGATGATTTAATTGTTCGCATAATCTTTATACGAGTAATTTGCCTCGTGAATTACGATTATGGATTATCCCACCGCGTCCTTTTCGTTTCACTCGTGTCGTTCATAATTTATTTAACCGGCGAAGGGTTAGCTAAAGCGTATTCAATTTCGTACGTTTAATGATGCAATAACTTCTCAAACTTTAGTTCCGCTCTTCTCGGCGATGTGGGATTCGATCTTAAAATTTTTGCCCATATTTATGTATGTACATATGTATGTATGGGCATAATTGTCGGGTCGTTAAATAAAAATTTGACTGTTCAAGTTTGATTTATGGCCGGGCAATTCTGTAGAAAGAATGATAATTTATTTGTTTAATATGATATAATTTTTTTTATGTATAGTACTTTATATGTATGTATGTATGTATGAAAGGAATGCTTTTCCGTTTTTCCGACCCACAATGATAAATGGCGGCTCATTAAGCATCGTTAAGGAGGTTTAGACTTGTGTAAATATGCTGTTTTTTGCTATTTTATCTTTGCGCAATAAATTTTCCTATTATATAGTATTATTACAAAGCGTTGACTTTTTAATTTATTGAATTGTTAATCAATCAAATTGTTTTAAGTTCCATTTTCGACATGCTTTATTTCGTATTTCTTAAGAGGTTCATGTTTTTTTGAATATGGAATTTATTCATTTCAAACTAAATTTAGACTATAGTAATTTTACAGTGTCGCCTTGGAGGACACTGTAGTTTTTGATTTTATCTAGTTTAATTTCTGTGACGGCTCTATAATAAAATAAGGGTACCATTTATCGGCCTGGCGAATAAAAAGAATAATGCCCCTCTCAAATAGCTCGCACAACAGATTCGGCTTTCGCCCGGCAAATCAAACGTCAAATGGGTTGCCAGTAACAAAAATAAATACTAACAACCTAATCTTAAATTAATATGGCCAACCCTAACTTAACCTAACATAACCCTTAAATATAATAAATGAGTGTTGGCCGTTAAGATATTACGATTACCCAGTGAAAATGTGACTGGTTATGATTTCAATGAAACTTCAAATTTTATTTTTGTTACTGGCTGCCCGTTTGACATTTGATTTGCCGGGCGAACGCCGATTCTGTCGTGCGAGCTATTTTAGAGATGTTAATTTGACATCAAATGTCGATTTGACATTTGTCGTTTAATTTATTTCACAGCCGTGCCAAAAATATTATCCCATAGAATTGTAGTTAAATATGTGTGTATATACATACATATGTATGTATAGTTAGATTTCGAGCAAAGCTTGCAGAAAATCTCTGCGCGGACGTCGCCTTGGAAAAGGTTGAGCGCGCATGACCGATACGTTAAATTCGTAGGCGATATCGTAGAGTCTTTACGAGACGGGCCCCCAGAGGGCATTGAAAAACCCGCCAATAAAGTTGTCAGTCGTTAGGAAAAAAAGGTCGACGACAACGACTCGGGCGACGCCGGGCGCCGTTATCGTAAAGGCGCCGTTTCGACGATAATTTGCTTCGGGGGAGCAAAACGCCGACACGGGATATGACGTGTCGTACTTTCGGGACCACCTGTGATTTGTCGTCTACTACCTTTGCTCCTCTTACAAAGAATGGTAGTTTTCCTGGATCGTCTTGTTCACTTTTTGTGTCTTCCACGTCTTTGAAAGCCATCCATTGTTCGTGCGTACAATTCTGTTGACTATTCTATAATACTGTTGCGTAGGGGTGGGTGGAGGATCCAAATAAAAGGCCAAAGTCGCTTCACTGCATTTATTGGGTGATTAAAGAGATCCAAGCACTGCCAGTGCTCCGTCCAGAATGCCTTGGTATGGCCTAAGTACCTGCTTATAAAGGGCAGGTCGCTCAGTGCATCTTCATCGACACGTTTGTTTACCTATTGTTATAGTCACGTACCAGATACACAGTCCCACGGTCTCGTGCTGTAAGTTCTGAGAACTTACGCTGAAAGTTCTGAGAAGAATTTAGATTTTTTTCACTTTAGAAAACAAAGATAAACGCTTAATATTCACTTATTGAACTTTATTTCGTTCGATTATGAAAAGTTTTGACTGATTAAGGAGAATTCAAAGTCGTTGTTTCGCTTAAAAGTACCCATACAAAGCTCGCCACGCTCTTAAGAGGGCTGTACACCTGAAACCTTAATTTTGTTGCCGTTCCTTTCTTCGATATATATGTATATTGAGTGAATGTATATATTGAATGAATGCGACAATATATATCAATATATATATATATATATATATATATATATATATATATATATATATATATATATATATATATATATATATATATATATATATATATATATATATATATATATTGAGTGAATGCGACAGTTACGCTTCGACTAGATAATACGTATTTTAAATCGACAAAATCGAGGTTTCGTATTCTCCAGTTTTCTCCTCTGAAACTGGACCAATTTTTAAAAAAAAATCATCATCGGTATAAGAAAGATATTTTCTGTGCAACTATGAGCGTATTTTTTTTTAAATCGACCGTTAAATAAGCACGCTGGACTCTTTTCGTAGGTGTAAAAAAGAGGCGATTTTATAGATGTTTGGCGGCTCCTAGCTCCTATAAAAAATAACTAATCAAAAAAATATGGTGGATAACCATAGCATATTAAAAAATAATTTCTCTAGTGCCATACTTGAGGAAGGGAGAAGTGTAATACGTTTGTATGGACAAGGCGCTGGTGTACAGCCCTCTTAACGGGTGTTTGTATGGCGGAAGCGTTATTTTCAAAAAAACCGTAATTTTTTTCATGTTGTAGAGAGCTTCCTTGAATATATATCTTTAATTTGCAAAAAAATTCAAGAATTTTATGAAATTTAAGGAGGCCAAAATTACCTGTTATGACGTAACCATGTTATTTTTCGTCAAAATATTTGAACTGCGAGATATCCAGTAGAAGACAATGTGTTCATGTATCAATCTTTGTAAAACAGCAACTTTGGAATTCTCAATCCTGCGAGAGATCCTGAACTAGGTCGCACGTACATATGTAGTTCTACGTTCAAACACAGCTGTCGAACCCACTTCGGCCCTGGTAATTTTACTGTCGAATAGTTAGTTAGTCGTGTTTGGCTAATCGGTGTGTTTTTACAGCAGTGCAATATATACACAATATAATTGACGGTAGCCGGCTCTAGTAATAAGCATAAAATGGAGGCCGATGACGTTAGACCGGTTGTGACGACTGACTCGAATGACGGACGAAAACCTAATCCAGGTCGTGGTTACCACCTTCGGACACAAGACAATGTGGTAATTCAGTGTTTCCGAATCTTTTTCAATTCTTGGAAAATTTCTATGACTCAATTTAGACGTGTTTCTTGGATGTGTATTTGTATGCTGCTCGGTCAGTTGGTATGAAGGATACGTATGTATGTACATATGTACGTGTGTTGCAAATTGTAGATAAGATTGTTCAGATGTGTTGTTTGATTATCTGGTAGGTATGTAAGTCTTATTTATGAGTTGTATGGAATTTTAGATCTACATATACGTATATGTAGATTTAGATTATGTATTTGTAAATTGTAGAATGTATTGCCGATGGTGTGGCATTTATCATAATAAAAAGAGGTAACTATTTTCGACAAATTCAAAGTTATCACTATTTCGATGTTTATATATGTATGTATGTCGTCGTTTTTCAATTGAAGGGAAAAGGGTAAAACGGATTGTGAAAGATTCAATGTACGTAAATATATCTATACATATTATATATATATATATATATATATATATATATATATATATATATATATATATATATATATATATATATATATATATATATATATATATATATATATATATATATATATATATATATATATATATATATATATATATATATATATATATATATATATATATATATATATTGTAGCATAGGAATAAAATGAAGAAAAACGAATTTTAACAGTAAATATGTATACGTGGATTTTAATATTTACTTTTATTACAATTTCGGGTTAAATTTTTCAATCAAGATTTGTATTGTTCTGTTTGATTTGTATATTTGTACGGATTTGCTGTGTATTAAACCTATGTATTCTTCTTTATTGGATTTGGTTCATTTTTTACTCTTACTTTTAAAAGCCTTATTTTTGCTAGAATCTACTAGTTTTACTCTTAAGAGGGCTGGACAGCAGCGCCTTGTCCATACAAACGTACTATACTTCTCCCTTCCTCAATTATGGCACTAGAGAAATTATTTTTTAATATGCTATGGATATCCACCATTGGGGTGCATCTATTGTTTTATTTTTTTGATTAATTATTTTTTATATGAGCTAGGAGCCGCCAAACATCTATAAAATCGCCTCTTTTTTACACCCACGAAACGAGTCCAGCGTGCTTATTTAACGGTCGATTTTAAAAAAAATACGCCGATAGATGCACAGAAAGTATCTTTCTCATACCGACGATGAAATTTTTTTAAAAATTGGTCCAGTTTTGGAGGAGAAAATAGGAGAATACGAAACCTCGATTTTGTCAATTTAAAATACGTTTTATCTGGTCGAAGCGCAACTGTCGCATTCACTCAATATATATATATATATATATATATATATATATATATATATATATATATATATATATATATATATATATATATATATATATATATATATATATATATATATATTGATATATATTGTCGCATTCACTCAATATATACATACCAGCAGCCAGCAGCCAGCAGCATAGCTCGGACGTTAAGCTTCTGCTTACCGTCAAGAAGGTGCCGGGTTCTATCCCCGAATGAAAATGAATTTTTCAGAGTATGCTGTTGGTCAGACCTGGATTTGTGACTCCAGGTTGATCGTTTCCTATCAGAGTTTGCCAATTTTCTCTGATTTCATTGTTGAAACGGTTCCCGGAAAAAAAATTGGCTAAAAATCCTTCCTACCTACTATGTCACCACTATTTGAAATTTGATGGATGTACAATAAAAATTTATGTACAATTCATAGATGTCTCGTTAATTTGCGAGTTTTTTCAGTGTTTCGCAATTCAACGACTTATAATAAAAAAAATGCTGCATTTGTATTTGTAATTGGCCAGGAAGGCGCATTGGGATTTTCCTGTAAGGCCTTCCTGGTATATATGTAAAATAAAAATAAAAATAAAAATAATACACTCAATATATTTATCGAAGAAAGGAACGGTAACAAAATTAAGGTTTCGGGTGTACAGCCCTCTTAATAAAAGTATCAATTATTCAGTAAGCCCCTTTTAGTCTGTCTATATAAAGTTCACACGGTCGTTTTTGCGGAATATTCTATAGTGAATTTGGTTCATTTTCATTCTAAAAATAACTTTTAAAAGCCTTTTTTTGCTAGAATGTGCATAGTACTAGTTACACTCTTTAAAACAGTATCAAATTAATTATTCAGTAAGCCCCTTTTAGTCAGTCTATATTAAGTTCACACACTGTCGTTTTTAAATATTTGCGGAATATTCTACAGTGGACTTGGTTCATTTTAATTGTAAAAATTACTTTTAAAAGACTTAATTTTGCTATTATGTACATAGTACTAGTTTTGCTCTTTAGAAAAGTATTAAATTAATTATTCAGTAAGCGCCTTTTAGTCGGTCTATAAAAAGTTCATACGATCGCTTTTATATATTATATTTGCGGTATATCCTGTAATGGATTTGGTTCATTTTTACTCTAGAAAATATTTTTAAAAGCCTTATTTTTGCTAGACTGTACATAGTACTAGTTTTACTCTTTATAAAAGTATCAATTATTTAGCAAGTCTCTTTTAGTCGGTCTACATAAATTTCATGCGGTTGCTTTTAAAGATTTGCGGTATATTATACGTTCTCTTCTTCAGTGAGAATTGGTTCATTTTTACTCTAAGCGATCTGCATGTTTAGCAAAAGGGGTACAAATGACCCAAAATGGTAACATTAGCGTCCAATGTATTCCAAGTTGCGGTCGCAATTCGATACACTTGCGCGCTTACAATAACGACACTGACGAAATAACACTAAATGCAAATTCAATGGAAAATACACATTTTTCCTTTATTCAATTTTTCAATCGGCATGGAAAATGTCTCGCGAAAGAGATAAAAATGAAAAAAAAAAAGGTTTTTATAAATAGAAACATTTCACGTGCTGTCGAAAATAAAACACAAGTACCGTTTCGTACTCCAATATAAGATAATATTATATTGTAAATGGCGCTTCGATTTTATATTTGAAAATTTATGAATTTGTTGTCAAAACGACGTCGGGGATTTGATCGAATCTTTTGTGGGTACGCTTCGGATGCTGAAATAATATTATTTGGCTGATTTTTCTTTTATGTGCGTATAAAAAATTCGATTAAAAATTAGCATGTCGAATTCGTTATTAAGTCGCTTTCCTAATGTGAATGTGTGTTTGTATTTTTGTTTGATATTCCGTTCGTGTATGTCCACAAACGTTTCAATATATCGTATCGGCAATAACCCGGGAACATGTTTGTGGAACTCTCGCTTCGGGAAAATATTTATTTAGGAAAAAGTTGTGGAAGGGACGCAATATAAGTGCACGATGGCTAAAAAGTTTTGGAATCATTTGAATATTGATTTATACATTATGGATATTCAACAGCGCCGTTTGTATTTCATGGTATTGATATTGAAATTTTATTCAGATTGAAATATTATATATTGTAAGTAAGTATCAAACTAAAGCTTCGAATCATGTCTATAGAAGTTTACTAATAGTATGGCCATAGTTGTTTTTAATTGACTTTAATATTATGAACAATTTTTTAGCATCTTTAACTGTATTAATCTTAAGGAAGGGCAAGAAGTACATATGTACCAGTGGCGTGCCGTACCGTTCCGTCCATGGATGCTGTGGATGCTGCGCATCTCTTAAAAATTACATCAAAAATTTATGAATTTCTTAGTTTTATTTCTCTGTCATTTATTTGTTGATTACGTGATTATAATATATACGATCTTTTGTCTGATCCAAAATTGACAAAAACGAGCATCTCCGTTGAAAGGCCGTAGCCGTCTGCGCGACTGGTGCTTGTTTCCCATCAAGCTTGTATTACCATGGATGCTGAAGTTCTCTACAAATCTTTTGCGCATGCGCACAAGTGAGCTGTCACTCTTGCGTATGCGCATGAGTTGTACTCTTGCGTATGCGATCAGTCGTCTCGCTCGCGCAACACTTGCTCTGGAAGCAAAATCTCCTTTTGCGTATGTATGGGCTTGTTTCGTTTTTTATGTATGGACTTTCGCTTGATTTGTTGATTGATATTTCGTAAGTTTTATTATTTTATTGTAATTTATTACGTCCTAAATTATTATTAATGATGGCCTTAAATATAAATAGCCAAAGTAACAATGCAAGTGGATTTATCTCCGTTGTTAATAATAACCGCAATTGTTTAATTAAAAATGTACTAAAAAGGTCATTTGCTTCTCTACCATATAATAAAAAAGAGATTATTGCTAAGAGCCCAAAACCCACACCAATATTGAATATTCATTCAAAAACGAAAACATATCAAAGACATTTTAGTAAATATAAGCATGACAATGTTTGGAAGAATAAAATAAAATTTAAAAAAATAAACTGATCGTGTTTTGGACACGTCTTCTAGTTGAAAAGTCACCGTACGCCACTGGTATGTACATACATACATATATTTGCAGAAAAGATTTGCAAAATTTTGAACATTAAAAAATATTCTTATAAGGGTTAAGTCCATTAGATAAAACTACGTCTAAATTTAAATAAAAAAAAACGGAGTATTAACGTACCATTTCTTTATTATGTATTAAATATTACGTCCATGTAATATGTCTATTCAATTATGATATATGTTTATTTACATCGTACAAATTCAATGTCAATGCATTCAACCGTATCATATGCAACGTATGTTAGCCGTGCAAATAAACATAATATCATCAATGAAAATAAACTATATTTTATTGATTTAGACACAATCCGGGACAAGGTCTTTTGCAATCAATAACGCATATACAAATTACAATAATAAATGTATAAATATATATGTATATAGCAGTGGACTTTACACAGATAAATCTCGGTGATCTTGTCTTAGGGGTATTTTTCTTTTAGCGACCCGTTGGAAAATTCGCCGAACTTAAGCGACGGCCCAATAGCGCGGAAAATTCACCCGGCAGATTTTCCTTTTCGCAAATAGCTTATCTGTGTGCGTTCGTCGTGTCGCTTGGGGTCAAGAGCGCTGAATGGGTTAGTTGTCCCAGTTTGGTACATTCGACCACCCCAAAGCCATCTACTCTCAAGAGTCTTTGGGTTTTGGAGCCTTTTCAAACACTCGAATTGCGGTCCAAGTGTAAAATTGTACGGACGTTGACGGGTTGAATTATCTCGGCGCAACGTTGATTCATTGTAGCGTCTACGAATGCGAAAATAGATCAGTCTTTGTCGATGTGAAAATATTTTCCACTTGAGGGAAAATTTATTGCCGTCATGCCAATTAATCACGTTTTGAATTGTTTGCGTTTCGCTTTATTGACATTTCTTTTTTTTTAATTACAATTTGAGCTAACATTTTCCGGGGAAAATCTTTGATCTTTGATATTCGTATTATAAATATTATGTTTGTTAAACTTTTGACTTTGAACGTACTTTGTACGAACCTTAAAGTGGTGTTATGTATTTGAGTATTTATTTGAGTATAAACGATACCAGCTGAATTGTTCAGCGTTGCTCTGGTGATAGTTAAAATAAAATAAAATCTTTTCTCTGTCGCTGATTCTGGGTATATTTTTGAAAAAGTATATATGTATTTCTGTAAAGTACTTTACAGTACAGTATAATTCAAAGTAACATGAGATGCCAGTTTCAAATTAAAAACTGTAGATTTATATAGCAGGTGAATAAAAATAAAGTAAAAATCAGCATTTTTTTATATACATATGTACATATAGTAAACCGGCTGAATTACCAGGCGTTATTCGGTTAAGTGAAAGCTACGTAAAAATAAATATTTTTCTACGATTGTATATATGTATGTGGGGGTATAAGAGAGAATCACTGATTCTTAATTATCGACTGTAGATTTACACAGCGAATAAGCTTACTCAATGTTTTATATAGAAGGGATAGAAGATAGATTTAGTTAATATATTTAATGTTTTGCGCGTTACAATACCTGTTTTGTGAAGTTGGTTATTTTGATAAACTAATACATCATAATAATTTTCATTCATTTTTCAATGAGAAAGTTTGCAATGCAATTAAATTTTTCGGCTTTTCGTTCAATTTTGAAGAAGTTCTATCAAAATACCTTTTCCTGCATCAGAATAATTCTTCTGAATAATAGCTAGCGTTGTATTTTATTACTTACATATCTTAGAAGTTTTACAATATATGTACATATATACATCAATATGAAAATATAGGTAATAAAACCATTAACATAGATCAATGGTAAGCGTTTAATGCTTTGGATTGTGTGGTCACGGGTTCTATCCATGGCTTTATGCTGCTGGCCAGACCTTGAATATGTGACTCCAAAGTCGGTAGTTTCCTTTCGGAGTCAATTTATCTGATTTCATTGGAAACTGTTCCAATTAATTGACAATCCTGTCCTATTTATCGCCAAATTAGAGTTTCCAGCATCTCATAATTTGTTGATATTTAAAAATGCTTCTTAAATCTGTTGTAATTTGCTTTGAATAAAACTTTGATAATAGATGTGTTAATAAAATGGATGTATGTATACTTGTATAAAAAACACATACTAGAAGCATTAAAAAATATAACTTTAAGAGATATATTATACTTGGAAGAAAATGTTTTGTATTCTAATAAATAAATGCTATATATTATTTTATTTTATATAATCCTTTAATTATCCGTTCACGTAGTCAACAATGGCCAAATACTGCAACGTCGTTTCCCGTACACAAACTGTTATTTTTTGAAAGATAATGCACTTTATGGGCCAAGTTTTCCCGGGGTTTTCCCGGTAAAGGAAACGCTCTATAAACATATTTCAGTTTAATTATCCGTTACATTCAAGTCTTCTTTTTCGCGTACGAGAAAATGTTAGATCATTTTCAATCTGACCTGAGTGATTTTGAACACCAACGGTTGTTTTTTTCTAGACGATAAATTGGATTATCAAACGAATAATATTTTATAGTTTGCGAACAAAGGAAAGAAACCGTGTAGTGAGTTTAGCGTTTGTGTACTTTCATACACAAAGTATGATCAATGGACTTGACGTTGTTAAAGGATTTGGCTCGGACATCTTTAGGGATTTTTCAGCGTATGATATCTTTATAACCCTGCACGTAATAAAATTATTGCAAACTGGAGTAAGGAGTATATGTATTTATTTATTTAAAGTTTGGACCATTGCACCATTACAGGAATTCCTAATTCGCCACAATGGTCAAAAATATAACAAAAAGAAACAAAATAATAACTAAAGAAATTAAACATGACAAAAACAAAACATATATACAAACAACACATTTAACACAATCATAAAAATAATAAGCTATATAATAGCGGATAATAAAAAACAACAAAGAAGGGAATATCTTATAAAAGAAAAAAAAACATTTATACATAATCATAAAAAAGTAGCAATTAATAATAGCAGTTCACGTAAGCATATCAAATATAAAATATAACATAAGGAATGTCTTGCACCTACAGCTAGTTCCAATGAATAAAAACCAACCGCAAATATAAACTATCTCTGTGAAGTCCAAATGGAAGAGAGTAAATCAAAATTCCACTCATTAATCACAATCAATCATGAAAGCAACGATGAGCGCAGACTACCAGACAAATAGGTTAGAATAATATCCGACAATTTACGCTCACTAATGTGGAAAATATCACATTCAGACTCAGCCATTCGAAACAGAACTGTACGAGCAGGAGGTACAACCATCAAATGATGATGTCTACCAAGTACATAATTATAAGGGACATAAAGACCCAACTGTTCCAGCAACAACGGGCATAACGTATTACCACGTAGTAGCTGGAGAACAAAACGAATTAATGAGAAGTGTCTCCGAAGTTCAAGGGAATTATACCCAAGCAAGGCCAAAAAGAAAGGAGTCAGGAAGATAAATGGGTAATACCCATATTCTTTCCTATATAGGAAACGAAGAAATGCTTTTTGCACTTTCTCAATCATCAGAGAGTAGTTTGCTTTATGCGGGTTCCACAGGATCGCATTATACTCTAGCTTACTTCTCACCAGCGAGTTGAAAAGTAAGCGAGAAGACAAATGATTGGAGAATAATCTAGCATATCTCAAGACAAATCCAAGTCAACGAAAGGAAACGTCAGCGACTATCTTGGTGTATAAAATCCATTATATAATTAAAATAAATGTTTTTAAAATGCACAGTAGAAAGGACGAGTATCAGATGCTATGATTCGTGTGTTTTTTTTAGACAAATTTTGAATATTTTTTCAGTGAAATATATATTTTTTAGATCCTTTTCCATTCGTAAAAGTGCAATTTCATGCAAGCGCTTATCTGAGCACGTCTGTGGAATTGCAACGAGCGAATTTTCACATTCAAGTCCGTCCCGCAAACGAGTATTGTTCGGCTTTCGAAACTTATCACAATCGAGATACTAACGCTGGGGCGAATCTGTAAAGTGAGTGTATTTTTTATATATCAAAAATATATAATGTATATATGTATGTATATCTTATCGCAATCGTGATTCAAATTCGCATTAAGCTCGTTTGAAATCGCATTATACGGCAATGAAACCTGGCACAAGTGGGTATTGTAGATTATTAATTTGAATTTGTATGCAATGTTTTTTGCTGTCGCGAATATGAGTGACAGATTGAAACTCAATACGTCAATCATTGTATCGTTAACTGAGCTATCTTATCCGAGTTGTCAATATTGTAGTGTAATTAACTACCCACGCGAACTATTTCTGTATTTAAATGTGAATGTTCGCTTGATTAACCCGACTAGTTTGCATGATACTTCATGATGGTATTGGGTATGTCACCGGTTTGTTAAATTTTTGATGTGAAAGGTTTTTATTTTTATAAATTAATATTATTTATTCGTGTAATGTACAACGACGAAGTTTTAATCTAAAAGTTGCATTTGATATAATAATTTTTGTTCAACAAAATACTCTCAGAAATGGAGTTGCGAGATTTGTCCCTCGCGAGATCTTTTGTAGCGTCTCTAATTGCTAAAAGTATCGTAAATTAGTCTAAGGTCAAAGGTTTTGCACTAATGGTGAGATTTATCTGCAGATAAGTCTCTTGTAAAGTCTCCTACTACGTATTTGTCGTAGCTACATAGAGTAGGGCTGCCATAAGTCCCGGTAGACTGGGACATGTCCCGGCTTATAGATCTGTGTCCCCGTGTTCCGGTCTAGGAGTCGGCTGTCACGGTATTTTACCAAGCTATGTAGTTAGTTAGTTAAAAACTACTGAAGAAAATAAAGTAAATGTGAGAATGAAGGTTTCAAAGTGCGAATGCAAGTGTGATCTTTTTTCACAGTGCAACATGCAATTACTTAATCGTATACAAAATCTAGTGGCGCCAAAATCATCATTACAAATTTGAATTTTATATACAAATTTTAAATGAATGCGACACATTCATGAAATTTTAAGTGAAATATTAAATGCAAAGATATCGCTGCCCCTTTGGAATGGAAGCTTTGAAAAAATTGACCATTAAGAAGTTTTTTTATTAATTGATAGATTAAATTTGACGGCAAATAATAAAAGAATGAAGAAAGTATTTAGATTTTTTCCAGTAGCCGCCACATCGGTTGAAATATCTTTCAGTAAACTTAAGTCCATCAAAAGTTGTTTAAGTTCATCAGTGACTCAGAATTTGAAGTTATCTATGGTCAAACATTGTACATTCAGTATTATTATTTAAGGCCAATTACAAATATAGATTCATTGAAACGATTCCTGTAAAACTGGCTTTCCCTACACATTTCTCTCACGAAATCTTTTTTGTTTTTAAATGCTTTTTATTACTACTAAATTATGTTCACAATACATCTTATATCTATTTTAATAGCTACTAATCTACTGATCATTTTCTATATTAAAATTTTAATTTAATTTTGTTAGTAATTATAGTATTATATTATTCTAATGCTAATGTACAGCATAATAGGAAAATTAGTTCAAAAACCTATTTACAATTCTTATAAAGTCTCATAATACATCTAATACATAATATTAATTGAAGACTATTTAAAGTCGATGACCTAAAGCAGATTGTGTTTAGGTAATCTGTGTTTATACCAGAAGGGTATAGACATTTTGTTGTAATCGCCAAGACTCTTCACAAGTGTGTTAGTATGGTTATTAGTGATTCTATCATAGAATCTACTGCTTAGTTTGTTAGTAATGTCTGTAACAAACGGAGTATTATTTATGGGATGTAGTTTTTTCAAGTTAGTATATATATGGGTGTATTATAAATTATTTTATACATACATAATACATTTGCAAGACTATTAAAAAATACTGTTGTTTGTTTATACCCTAAGTATGCGATAGAATACTTGTGAAAGTAGGTAAGTAGTTCAAGTTAGTATATATGTATGTATTATAATATTAACAATTATAAATTGTACATATATGGACAAATTTGCAGCAAAATTCAATATGCTCTAAACGCTGTCAAGAGGATTTCTGCGAGAAATAGGAGAGGTTTGCCAATTTGTTGGAACCGTTTAAATGAAATCAGATAAATTGGTAATATTTGACAGTAAACGATTCACCTTTGAGTCACATATCCAAGGTCTGGCCAGCAGTATAAAGCCAGAGATAGAACCCGTGACCACACAATTGAAAGTATTACATGCTAACCATGGATTCAATTCTAAAATGTCCCGGTTGACATCTTGACAATTATGGCATCTCTAAGCTAGAAATGCTACGAGAGATTTTGTGAGAAAAAACCTGTCTGCTTTGTTTCATTGAATCTTTTGTCTTTGTTTCGTTGAAAAAGCAGCCAAACTTCGTCGTTACATATTATAATATATCCAAGTACATACATAAATACATATAATATATATGAAAATAATCATGAAGTTTTTTGGTAAGAAAATTATTGTGCTTATAATCTCTGATCTTTGAAAGATAGTTACCATTATAAATAGGACTGATTGTATTGAATTATAAACAAAAGCTTTATCTGTTGGCAGACAACTTGCCAGTCTTGAGAAAACCACTTCGACAGACATATCGCCAGAAACATGTCGCCAATTTATCCGCAGACAAAACTCTCCGTCAGCGGGCAACTTTAATGTACGTACATGTTGAAGGGTTGGATGAGGGTTTTATATATCCCCGACTCTCGCCCTTCTAATGGATATTTCTCATGAAACTTTTCCTGAAAATATTCGCCGAAAATACGATTTGATTGGATTGTAAAAGGGTCCGTGCATACTTTGAAAATATACCGGTTTGATCTAATAATAAAATTCCCAACTGACTTTGCCGGAAAAAATTCACCCAAAGTTGGCTTATGACTTCCTACCCTTACGATGTCATTCAGGGATTTCAAATATTAACCCGATTCTGTTTGCTATAAGTAGCTATGAGTTAAATTTTCTGTGTTGTATTATTTATGTATGTATGTTCTTTGTTAGAAGGGAAAATTACACAGGTACGTTTTATTACTGTATATGTAGTTATATTATAGAGGAAGCTTTGGTTCGTAATGACGGAGCATTTCATTATGTTATATGCGTGGTGTGGTATTGGGTGTCTTTTTAATTGCCTTGTTTTTCGTCTAATGTTACACTTGCCATTTTCGCAGTGTTTTGCATATGTTTGTATCGGCGTAATTTGACGGATGTCGTGTCGTAAAATTGAAAACAATATAATATAATTGTTGAAAATGTAGGCCACGACTGGGTAAAATGTACTTGTGTAGTGCGAATTTTAATTGAATTGTGTTGAAATCAGGTCAGATGAAAATTAGATTGTGCCCTAGGAAATGAAAATCTGATTAATATATTATTTGCAGTACTGATGTAATTTTTCGACGGAAAAATTTGCGTTTTATTTTTTATTTTAGAAAGATTTATTGAATATAATCGTAGCATCTAATCATAAAAACATTCAATTATAGTGTGCTTTTTTAGCTTAGTAACATGTCGTATCATGAAAATGTTTGGAATTTAAAATCAATATAAATACGAGATTATCCATTGTATTGATAAATATGCATATCGTTGAATATAAAAATCTGACATGGCCAGATCACGGCAAAGAGGTTTGAAGACAAGTGACAACGCTTATTTGACGAATAGACGTCAAGCAAGTCGAAAAGTTGGAAATTTGAAACGCGTTGTACACGATATGTTATCTCCAACATAATGGCAGACGATACATTAACGTATATTGATGACCAAAATGAGCAATATGGCAAAGTATGAAAACGATCGGATAAGAGATAAGAGATATAAAAAAGACGTCTTAATGTGAAACGTAAAGAAAAGGTTTGTAAAAAAGACTGTCACTTTGTTATAATATAAACAAGCTGGTCTATTGATTTACAGTTATTTTGCAGTACATATAATGTTGAAGGTTGACGGATTGTTGTCTGAATGGGCACTTGGACAAATGGACATTTGGTCAAACGACACGTGGCTGAACGGACATTCGGCGGATTGAAATTTTTAATTGTTTAAATTTATCAACAATGTCAATTTTTAATGATAAGTTTAGGTGATTTCTGAAGAATATATCTGTTTTTGGTAAGTTTTGAGTAATTTTGATACACAATCGGCCAAATGCCCGTTCTTCCAAACGTCCGTCGGTTTAATGTCTATTTAGCCAAAAGTCAAAGCTATGCAAAAAATGTATGAAATTTTGTATGAACTCCGTAAATGACCGCAATAAATGAAACTATTATTACCTTCAATGATGTTTAAAAAGTGAATTTAATAGACGATTTTGACGAGAAAAATATAAATTAAATTGCAAAACAGAAACTTCAGTACAATTGGGAAGTCAGTATGAAATGCTAAGTATTCATATGTATGTATGTATGTAGTTTAATACAAGCAGGCGAATCTTTGATAAAATGTTTCCTTTATTATTTTATTATTTTTATTTCAATCGAACGTGTGCACCTGCCTTTACAGATCGCTCCAAAGCGACAAGTGTACTAATACAGATACAATACAATAATATATGTACAATTAATACAAGCATTTTATACAATGCGAATTCAAACAAAAATCATCCACAGTGACATCTATGGAGACATTTTTGCAGCATTTTATTATAGAAATTGGCGAACATCAAGACGCCGAATAACTTGAGAGTTTCAAGACAGATATGAAAGGAGATGGCAATTTACAGGAACCCTTTCAATAAAAACTGGCAACACTGAAAGGAAACGATCGCCCTGGAGTCACAAGCCAATGTCTGGCCAACAGCTACTAGTGGGAATCGAACCGTGACCACTACGATCGAAATCATAACATGCTAACCACTAGTCCACGCTGCTGGTTTATATCAGATATACGAGAGTAGATATAAAACAGAGTTAATTCAACCTAAATTATTCCAAATGATTACATTTAATCGACTTGACAATTCAATTCAATATATACATAAATATGATGAATGTGTAATGAAATTTCAGAGTATCTTTTTCCAGGGCTGCTTTAGATTCGCAGTGAAATATATGTATATATATATATATATATATATATATATATATATATATATATATATATATATATACGTGTATACGTATTTTATATTATATAATAAGTGCGGTCCAAAAATAAGATGTAATTGAGAATGAAATATAGCCGTGGAGGATATGGCTCTGTGAGAAATGAAGAATCAGTGTCACTTGTTAGCGTTGACAGGGGACGCTCCTTCGCGGTCATGCGGACAATTCGCGGCAGCCCTTAAAAGGCAAAGGCAGGGGTGGGCCAAGCCCCAGCCGGAAAATCTAGGCCGGTGCCCTGTCAAAATGTTGTCTTTGTCATCAAAACCTCATCGCTCATATAGCGCATACACGTGCTCGTATGTACGAGTAGTGGGTATGTATGTAGACGGTATGCCGGTATACCTCTATCTCTATAAATAAGATGGGGAAAAATGTCGTGTCATAGTCTTCTCGTTGATTTTAGTTATATTATATAATATTAGTGTGGTATTTTATATATGAGATGAAATTTAGAAAAAATTGTATTATATATTTTATTTTATTTTATTTCATAGAAAACGAACACTCGCCTTTACAGATCGCTCCAAAGTGACGAGTGCACTCAAACAGATATATGTAATGTACAATCAGTCAATTCAATTAATTTTATGTAATGCGAATCCATACAAACATCCACAGTGACATATATGAAGAAATTTTTGCAGCATTTTATAATTAAATTGGCGGACTGATTTGATTTGTTTTTTTTTTTAATTTGAAATGCTTTTTATTATTACAAAATTATGTTCACAATACATCTTATATATATATTTTAATTGCTACTGATCTACTGATCATTTTCTATTTTACAATTTTAATTTAATTTTTTTACTAATCGTAGTATTATTAACCAGCAGCGTGGTCTAGTGGTGAATGTTGAATTATTTCGTACTTGATGTTACGAGTTCGATTCCCCGCTAAGTCTCGTTGTTGGCCAGACCTTGATTTGTCTAGGTCAATCGTTTCTTATTAGAATTTGCCAGTTTTTCTGATTTTCGTTGAAACGATTCCTGTAAAATTGGCGTTTCCTTCCCAATTTTCTGTTGCGAACCTTTAGTTATTGTTATATCTTAGGTTTCGCCATATTGCTCACCATAGATGTCTCTGTGGTTGTTTATCGAATATAAAATTCGTATTGTTACATGAAAGTTATTCATTGTTATTTATCGTATTAATACGATGTTTGTAATATATGTATACTGACCATAGATGTCAGATATTTAGATTTACATGTATCTATGTAATAATTATGTGGACCAGGAAGGCGCATTTGGGGTTTACCTGTTAAGCCTTCCTGGTATATTTGTATATATGTATGTGAAAATATGTATGTAAAATAAAAATAAATAAATAATATTATTCTAATGTTAATGTACAGCATAATAGGAAAAATAGCTCAAAAACTTATTTACAATTCTTATAAATGCTCATAATACATCTAATACATAATATTAATTAAAGGCTCTAAAGTCGATGACTTAAAGCAGATTGTGTTTAGGTAATCTGTGTGTATAAAAGTTGTTAAGAGCTTCTTTGAGTATCTATCTTTATTTTTAATACATAAAATGCCGTAAAAATAAGTGAATATTATGACATTTTTGACGTAATACTGTATGGACTTAGCTTTAGAGCTTTAATACGTCAACATTTTTTAATCGATGGATTTTTTTTTCATATACGTTCTCTTGATACGACGCAAGTTTTCCAACAGGTCTATTTTGAGAAATCTAAAATATTCCTGAAAGAAATATTCTTTCTTAAAATGAAACTAAAAATACATACATACTTATACTGTTTTTCCAACTATCTCTACAGTTGAACTCAAGTCCCATATTACAAACTACTTAACAGAATTTATCAACGTTTAAAATCGGTTCGATCTTCTGTAAGAGTTGGCTCCAGAAAAGCAAGCTTTCACATACTGCAACTTGCATTGAAGTTGTTCAAAAACCCAACGATTGAATTTTCTGACGTGACCCACTCCATACGCTGTAGAAAATCTATTGAGTTCACACACTCAACATAATTCAATCGAGAAAATTCATACAATCATTACACACAATGTACATACATTCTAATAATACCGTATGATTAATGAACTGTTAACGACACCATAAATAACCGATAGGTGTGACGGCGTTAGCGGATTATCTCGTCTGTCCACAGCTTCCCAAAATACGTCTCGCACGGTTCATTATGCGAAAGCTACACGCTCTCTCCGGTGCGATTACAATTTCAAATCTGACTTTATACACACCGGCGACTCTTTCATCCATATGAATGGAATAATGGCGCAAAGGTCGTAAATAAAAGTACTAGGTGTGGCGGCACTATTGCAAAAATGCACTCTCGTGATTTGTTTGTTTTTGCTCGTTGAAGTTCGCCGGTTAATTCATCTAAATCTATGTATGTACGTATGTAAGTGTAGATGTTTTTTTGTCAGGATGGATAGCTTCCGACTTTGTGCTATCGACGTTTCTCTTATCGAGTTTATTTTAGATGATGGGTTCGAAAAAAAATAAAGGTTGTCAAGTCGAGGAAGCGATATATCAAATATAGGAAACTATCATCCCCGGGGACACTCACTAGGAAGCGTAAAAGATAAAGGCATATCTGAATGATGTGGACGCGTTGTTTTCTATGATTGATGATGATACTAACAAAAGAATAATACTGAAATAGAGCTGGAAATTAAATTCGTGCAGATTTATTTCAATTATATTAAGAAATTGTACGAAACATTTCGGTAATGGCTTATTAGTGTTTATTTCTACATATATAGCGTCGACTTTGATGTTTGATTCTTGTAGAAAATAATTTTAAAATGTCAATTAAAAGTTTACAATATTACTCATTTGATGTTTTTTTTATTTATTTAAAAAGTAATACTCAAAATATAACAGTTCATAATCAAGATATATGTATTCTTTCATTTTTATATGAAAATTGTCGAAATTTTCGGTTTTAATTGCAGATTTATCAAAAGTCCATTTAAATTGTACATAGGTTTATTTAAATACATTTTCTTTTGATGTCTTATATACATACTATGTATGCATGTAAAGATAAAAATTTGTAAATCTGTAGTCGAAATTTAAAGCCCTTAAATTTGGTACATTACTTTACGGTACTCTAATTTAGACCGCAGATTCCGTTTTTAAAAGCTTTTATTTTCCAATTTTCATCGGCTAAAATAAAGCTGGGAAATTTGACTAATTATGTAATAAAGCTTAACTGCAATTTAAATTTTAATAATGCGAATTTATGCTAATGTATTGAAATGCCAGTTATTATAATTGAATCGTTCATGCGGTGTCCACGAGCGGTGCTAACTTTAACATGACTTCAAACTGAAAATCGATGTGAAAATTACATATTTAATATTGAAATAATGTAAATTAGATGTTGTACTATTTCTATAATAATAATTGTTTGAATTTAAGCCACACGTTCATGAATAAATTTGCACTTACAAATTCTTGAATTTCAAATTACGCTAAAGTGGCAATTCAAAGAGGCTCGGGAAAAATTCGGGAGAGTCAAATTGAACGTTTCGACAGAAAATTGCGAAGGCGGTAGTTTATAAAATGAATTAGAAGCAACTGGAATACACATAGACAGTTCATACATAATTAATGGAAGAGCGCTGAATAAATTGGTTCGACTTTGTCTGGAGAACATTCTCATGCCAATATTTTATTATTATGTGGCGTTAGGACGATCCCTACTGTATTATAACAGGATATTTACGCCACGCTTAAAATGATCTACAGAATTTCAAACAGGTGTTTCGGATAGCCGTTCTGGAATAATGCCCGACGTTTGAATAATTTCGTGATGCATTTCGGTGGATTGCATCCGTCGACCGAGATGCATCTGGCTCTAATTTAATCAGCGAATGTGGCGCCGCCAACGTCACAATTCCTCGTTAAATGCATACCTGATGACAGTCACATCGGATTATCTCGTTACGATTTTATATATAAATATATAACACATATAGGGCATTTAAAATTCCTGGAAAATTGTTATTATTTTTTGTTCGGGTGAACTTTTTTTAGACTTAAATACTTTATCTCGTGTTCAAACTGACATCTGTCAAACTTTTTAAAGCTACCACAGTTGTAGGTATATACTTACATTTCAGAAATTAAAATTATCCATTATTAATGGTTTAATCGTTTTTATGAGTCTTGAAAGAATATCAAAGATTGAAGTCGCAGCAGAAAGCCAGTGGCGTAGCTAAAAATTTCGGGCCCTCATGAAAAATTTATCCACCCATTTACCTTAACGTGCTTTTTAAAAGTATGACATGAAACAATTCAAGTTGTTTGTTGATACATATTTACACAGCGTAATAATTCTACATAAAATAAATTTAGCTAAGCTCACTGGTTTTAAAAATTTGTCTCTCTCGATTTAAGGCCTACAAAGTTTTTTAATGAGCCTTATGGATATATTTTCAATGAAGTCTTTTTTTACCATTGGCATTACATGATCAATTATCCGACTTAAACCAAAATATGTAGCTTTTTATGATCTGCAATGATATACATAAGTCCAAATAGACCTTTTCACATTTCGGCATCGTAAAATAAAGGAGAAGCAAATCAATATTGTGTATGTATCCATACAAGTGTATGACTCGAGTCGTTTTTATCACTTTTCATATTTTTAAGTTGGACAATGTAAAATTATATTGAGTGTATTTATATATATGTATGTAGGTATATAAATTTGCCCTCATGCCTTGTTAGATTTTGCTATGAGGTAGCTACACCACTGTAGAAAGCGTCAATTTCAGTTTGTGAAGAAATTATTCAATGTTGGAGGACTATATATTGAAAAGTGATAATGAATAATAGTGTAAAATGTAATTGATTTCTTAGACTTTAGGCCTATCCTATGTATGTATATAATAATATCGGCAGATTTTGTTCAAATTTCCTGGAGACTTTTTGTACTTATGTTTGTACCTATGTTTGTGTATATCGTGGTCGTTTACTTTCGTTTCGTTTTCTTCGTGACCCGTTAGTTTTTCCCATTCCATTTTACCTTTCCAACCCCTTGATGGGGAGTGGGTTAGCCCCGATTAAAGTGGCGGGTCGTTAAGCACCCTCGCCAGATAGCGTTAGCACGTTTCAGTTAAATTAAATTTGAATTTTTTAATTTCTGCATAGATGAATTCATTTTGATAGATAAAATTTCCCACCGTCCGAAACTGTGTTTCTCAAATGGTTGTTTGTAAATTGCATTTGTATGTGCTTTGATTAAAAATTTCGATCATACAAAATCTAAACTTGAATATGCAACTATTAAACTGACGATTTTGGTGTTTCATATATTATGTATATGTATGGTATTTAATAAATTTTTTAACACGCTTTTAAAGTTTGGAGTTTTTCAGAGGTGTATTTACATATAACATATTTTTATATGTAATTTTTATATGCAAGTGTATTATATATTTTTAAATTTAATTTTTCATTCAAAATTAATATCGGAACTTAAATTATATTAAACATTATTTTTTAATATATGCAATAATAATATAATCTCTTTAATTATGTTAAATAATAAATTATATGTAATAATAATGATTGTCTTTTAATATATAATAATAAATATATATATTTCTACACAATTCAGTCAGTTTAGATCAAATATAAAGATGTTAACATTTTCATATAGATTTTTTTTAAATTTACATTATCATATAATGCGGCCTGTTTCTCTACTAAATATGTTAATTAGGATCGTATCATTGTCATAATATGTTTTGCTTATCATAAAAGTTTTTAAACATACGACAGTCAAAAAGGATTTTTTCCGCTTTAAAAAAGCCATGCACAAATCTGGATCTACGCTTCAAATGAAAAGCGCACCTAATTACTTTTTTTTTGTCTTTGACCTATTTTATGCGAAATAACACGATTTTTTCATTTCAAATTAAATATAGATTAACAGACACGCATACATACACAAGTATTCGGACACTTACCCCTGGACACGTACCTCCCGGACGCATATCCCTGGCCAAAAACCCCCTGGACATTAACCCTCCGTGCAAACAACCCCCGGCATGGATAAAAATTGTTTAAAATTAGCAATAAATAATTAATAATTAATAATAAAGTAAAGTAATAATAATAAATTGAGTTTGGTAGAGCATATTGAATTTCAATTTATATATAATACAATATTTAATTTCAATTTATTGTTGTAAATACATAGAATAAATATAAATTTAAAAGACTTTTAGTCATCAGTTAGCGTTTGTGTTCTGTGGTATTGAACGTAAATTTTAATAGAAGTAAACATTATTGTTATATTATTATTATTATATTTTAAATATTTTTAGACTATTGTTGCGTAGGGGTGGGTGGAGGATCTAAATAAAAGGCCAAAGTCGCTTCACAGCATTTATTAAGTGATTAAGGAGATCTACGCACTGCCAGCACTCCGTCCAGGATGTCTTGGTATGGCCTAAGTACCTGCTTACAAAGGGCAGGTCCCTCAGTGCATCTTCATCGACACGTTTGTTTTCCTATTGTTATAGTCACGTACCAGATACGCAGTCCCACGGTCTCGGCATGCAGTCCCACGCTTTCACGCTGTCAGTTCTGAGAACTCTAGCGGGAAGTGGCTGGATGCCGTTACCGACCACTAAATCCATTCGGGGCTCTCCATTATTAGCCGACAGCACTTAAGCCTGGAGATGATCGTTGAAAACCATTTATAACGGCGGCTCCTATTAGCATATGCTACACTATCCATGATGGAATTTGTAAAATCGAGAAAAGGAAAAGAAAAAGAGATTTAAATACTATCGATTTCGGAGTTTTGTATATTTTAAATTATTATTATTGATTATTTATAAAGAATCTGATATATGTATGTATTATTAATATCTTTATTTCTGAATCTGTATTTTTCTGGCTGAAATAAATGCATTGATACTGACTTTTATCCTTGACGGGGGGGGGGGGGGGGTTATTTGCACGGGGGGTTTATGTCCAGGAGGTTTTTGACCGGGGCTAATTTACACAAGAACCAATTAACTGTGCAGATATTTTTTATAATTGTAATGAAGTAGTTGTATTTTAAATGTACATAGACTTTCTAATAGTATTTTGCTCGTTGACATTTAAATTTTTATTTGTATTATCATTGGGTATATAGTATAGCATTCGCTGACTGTTCCACTATACGAAACGATATTGATTTGCAATATTGTCTAATTTGCATTGAACAATAACAATGTAATGAGCCTATAATATGTGTTGCACGTTTTGTAAAACGTACACAATAACGGTGTCCTCCCCCGCACCCGCATATTAATTAACAAGGCGAAACATCGATACGACAATGGATGTACATATGTAGATTTCAATTTTTTTTTTCATTTTGCCACTTTCGTATCGCGTTTTATTTTATTATACAACGTCCGCCATTCAAATTAACAAACGTTGACAAATACCCTCGAACCATAAATGTGTAGAACAGCGGCTGCCATAATATTATTATGTAGGTCGCCGTATAATGTCTCGGAAAAGACCTCTTTCGGGCTAATGCTCACCGATAAATTACGAAGATGACGAATCGTCTGTATGCTACCGTGTGCGATTTTTTCGGTTTTTTTTGACGTTGAACTATACCTTTTGTGAGGGTACGTCTTATGTATTGGCCGAAGCTACAAAATGACAATGTATCGCCTTTAAAATTGCTATAAATCTGAGTATATATCTTGCATGTCAATTATATTGTTGCGTAGGGGTGGGTGGAGGATCCAAATAAAAGGCCAAAGTCGCTTCACAGCATTTATTGGGTGATTAAGGAGATCCACGCACTGCCAGTGCTCCGTCCAGAATGCCTTGGTATGGCGTAAGTACCAGCTTATAAAGGGCAGGTCGCTCAGTGCATTTTCCTCGACACGTTTGTTTACCTATTGTTATAGTCACGTACCAGATATGCAGACTCACGGTCTCGCGCTGTCAGTTCTGAGAAATCTAGCAGGAGTGCAATTACCGACCACTAAGTCAATTCGGGGGGTCTCCATAGATAGCCAACAGCACTTAAGCCTGGAGATAATCCTCGAAAACCAATTATAACGGTGGCTCCTTTTAGCATATGCTAAAATATATACTTACATCTTTGAATATGGCAAGAATATACAATATAATATATATCTATAGTAACGTTTACGACAATAACTTAAATATAACCTATTGGTGAAAAAATATTTTATTTATGAGAGATAATGGGAGCCTATAATGAAATATATGGTTTGAAAATGATAAAGTTATAAGCGTTTAGACAAAACATGCATATGTACATAAGTGCATATTTGTGGTGGCAGCGATTATTTTTTTCTTTTTAAATGTAAGAATGACGCCTTGTATAAATAATAGCAAGTTGAACTGTTAATCCTTGTATAAAGTATAATATAAGGTAAAATATTAGGTCTACTAATAGGTCTACTAATAGCTACTGATCCAGTGATCATTATCCAATTTACACATTATTTTTCTTGTTAGTAAGGTTTTTATTAGTTTCACTTCATCATTGGTCAGACAAACTTCCCACACTTTTCTGATCGCTTTGAAACTTTGCAATTTGGCCCCCAATAGAGATTTAAATTGTTTCCGCTTACTCGATAGTGAAATATAGTCTTCATAGACATGTTTAAAAATTCGAAAATTTTGATGAGGGTGACAGCTAAGTCTTTGCGATGAGCCCGTAGCTTTGTTTATTTAACTTTTAATTGTTAGTACTTTTAGTATTATCTTATTTTAATGTTAGTGTATACAGTTTAGTATGAAAAAGCTCACAAAACTATTAACAATTGTCATTAATGTTCGTCATACTTTTTATACACACATGTGTATTGTTTTTTTACTACATCATGTTTAAATTTGATTATCTAAAGCAAATTGTACTGAAGTAATTTGATTGAAGTTTATGTAGATATCTTATTGTTTTCACCGTAAATGTATTAGTAGATATGGTTATTTATGATTCTGTCACATGTAGAATCTCCAGTTTAGTTTGTTACTAATATCTACGACTATCGGTATGTTATTTTGGGTCTGTAGTCTTTTCAGGTCAGTTATAGGTGGGTTATAAATGATTTAAATGTTGTATGTAGATTACCTAAACACAATCTGCTTTAGGTCATCGACTTTAGAGAGTCTTTAATTAATATTATGTATTAGATGTATTATGAGCATTTATAAGAATTGTAAATAGCTTTTTTAGCTCTTTTTCCTACTATGCTGTACATTAAAATTAAAATAATATAATTCTATGATTACTAACCAAATTAAATTAAAATTGTAAAATAGAAAATGATTAGTAGATCAGTAGCTATTAAAATAGATATAAGATGTATTGTGAATATAATTTCATAATAATAAAAAGCATTTAAAAATCAAAATCAAATGTTGTATGAAGTTCCGGAAATGTCCGTAATAAACTTAGCTATCGCCAAATTAAAGAAAAATGTCCGAGAAAATAGAGGCAACAATGAATCGTTGTTAAATGGCAAATTTGATATTTTAATTTTGGCAAGAAATCCTGAGCTAAGCCTGCATTGTTCGACGTTTAAGCACATTGGATGAATTTGGTCATCGGTTTGTTGTTGGGGATATATGAATGTATATACATACATACAGTATGTAATAGCTTGTGTGTGGATTTGAACTGGGTTAATTGCATGTGGAAGTGCGGTCTTGCCAATAGTGCAAGGGGCATACATACATATGTTCATTGTAAAATTTATCGCATTGGCATATCGGAAATTATTGTGCATAGTAAAGTTTGCGTAATTGGGTATTATGATATAATGTGTAGTTGTTTGACGTCATGTCGAGGACTTAAAAGTTGAAGTTCGGTTTGCATGAGAATATCTGTGAATGAAGCAATTCGATATTATTTAATTGTTTTGTGAATTGGGATTTGGAGTTTGGTTTCAAGGTTTTGTAAAGTTTTGTTGAGTTTGCGGATGTGAGGATTGTGAAAATTTGATTTTGAATTTGAATTTAGCTTTAAGAATAGTATTTTTATTTTATTTTACATACTTATACCAGAAAGGCCTAATAGGTAAATCCTAGTGCGCCTTCCAGGCCAATTACAAACATCGATAAACAATCATATATTTATAATATCGCTGTTCCGTCAGTGTGTCTGTCTGTCTGTCTGAGATAACGCTCGCCGTAAGTCGTTTCGATTCGACATACATATATACATGTGTATGTCAAAGCTAAACCACTGCCAAAACCCAGCTATATATGAATACAATAACAAAAAGAAAGAAACTTCTATATACACTGATCGCTACTAATGTTTCCGCTTGGCAGATAATTTGCCGCCATCTATTGAAAATTTATTTAATTAATTATTTTTTATATTGGTTTTTTATGTTGTTTATATGTATGTAGGTAGGTAGTTTTTACCATTTTTTTTCATATTAAACAATTAAATATTAATATTTAATAAAATATATTTAAAAGGTATTTGAAAAAAAATTGGACCGCGTGCGGATCGAACACATGACCGACGACACATTTCTTTTATTTTATTTTATTTAATAACTTAATATGCCAACAACCATGTGATGATATGTCATCGGGTACAATACTAGTTTTTAGAATAATCATAAAGACACCTATGGATAAATTTTTGATAATCTTACATTTTCGGAACATTATTTTTGTATAAATCGTTAAATTTCGATACGCTGAAAAGTTCGATATTTGCAAGACATGTATCAGTTAAATTGGCAAAATCTTATAGGAAACCATCGACCTGGAGTCATAAATCAAGGTCTGGCCAGCAGCAACCTGTGGGACTCGAACCCGTCACTACTATGTTCGAAAGCATATATGCTAAACACTAATGCACACTATGAATGATGATTTGTGATTTCATTTCGTATGAATGGATTGATACGTCAAAAAGTTTATATTATATTAGTTTTAAAAGAAAGTTTATTTTTATATTAAAAAGTTTTCTATAGGAAGGAATTTTTCAATATGAATATATAATATGTTTATTTGTAACATGTGTATATTCGCAATTAGGTTTATTTTTCTATTTAATAAAACCGTGATATCATTTTGTACGTATATTTATTTTATCAATATTTGAAGTATCAATAGATAAAGCTTTTGTATGCGCGTATGATAAATACAAATACAATATGATAAAAATATCAACTCCACACAGAAATTGATTGTTTATTATTATTGTATGCTACTAGAATATTTATAAGAGGAAAATATGTATTTATTATATAATCAATAAACACGGACACATAAATATAAACATAAATTGGCATCCCGAATTGGAGATTTCAATATTGAATTAATTAAAATACGACATCGGTTAAATAGCGTATATAAACAAAGACCACTACTAAAGTCACAGTTTCCGAAATATCTCTCGACGGAAATTATACAACTTTGGACGACTTTAGCCGCGTCGGAAAACACTCGCAAATAGACGCAATTGCGAATTAACGCTCACAGTTTTCGCAATAAAACTGAGGCACCATACCGGTCTAGGGATTAAGGGCTATCGACGCAAATAATTATTAACAAGACCCTACGCCACTGGCGAAAGTGAAAACCGGAAAATCGTAAGCCACCGTGGCCGGAAAACTTCGTCAAACATTCTCATATCGAAAGATTATTACATGGAATGTATTAAAGTATTTATTATTTTTTTTTAATATTACGACCTTAGATTGCAAATGCGGTAACTCCGTAATATGCCTAAATTGAGTTATTAATATGGTTTTGTTCCTGTTTTTAATACGTAACAATACGTAACTTTTCAAAATGGCGTCACCATTTGGAGTATAATAAACAGAAGTTTTAACATTAATCTCTTTTTCAAAATAATTCGTTGAAATGTCAACGAACAACACACAAGTCTATTAAAATGAATGTTTGAATGTTTTTCCTCTTAATATATTCACAGTTTCATTTATGGATTATCACATTTGATACACTATTTCGCAGAACTGTATCTTAGATCCTAGGCGGGTTTTGAAAGAGTTCGCATAGGTATAAAAACACCCGGACATTCAACAATTTTCAATATATGTAGAACCGCATAATTGAAAGAATTTGGAGATCTTTAAAGGTTTTAGACTCAAAATCCGAGATCAAAAGAATTCCACACAAAAAGCTCGAACAATGACATGTATCGTTCATTATTTTAATATTTAAAAAATCTATTTTAGTATGATATGTTTTATAAGGATTTGTAGTCCTACGAAGGTGTTTTTTTAAAAGATTTAGTTTCTAAGAAAAACCTTGTAATAGATGGCGCAATGTTTGTGAGCTGATTTTGAACTTCCAATCTTCAAATCGCTTTTGTGTTTTACAGAAAAATGGTGGTTAGCTTGAATTGAAGTAAACAAATATCTCCGACATAACGCTTAAGGAATTTAATCATTAAAACTAGAGTAAAAGTACTCCTTCCGGTTCAGATAAAAATATTTAAAAAATATAATGATATAAATATTATTGATTTTTATTACATGTAAAAAAAATTCAGTCCGATTCAGTTAGCGGTTTGGGAGATAATTTAATTCAAAAACTTAAAAAAAAGAGGACACCTATGTATAAGGGGAAGTACCATTTCAGTCAAATTAAAAATTTGACAAAAATTTACGTCGTGTCGATAAAAATGTCAGTATCCGATACTAAGTTTCAGTTCGATAGGACTAAGTGTTCAAAAAATACACAGACACACACACACACACACATTTTTTTCTAGATCATGAAAACGTGATCAGCAATCGATTTTGAGTTCAAATAAGTCAAAATCTCGAGTTCGAATTTTCCCATGATCATAAAACTTCATATATTGTTACTACGTACATAGATAAAGTAAAAGTCATCAGAATCGACTGTCAGATCAACGCGATGACAGCTGGCTATCAAAAGCATCTGCTCAACGCCCTCACTTAAATTTATGGTTTATATAGCTGAACAATTATAACATTTACTTTTTTCACACATATAAACATTACATGCCAAGCTTTCAGTATTTTTATACATGTATCTACATACATATATACATTTTTAATTCACTATTAGATTATGTTTCATTTGGCGTAGTAACGCTGGGTGAAGTCCAGAAATGCCCAGCTTTGTTGACTTAAGCTGGTTTATAGAAAACAAAATTAAATTAAATTCTCATTTATTGTAATCTTATGACTCTGCTTTGAACTATAGGGTATTTTTAAGTTATCACTATTGGGCTCTAAAGACTTGGAATGCTATAGAGCTTGCTAATTGGAAATGGCTGAAACATTATATGTACATGTCGTGCGTAGGAAGTATAAAAACCGGTATTACATAGTTATGCTTTGTCTCCGAATGAATTGTGCGTTGCGTTTTTGCGGGCAAATTGGGTAAATTTGAACTGTAAATCTAATATAACGAGCGCTCGATTGTAGTAAAAGTATTTAGGTTAAAGGTCGGCCTGATAAGGTTTGCAAAAAGGGCGTACGAAAGAACAAAAAAAAAAAAAGAGCAATGTCCCACTTTCGTCGACTTAATCAAGGAGCGGTCAGCGAGATTTGTTATGATGAAACTGCAAAAACTTTCTAAAGGAGGATCGAAAATAGAAAAGGAAAAGAAGAGAGGAAATAAAAGAAGTAAAGAAAGCTTTCACCCAATATAAGAGATATGGAAGGACCACCTAATAGCGAGCGATTCTGATAAAATCCACCCACGGATAGACTGCTAGGTGCCTTTTGCAGTGAAAAACTTTCATGTCGACTATCATCCCTTTCGTTGAGACATAACAATGGGGATTTTCGTCTACTGGCTAGAAATATTTTCAGGATTGTTTTAATTTTCATACTACATATACTTCTGTCGGTTGCTTTGTTCGATATGGAACTTTTCAATTTCGTTGCGAAAAACAATAGTTGGAAAGTTTCGCTTTTGAAGTTTAGTTGCAAACTTTTGATAGTTCGTCGTCGTCCGAGGCCGTAAATCAAATCCGAATTGTGATGCGATATGAACGTATAATTTTATAAGCCGCACTGTAGTTGAGCTATGTATAACTCAACTTAAGGTTTTTGGTCAACTTTACATATATAGTGTGGTCGTATAATTTATTCCATATTTTGAAGTACCTGTTCCGGAATTGCTTTAGTTTTATATTGCGCAATTTGTTTCCGTTACTTGTACAGTCAGTAGCGTCATTCTATTGGTTTCCGTGGGTTTGCGGAAATCTGTTGTTCAAAATCAAAAGTTTCCAGAAACCCGTTGTTTGAAATAAAATGCATGTTATTTTTGTTACAAATTATACAAATTTTCAAACAACTTATAGCTGGTATAAGGAATGTCCTTCTTTTTATTACATACCTCCTTTACGTTTCACATGGCTTTCGTGTCAGTGGTCATTTTTATCTCTTATCCGATCGTTTTCATACTTTGCCATATTGCTCATTTTGGTCATCAATATACGTAAATGTATCGTCTGCCATTACGTTGGAGATAAAATATCGTATACAATGCGTAACAAATATCCAGAATCTCGGATACGGTGACGTTTATGACGGTACGTAAGGCTACCATAATCTATCTTCAACCTTTTCGCCTTGATATGCTATTTCAGATTTTAATTGTTTAAACGCCTATAATTCACTCTATATTTTATAAAATTTGCTCTATAGGTTCTCGTTATTCGTTAACCACTTGCAAAAGTAACTGTTAGCAATTCAATGTTAATTGCACAGCTGCACTCGATATCCTGAATATCCGACTAAAATGTCATAAACTTTATTGCCTAGGACTGGAAATATCCAAAGGAAGCCTACTCGATTGAATTATTAGACTTCATTTTCATTTCAATATATTAAAACGTATAGATTTAGACTTAAATTCAAATAAAGTTTATATAAAATATAAGAGGCAAATTTTTTTAAATATTTAATACGTGGACTGATTTTACTGATATAGAGATATTTATATGCATATTTTCATTTTTCATATAAACATATGTACATATATTAATATCGGTAAGCCGTTGTTCCGAAATTGGGATGACATCATTGCTTGTACTCATTATAACTGTCATTTTTATTAGATATACAGAATACACAGAAATCAAAAAAGACAAATATAAAATTATTATATTTTTAAGATCATTTGATTTTAAGAATCGGCTGAGCTGAACGGCTAGTTATGCGGCAAAGAAAAAACACTTTGGAGATACATACATACATACATACATATATTCTTATCTACAACAAAATTTCAATGTAATGATGCTTTAAAATCAGCTTATTGATTAATAAGATTTTCAATACAGTCTTCAAATTAAAAACAATTTTTACTATATAACACATATGTACATTCAATTTTAATTTAATTTTATAATATATGTATATTTACTTCTTAGATGCCTTGACAGGAATTAGCCCAAGGCGACACATGGTTATAATATTTTCTGTACATAAGAACTAACAATTTAAAATATTACAGTACAACTATATATAGAATACAATAGAAACATCTATGGAGAAACTTTGTATACAATAAATTTATGAGAAATACATTTTTACAGAGTATGTAGGTAGCATGTTTATGAGAATCAACAATTCGTGATGCTAAAAACTTTTTTTTCGAATTTGCGAGAAATTGGGAAGGAGGATACCGATTTATTGGATCCATCACAACAATTAATCTAGATGAATCGGAAGAGTTTAATAGGAGACGGTTCAAGTGTATTTTAAATACCGCCAAGATCTCGCTGATAGCGTATTAGGCTTTGACTTGAACCAACGACTTCTCTACTCGTAAACGATTTTGCAATATCTACATATGTATATGTTTATGTGAAGTTTCATATTTCGAAACCATTTGGTGTGAATATGTTAGACATGATTCATTTTTAAAAGGTTTAAATTTGTATTGCTAAAATTGTACACAGTCACTGGTCTGATATTAATATATATGAAACTGAGATGACACATCTACATATGTATTGGATTTTTTACATTTTCTTATTCTTCATGGAGCCAATCGAGCCAATCCACGAGTGATAAAACATCAAAAAGAGACAAATTTCAAAATCAAATATGTGGAAGCGCATAAAAAATTACATATATATTTATTTTTTATCAATAAAATCTAAATAAAGTGGCGCGGTTCGTGCGAGGTTTTATTAGGGGGTCCGAATCCATAAATATTTACGAGAAATTGATAATGGCCCCTCGGCGAAAGTTAGATCGCCATTTTGCGGCCCTCTGCTCCATATCGAGACCCTTCTTCCCTTTTTGCCTTTCGAGTTTCGTTTACGCTTTTATTTATTAGAGACATAATAATATTATAGTAGGGGGTACGCGTGTTCGTGAAGGACTACGGTTATTGCGGTCCGAATTTGACCCAAGCCCGGATTTGCACTCTGAAAAGTCTGCGTTAGTATTCTGTATATTCTGTATATAGAGTACGGAATAATCATCGAAATTAGAACGTGCTGTGATTTTATGGCGTGTTATTTAGTGGTAGAATACTATACACATATGTATATGTATAAACCAGCAGCGTGGACCACTGGATGGAATATTATGCTTTCGAGTAAAGTAATCACTGTTCGATTCCCACCAATAGTTTGTAACTACAGGTCGATCGTTTTCTATCAGAGTTTTCTAATTTTTCTGATTTTAATTGAAACGGTTCTTGCAAATTGTCGACTCCTTTCCAATTTCTCTTGCAAATCTCAAGTTATTCAGCGTCTTTAGGTTCACCAATTTGATTATAAAAATGCTGCAAACAATTCTCCATATATGTATGTCACTGAGGATATTGTTTGTATGAATTTGCATTGTAATAAAATGTTTGTATTTTTTGTATTATTATATTGTATATGTATTAGTACACTCGTCGCTTTGGCGTGATCTGCAAAGTACATGTTAAATTGAAATAAATAAGAAAAATATTATATTATGGCGTATACGTGTAGAGTTGTTTCCGAGATCGGTGTGAGAGACACAGTAGTGTAGTAGAGGTAGTTTATTGCCAATTTTTATGATTTTCATTGAAACGGTTCCTGTTAGTTGGCATATCCTTGCAAATTTCTCTTGCAAATCTCAAGTCATTCAGCGTCTTGAAGTTCGCCAATTTATATAACAAAAATTCCGCAAAAAATTATGCATAGATGTCATTGTGGATGATGTTTGCATGAATTGGCATTGTATAAGTGTTTGTATTGACTGTCATTCAGCGTCTTGAGGTTCGCCAATTTCTATAATAAAATGTTCCAAAATTTCTTTATAGATGTTGGAGAAATTTGCATAGAGACTAAGGATGATGTTTGTATAAAATGAATTCGCATTGTATAAAATTATTGTATTAATTGTACTCTCGTCGCTTTGGAGAGATCTGTAAAGGCGAGTGTATGTTCGGTTGAAATAAGAAAATAAATATAATAAATAACGATGTACTTTTTAAAATTAGGTTTCCTTATAAATAAAAACTGCACAAGATGACCATCTTCTATTGGCTAAAATTGAATGAAACACTCAACAAAAAAAGTTTTTGTCGACGCTGTCGAACTTGGAGCATCTTTGTCATATTTTGACATTGTTCATGACATAAATTTCCACATACGTGTATAGGATATCTATCTAGGCTTAGAAACACATGTCCCACGCTTCGGAATCTCGTTGTACTGCCGAGCTTCTTGGATCGGATATCGCTTTTTAATTCGCCGAACAGATGTCGTCGACTGCTGGTGGAAATGGTTTTTCCCTCTCTGGTGGATATATACATACATATATATATATATATATATATATATATATATATATATATATATATATATATATATATATATATATATATATATATATATATATATATATATATATATATATATATAATATAATAAAACTGCGAAAGAAAAATCCCCTTCGCCTTCGGACGGCGAGAAAACAAAGAAATATATCTTCGATTTTTCACGTTCGCTTTCATACACCGATCTGCACGTTTGAAAGCTCGCTTTAAAAATCTTGTTTTTTTTTTAAACTTTTGTCTTATATCTGCGAGAGATATGTTCGTAATTTGTACGCGTTCAATTATGCGTCTAGATTTTGTTAATAGATTTATATTGTTGAGTGAAATTCTTCTCGAAGTGGATACTAAATGGTATTACTTCATAGCGTTTCTTGTGTGACACCGTATTGGACACATTCCAGCGAGTTTTACACGGCGACGTGTTTAAACGGAAATTTAGCACGAAATCAAAACAAACATTTTTCAAACTGAGTTTCGACTAAATGGATCATCTCACTATTTTTTTCTATACTTACAATGTATGTGTAACTGTGTGGCGCCAAAGAATTACATGCGAAACGACACATGTATTAAATCAAATGCAATGAGGAAACGTTGAAAAAAGGCGTTCTGTCTCATTTCATATTTGTCGAGTTATATTTAGTCAGACGTATTTAAAACAAGACGAGTATTATGCTGACAAGCTGTCGTATCTACACATTGAATATTTATTTTTCATATAAATATGTAACAAAGTGATGTTTTAAGCCTTGGAATATCAGATTCTATTCCGTTTGTTTGTATTAAAATATTTTATTAAGACTCTCCTTACTGTGCTAAAAAAATCCGTTAGCTATTGTGCTGCATGCCAAGCGTCCAGTTTAAAATGTGTGTTTTAAGAGGAAATAATGCAAAATCTGCCGGGTATATGATAATTATCTGATATATCTGATAATTACACTGTTCGGCATGGAAAATGGTTCAGAGACGAGATAGGACTTTTCTCATATAAAGATAATTTAATCAATTAACCCTTTTAAACGAAAACAAAAAATAGTGTAGTTAGAACACTATCCCAATAAACATGTTTTAATAGAAAAAACTCAATTTAAAATAGTATTAACATTAAGAAAAAATCCAAAGTGACAATACGTACTTTTGACTTTTGATTTGAACTGGACGACTATGTAGAGAGATGTTAAAGCTGAAAATTACTACAAATGAAAGATAAAATACCCGACTATATATTTCAATATTCATTTTGAACAGGAAATTGACATATTTTGAGACATCGACCTAACAACACCAAGATATAGAAAAATCGCGCGATTTAAAAAACACATGTATGTATATCTCCGAATCTCGAGCCAATCAAAATTTTTTATTACCAGATTCGCATTCACTGGGCATATATGTATGTATCTATAAGAAAAGTCATATCTCGTCTCTGAACAAAAAAAAAGTCGCCATTTGTCGAACAGTGTTATTGTAATTATAGTAATAAGTATTAATGGTTGAATAATATAAAATAATAAAATAACTGCTGAAGCAGAGCCGTCATTCCAAGGTGGATATTATTCCCACACTGACTGTAGAGTTCTTTCGCACCTGTGAGGTATGTGCTTCCACAAAAATACTTATTTCTGTTAATATTGATCAATGTTTTCATTTCGTAATGACAAAATTCAAATCATAGAGGTTTTGATGAAGAATACATATAAATATGAAGACCCTGCATTCAGTATATTTGGATAAATAAAATAAAATATAAGTCCTGGTCGGGAAATGTTAAAAGAAATTTAGGCTTACTAGGAAAAAATCTTGGTTTTTATTAGGTGGTTGAAAGTTGGAAGTAAAATTAAAAATAGATTTTTGTTATGCTTTTAGTACATTTCAGTACAAAATTTAAATTATAATTTTGAATACAAAAAAAAAACGATAAAAATATCAATCAAACATTCATCTTAATATGTGCAGTATATAAAATCAAATAAACCCAGCTTTGCTATGGTGTGATTTTTTAATTTGGGTCAAATTAAATTTTTGATGATTTTAGGCAGTCGTATCACGTATCAAGGGTATGAAATTTTAAAATAGGGGTATGGTATTCAAATTACTCGTAACCAGTAATATCATAAGGGTTCTAAAATGTAGCTACGTAAAATTTGATTAAGATCTTTGCATTATATGAGAAACAAACAAATAAACAGATATTTATCTATAAAGTGTATTAAAAGTCTATGTACGTATGTGACTCAAAACTTTTGATCCAAACTTTCTCATAAGAAAGTTTGAATTTCATTTTTAAATATATATGTGTGTAAAAGGTAATGTTTTCATTTTTCACCAGACTGTTTCCTTGTTAAAATTAGAATTCAATTTTTTTGTTTAAATATCTATCAAATATCAAAGATTTTTCACTTGTGCTTCATTTCTATAGATATATTGTAATGAGTAGTGTTTAATGTAAGTTATTAGCATTTGATGTTTAAAAAATTACTATGGTTAAAGAATAATTTAAGCCAAAAATACTGAAGCTTTGTTGTTTGGAATAATTTAAAATAATATTTGAAAACAAACTTTAACGAAAAATACTGCTGAAAGATTTGTATGGAATGTTATAGTTATATTAAAAAAAATTTAAGTTAAACAACAAATGCATATAATTTTTGATATATGAACTATTTTCCGTAAATTTCTTAGTACATAATCCATCACTAGAAGTTTTCTTTGATACATTTCGCCTTTCAAACTAGCCGTTCGGAATAATTTGCGAGTGCGTGTTGATTTATAAAGAATTACGCAAACATTTCTAAGAAATTGTTCACGCGTTGACTATAAATCTGAAAATAGCTCTGAGATGTTTATGCGAACTTCACGTGAAAAGAAAATCTTGAAACCGCGCGAAAACTATAAAGGCGACCATCCGAAAGACGATCGGAAAATTTTAACTCTTATAATTATTAATTTCCTCTCGCTCATCGGCTCAAATCATCATCATTCTTGCATCAGCTAATCGGATCTCGCTTGAATTTCACTTAACTTAATTTTTAATTTAAGAAATGAGTCGGCCCCGATGGAAAATTAATTTTCCGGTTCGGCGTTCATCTTTCTCCCATTACCGACCGCCGTTTGTCCGTTAATCCCTTCTTTTGCCGTTAGCCTAGTTTGGTTCATCGACAGAATGATAATTAATCGTACAAATTCGATCACGTCAAAGGGGGGGGGGGGGGGGACTTTTCCGGGAAACCCTACGTACTAATGTTCTATGCATGTTATATGTATGTACTTTTCGCGAGTAATATTTCCCGGAGTTTTCTCTTTCTTTCTTATTCTACGTTTCATTTTTCCTTTGATAGATATCTCAGGACGCCAATCCGGTAAAAGCTCTTTTGTCTTACGAACGCCTCTGAATTGTTTGTACCGGGAATAGACTAAAGTTATCTTATTCTATAAATTATTACCCACTATTGTTGTCTTTGTATTCAGGTCTTTATTATTATATTGTGTACGCTCAGAAACGTATTTATTACGTGCTCGTATAAATATATCATTTGTAACGGTCAGTATTATAATGTGACTTTTAATTAGTACAAAATATTTTCAATTTTTGGATCAAATTTTGACCTAAAAAGAAAATCATTCAATGTTTGTTTTGAGCCGTTATTTAAACGAATGTTCAATATATTACAGTTAATTAAGCATTCGATTAGTTAAGTTTGATGTGTTCCAACTAAGCTAAATTTATTGTTTTTAATTTAAAGTCTTTGGAATGTTAATTGATTTCTTATGAAGTTGATTGAATTTTTATAATTCATCCATAGTATTATTTTTAAGAATCTTATAAATCGTTTGATAATCAAAAAAAATATATATATATATACATATATATGTGGCTTGAGCTATTATAATATATAATTATATACAAAAGAATCATTTTATGATTTATATGATTTAATTAAAAAATATTTTCGGATCGGAAATGTTCAAAATGTATTTCGTTCATTGATAAAGTAAGCATTTTCTGCCTAGTTATAATCTAAATATATTAAAAAGCTATGGAAACTTTAAAGTTTATATACAAAAAATACAGCAAAAACCATTTTTAATATCAATACAAGACGTATTACTTTAAAATTTGACAGCTTGAAAGAACTTGTCGATTGAAATTGGAAATTTTTCAATAATATTGTGACGAAGCGCACATTGAAATAATTTTCATTCTTCGGCGTTTTTTATTCATATCATAATAATCATTTCATTCTAAAAATATAAAAGTGCGATAAAATTATGTTTTTGTTTATGGAGATTTAAAGATAAACGTATGCAAATTATTATACGACTATTTTTTCTGCCATAAAATCAACGTGACGTCAATACTTGAGCATATAAAAATATGCCTTATAAAAACACACAGTAGAACAATTGCGATTTTTATCATTTTAAATTGAAAATTGATATAGAATGTAATCACTTTTACTTACAATTGCTACATAAATTATAGATTATTTCTCATAAAAATAAAAATATTTTTGTTCTCATATCATGTTCTTGTTGTTGTTTTTGTTTCTTTTTTTTTTGTTATTGTTGTTTTTTTTGTGAGTCTGGTGTGACGCATTGAGGCAACCTGTCAGGTCATATTGATCATTAATTTTCTATTTTTATTGTTATTCTTTATTCATTTTTTGTGTATTAATTATAATAATAAAATAAATATACATATAAAGTATCGATGAAGAAAGCTGAAATATCGCTTTGTGAAAATGATTATATGTATATGTATAAAAATAACAACAGTATATAAAAGTTCTTCTGAAATGTGTGAAATTATCGCAATAGACGAAGAATTCGCTGATTTCAATGATGATACATATCTTTGTAAAATAGCAACTATGATAATTTAATCTAGAAATCCTAAGCATTTTTCTTTATTAAATTACGAGACACTGAAAAACTCACAAATTAACGAGACATCTATGAATTGTCCATACATTTTATTGTACATTAATCAATCTCAAATAGTGGTGACATAGTAGTAGGAGGGTTTTTAGCCAATTTAATCGGGAACCGTTTCAACTATGAAATCAGAGAAATTGGCAAAGTCTGATAGAAAACGATCGACCTGGAGTCATAAATATCCATGTCTGAACAGCAGCACTACAGATATACTCTTAATTATTATTTTCAATCGAGGTCAGCTCATGGGATCGAGCCCGGCGCCTCTCGGTATTAGGCAGAAACTTAACGACCGAGCTATGCTGCTATTATATTTTTAATTATATTTATGAAAAGTATTAATATTCATAAAATCATGGAAGTTTTTTAATATTTTTTATTTAAGTATTTTATTGTTTAGTGTATATGCATATCATGTTAAATATGAATAGATAGTGTCGGCTACTGCTGCTACGTCCACGCCAACTTACAGAATATATGAATGCTACCATATAGAATGTACCAAAGAATTCTTTTCGTACTGCTGTTTACGTGCAGTCGTGTGCACTTCGACATACGTTTACATACATCGGACAAGTCCATTTGGGCCTGGGGAATTTTTTAATTTTTTTTATATTATACTACTCATAACCATTCCGGTCCATATCCCGGGCTAAAATTTATGGTTTTAGGAAACCGGTGAAAGTTATGCACCCGCGCGCAAATAAACCGATCATCGACCGCCATAATAAACGTTTCAACCGTTAACGTTAGCGCCCAATTAATTATTACAAAATTGGCCGTTTCGAGCCCGCTCTAAGGCCGCGAATTAATCTGAGTAATCCGAGTCTTCTTCTTGGCCTACCTGCGGGATAAATCTTGGTAAATGCAGTATATAATAGTAGTAGCCAAGCGGTCGAGTGAGTTATGAGTGCCCGAAGACCCGTGTTCGAATCCCAACCCGACACGAAACGTTCTGAATAAATTCTGAATAAATTATCCGGGCCGTACGTTACTTACGAGTCGGGTATATACCAAATGTACATATGTGTATGTAGCCGAAGAGTGAACTAAGTCTGTCAAATTCCATGGCAAATCGTGCGAGCTTTGTATGGAATGAATTATGGTGTGATGTAAATTTTAAAGGCAATATGAGCCGAATTTTAATTGAAAGTGGCATAGTCTACTTTTCTTTATACTGTAGCACATGCTAAAAGGAGCCGCCGTTATAATATATATAATGGATTTTCGAGGATTATCTCCAGGCTTAAGAGCTGTTGGCTAACAATGGAGACCCCCCTCCGAATGAACTTAGTGGTCGGTAACGGCATTCGGTCACTTCCCGCTAGAGTTCTCAGAACTGACAGCGCGAAAGCGTGGGACTGCATGCCGAGACCGTGGGACTCTATATCTGGTATATGAATATAACAATAGTTAATTCGTTTAATTCTTTAAGATTATTTCGGCTCTTCAACAGCGGTTTTAAAGTGTAATTAAAAGTAAGCTGAGAAATGATTTTTGATTTTTTTTGGTAAATGTTTCACGTTTAATATAATATTTTAGCCAGCAGCATAGCTCGTTCATTAAGCTTCTGACAAACACCGAGAAGCACCGGGTTCGATCCCATGAGCTGACCTTGATTGAAAAGAATTATCTGTAAGAGTATATATATATATATATATATATATATATATATATAAGAATTATCTGTAAGAGTATACTAATTATCTGTTAAGAGTATATCTGTAGTGCTGCTGGTCAGACCAGAATATTTATGACTCCAGGTAGATCGTTTCCTATCAGAGTTTGCCAATTTTCTCTGATTTCATTGTTGAAACGGTTCCCGATTAAAAATTGTCTAAAAACCTTCCTACCTACTATGTCACCACCATATTTGAATATGATTAATGTGTAGTAAAATTTGTGTTCAATTCATAGATGTCTCGTTAATTTGCGTATTTAATTACGTATGTAATGTACCACTTTTGTTAAAAATGTATGTAAGGTACCACTTAATCAAACTCAAATCTAAATATATCCTTTAATATTTAATGTATTTTAAAACAAATTTCAGCTTTTAGAAAAAAATCATGTTAAGATGCATTGTTTAAAAATTAATTTCACAAAGTAAAATTTTTAAATTAGAATAAAAAATAACGCGCTTTATTATATAAGGTTTGTTTTGTATATTATATATGAATGTATGTAGATACGAATCTATTCGATTATAATGCTTTAAAAAAAAAAATAACAATTATCAATAACAAAAATAAAGCAAGTAATCGTTTCTATTTCTATTAGATACATTATTAACTCTTGAAATTTGAAAAAATATATTAAAATATGTTTTCAATAAAATATTTGCCCTACGGCTATGAAAAACTCGTAGTTTGTATAGCCTTAGTAAACAAAAAAAGTCTTAAAAAAGATTAAATTCCCTTACATCGAAACACGAATAAATTGGCGTGGGCGTATTCAATTTACATCAATCGTTCGTTACAAATTTTCCAACAATATTACATTATAATATCGCATCAATAGCGATTTGATTGATGGCTGCTTATTAAAATCGAATTTCAGCCGCGAAAATTCCGCAAAGTTTTCCCCGATTGAAGTTATGTAAATCGGTACAAACGTTCGACATTGTACATCAAATAATCGTATTTGAATAACGAAGATGTGATTGATTGATTGATTGATCGACGATAATGCGTAATAATATAAACAAAATCCACTTAAGTTAATGGAATATGGTGTGAGTGGGAGGGGGGGGGGGGGGCGGGCTCTATGAATTTTCAGCTTAATTTTTCCGGTTGAGAGAGGAAAAAGCGGATATGGAAATGTATACTTTGACAAAAGGGGCGCAAAGCAATATAACCGAAAGCGCATGGCGAAATGTTCAATTTCGCGTACGCAATCAGATTTACGGGCTCTCGTATATGAAGAAATAAAGATATGGATAATATGGGAAATTGCCATGGCCTATATTGGAATGGGGCATTTTCCACATTTTTCTTTTCGCCGAAGGACGGACGACGTCATTAAAATAATTGACCCAGAATTAATTCCGATTCTGTTCGAGCGTAATCGTGCTCGGATCGCTTCAAGAATGGCTCTTACTCTCTCTCCTTGCGAAAACTTGACCCTAGTTGGATTTTTTGCGGAATTTTTGAAATTTTAATACGATTTCGATTGGATTTGTGGTGCTTTAAGTTGTGTAATCAAACCGTCGCATCTCTCTAGAAATAAGAAAAAAAGTCGAGTCAAATAATATAAAAGAAATTCTTTCAGTACAGCATTGAAAATTTATTTTATTTATGCAAACAATAGTATTTATTTAATTTTTACGATTAGGAATGACTTAAATTGTAATATTACAGTGAAAATAAAATATCGCAATTATTGTGTTTTTTCAATTTCATTTCCGTTTACTGCTAGAAAATCATGAATGAACTTATGCAATATTCAAATTTTTTTTTTTACATATATACCAGGAAGGCCTTACAGGTAACCCCAATGCGCCTTCCTGGCCAATTACAAACATTGCAGCATTTTTTTTACTATATAAGTCGCTGAATTACGAGACACTGAAAAACTCGCAAATTAACGAGACATCTATGAATTGTAGATTAATTAATCTCAAATATTGGTGACATAGTAACCATTTCAACAATGCAATCAGTGAAAATTGGCAAACTCTGATAAGAAACGATCGACCTGGAGTCATAAATATCCAGGTCTGACCAGCAGCACTACAGATGTACTCAGAAACATTCTTTTCAATCGAGGTCAGCTCATGGTATTGAACCCGGCGCCTCTCAACGCGTAGAAGAATCTTAACGACCGAGCTATGCTGCTGGCTATATAATATCTGTTCTGTAAAGGAGCCCAGAATTAAAGGACTCTCACAAAAACACCCAGGTGACGCAGAGTTATTGTGTTTGTTTGAAGTTTTGTAGGTGAATTATGGAATTGATTGGTGCCCATTGAAGTGTTTTTTTTGTTAATTAATTAATTCTGGCTTTTAATAATGACGGCCAGATATCATCAAAAATCTCACTCCCTGGTGTGTTTTTGATGATATTTTATCCTTGTTGATATTCTATTGACAGTGTTCGATAGCGGTCATTGTTTGAATAAATGTAGGAGAAACTTGTCGAATTAGTAATTATATGAAGATACGCCTCTCACAACTGAAGTCAACTTACGCGTCCCATGCCACACTTTTGAGTGTTTTGTTCATTAACGCTGGGCCAGCAGCGTGGCTCAGTGGGTGCGTTGATATTAAGCACCGAGAAGGTGCCCGTTAGATGTGCTCGATTGAAAATAATTTATTTCGAGTATAATGTTAATGCTGCTGGTCAGATATTTGTGCTCCGTGTTGATCGTTTCCTATCAGAGTTTGACAATGTATCTGATTTATCTGATTGCTGAAGCGGTTCCTTCACGAAATTGGCAAATACCTTCATGATATTGACAAAAATAAAATAAAAAACAAGTCCTGGTCACTCGCTATCCATCACAGTGATAAAAAAATGATTCTTTTTACTTAGGATCTTAATCTTTATACTTAATTTTACTTAATCTTAATCTTGGGATATAATCTTAATCTTCCAAGAAATAGTAAATGTTTAATTGATTATGTAAATATATATTTTTGAGTCAATTATTTGCTATTGCGTGGGTTCAAATTTGTGTTGAGCCTTACATTGCTTTTGAAATAATTAAATTCTCATGATTACGTAAGTAGTAAGAGCGATGTTGGGTACTTAAATCCAACAGTAGTAAATAATACGAGACGGTGAAAGTCAAATATTGACATATATAATTTATTAACGCGATTCGAATTTGCGGCCAATCGAGTTATCCAAAGTTGTTGTCGCCAAAGTTCAACGAAACTAGGCCAGGCCATTCGATCAGTCAAAACAATGGGGATTCTAATTTCGAGAAGCTTCTCATCAAAAACTCTCGAAGCATTATCTTTTATGTAATATTATAGACGATAGCCCCGTATATAAGTATGAGTTGCATCTTTCCCAAATGCGTTAGATTTCCCTCGGCGAAAATTGCCAATCGTCTCTTTCTCCTTCTGCGTTCTAAGGACGAGAAAATCGGGACGGGAAAGGGTAAGGTTGTTGTAAAAAGTATCGTAAATTTGAAGTGTTACTGTGGTCTTGTCGTTATCTCGTAAGCGAGACAAGTTGAGATAATGCCTTGTTTACATTGGTTATCCTCGTTCCTCAGACAAATTCGTTTTGCTTGCATTTCCCGCACGAAAAGAGATAAGCTGTCCATAGTAGGACTTTTTCCATTTTCCGGAAATGCTTTATACTAACATTTATTCGTGGGATTTTCACGTGCTTTGCTGTGACGAAGTCTTTAAATTATACCCGTGTCAATTACTTTATATACATATAATATACACAATATCAGATTGCTAGGTGTTTCAAAGAGCAGGAGGGGGCGGAGAGAGGTGGAAAATGGGAAAAAGCAGAAATTGGAATTCTTTTAAAAAAAATTATAGTCTATGCTGTACGCTGGAATAATATAAATATAAACATACATGTATCAAATAAGGTGCTTTTAAATTAAAAAAAATGTAGAGTTGCATGACAGATAAACAAACAAACAAATATATACTCCCAAGCTTTTTTAACATTAAAAAGAGTGAGAATTTATTTTATTTCTATACGTACATATATATGTACATATGTATATATTATTTAAATTTGTATTCAATCACTCTACCATTTTATACATTCATTTATTTATCTACTTATTTTATTTCATTGTTTATATTCCATTTTTTGTTCGAAAGCAACCATTGAACGTCGATCTTTGGTCTTGTGGTTAGAAGAGTGGACGAAAGGTGGACAAAAAAGTACTTGAATGGTACTTGAGATAATGTAAAAGGGTGAAAAGTAGTTTGCAGAAAAGATGGGTGAATGATGTGAGAAAAATGAGCTAGGTGAGATGGGTGAGGGTTGAGCAAAACGTAAGCGAATGGAAGTGTGTTGGAGGGGCTTTCATCCAGCAGTAAATGGTCAATGGCTACAAATAATGTTAAATTATGACTAAGATTACAGCTCAGATCTAATTTTATTAAAACTAGTGAGTGTAAATATTTGATTAGTATCAACTGCTGATGTTTTAGCAGCTCCGATATACGATCACACACAAAAATCTTTTTATTTTCGTCTTATAACATAAAGATGTTTTTCCAATAACGAAATTAAAGGAGGAGTGTGCCGTAACGTAGCTCGTCCATCGTAAGAAAAATAATAAAATAAAGTTTTATCCGCCTGTGCCGGATCATTTTTATCCGATCGTTTCGCATCGTGAAAAACCGATTAAGTGGCCCGTACACACTCGCATACGTGTGTAATATATTACACCCCCCCCCCCCCGTGAAAAGTTTCAACCGTTACGAGGGCTCTCCCTTACAACTTAGATATTATATTACACATAAAATAAATTATGTATAATACGGTATATATGTATATGTAGTGTCTTGCGTGTGCGAAAGTAATATACGTAGGTACTACATAGTTTGTATGACGCAAGATGTCGGTTACCACGGAGACGACGACGGGCTCAATACCCCTTTAGAATTATCTCTGTCGATATAGATAATATATTATCGAGTTAACCCTTTCGGCAGCCTTGTGTTCGTATTTCAAAGACGATTAAAATCGGCCGGGTTTGAGCCAATGTGAATGACAAGTATTGAGAGGCGAGTCTAACAATATGAAGTAGATATGCAAATATGTATTTTAGTAGTATTTCAACAACAGCAAGTGTATTAGTCAATATTATTGAAGAGTATTCAAAGGTAAGTGGAGTCAGGTCGAGGTACAAGAAAACACGCAGGCAGGTTCCAGGTCTTTATTGCAGCTCGTCCGGTGGAGGTCAGGATCCGAATGCCACCGTTCGAGAGCGCACCATACTTATAAATATTCAGCGCTCAGCGCATGCACGTTATGACCCGTATAGTCATTGGTCAAGGAGTCGGGTGTAGCCATTGGCCGCAACGCCCGACTCCACCATTGGTCGGCGTCACCATGACGTCACCGGTCTACGGGGCGTCTCTCTATGTAACGTTACATAACCCCCTTCTTAAGAGAGATCGTCCCGATCGACCCATTAATTTACACTTTAAACAATTACAAAATAGTTACATACAATTACAGTTGCACTTAGTTATAACTACAGTTAAGATTACGTATATAATTACAAGAACAAAACGGCTCCCTCCAATTAATTACAATTTCAAATCAGTTACACATAATTACAGTCAATATTCGACGGCCTTATACCTTGCGAGTCTATCCAGGTGCACCACCATTAATCGGTTTGAGCCGTCGAATTCCCTGCGTATCCTATAAACTACGTCACTAAGTTTGGTCACTATGGTGTACGGTCCTTCCCACAGCGATTGCAGCTTTGGTGAAAGCCCTGGAGTCTTGGCAGGGTTGTACAGCCATACTCGGTCACCTGTTTCGTACGCCGGTTCGGTTCTGCGGACGTCGTATCGCGTCTTCATACGGCTATTCTGCATCCGGAGGTGGGCTCTGGCGAACCGATGTACCTTGGCCATGTCTTCGGTCAACTTCGTGGTATATCGGTGTGGATCCTGAGGTTCGCTGTCTGGTGGAGGGCCCCCATATAGTAGGTCCGCCGGCATGCGCAGTTCTCGTCCGTACATCATGGCTGCTGGTGATGCTCCTGTTGCATCGTGTTGGGCCGCTCTATATGCCATGAGGAAGTGCGGAACCAGCGTGTCCCAGTCGTCCTGCTCGTCGTTGACGAACTTCGTCAAGTGCGCCCGCATGGTTCGATTGAGTCGCTCGACCATTCCATCGGACTGAGGTCGGTATGGTGTTGTTCTCGTTTTGTGTACGCCCAGCCGGTCCAGTGCCTGACGGAACAACTTCGACTCGAAGTTTCGTCCCTGGTCAGAGTGCAGCTCGTTCGGGACGCCTAGCCGCGTGAACACTTGTTCTACCAGGGCGTCTGCTACGGTCTCTGCCTCCTGGTTCGGTAGTGGAATCGCTTCCGGCCACTTCGTGAAGTAGTCCATAGCCACCAGTATGTATCGGTTTCCTCGTTCGGTGGCCGGGAGTGGACCCAGAATGTCGACTGCCATTCGTTGTAGTGGCGTCCCCGAAAGGTACGGTTGAAGTGCCCCGCGATTCCTTCGGTGTGGTCCGTTGTGGGCCCCGCACTGTGCGCATCGTTCGCACCACTGGGTGACGTCGATTCGACACGTCGGCCAGTAATATTTTTGGCGCACGTTTCGGTACGTTTTATTGATACCGAAGTGGCCCCCCGTGGGCGCGTTGTGCATCTCCCACATGATTTCGGGTATCTTCTCAGTCGGCACCACCAGCTGCTTTGTGTGACGTGTTCCCGCGGTGTTCTCCCATCTCCGGTACAGCTTACCGCCTTCCACCTCCAATGCGTCCCATTGGGTCCACAGTATTTTCAGTTCCTGCTCCTCAGCAGATACTGTTTCCCACGGTGGTCTCGTTCCGGCGTTCTTCCACTCGACGATTTTGTCGATCGTCGAGTTTGTCATCTCGTTGGGCAAGATCCCTACGAGGGCTACTCGTGCTTCCGGTTCTGCGGGTTCTACTGGTTCCGTTCGGGCCGAGTCGTTTTCTTGATCGGTTGTCTCTGCGCGTGAGCATTTGGGACACTCTTCCGTACACGGCCTTCGCGATAGTGCGTCCGCGTTCCCGTGCTTTATCCCCGGTCGATGAATGATGGTCACGTTGTACTGGCCCAGAATTTCCAGCCACCTCGCCAACTGGCCCTCCGGTCTTTTGAAGTTCTTCAGCCACGTTAACGCTGAGTGTTCGGGTTTGTTCATTGTCCGGCTGAAATACCCGATCACTTTCTCCACCCCCCCTTGAACTTGAGACAAAACTGCACCGATGCTATGTTGACTGGCGTCGGTGTCACATATCGCTCACCCGGCTGGGGATACGACATAATTGGCGTGGTAGTCAGCGCATCTTTCAACTTTTCGAACGCTTGTTCGCACGTCGGTGTCCACTTGAACTCGCGCCCTTTTTCCGTTAGCTGATGGAGTGGTTTCGCGATCTCGGCGAAATTGCGCACAAATTTTCGGTAGTACGTGGCCAGTCCCAGGAAGCTGCGCATTTAACGTTAACTTACATGTAACGTTACATTATAATAAAATTCATAAAATTTTATGGTAATTAGCCGACGTTGCCTGGGTGAATTTAATGTCGTAAAAACCCTTGAAAAGGGTGTTAATTCGGCGCCGTCACAAAACCGCGCGGGACGAATTCGCGCGAACCAAAATAGCGTGGCGACAATATCGCGCAACGCATATATAAACAGATATAAACAAGAAAATAAATATAATAACAAGTAATATAAATATTAAAAACAGGTCTAATGTATAAGAAAAATCCGATAGAACACAATAATGATAAAATAAGGATTGTTTATTAATTTTGAAAGTATACTTTTAAATTTATTCACACTTTCTTGAAACTTGATTAGCAAGAATCGACAATCAAGAATCTATATATACATATATTATATACAATTGAATGTCTGTTTGTCTGTCTATATGTCTATCTGTCTGTTTGTCTGTCTCGTTTAGGCTCCTAAGCCACTCAACCGATTACGATGGAACTTTCAGGATTTATTGTACGCATGTCCGGAAAGCTTACTGTGAAAAAAAAACGGGAAAAAATCTCTTAATAATAATATTCGTAATTACGTATTTAACGACGCGAAAGTTTGAAGCGCCTTTGCGTATTTAAGGAAATGTGTTCGTTGGTAACCACGTTACCAGTTGGTTTATGACGACATGGCGTTGAAGAGAACGTCATTTGAAACGGGAACGGGAACGGGAATTACATGCCTTATTCTGGCATTGCAACACATGCCGGGTTCAGCTAGTAGTAGAATAAATACATATAATAGTAGAAGAAGCAAATTTTTAAAAATATTTTTTATTGTATCTCAACTCTAAATGAGACCGATTAAATATTTTTTTAAAAAAACATCATTCAACAATTCGTTTTCCAAAAAAACAAAAAGAAGAAGAAGCACATTCTCTTCATTGTATCTCAACTCCAAACGAGCCCGATTTATTATCGTATTTAAAAAAATATCATTTTTGAAAAGTGAAGACTATTTTAATAAATCACAGACTATGTTATATATATATATATATATATATATATATATATATATATATATATATATATATATATATATATATATATATATATATATATATATATATATATATATATATATATATATATGTATATATATTAATTTCATAAAACATCATTTCACAGAACCTTTTCAATAACCATAGCAAAATTTTAAACCAAAAGGGATCAAAAGTTTAGGACAGAATTTGAAACAGCTGTTGCTACTCGTAGTTCAAGTTTAAGCTTAAGCTCCTCAACATTTGAACTCGATAAAAATATTACAAGGAATGAATGTGTTATGGAAGCTCTACTTGCACTAGAATACACTTAATAGTCTTATTTATCAGATTTCAGTCTAATTGAATTCAAACGAGATTCTCGCTGGAACGATTTGCATGCAGCTTTTACGCGTCGGCTGACACTTTTGCATGTCATTATGAATCTGGACGGTAGGGTTGTTGCCTTTGGATACGACCTATTTCCATACGACCTCTTCTAAACGCCTCCGCAAAAGTTCATCCGGAACTTAAAGTGTTAACGTCTGCTCGTATCGTTATCAACGACGACAGATAGAACGCCTGCGACCCACTGAAGCTTCGGCTATTATTATCTCGAATATTATGCAAAATTTCTGGTATATTTTCGGGTTGTTGTTCTTGTCAAAAGTTCTCGCAGGCAATTGATAAAGGCTCTGGTGTGTCGTATGAAATATTGAATTGGGGGTGGTGGGAACACGCCACGAAACTTTTCACAGCTATCCATAATGCTCAACCGCTACAATTGCGCTATATGGTGGCAGCGATGGGATTTGATGATGTGTATGGTGGGTGGGTGGTTGTGGGTGGTGTTCTGAATAAGATTTATTACCGCGAATGTCCGATAAAACGATAGATAATTCAAAAACTTTGACGGTTTATATTGATGAGTGTTATAAAAATTTGTTATATTGAGTTTGGCGTAAATTTGATATTTGATTCGATTATATTATCTTTAATAAATATGTAATATCGTAGTATAAAATGTGTAGGCTTATTTTATTATTAAATCTGAACATTTGAATATTTCGTATATGCACGTATTGTATTTATTCTCTTATGAATAACAAGTTCATTTGAATGTGATAAATATATTTATACAGTATCAACGAGACATCTATGGACGAATTGGATAATACTTATATTTTAAATAAGCTATTAGTGAACAAAAAATATATAAGAGCGATAATGAGAATTTATAATGCAAATTTTATAAGATATAGTGAGAAAATGATAAAGTTATAGGCGTTTAAACAATTACAATCTGTCAAAACGAGTGGGGTGATTGGCAGTGGGTAAGCTGTCACCTTCTCCAAATTTTTTGGATTTTTAAAAGTGTTCATTACGATTATATTTCACCATCAAATTAGCCGAAGCAATTGGAATTGGTGGCCAAGCCTCGCAAAATGGCAAAGTTTCAATGCGATCAGAAAAGTATAGGAAGTTCATCAGACCGATTGGCAAATTGAAAATAATAAAAATTTTGTAATAAAAATGAGTAGCATATTTTTATCGTATTCAACATATCCGAGATGCTATAAACTTGAGTTTGCGAGAGGCAGAATAGGTTGCCAAATTTGGGAGAGTAGAGTAGAACAATGAAATAAGATAAACTGACAAACTCTGATTGAAAACGATCGAACTGGAGTCATATATATTCAGGGTCTGGCCAGCATCACTGGGCAGGGAACAACCCACGACCTCTCAGTTGAAAGCATTACACGCTAACCTAACCTAAGCTATGGTGCTTTTATCACTTGCCTTAATGTGCTGGGCGCCAAGCGCCCAGTTAAATAAGTGTGTTTTAAGTTAAAATAATGCAAAATTGTGAGGTCAATTATTGCAAATCAGCTATAAAAATCTTTTCAAATACAAAATAAGTGCAATAAATGAAAATAATAAAGTTAAAGCAGAGTCGCCATTCTAAGGCGGATATCATTCCCACACTGACCGTTGAGCGCGGTATGTACTGAATCTCTATCTTGAATCTGCTAGGCAAAAGAGAAGCTTCCCGCGAAAATAATGATTTCCGTTGATATTGATCAATGTTTTTATTTCATAATGACATAATTCGAATCATAGAGGTTTTGTTGAGGAATACATAATATATGAAGAACCTGCATTCAGTATATTTCGAGAAATAAAATAAAATGTAAGACCTGGTCACTCGGTATCCATCACAGTGCGGCTTGTTTTTACCAACTCCAAACTTTTTAAGCTTTTATGCTTTTTTTAAAGTACTTTTCCTTATTCATAATTGCAATACGCTTATATTATAACATACATATGTACATACATAGATCTTATATGTATATACGCTTATAAAAGTCCTTCTATTTCTTCTAACTTATTTTGGTTAATTTATCAATTGTTTATGCCTACTGGTACTAGAAAAAATCTTTTTTCAGGAATTGTGACAACATGTCCCAGTCACCTCATTTTCTTGGATCTGATACTTTCAATTAAGGTCTGAAATTGACATCCATAAATAAATTGAATCATAGATGCTCATTTTAGGTCCTTCTTCTATATGAGGCATTATCCTTTCTCTCAATTAAACCAAAAATTTAACTTTCAAACATTTGTGAGGCACTCTTAATGTATTTATTTATTTTTCATTTATATGTCAGATCAGGGTGCCAAGGGTTCTAAATGATAAACACAGATTTGATCAAACGGCCTTTATTTTAAGTCTATCCGACAGGCTTGCCAAAAGGCAAGTGACCCATATACAATTATCTATGTACATACTACATGCTATGTAGTTATCAAACACTCAAACACCATACATGTTCGCTAAACACACTCTATGTACATGTAAGTTGTAGTTTGCTTGGAAAAATCTAGTAAAATTAATTAAGACTGTCTTAAAAATGTAAGGTTTCATGGTCGCAGACTATATGGTACATAGATATTATAAACACGCAATAACGTTCTACTAAATATTTAAATTTAAGTACTCATGATGTAAAATTCCACATACGACACATTCTGAAACGACACGCACACGATAATTTACAACCCGTTTAATTGAACTAAACACCAGTGTGTCGTAACACTTAATTGAAACTTATTACAGCGTACAGTTAATTAAACTAATCGGTCTTTGCAGAGCGGCGGCTAACTATGATCTGTGCTCCATTCGATCGTTCGCAATAATTACTTACCAGTATAATAGCCAAGACCAGTGCCAAAAATGTCGTCGTCGAGACACTTCCGTCGCAATTTCATCTCCGATCTCACCAGACAGACTACTCACTTGAACAGAGGCTCTCAACCAGTAATAAGAGTGACTGGAAATATTGTAGCGTAATATATGTATGTACAAGCCATCTTGACTAAGATGCCAATGTGGAAGAAAAGAGTAGACGTATACATTTTTGTAAAATTCTCATTGTTAAAAGAAGAACTTTACCACATACAGTCGGAATAAAAAAATCTTTGTTAATTATTTTGAAAAAGTATATTTGTGAGCACTTGAAAATTTATAAATATATGACATTTAAATTGAATCGTTCAATCATTTTTTCTGATACAATAAGTTGTATTGAAGATGTCGATTTATCTGACGGTAAACTCATTGATCTTATGACGATGTAAAAGCTGGGATCTTAACACAAAAGTCTTAGAATTTTTGTGTTTCATAAAAGACGGAGTCTATCTTCTTCTCTAAGTGTGTTATTTCGTGAAATACTGTATTTTTTAAGGTTTAAGGTTTAGTTATTTAAGATAAACCAACTCTGTAATTTTTAGCCAGTAGCATAGCACGGTCGTTCAGATTCTGCTGGAAGAGGGCTGGACAGCAGCGCCTAGTCCATACAAACGTACTATACTTCTCCCTTCCTCAATTATGGCACTAGAAAAATTATTTATTAATATGCTATGGATATCCACCATTGGGGTGCATCTATCGTTTTATTTTTTTTGATTAATTATTTTTTATAGGAGCTAGGAGCCGCCAAACATCTATAAAATCGCCTCTTTTTTACACCCACGAAACGAGTCCAGCGTGCTTATTTAACGGTCGATTTAAAAAAAAATACGCCGATAGATGCACAGAAAGTATCTTTCTCATACCGATGATGAAATTTTTTAAAAAATTGGTCCAGTTTTGGAGGAGAAAATAGGAGAATACGAAACCTCGATTTTGTCAATTTAAAATACGTTTTATCTAGTCGAAGCGCAACTGTCGCATTCACTCAATATATATATTGATATATATTGTCACATTCACTCAATATATACATACGCTCAATATATATATCGAAGAAAGGAACGGTAACAAAATTAAGATTTTGGGTGTACAGCCCTCTTAACACCGAGAGGCGCCGGGTTCGATCTCATGAGCTCACCTCGATTGAAAAATAATTTTTCTGAGTACATCTGTAGTGCTGCTGGTCAGAATTGGATATTGTGCTCCAGGTTGATCGTTTCCTATCAGAGTTTGCCAATTTTCTCTGATTTCATTGTTGAAACGGTTCCCGTTTAAAAATTGGCTAAAAAAAATCCTTCCTACCAACTATGTCACCACTATTTGAAGTATGATTAATGTACAATAAAATTTATGTAGAATTTAGAGATGTCTCGTTAATTTGCGAGTTTCCAGTATCTCATAATTCAGCGACTTGTGTAATAAAAACACTGCATTTTGTAATTGGCCAGGAAGGCGCATTAGGGCTTACCTGTAAGGCCTTCCTGGTATAAAATGTAATAAAATAAATAAATAAATATTTTCCTTTTGAGTCTCAAGCTTGTAACTTGAACCCAATCGGCAAAGGAGTTTTTAGACCAAAAAAAAGGTTAAGATTATCTGTGCTAGACGGAGTGAAATTTTAGAAGTGTCTGTACACAAAAAAGCAAGAAAATAAAAAGAGAGGTCGATAGTAATTGAACGATTGTTGAGTCACCGGTTATTGAGGCTACCTGTACGAGAATCTGGGCTAGGTTGGACTACTTGTTGAATCGCGCTCGTTAATATTCATCGCTACGGTTTTAGAAGACGTCTTTGTTGGGTATTATTATTTTTTGCCGTTATAAATATTAGCGAGTGTAAAAAAAAAATAAAAATGGCTTTTTTCTCTTGTATTTTCAATTTCGGCGGAAAGTTGTCCGTGAAAATGGCGATCCATGCGAAAATCCGCACGGCGCTTTTGTTATGCAAATCGGGCGTTCTCGTTTTATCTATAGAAAATTCGCATTACGTATTGAAATAATGGAGGGACTTTCAAATATATAATATCAACAATGCAATAACTGTGCGATATGAATATTTTTTTCATAAGAAAGTTTCGGTGCTACATTTCTTTTTTGAATGCTAAGCGGATTCTGTGTTTAATACGGCGTAAATATTTTTTTTTGATCATATTGTGATTTATCTCTCGTTTTCATGCAATGAGAATAATCGAATACATACTAGTTAAACGTAGAATGGGTATTATTAAAGCTTTTGATGGATCGTTTTGTTACGAAGCTGTAATTAAATGGGTCAAATCAATTCAATTTAATTTTCATTTCGCACAAGTCTAATTTCACAATGCCGTTTCATTTGATGTGGTATTATAAAATTTTCAATAGTTCAATGTATTTTAGATTATATTTGTATTAATTTTTAATTAAAGCTTTGTCGAACTATTCTCCTTTAATTTCAACAGCAAAAAGTCGTCAATAAGTACTTGCTTCGATAGCTAAAAAGTGACTAAATGTCAATTTGAAAGTGAAAGCGTACCCAATTGAAGTTATGTACTCACAAAAACGATTGAATTAACATAAAAGCGTGTAAAAAACGGTTCAACCTTCAACTTTCAACTGGATTTGTATATTACATATGTATACTTGTATCATACAATGATATCCACTTGAAGATGATTCTGCAAGTAAAGATACCAAAGAAGCCTTTCAAGTGGATCTACTTACATTAAATGGATATTATTCATTTTTATCTCTGGCGTTAATTTTCAGTATGAATCTCAGTCAAGTAAAGCTGATACACCCTCGGTCTACTTGTTGAAGTTTGCATCATTTATGTGAAGTCTCATACATAGTATACAGTGATGTGTAAGTTTTAACATATTACAAAATCGATGGTGATTTGAGTGAGAGAAGATCTTTATCTTCAACTTTACACATAAATTACTATATTTTCACACTTGACATGACCATCTGCTTGCATCTATTTCTGGTAATAGTTTGGAGTGTGCATCTCAGTCAAGTAAAGCCGATAAATCTACCCACGGTCTACTCGTAGGGAAGTCTCGATATTCTACCCACGATGTGAAGTCTCGTAGTATTCAGGGCACATGTGTAACAAATCGATGATAATGTGATCGAAAGAAGACGATATTTATCTTAAACTTTAAACATTACTTTATACATCTTTATAACTTTAAACATCACTTTACGCAGCACCACTAATCATCGCAACCTTCTCAAATTTCATATATGTGTATTGTATTTATGTTCTGAGAACATAGGTAATTCTTTTAATACTCAACTTACTAATTTTCTTGAAAACATGTCTACTATTTCAACTAACTACCCGGATGATAGATTTTTAATTGTTGGAGATTTCAATCTAAGTAACATCCAATGGTCCCAGGATATCTCCAGAGGAGGACTTATACCTATCAATTCGTTAAGAAGCACCGAAATGACTCTTATTGATGCATTACATTTTTGTAATTTTAAACAATATAATGGAGTACTTAACTTATTCGGCCGTATTCTTGATCTAGTTTTATCAAATGAACATTTGGTAGTAGATGCCTGTTTAGATCCTCTCGTTCCTGATGATCCTTATCATAAATCTCTGTTAATTACTGCTGATCTAACTTTTTATCGATCACTTAAATCTAAACCTTATACTAGATTCCTTTTTGATCTTGGTAACTATAACGAGATTCAAAATGAATTAAACTCTGTTTCTTGGTCTTATTTACATACTGTTTCTCTTGATGATGCTGTAAATTCATTTTATAATCTTATATATAATTTAAGGGATAAATATATCCCACAGAAACATGTTCAAAGTAGAAAATTTCCCGCTTGGTATACTGCACCCCTAATAAAAGTCCTGAAGGAAAAGTACAAATTTTTTAAGAAATTCAAAAATTATAACAACCTGGCTGACCATCATACCTTTGTACTATTACGCAATCGGGCAAAAACTTTAGAGAAAGAATGTTTCAAAAATTATATGACTTTAGTAGAAAACGACATTTCCTTGAATCCCAAAGCATTCTGGTCCTACATTAAATCAAGGAACAAAAACAACGTCCTACCTCATATTCTGTATCATGGTGACATTACTGCTGATACGGGGGTGGACATTTGTAATTTGTTTTCTTCCTTCTTTTACTCGACGTTCCTTAAACCGGTCTCTAATCAATCGACTTCCTCTTATCCCTTACCAACCAACGTCTGTTCTGTCACATCTTCCTCTGAAATTGGATCAATTGAAATTCGAAGTGAAAAAGTATTAAATATTTTGAAATCAACTGATATTCATAAAACAGCAGGCCCAGATTTAATTTCTCCAATTTTTATCTCAAAATGTGCTGAAAGCCTAACTTTACCACTAACCATTATCTATAAAAGATCTATTAGTGAGGGCCTTGTACCTTGTATCTGGAAATCAGCATTCATATCTCCTGTACATAAGAAAGGAAAAAAAAACGAAATTTCCAATTACAGGCCTATATCAAAGCTATGTATATTTGCTAAGATATTAGAAAAATTAGTGTACGACCAACTTTTTCCAGCTATCTCGCAATCTCTTAGTATGCAACAACATGGTTTTCAGAAAGGACGCTCAGTTACAACAAATTTACTACTATTTAATGATTTCGTTACTAATGCCATGAACGATCGGTCTCAGGTTGATACTATATATACAGATTATAGTAAGGCATTTGACAAGATTGATCACGATATTCTCCTTGAAAAACTTTTACAGATCGGTATTCATGGTGATCTCTATAGATGGTTCACCTCATACATTACGCGTCGATCACAGGCTGTCTCATTAAATGGATTTATATCGAAATGGATGAATATTCCTTCTGGTGTTCCACAAGGCTCCCTCTTGGGACCTCTATTATTCAATATTTTCATCTTCGATATTGAAAAATGTTTTCAGAATTCAAATGTACTATTATTTGCTGATGATATGAAGATTTTCAAGAGAATAGACAACCGAAATGATGCTTTGGCCCTACAAGATGATTTGTCCAGACTAGAGGCTTATTGCAGCATAAATAAGTTGGAAATTAATGTAGCAAAATGCTCCTGCATAACCTTCACCAGAAAACTATGTCCAGTTGACTTTCCTCATTCAATTAACGGACATAGACTCACAAGGGTATCGGAAATTAGGGATTTGGGAGTCTTTTTAAACTCTGATCTATCCTTTAGTAAACATATTGACAATGTTGTAGCTCGAGCGTCGAAGGCCCTCGGGTTCGTCATCCGGTCCTCCAAATGCTTTACTTCTATAAAATCATACAAAATACTATATTGTGCATACGTAAGAAGTATTGTTGAGTTTGCATCCCAAGTTTGGAACCCAGATTACTCTGGTGCAAGAGACAGATTGGAGCGCATTCAGAAGAGATTCCTGAGGTACGTCAGTAGCCGTTTTGGATTAACCTATACTTCCTATGAAGATGCTTGTAGGTGTCAGCATCTACTTCCTCTTGTCAAAAGAAGGGAGATAGCTGACATCTCAACAATTTTGAACATCCTTAACGGCTCGATTGACTGTCCTCAATTATTGAGCAGACTATCATTGCGTGTACCAAATAGAATGACTAGATGTAATGAGCTCCTTTACATACCTAATACTTTTTCTAATTATGGAAGAAGCTCATTCATCTGGCGTGCAAGCTCCACCGTCAACACACTAATCTTAACAATTTCTATGTTTGACTTATTTAATATTAATGCTATACAAGCTAGAGTAATTATTGCAAATTTGTTTTTCGATGATTAATTTTAATGAAAGTTTATGATTATGATTATGAATTTTTATTTTGATGTATTTATTTTGTCTTTTTGTTTTTTGTTATATATTATATTTTTTATATTATTTCATAATTTTTATCATATTATTATTCTTATTATTCTGATATTTTTATTATACTGTTATTTCTATTTTTTTTCTTTTTTTGTTTTCTTTAACTATCTTACTCTATTATCATTTTTGTTTCTTATTTTAAATGTTTGAGCTTTTCTTTTTTTACCTATATGTGAAAATTATTAATGGTTTACTTAACATAATTATATTTTTTTTACTATCAATCTAATAAACTGTAAACTGTAAATTTTCCAAATAAATAAAATAAAATAAAATAAAATAAATTACCTTACTTTATTTATACACTGACTTGACAAGACGATCAACTTGAATTGTATTGCTTTTAAATTACTACAACCGATCAGGTATAAAATCTAAAAGTATCCGAAAAAGAGCGTTGTTGACACTTCAAATATTATTATTATATTTATCTAAAACTTATACATCAGTATGAATCAATTTAAAAGGTTGCAATTCAATTCAATTAGTGTAAATTATAGTTTAAAAATAAATAAGTTTTATGTACATATGTAAAGAATATATGAAAGATTTACATATATAGAAGCGTTCGAATACAATAATAAATACATTTCTACAGGACCGTTACGATCTTTTGAATCGAGTTTGAAATTGAATTTAACGCCTTCCTTTATACATAAACATATATATAATATTATCTGATATTTAAACAACACGATCTAATATTAATTTGGAACTTCCCTTCTTTCCCAGTTTGTAAATTTCGAATGCGAAGTTTATTGGGTCGAAATCGATTCGAAACCCTTCGCCATTGTAGTCTGGGGTGTACGACTTGTCAATTGGGGAACTTTTGCATAGGCTTTTGGGCGCCTATTTTGAATGGAAAATTCCACCAGAGTACATGTGTATGTATGTACATATACACGTGTATATGTACGATAATATAACTCGAACACACTTTCAAGGATTCTGGAATACCTCCTCGAACATTCAACACTCGTATCGCATACTCAATAAAACCTTTTCAATTCCCGCTATTCTATTATTCAATTACACGCGATTTAAACACGAGAATTTATATTCCCATATATGTATGTATATGTCGAAGTGAATTTTCAGCTGTAATATATTCCAACAAGCGTTTTGGGTCATTCATATTCGATTCAACTAGTAAGTTATATATCTACAAGCGCAAATACACTTTCAACAATGTCTGCCAGTCGTAATATAACAGTTGAGTTTTGATGTTTTTACGAATGCTTTAGAATTCAATAATGCGTTAATATTTGCTAGGTATCACGAATAAATGTAATGAGTACCGTATTAAGATAACACTAAAATGTGTTCAAAAGAAAAATGTGACTTTCCAACTCAATTTACTAGTCGAGTGACTTTTTCACGAAAGCCCCAATCTCTCCATCTAACCTGATACCAACTTATAGTTGAACTGTATTTTCAGTTGTAATATATTTTGACCAGTTAGAATGTAATTCGCCATATGAACCAGCAGAATAGACTAGTGGTTAACATATAGTGCTTTGAACAGAAAGGTCACGGGTTCAAATCCTACTGGTTTCTGTTGGCCAGACCTTGGATTTGTGACTCTTTTCCTATTAGAGTTCGAGTTTTCAGTAATCTCGATTTTCGCTGAATTGTATAAAATGCTGCGAAATTACAAATTTTACCATAAATGTCTCTGTGGATGTTAATTGATATGTATTTACTTTGTATTATACTACATAGTATCAAATATACAATGTTTCTGACCAGGAAGGTGCATTGGGGTTACCTGTTGGGGCTTCCTGGTCTAAATTAAAAATAAATAAATAAATCAAATACAAATAATACTGATCAATCCTTTGAGTCTCGTTATAGCTTAAAGCACTAATAATATTTGTATCAAATGTACAATGTTTCTGACCAGGAAGGCGCATTGGGGTAACCGAGTAGGCATTCCTGGTATAAATGAAAAAATAAAATATTTTTACGTGGGTTAGACGGAAATATTTCAACTATTCAAAATATATTACAATTGAAGATATACTTCAACTATCATATAATGGTAATTGGTACCAGGATAGTTGGAATATATTCCGAATAGTCAAAATATATTACAACTGGAAGATACACTTCAGCTGTAAAATATATTTGGAAATATATATAGTGCAGCGAGCGTTATCTCAGACAGACAGACAGATACACATAATAGTGACATTATATATTTAATATATATTATATTATATTAGGTAAAGCGGAAAGAAATGACCGTTTTTATTATGCGCTCTTTTGAAGTCAGTTTGCCCTTGGTTCCCGTTGAATAAGTATGTCAATATTGGTATTATTTTGAAGCTCCGTTTATCCTGTTACGGTTTCCAGTTGATTTTTTTTTATTTTCACCAATAGAAAAAATGTCAAGAACGGAGATCGACGAGATGCAATTGCGGTGTGTTTTGTTGTTTTTGTTTGAAAAGGGGTTAAAATCCAAAGAAGCTATTGAGAGTGTTTGTGAAACTTACGGGTATATTTTGAAAGTTCATTTGAAAGTTTGGATTTGTGAAAATATTTTGCAGTTTACAGATAAGGCTATCAGTCAATGATAATATCATGAATTTGAAGTCAAACGACCCAGTTTGTGAAAATTTCAAGCATGCTTAGCAACTTCAGAACAAGATACCGTTGAGACAATCGAGTTTGACAGCTTTATTATGCAATGTTACATATCCAAATGCAATATAATGAAGCTACAAACATATGTATATGCAAGTTTGATTGGAGATAATATCACCTACGACACGTGATCGTCTTTGACAAGTGATGCATGTAAATATCGAATCGGATTTAATAACTCGATCACGTGTGGAAATGTCAGCCTTCAATATGTGTACGTCGTCTTATGAGCTTTCGGTTTAATGAACTGACACGTGATAGTATTATTCGAATTTACGTGCCACGTGTTTAATCACTCGAACCATTCATGTGTCAACTCATAAGATGACGCACAATGCTTCATTAGAAGGATAATGGTCTTCCCATGTTTTTTTTTCAATTTTATTTCGCACTGTCATGGTGTCGCAAATAATGTTTTTTTTTTCTCGGAACTTTCCGACAATAGAATACAAGGAACGGTGTTGCGAAAAATGTCCACGTTGAAATACGTCTTTAAGTTTTGACGTGTGACTTGTTTGCTAAATGTACATACATATGTGTATGTCTTTGGAAAATGTATATATTATATGTATTATCTATGGAAATTCGTGATGAATTAATTTGGTGGAAAATTGAACGATCAATCTGCGACGCGAAAGTTTCTTCGATCGGAGATGTTTCGTCGTGATTTGAATTTTAAATTTATTCAAAATGAGGATTTTTTTAATTTGAAAGGAGCTTTGGCCGTTTGAAATTGACGTTTTTGAGCGAGAAAATGTGTACGCTCCGTTTCATGCAAATTTAATAATCTAAATATAATCTTATAGAGTTCGAAGTCTGACGTTTCAATTAGGGAGATTGATTTTTATAATGTTTGATCCGATTTGTATTCGTGATAATTTTTCATTGTGGTATCTGATTGAAATTAAATATGTATTTAAGTTGAGTGTAAATCTACATCTAGGAATCATTTTGAATGCCATAATTAATATATCTTTGTATAATAAGTTTTAATTCTTTCTTTATTTGAAGCAAAAGTCCACTTTTCTTTATTTTGAAGAAATATTTCGCAAAACATTATATATAATATTTTGAGTTTTACAATATTTAAAAATACTGGTGGCCTGTAATACGTTTATTCTGCTTTTCCATATCGAATTAAAAGAAGTAATAACAATTTGTGAATTAAGTCAAACAGAAATAGTGTGTTTGGAACTGAAAATTGAACTTCCAACACTTTCAAATATAATAGCTCATATGTGCATATATGTATACCTATAAGAAGTAAAAGATGAAGTTTTGTGATAGTGAGAAAATTTGACTGATTTGTCATATAATTATCCCTGATCACGTTTTAATTCAACCACGATTTTTACTATTAACATATATTTAATTGTATTCTATTTTACTTTTTGCCCACCATTTTTATTTCATTTATAAATTGAAAATTGAACATGTTATGAATTATGTATAGAATACTAAATATGAAACAATAGCTTGACCAATAAAAAGTAATAGTGTTAGTTAACATGTTCTTAATGTTAAAAGTTAGCCTTTCGCGTTTAGTTTAACAACAGAAATACCAACAATTTTGAATGTTTTCAATTATAGATTTAATTTTATGTAAAAAATGTCGTTATTATACAAATAAAGTCTTTCTTCTTCTTCAAAAATTAAGCTTACATTCAGTTTTGATTAAAACAGTCAACGGTATATAAAAGTTCACTCAAACCTTTTTATTTATAAAATTTAAGTATTCTTTTTTTTACATAATATTTCTAGTACAGTTGATGAAAATATGGAATACATGTACTACATAAAAATGAATATTTGTACGTTTGTTTGTCTGCTATGCAAATCGTTGTCAATTAGGTACCCTTTGTCAATTGTCTGAAAAAGTTCGTTTTTGTTATCAACTTTCACTCAACCAAGTAACGCCGAGCAATTCGGCTAGTTATTATTAAAGACAGAAAGTAACTATACACACACACACACATTATATATAAATAATTTCAATAAGAATAATGGAATAAACTAGTTGTTTTTTATGTACTATATTTTCTTTGTACAATTGCCTCGACAATTCAATCCATTAAAAATGTACTCAATTTCTACATCCGATTCGGCAATAAATTTATATACGCGGAATCAAACGGCACAGCATCCACTGATTGAGAGCCACCGCTTTAGTATGACTCGTAAAAATCTTTTTAGCGATATTGAACGGTCAGACATTCAATACCAATTCCGGATAATACGGCCTGGATAAGTTTCCGCATATTTTCTCAAACTATCACTTCCTTATTTCCATTTCTGAATCAATCCCCAACTAATTTATTTTTATTATTTTTAACATCATTTCATTTCTAATCCGCCATATTCTGGAAATGTATATACATATGTATATATATATATATATATGTATGTACATATATACATTTTTTCAGCACTCGCCTTTTTTACGACTTCCTCCACAGTCTTTATATACGATCTGAATGTAGGTTTATTACGATATTATTCTACTATACATACATTATACCTCTCGAACAAGCAGACGACAATCTTTCACCGTCGTATTATTATTACACCCGAAAAATCCAAAACGGCCTACGAAAGTTAATATATCGTTTATATAAAAAAAAAACTCAGATGGGGTGAGTTCCCTTCTCGTAGGATAATGCGTTTTTTCTCCCACCCACCCACCCACATTCTAAGACGGGGAAAACACGTGTCAGCGAAATTTTCCGTACCATGAACACCTACTAAGTGTAGTATGGTTGCTTGCGGACCTTGGGTACTGTGCTCTCGTACGAGGACCAAAATTGTCGCCCATAAAAATAGATTTATGAGTTCGGAAAACCAGGGATATCCAGTTGTCGGTGTACGCACATTCGAAAAAGGAGCCTCCTTAACGGGATTCGATAATGAAAAAAAAAAATCAACCGTCTTACCATTTCACGCAGAGTGCGCAAATCGCGTTCAAATCCCGCAAGTACGAATTCGGGATTCGATTAAGTATTGAATTTACAAGAACTCTGGCGAATTTGTAAAGCTTATTGAATATGCTTAGGTATATTTGTGGCTTTCAAGGAGATTGGATGAATATTTAAATTGAATTGATGTTATTAAGCACTTGTCGAATTATCTACAGTATAAGTTACAGTACAAGAATTTAGTATGATACATTTGCTAGTTCCGAATTAAGAACAAACATTCATCTTTTATACATATCAGCATGGCGTAGCTCACTGGTAGAGCTATTGTTTAATAGTAGAGAGGTCGTGGGTTCAAGTCTCGGCCAAATACGCTGCTGCCATAATTGTCGAGTTACCGACCAGGAAGTTTGAGAGATTTGAAAGCTGAAAAGTACTACAAATGAAAGATAAAATTCCTGAATATAGATTCCAATATTCATTTTGAACAGGAAATTGACAGATTTTGAGACATCGACCGAACAACATTAAGATATAGAAAAATCGCGCGATTTAAAAAACACATACTACTCCGAATCTCGAGCCAATCAACATTTTTTTATTACCAGATTCGTGTTCACTCGGCATAGATCTATAAGAAAAGTCATATCTCGTCTCTGAACCAAAAAAAAGTCGTCATTTGTCGAACAGTGTTATTAGCTAGCGAGTTATTTAGAATAAACTATGGGAACACTTTTTGGTGTCAGAAAAAGAAGTTTGACGAATAAAGTGGTGGAATGATACCCGACAAAATGTCAAAAAAATTCTTGTGCATAAAAATTCAGGCAATTCAAGTTGAATGCAACACAATTTGGAAATCGTGGAAAATTTCTAACTCGATAAATAAATGTTAATTTAATGAATTTCGATAGTAAAATTAAGACTTTTTAATATGAACTTTAAAGGTATGTAATCTATGCAAATTTTATTTTAGCTCGACGTTGAGATTAGGAATATATATGATAGTACAAAAACGAATATGTAAATATACACCGACGGTAATTAACCTTACCTTTAACCTTTAAAATATTAAACAATTTAAACCGCAACTTGAACCACTTTCTTTTTAAATTTATCGACGTAAAACAACTCGACCTATTGATATGCAAATATTTTGACAATATTGGGGTAACGCGTGTAACACAACCGCGACACTTAATCAACTCGCATTATTGTTATAATTATAAAATAAATACAATGAGATGGTATCGGAGGGCATGACGAACGGCCCTTTTGTGAGTTCGCGATAACCCATTAAGTTTTTTGTTGTTGTTTCGAGTTCAACACTCGGTCGTATATTCCGACTTATCTGCGAAACGCTAAAAAAATTATATACTTTTTATTTTTTTCATAGATTATATCACTTTATGTTGTCGACAAATTTATGACGTTCCCTTCATAAATAGCTTCGCGTCTCGCTACTCTCCCTCCAAACTACATACATGTGTACGTAGGGTGTTCAAAAAGTCCCTGGAAAGGGGTAATTATTCGTAAAAGATATATTTTTTATCAATTGCAAGTAAAAAATGTGCAATAATTCAAATTAGTACGTACTTCTTTTCTTCTTAATCTTTGAATTTTTGAATAAAAAAACCTTTCGGTGCTTCCTCTTATTAAATCATGTAGATGCTTTTGAATCATAGACATGACATAATCCTGAGAAACTGGAATATAAATAAAGAATGAAAATAAGTTAAAAAATTGAGTTAAAAAACACGCTTAATTATTATTGATCATTTTCTTAAAGTGCAAATTAGTGCAAACTTTGTTTTACTAGAATAAAAGTGGAGATCCTAAATTTTCATATCAGATAAATTGGATTCGGCTAAAATAAACACAATACATTTAAAAACATTAATTTGTACAAATAAGTAAAGAAAACTTAAGTGAATATAGTAGGGTTTGTTGACAGGTCGAAACATATAAAATAAAATATTAAAAGGAATGAAACTTAGTTTAATCTAGTGTACATACCTTGTTCTTCAACGTCTATACTAATTTTTTCCGTCAAAAATACTTTTAGAATAAAAAAAATGACAAGGAAAATTGTTTAACAACAAAATGCCGCGAGCAAAAACAAGCTTATCACACAAATGACAGGTTTCGACTGCGACTACATTCGGTTTGTGAGCTTAACCCAGATAAGGACTCCGCAGTGTAATGTCATATTTATCTACCTGCTATGGGACCCCAACATAAACTTAATTTGTGAAGATTAGAGTTTTTGATTTTTGGCCAGCTTTTAAGGCCAAATATCAGTATGTGCTACGTGCCGTTCTTCTCTGTGTGATTTCGCCCACATGCTAGCCACCAATCTATGCTGCTGGCTATTGGTTTTCACTAAATAAAACCACTGTATCAGAAAACTTCAAAGATGAGAGTCAAGGTTTACATAGTTTCTAATAGAATATTCGTGCCGTAACCGAAACTTTGAAATCCCATAGGAGTATTGTTCCTCTACCACTTCCCCTCTTCATATTTAATCGTTAAACTTAAATTCAGCATATGATAGTTGAAGAAAAAAAAAGTTTTTTAAAAACAAGCCTCTTCTATGTTTTGTATATAATATTATTTTAAGTATGAAAAATATAGAGTGAAAAAAAGAAAAAGTTATAGGCGTTTAAACAATTAAAATCTGACATAGCGAGATGGTGGCGAACAGGGAAAAAAACTATGAGAACAGTGTGGACAAATGCGACAGTGTGGACGATAGACGTCACCGTGAAAGAAGATGCATTATTTTCAAACGTGTCTATTATGATTATTTTTCACCATGGCGGAATTGATTTCCACATATATTGATGACCAATCCGAACAAAATGGCAAAGTTTGAAAACGATCGGATAAGAACCCAAATTTCGTCACATGACAAAATCGTTTCCGAACTAAGAAGAGGTTAGTAATAATAGTAAAAATATATTTACTAACCATCGTGTTTAAAATCGTTAGATGGTGTTTTGTAACTGTAATGATGACAGTCAGTTTCAAGCATTGTGTGAAAGGTTAGTAAGTGCTCAGTTTCTTGTTTTTATCTTTGCATTTTCCGGAAACTTTTTGAATTCTCCTCCGTATTTTCCCTTATTCTACTACCTCGTCCTTCTTACTCGTACAAACCCCCCATTCCTTCCCCCCCCCCATGGGTATTTTCTGCAGATTATGACATCAACAGAAACGATTTTGTTGATACACGAGCCGCGTAGGTGTTCTACGCCGCGTGCCGTATCGATTACTCTCGTTGCGTAGACGTTCCTTTTATGATTTTTGCACAGCATCCATAACCGCTTGTTTTCGTTTCGTCGTCGCAATTTATGCCCTTTATGACTCGGCAGCTCGTCTTTGTATTCTCCCCCTTCTTCCCCCCTTGTCTCTTGTCCACGGTTATTATTATTTTTTTGTGGAAAGATAAATTGGAAACCGAAGCGTTGACAATAGGTGTCCGTAGCAATGAAATAGGCGCCAAAGTCGAAAATTTTACACCTCTTCTTTTATTGTTTGTTTTATTATTCGATCTGTGCCGTCGATGGCTTTGTTATTTTTATATATTACTAGCTGTATTACCCGGCTTCGCTCGGTATTTGTAATATAAACTGCTTAAACATGACTAATCTAATAGTAAACATTTTATTAAATTTATTTGAATAGTTCTGTTTTATATAAATTACAAATATTTGAATACTTATTTGTTTTTTTTATTAAATTGACTCTCACGAACAAACAAACATATGTATATAACGCCTCATATATTGAACTTTTATTTTATTAATATTGTATCAAAGAACAGAAATTGAAAGATCTTACTCGTAAATGTAATTATCTTCGTAATATGTATGTATGTATGTATGTTTTGAACTCGCTTTGAAAATATGATATTAATAAAAGCGTTTCAATGGAATTTTCTCATCAATTCTATTATTTGTTTTGAGCAATTTTTTTGCAGAAATTCTTGTTCAATTAAACGAACGATTTTTCTCGTCTGAAAATTCAATTATCATTATATGTACATACATATGTACATATGTATATATATCTCAAAATAAATATCAAAAATATGTTTGTGTTATACACATACATATGTACATATGTATGTGACTGCATAAATGTGATTTATTTTATTTTTTATTTCAGCCACATGTATTTTGCTGAAAGTCTTTATTTTAGATATGTAGAATAAGCACAAAAAATTAAAATTATGCTCAGACATTTAATTCTATATATAGAAAACATTTTTTTATTTTATGTTAATTCTACATATTGTAACGTAGAGATTAGGTAATTGGTGTTTGTGGACTGCTGGTTTACCATCACTTTCACCTGTTCGCGCCAAAAAAGCCTCGACGAATAAACAAACGACGAAATACAACAGCCAATCAGGTCTCGCGATCCATCGACCAATGACCTCACTGTATTGAGAGTACACGCTGGGTATAAATATTAGACGGTTTTGGTCCGTGTTTCATTCGGATCTGATAGACCGACAGATCACGGACAATAAACTACCTCTATCACTACTGCTGTGTCTTTCGCACCGAATTCGGAAACCACTCTACACGCTTACGCTATAATATTATATTTTTATTAATTATTTTAATCATATACACTCGCCTTTACAGATCGCTCCAAAGCGACGAGTGTACTAATACAGATACAATTAAGAAAAGCATTTTATACAATGCAAATTCATACAAACATCAGCCATAGTGACATATGTATATGCAGCATTTTATTATAGAAATTGGCGAACCTCAAGACGCTGAATGACTTGAGATTTGCATTGTTGAATGACTGAATGACTTGAGTGAAATGAAAGTAGATGCCAATTTACAGGAACCGGAGATGCCAATTTATAGGAAAATTGGCAAAATCTGATAAGAAACGATCAACCTGGAGTCACAAACTAAGTTCTGGCCACCTGCAACCAGTGGGACTCGAACCCGCAACCACTATGTTCGAAAGCATATATGCTAACCACTAGTCCACGTTGTAAATGATGATTTGCGATTTCATTTCGTATGAATGGATTGAAACGTCAACAAGTTATATTATATTAGGTTTAAAAGAAAGTTTATTTTTATATTAAAAAGTTTTCTATATGCAGAAATATTTCGATATTTATTTTATTTTTACATACATTTATACAAATATACCAGGAAGGCTTAACAGTTAAATCCCAAATGCGCCTTCATGGTCCACATAATTATTACATAGATACATGTAAATCTAAACAATATTTGACATCTATGGTCAGATATTACAAACATCGTATTAATATGATAAATAACGATGAATAACTTTCATGTAACAATACGAATTTTATATTCGATAAACAACCACAGAGGCATATATGGTGAGCAATATGGCGAAACCTAAGATATAACAATAACTAAAGGTTCGCAACAGAAAATTGGGAAGGAAACGCCAATTTTACAGGAATCGTTTCAATGAAAATCAGAAAAATTGCAAATTCTGATAAGAAACGATCGACCTTGACAAACCAAGATCTGGCCAATAGCGAGACGTAGCGGGAATCGAACTCGTAACATCAAGTACGAGATAATTCAACATTCACCACTAGACCACGCTACTGGTTAATATGAAAATATACAACGACTAGTGGGAATCGAACCGTGACTACTCTGTTAGAAAACATAATATGCAAACCACTAGTCCACAGTGACATCAATCGAGACATTTTTGAAGTATTTTTTTATGGAAATTGGTGAAGCTTTGAATAATTGGAAAGGAGATGCCAATTTACCTGAACCGTTTCAATGAAAATCATAAAAATTGGCAAATTATGAACGGAAACGATCGACCTGGAGTCACAAACCAAGGTCTGGCAAACAGCTACTTGTGGGAATCGAACCTTAACCACTCCGCTCGAAAGCATAATATACTAACCACTAGTCCATGCTGCTGGTTAGGATATTACATATATAATCTTACATATCTAAAATTAAATAATGTAAATTGATTCTGGGACTTTCACCTAGCATCGTTCTTGTAATAGCAATATGATTCTGGCATACAAATAACAAAACAATAAACAGCGGGGCTCGTCAACATAGCCAATTGAATTACATTCCAAGAATTATATATATATATATATAAAGAATCTTAAATAACAACTATTGTTCGTTTTGAAAGTCTTTGATCTAGATCGCGTAAATCAAATCGGAGTCGGTTTCCGACAGCAGTCGTACATAATTCATTTCCACAAACAATTCCATTCAACGACGAAACGTTGCAAATAATCACTTTGTCGTCGCCACATTACCCGAAAACCCAATTACATCGTATCGGCCAAACAATAGACCACCTTGTCGAAGAACATAAACCAAAAGTCGGACCGTCGAGATTCGGTGCCAAAACTTGCTGGCGGCAATTAGCAGCTCCGATTTAACATCGTTCATTTCTTTGCCGTTGTTTTTCCCCGCTAATTTTCCGGATGGAGCTTTTCACGCGCGAATTTTCACACACACACACACACACACGTGCGGGTGTATATAAAGTGTTGACGAAACTTTTTGATGTATCCTTTGTCCAGTTTTATGGCGGGGCCTACATAACCCCTATATCGGTCCTGCCAACACATTGTCCTCGTTCTTTATAAGTTTGACTTTATGACGTAATTCAAGGTCTCTTATGAGTGTTTCTACACGTGTGTGTATACTTTGTTTCCGTGGTTCTTTTTTGTTAAAAGTTTTACTATGATATATAGAGAATTGCTGGTGTTAATTTTGCACCTTTGTCATTCGACTTTTGATGAATTCTTCATATTATATACTCCGTTTCTGTTTCGATACTTCTATACCCACAATTTTTTTTCCCAAACACATATACAGCCAGCAGTTTGGCTTAATGGTAGCGTATATATTTAGCACCACTGAGCTCAAAGGTTCGAGTCCTCGCCAAATCTGCTGGTTAGATTTGGGGGTTTTGTGACTCCAAATCGATCGTTTCTCTATCAGAGTTTGCCAATTTTATCTGATCATTGCTGAAACGGTTCCTGAAAATTGGTATTAGATCTATTCCTGTTGTCACAAAAAATCTGCCTGTGTATAATTTGTAATAATTATGCACAGTAATCTGATATCTATAGATATCTCTATAATTTATTATATGTATAAAAATTGTACACAAAAAAAAATCTAAAAATAATCCATAGATGTCTCTATGATTATTATTTCTGATTAATTGTTATATGCTTTATATTCTGATTGTATATGTATTACTGTATTTCTGATTTCTGATTGTTTATGTATTCTGTATTTCGTTAACGTACACCCGTCGCATTGGAGCGATTTGTAATGACGAGTGTATATTGATTTGTAACAATAAAAATAAATATACATATGCAAATTTACTGAGATGAATATTTATTGGTTTTTATTATTTGCAACCATAGTTGTTAGCGTGTAATGCTTTCAACTGAGTGGTCACGAGTTCAATACCTGGCCCGATACCAGAGTTTGAAAATTTATTTGATTTCATTGTAACGGTTCCAACAAATTGACAACTTTGTACTATTTCTTGCGAAATTCGAGTTTTCTGCATGTCAAATCGTGGATTTATAAAATCCACCGCATGAATATTCAATTAGAAACTAAGATGATGCTCTCTACCTTGACTATCATCTATGCTGTTCTCTCATGAATAATGGTTTCCTTTAGTAAATACCAGTAACCGGCAGTGTAGATCAGTTGTTAGCGTGTTATGCTTAAAATTGAGTGGTCATGAGTTCAATACCTGGCCCGATGCTGCTGACCAGATGTTGGATATGTGACTCCAGGTCGATCGTTTCCTATTCAAGTTTGCCAATTTATTAGATTTTATTGATACGGCTCCAATTATTTGGCTTAATTAATTTTCTGATTTATAAAATGCTGCGAAAATTTAAAAACGTTTGTGAAATTTATTCATAGATGTCTCCATGATGCTTTATAAATTTTTTTATCAATGTTTATAATTGGTCAGGGAGGCGTATAAGGATTTACCTGTAAGGCCTAACTGGTATATACATATTTATGTATAAAAAATAAATTCATATTTATAAACAAAGATAAACCAAATTTAATATACTACATATCTGATGATACTCTAACTGAAACTGTTTACAACAAAATTGTCTGAAACAGTTTTTATTTTACGCCCGAGCAATGCTGGGTATTTCGGGTGATATGTATTTACATATATTAAATTGACATGTATTTATATTAAATTGATGTGTGCTTATACATACATATGTATGTCGAATAAATTATTTTCTTTTTACTAACTTCTTCTTACTTTCACTATTAAAGAAAAAATTTGGCTCTTATCCGATCGTTTTCATACTTTGCCATTTTGCTCATTTTGGTCATCATTAATATCATTATTATTGTATGTATGTAGGTGCACATTCAAAAGGATCGTTATGTTCCTAGAAAGTTATTAAAGTATGTATACGTATACAAGAATTTCCAAATGCTAATTTCATAACTTGACACAAAATAATAAGCACTGCCCAATTAATTATTTGTTTTTAACAAAATTAGAGATATAAGCAGCGTTACCCAAATATAGTCCAAAAATAGCTTTCTGTAAATATATTTTATATATAATATGTATATTGTATATATTTGCCGACTTTGCTCGGGTGTGCAAAGTTGAAAAAATAACCCTTTCAAGGGTTCCAAACTCTTCCATAACCCATATGCGGTCTACGATAGAGTACCAAAGTTGAAAACATGGATTTATATGTAGGTATAGCGGGAAAACATACAAACAAATATTTATTTTTATACGATTGTATGTATGTATATATGATAGATTGATATGTATATGTAGATATATGTTTGACCTAAGCTATTAGAAATTTTTGATTAGGTAATGCTTGGCATATTTGCTAGTTTATGGATACGTAAAATGCTGAATATTTGATTATACGAATATTCATATCCAGACTTCTTAGTGAATATAATTTCATTACAATAGAAATATTGGAAAATTCATCACTTTTTAGAAACGCTTGTATTGCAGGGTTGTGATGCAATTTTTGCACATTTCACGTTCCAAGGTCAAATCTGTACCGTCGCGTCCCTTCGCAAATCTCACCTCTTGGATTGTTTTCGGTGATATTTTATCCTTGCATTGATGTAGGTTTTATAGTGATCGATAACGGTGATTTCCATATTTTAATAAATGACAAAGAAACTTGTCAAAATAGTAAATTCGTACGAATGACATGAAGATACACCTCTCACAGCTGGAGACTACATGCACGTTCCGTGTCGCATTTTTCAGTGTGTTCTTTCAAAAAGGTGAGTGTTTTTATTTTACTCTAGTTCAGATCTTAAATGTATTTTGGAAAATTCCTATCAAATTTGGTTCTTGTTAATTAAAAACTGTTAAAAAAAATTAACATAAACGCAACCACCGAACCATAAAATACAAGAATTATAAGAAGAATAAGATCTTATCGTACGAATTAATAATGACATGAAGATTCGCCTCTCACAGCTGGAGGTCACCTGCCGTACCGCACTTTTGAATGTATGTACGTATGTACCTTTAGTTAGCAATACAACATTCATATTAATTATTAAATAAAAAATAAATACGATTTAAAAGTGAAATCAGAGTCCGAGCTGTTCGAATTTTTATTACTAGCCTCTTCTTACTTCGCTTTCGATTTTTTCATCTGACGAAATTTGGGTTCTTTTCCAAACACTCTTCCGATCGTTTTCAAACTTTGCCATTTTGCTCGGTTTGGTCATCAATATATGTGGAAATCAAATCCGCCATTACGATGGTGAAAAATAATCGTAAAAGACACGTTTGAAAATACTCGAAAATCATCGTTCTCGGTGACGTCTATTAGAAGATTGCCGTATTTATCCATACTCGTCCAGTCGTTTTTTTCCCTTTTCGCCATCCTCTCGCAATGTCAGATTTTAATTGTTTAAACGCCTATAACTTTTTCTTTTTTCACTCTTTATTTTATAAAATTTGCTTTATAGGTTCTCTTTATTTATTTATTTTTACTTCACTCGTAGGTTATATAATGATTGTTATTATCGACTGCAATTCCGACTCTGACTTCACAGACTTGGTTTAATGATGTTATATAATTGCACGTGAAAAAATATGCAGTAACATAATGTATGTATATGTACAATCAGCGAAAGGTCTGGCATGTCAGATTCCGCTTCCGTCATTTTTGACGGGTACTTACTTTCGCATTTAAAATAGCTTCAAGAGTGTTTTCGTCGCAAGGGATCGTAACAAATTGTGACCGTCGGATCTGTTTGGCACGAGGAAAAAATTGAATACTGAGCCTATGATTTACGAGAGAATGCCTCGGGCCCTTGCCTCGGCCAGGGCCGGACCTTGCTCACATACATATATAACGATTTTTTGTCATCGTCATCATTATTATTTTCGCACGCCGTTATCGTCGGCCGGTGAAGAAAAATGGCGCTTTTTGTCCGCGTGCAAAAACAAAAATTCGGCGTTCGGGCAAAGACACATCGGAAGTCGAGGGTACGAACATATGATACGTGTTAGGGGAAATAATTACATTTAACCGGATAGGGGTGAGCCGTAAATCACGCGCGCTCGGGACAATTGCCGCGCGCGCGTGTTTTTTGCGTGAGGAAATTCGTAGTGGAAATTTGCGTAAAGTTACGGTCTGTTATGTTTTTTTTTTTCATTTAATCGCATGTGGCTTCGTTTGTTAGTAGCTTTTATGATATTTGGAATTAATTCATTTAATTTTGGGCGTGCTACTTATTATAATATTAATAGTAATAGGCCCGATGAAATATTATACATATCATCGACATTATTAGAATGAATTTTGAAATTAAAATTTTATTTGAATAAAATTCTAAAAACTTTATTTACATTTTACATAGATATATACCAGAAAGGCCTGGCAGGTAGATCCCAATGCGTCTTCCTTGACAATTAATTACAAAAATTGCAGCATTTCATAAATCACTGTGTTTCGAGAGGCCGAAGAACACGAAATTAACAATTAATTAATCCATTAAGATATCTATGGATTTAGAGATGTACATACATTTTTACATATTGTACATAAATCAAATTCAGATATCATTGACAGCGGGTAGGATGACTTTTTTCAATTTGAGGAACCGTTTTATCAATGAAAATCAGATAAATTGACAAACTCTGATTAGAAACGATCGACTTGGAGTCATAAATATACATTTGGGTTCTGAATCCAAATGAAAGGCCAAAGTCGCTTCACAGCATTTATTCAACGATTTAGGAGGTCCACACGTAACCACCGCCCACTCCAAAATAATCTGATCTACCGTATGTACCTCCATATAAAGGACAAGTTGCCCATCACTGCTTCCCCGATCCATTAATGTATCTATTGTCTAGGCACTTAAAGGTCTACCCTGGCGAGGCTTTTGTTTACGCATGCACTCGCCCAGGTCAGTGAGAACTCCAGCGTATCATTTGTACGGGCACTTAATGAGTCCTGTTAGCCTAATCCGAGGTCTCTAGTCTTCGCCCACGAATGCACTTAGACAGTGGATACTTTTTCCCACGTTACAATACAATATATACATATGTATATCGTTAAGGGGCATTCCGAAAATGGCATCATGGTAAAATATAATTGGGTCCTTCGGCTATGCCGCTTTTATTTAAGTATAAATAAATAAATAAAATTTATATTCATATGAATGAATAGCTTCTAACTTAAATCGAATTATATTTTATCTATTTTTCAATTATTATATATTATTTAAAAACTATAATTGAATAACCAGCAGCATCGATCAATTTAATGCTTTCTACTATTTTGAATATGTGACTCCAAGGTAAATCGTTTCCTATCAGAGTTTGCCAATTTATTTGATATCACCTGAAACAGTTCCAAAAAATTGGCAACCCTGCCCTATCTCTCGCAAAAATTTGAACTATTCAGCATCTCGATTTTCGCTGATTTAAATAAATGCTGCGAATTTGTCCATAGATGTCTCTGTCAATGTTTTTATTTGCCTTGTATAATACTGACAATACTTCAGTACAATGTTTGACCATAAATATCGTCTTAAATGTACACCAATAACATTTCGGTTTAAGCTATTAATTACTATTCTAATAAAAAAAAGGTCAAGAACAATTTAACGATACAAATTTTCAATGAATACCTCAATAAATTTTCCACTCCATTCTTGCTAAATATAAAACCATAAAACGCACAACAAAATACCAAGTCTAATTTATAAGCTTTAATATAATCAGCGGTCACAACAACTGACACGATATTTCAAGCAATACATTACCGAAGAGCATTTTGCAATATTCGAACGCATAAAGTATGTATGTACAACGAAATTTAACCTTTTACTCGCGATCGTAAATTTTAACGGAGCTTATTGAGCTTTTTCAGACCCCCTGTATAACTCTCGGATATAAACAAGAACCAAACGAGAATACGCAACAGCGGGAGAGAACACCAATAATAATATATTATACTGAGATAGATAAATTAGAAAAATTCTCCAGGTAAACTCCGAAAGCCGAAACTAGATTTTTATGGACCTTGCATGGTTTCAAATTTGCCCCCCATATAATTTTTTTGCTGGAAATATTAATATAAGTATTAAATTCAATCAAAATTATGGAAAATTATAAAAGAAACGCTATTTACAATACAAAAATTAGTTTGAAAATTGTTGATTGTTGCAAGCATACATATGCAAATACATAATCTTGCGGTTTTGGTTATTAATATCTGTATACCTACTGAATTTGTATAATGTGTTTGGATATGTACGTGGTAAACATCATCATTTATTGGTTTTACCTCCTGCCCGCGTAGTGCTTTATAGGATGGCTCCTATTCCAAGAACTATCCATCTTCTCTATTAAATCGTTGCTGCTGAGACTGAATGTGATAATTTCCAACTCAGTGAGCGTAGGTTATCGGAGACTATTTTAACATATTTTTCTGGTAGCCTGCGCTCATCATTATGTCCATAATTGAATGTGATGTATGAGTGGAATTTTGATCTTGTATCTTCCATTTGGGCCTCGAAGGGATGTTTTTTGTATATGCAAGATGCAACACATTCCCTACTTTGTATTTTATTATTTGATATTTTTACTTTATCTGCTATTATTATAATGCTAATTTTTTTATGATTATGTATATACCTATGTATATATTTTTCACCTCTCAGTATTTTTTTTTTACCATTTTGGCGCATTAGAGACTCCTGTAATGCCACAATGGCCCAAACTTAAAGTTAAAATAAAATAAATAAATAAATTTACATACATAGTTAACCATGGTGTTGGTTTAAGTTATATTCATATTATCTAGCACTGCACGGCAACAGCCGTGCACAGCAGCGCACGGAAAAGACTACTATAATTCATTCCATACATCAGCGAATGCTTCGGCACGTTCAGAATTGTTTTGGTTGAGTGTAAGGCAAAATCGGCATACATATACATTACAGAGCGCGACGATACGGTGCAATATTGCTTGCGTCGTATCAATTTTGTCACAATTTGAAGTTTTCGAAAATATTAATTTGCGCATTCGCACTTTCGTGAGTAGGCGTGCACTCGCCGCTATGACGTATATGGCCTAAGTACCTGCTTACAAAAGCAGGTTGCTCACTGCAACTTCCTCGACGCGTTTGTTTACCTATTGTTATAGTCACGTACCAGATATGCAGTCGCACAGTTTCGTGGTATCAGTTCTGAGAACTCTAGCGGGAAGCGACCGAATGCCGTTACCGACTACTAAATCCATTCGGGGGTCTCCATTGTTAGCCGACAGCACTTTAGCCTGGAGATAATCTTCGAAAACCAATTATAACGGTGGCTCCTTTTAGCATATGCTACAATATGAATAGATTGTGTCGGCAACTGCTGCTACATCTACGCCACGGACACATTACGGAACATATGAATATGTCCATGTAGAATGTATCAAAGAATACTTTTCGTACTGTTTTCTACGTGCAGTTGCAATTTTGTGCTGTGCCAGTATAAACATACCTTTAGGGTGACCTGTCATGGCAGTTTAACATATGTACCTACATATACATATGTACATATGTGAAAAAAAAGTAATCGTGCAAATTTATGGAAACATTTTTCTGTCTATTTGACTCGACCGCTTAGTGCAAGTGCACCTGTTGCACCCAACTAGTTGCGGCTCTGGATATATGATATTAAATGGCTCGTTAATTGTGCCATTAATTTAAAATAGGCGTGTTTATTATCGTGTATATAAATTAACTGAGTAATTTTCAATCCTTCCGACGTGTATTCTATATATTATATATATAAAAAAAATTCATTTGATGTCGGCCGTATACAAGATGGGGCAATAAAAATATGGTATGATTTACGAGTCGGCCCAGGGTTCTCGGGATGAATCTTGATTTTGATTTCCGCGTCGTAAAGTGGGCCAACCCTTAATCAATTGGGGTGGAGTCAAGGCAAAGGTCGCACGTTGACCCTCTCGCGGGCCAACGACCCCTTCCACGCCATAAATATGGCGGACTTTATGGCCAAAAAGCCATAAATCCCGCCACAGCGTCTATGGGGTCCGCAAAGCCGTGGTCAGGACCGGCCCCAGCAATCTTGGAAATCATACGACACGTTACGACTGGATTTTACGCGATTGTCTCCGACAAATCAAGTACCACACGTGTGTATGTACAAAGGTCAGCCAAAAGTGGTGTGTGGTATTGTACATATTTGTATTTCGTGTCAAAAAATTTAAGCGAAAATTCACCTCAAAATATGTTTCTGACACAATTTGGATGCTTTAAAGTACTCTACTATGAATTTCATTCAAAAGAACTCCGCTAAAAATATTACCTGTTCCAAAACGCAGTTTATATATTTTTTAAATTACTTGGTTGATAGATACATACATATATTCGAAAACTACATATTTAATTATGGAACGATGATGAATTTAAAATGAGATACGTAGAACTTCATTTCACTAATTAACTTTGGTTCACTATTTTCTGTTGCTGTGCTGACCGTCACTTGCGGGGTCGATATTAATGACTAGCACTCTCGGAGTCTCGATGGTGATGACTGACTGTCACTTGCGGAGTCTATGGTGATGACTAACTTATGTGATCGAATCGTGATTTATAAAAATGATTTTTTATCTTTTGGGTTGGGTAAAGTCCGGCACTCCTATCTTATCTGACTATCCCTTTACAGGAATTTTAATGGACTTGTTACTCACTTATATGAATGTGAGAAAGTGAATTCGATTATTGTGGGAACTACATTGATGAGCGAGGTACATAACACTATACATATATAAACTAAGTGTACTGTATTGACCAGTTAGTTGCCGCTCGCGAAATATTTATTTAATTATTTAAAAATGAAAAAAAAAAAAGTTATACATAATTCGAAGTTCCCAAAGGCTTAGAGTTACCTTACAAACATTTAAATTTATTATTTCAATCGAACATTTACACTCGCCTTTACAGATCGCTCCAAAACGTGATTAATACAGTAACAATAAGATCAATACAGTCAATACAAACACGTATACAATGTCAATTCATACAAACATCATCCACAGTGACATCTATGGATACATTTTTGCGGAATTTTTATTATATAAATTGGCGACCTTCAAGACGCTGAATAGGAGATGCCAATTCACAGGAACTGTTTCAATGAACATCAGAAAAATTGGCAAACTTTGAAAGGAAACGATAGACCTGGAGCAAGCAGATTATTTAGACTTGCAGGTAATGTACATATATGAACAGATAAAACGACTTTTATCGAATTTGATTAATTACCTTGATTCAGTTCAATGTTCAAGCAAACAATATAGAGCCTTACTATTTCGTGGGATAATATTTTTGGCACGGCTGAAAAATAAATTACATGACAAATGTCAAACGTCAAACGGGCAGCCAGTAACAAAAATAAAATTCGACGTTTCAGTTAGATCATAACCAGTTACATTTTCACTGGGTAATTGTAATATCTTAACAGCCAACACTTATTTATTATATGTAGTTAAGGGTTCGGTTAGGTTAGGTTAAGTTAGGGTTGGCCCTAACCTAATCTTAAATGAATATTAAGATTAGGTTGTTAGGATCGGTATTTATTTTTGTCAAATTTTATTTTTGTTACTGGCAACCCATGTGACGTTTGATTTGCCAGACGAAAACCGAATCTGTCGTTCGAGCTATTTTAGAGGGGGGGCTTTATTTTCATTTGCTGGGCCGATAAATGGTTTCATTTACTCCAAAACATGGCAATCTATCATATATAGAACTCATCCTATTCATCAATCATACAATAAACATAATTATTCATACACGAATTGATGCTATTTCAATCTGCTTAATATGAATAGGTGTATTAAAATAAATTCGTAATATCATATGATATAAACAACCTCATCTATCCGTCAGATCTACATATGTATATCATATGTGAAAGCCAAAAAAAGCATAATAAATTTCAGTTATAGACGTCTTAGATTGTATACAAAGTCCTTTGATCATATTCAAAGAAGTCTTCTTATACGGCATAGTACACATGTAGATACAGAGCCGTTCTTAGGATTAACATCAAGGGTAAAAGAGACACGTGGCAGTGACGCACCCCACGTGCCGGCCGTTAACTTGAAAAATACGACCACATCCCTTTCACCTATTTTCCTTATTTTTAAGAGAAAGTTTTTTGAGGTTGTGTCCTTAAGAGTTGAGGTGTAGGCGGGGAGGGGTTTTAATTTCAACTCGGAAATACCGAAAAGTTCTAACTTGATTTTACGTAAAGTCAGCTTCCGAGTATTTTGTGTGTATTCAAAAGCGTTCCCCTTTCACCGAAAGTTGTCTGTGTACTTTTAACCCTTTTCGTGACAATCACGCAATGTGAATACTTAATTCGGTGCGGTGAATCATGGGTAATTTTTAACGGTCGTCAAAAAGTGATATTATAAAATAACTACCCTTGTGCATGCTTCTGTGAATAGAAATGTGTTTGTTTTAGACACGTGTTTGTTGATTGTGTTTATGATTTTGTAGGCATGTGTAACAAACGCTACGCTATGTAGTATTTTTGTAAATTTTTATTAGTAAAATTTACTAACTCCACATTCTTACGGCAGGCAAAACTTGACAGCTTTTACCCCAATCTGGATAATATTGGCGTTAAAAAATAACTCAATTGTAGAAAAAATGATACTATGGAATTTTAAAATTTCTTCTGTATTTTTTACTAACCTGTTATACATACGTTTCACATAGTTTTCGTGTAAGCGGTCATTTTTTATATCCCCTATCTCGTATCCGATCGTTTTTATACTTTGCCATATTGCTCATTTTGGTCATTAATATAAGTTAAGGTATCATCCGCACTTACGATGGTGAAAAAATATCGTATTAGACACGTTTGAAAATACTGCATCGTATTACTCGGTGACGTTTATCTGTCACATTCATCATTCAGATCGGTAGTTTCATTACTTTTCGCCGTGCCATCTCGCTGTCAAATTTTAATTATTTAAACGCCTATAACTTTTTCTTTTTTCACTCTTTATTTTATAAAATTTGCTTTATAGGTTCTCGTTATCTCTAATATATAAATATTTATAGTTTTGTGGAGGCTTGCTGAGCCAACGGGCTTGGGTGTTGCCACACCGGCCTTTATACAGGGTGGCAACACTGTTCGGTGAATCTGACAGAATGACGTTTAACCCATAACCTCAAATCAAAACAAACTTTCTAACCAATACAGACTTAATATATGTACACAGATCAAACAGTGATAGTTTTATTTTTTTACATCTATATACATACATACATATATAAAATTGAATATCTGTTTTTCTGTTTGTCTGTTTGTCTGTCTGTCTGTCTGTCTCGTATACGCTCCTAAATCATTCAACCGATTATGATGGAACTTTCAGGATTTGTTGTATGCATGTCCGGGAAGCTTACTGTGGAAAAAAAAACGGGAAAAAACCTCTTAATAATAATATTTATAATTACGATTTTACCGACGCGAATGTTTGAAGCGCTATTGTGTAGTCAAGGAAATGTGTTTGTTGGTAACCACGTTACCAGTTGGTTTATGACGACACGGCGTTGAAGAGACGTTAGTAGAGCTCCAACCATCACTTGAAATGGGAACGGTCAGGACATTATGATGTCTTTTAATAATGCTATGTTCCTATGCAAGATATATAAAAATATCCTTTGCAATAAAATGGTTTGACTAGTTTGTGTAAAATAAATGTAATTTTATAGCACTTTGTTTATTTATTGAACTTTCCAAAAGCTTTGAGAACGACAGTAATAAGTAAATAAAAATTGAAAAAGATATATGTATGTAAATCTAAAATCTATCCTTAAAGCCAAAGCTAAGCATTGTCTCGTTTATATACTTTTTCTATAATTCGTATTTTCTTTACGTATTTTATTTTGTATCAAAGAGTGTAGGGTATCGAACTGCTCTTTGTTCATTCGGAAATATTGGAAGTAGCGCTCAGGAAATTCCCTCAGTTCTTTACAGAGTTTATGGTATTCTCCGTACTCTATACGCTTTTGATTTATGGGGTGTACCCACCATCTCTGACTTCTTCTCTGTATTCGCATGAGGAACAAATATGCAGCTATTGCCCTTCTTGCCCTTTGTGACAACATCCTCGTACGCAGTGAACTGACAGCTACGTAGTGTGTAGAATGGTCAACGTTGCGCCTCTGTACGCCCATGCAGCGTATCCAACGGACTCCGTCATATACTTTGGCGCAAACACGATACGTGCGCATCAACGTACTCGGTGGAAGAGCGCATTTATTCTAGCATTTCAATGCATGCCGGGTTCAGCCAGTTTAATGATAAAAATAGTAAATTTAAATAAGAAAAAAAATAAAATACTGCTATTTTAGATATTTGGGATAGTATGATATATTTTTTTATATCAAAGATTACCTTATATTCGATCATCAATTTATTCCATTCATCTTATTATGAGTTGGAATAAGTTTTTGTATATATCTGTTTCAACAATATCAAAATGTCGATAAGTATAGAAAAAAATTAGTTTTAACAAAGGATACTGGAGTTCTGGAGTTCTGGGCAATAGACTCGCCACGGTAAACCTTTACGTGCCTAAACAATAGACATTGAGGGGTACACACGGCAAATCAGATTATTCTGGAGTGACCAGTGGTTCGGTGTGGACCTCTGGAATCGTTGAATATATGCTGTGAAGCGACTTTGAACTTTCATTTGCATCCTGAGTTCATCCCTACGCAACAATATTGCGACTTTTATAGTTAATTATTGTTTATATACATACGTATGTATAACCAAAATAAACAATTAAACTTTTTAAAAGTAAGCTGTTATATGCAAGGGTCCAACAGATCCACCGTATATGTTTGTGTTAGAAAATTGTATAATCCGTACTATTGTTAGTGATATTTATATAATTTATAAGCTTACAAAAACCTCACAAAACATAGGTTATAGTTTTTGAAAAAAAAATCAACGTATGCGACTAATGACGCTGATTGGTGTCACCGGCCGTAATTGTTTGAATCTCTAATGAAGTCAATTGGTGGTGCCTGATGGTGATTTGTTAACATTGCGTATATTTCAAACGAAAAAAAAAAGTATGTTTATAATAAAAACAGGCAATATTTACGAGGATGATAGGTAGATTAAGATTTCTCATTTTTTTCATGTATAGATATTAAAAATTGTATGTAAATCTTATGGCTAGCATTTTCTTCTCGATTTTCCTAGTTTACTTTTATTTTATTAAACGACTAGCTTGTATAGCAACATCGAAATAAAATCGTATAAATCAGACGATTCCAACATCTAAACGATTGGGCCACGTCTGCATTTTACGAGTTTGACGAGGTGGAACCGTTTCATATAGGCTGTGTCTATTTTTTCACAGAAGCGTCTGGTTTAGATTTCGTACTTTTAACGAATATTTATTTATAAATAAATACAAACGCAACACACGCGGATAAATTTCCACACACATCATCAAAGTGGATCTGATCTTTACCTAATCTATATACATACATACGTATACATATATAAAGTAATATATACAAGCATTGATAGTACAATAGAGACATCTATGAGCAATCAGAAAATTTTTTATACACAGCCAATTTGCCGGAAATTCATTATGTAGGTAGTAATTTATAAGATTTAACAAATTTGAGAAGTTAATAACACGAATTAGGATATCTATGTATTTATTAGACCCGTTACAATAATCAAGCTGGATCGGTCGATCTGTGTTTTAATAACCACAAAAAACCACTGCAAAATCGGTCGATCTGTGTTTTAATAACCACAAGATCTCTCCAGTAGCGTATTTGGACGGGACTTGAGCCCATGACCTCTCTACGTAAATGCAATATACATAAAGTGTTATATATGTATGTATACATAGGTACATACATATTTCTACATATTTCTTCCTTTTAATTTTTCTCTTAGCAACTGAAACGATTACGATTGAACTTTCAGGATTTATTGTATGCATGTCCAGGAAGCTTTCTGTAAAAAAAATAGGCTAAAAACGGGAACGGAAACGGGAAAATCGGGAATTAGTGGCATTGCAACGCAATAATTTCAAATGTTTTCGCGTCGCGACCTGCGTTGTTAGGGTGAAATAAACAAACAATTGAATAATTTAAAATGTGTTTGGTGCCTGCATTTTTCAAATGGAAACGGGAACGATAACGAGAACGGGAACAGGAACGGGAACGAGAACGGGAACGGGAACGCAACAGGAACGGGAACGGGAACATTAACGTACACCCGTCGCATTGGAGCAAATCTGTAATGGCGAGTGTGTATTGATTTGTGACAAAAAATAAATAAATAAATAAAAGTAAAACTTAAATAAAGAGGACACCTATAAGGGGAGGTACCATTTCCGGTCAACCTAAAAATTGGAAAAATATTTACGTCATGTCGAGAAAAAGTTTCAGTTCGATAGGATTAACGTTTTCATAATCTTTTCTAGATCATGAAAACGTGATTAGTGATCGATTTCGAGTTCGAATCAGTCAAAATCTCGAGTTCGAATTTTCGCATGATCACAAAACTTCATCTATTGTTACTATGTACAAAGATAAAGTAAAAATAATAAGGCGTTAATCATCTGACAAATAATATAGAAATGAAAAATAGTAAAAACATAATGGATAAGATAATGGATAAGAGAACACTAATAAAAATAAGTGAAAAACAATATTCTGAATATTTTTAACATTTTTTTTAATGTATTTGTGTTTCATTAAGCAAATTGCGTTTTTGCTACTCTTTTTATTCCTCAAATATACATACATATGTAGGTCATGGACGGTACAAGCTCGATTTTTTTAATGCCATCGGCGAAATTGACAGCCGCAGTTTAATTGCTATATGGAAAACAAAACCAAATGTAAATACACTGAACACGGTCTGGGATAAAATTTAGCTGGTAGAGTTTTATCTTCTCTTTGCTGCTTGATTGCTTCCTTTCATTTGGCTGAACGCTTCGTTGCTCCTCTCTCTCGTGTGTCGACGCCGAACTTCTTTATTTTCCGCCGATTTTCTCGTTTTTCCGACGGCGGCGACGACGACGACGTTTTGTTTATCTTGGATTTTCCCTTTTAGCGTCGTCGCGCCTTTTTTGCGGCCATTACACGACTCTGTCCCGGTATATTATTTTTTTCTTCTTCTTTTCGTCCTCAATGTATTGTGCTAAATATCCGGTCCTCTCTCGGCCAATACGGACATTCGATATGACTTTCGGACGCGTCATCCGAAACTAAAAGACGAAATATTACGATTTTATTTATTTTTTGTACCCCCTCGACATATTCAACGACAAATATGGCGATGGAATAATACCGGACAAATATTTTCTTTTTTTTTCTCTCGTATTCTTCAACAGTTAATGTATGCCGCTATCTATTTTTGTCGAATTCAATTCGACATCGTATTTAATGCTTGTATGTACATATGTATGTATATCGTACGGAATACAATTCATATGTATTGTTGCGACGATTTGAAGTTAAGTTGAGAACAATGTGCAGGAAATGAACCCTTATCAAGTCTTGTACGTTCTAACTTTGAAGATTACATATTAATCTATTCAGGTACGCCTTTGAATAATAAGTTGCGAAAAGAGGTTCTGCTTGTATTTACAAAGTAGATTAATCTAACTTCACCGTCACCTCTTCATATTTTTATTTAAAATACATATACTGTCGTTTAAGACTAAAGTTATATTTATATTATCGAGCACTACAAGTCAACGCCCGACACAAAAGTGCATGGAAAATATTACTTCTATTCATAATATACAGCAGCGCACGTTCAGACAAGATTTGGCCGAGTGCAAGGCAAAATCTGCTTACATATACATTCCATGGCCAGCAGCATGGCTCGGTGGTTGCGGTGATTCTAAGTACCGAGAGGTCGCCGGTTCGATCCCGTGAGCTTTTTTCGATGTTAACCTTTAATGCTGCTGGTCAGACTTGGATATTTGTGACTCCAAGTCGATCGTTTCCTATCACAGTTTGCCATTTTACCTGATTTCATTGTTGAAGGAGTTTCTCCGTCAAATTGGCAAAAACCAACCTACCCACTATGTCACCACTATTTAAATATGATTTCAAAAATTTATTATCTATAACATAGATGTCTCGCTAATTTTATTATACATATACATACATATATTATTTTTATTATGCTTATATGTCTGGTCACAGTGACGCGTTAAAGTATTCTGTAATGTCACTGTGGCTAATATTTAAATAAATAATAATAAATGAATAAATGTTATATGTATGTACATCACAAAGCGCGACGATACGGCACAATATTGCTTGCAATATCGACTCGGCGATTTTACAATATTGTTTTTGTCGTATCGTCGAGTCCAAATTGTCAAAATATGATGTTTCCGAAAATATTCATTTGCGCATGTGCACTTTCGTTAATACGTGTGCACTCGCCACTTCAGCATCTTCATGTAATGTGGGACTATTTTAAAAGTCGTCAAAAACCCCGGTTTTGCTTGATACGTTACGTTGACATGTACTAACAGAGAAATATTATATTAACAGAAGTGGCTTTAAAGTCTGACCGCTACGACACGACACGACACAGCAAAGTTGATACAAAAAGCAACGACTGACGCATAGTGCGTTCAGATCTTTTGGCGTCATATTGTTGTCAAGTGACGATTGTCCACATACAATCCTAAATAATTTTAGCATCAGTCGTATTTGATGCTTGGTGCTCGACGTATGTCCGACAAAAACTTCTCTGTTTGTTTATATTATTCGCAAGATGTGCAAGCAACGGTAAAAACTGCCCAATGCATTCAAAAACACACAATAAATAACATGGGATACATTTTTATAAGTAAATTGATGCGATTGTATTCCGTGCGTTGTAGCGTATTTATAGAGACGTATCGCGTAATATTGACAACAACTATTTATTCGTAAGGGCCCTTCTATTATTATTACATTTCTCTGTGTACTGCTGTATAATATGAATATATTGTGTCGTTTACTGCTGTAATGTATACGCCACGTACATTTTGCGTAACACTTGAATGTGTCCATATAGAACATATTAAATATTTTTTTTGATCGAAGTTAAATCAACTTATGAAAAGCAGCCACACCAGAACGTCAGTCAATGCAACATCCTAAATAAGTTCACAAAAAAAAAGAAAACGTAATCGATAACGTAAATTGCCCTCATCTGCGATACGTCGGCAATAAAATTCAGGATCGAAAAGTCCATCAGTGCAACCAAACGCAAACGGTGCGTTCGTGCGAGTTGACCGTTAAATCTTCGACATAACTAACCTTCGGCACGAACCGTCCCTAAGTACAATCCACGCATTAATCGTCGGCCATTAGCGGAGGGTGGGAGGGATGAACGAAACGGGGGTGGGTGGGGTAGGGGTTGTAGAGGTCCGCGGTCAATTGCCGTCGGCCTTGCGGGTTCAGGGGCCTCCGGTGCCAAGGGCCCCATTTGTCATGCGGGGCCCAGGATTTTCCGCAAGAGCGAGCCCTGCGAAGCACCCGCGTGTAGGTTTTTCATTATTAATTTCCCCCGGCGCGTTCGCATAATTGCTTCCGACCCCTCCCCCACCACCCCCCGTACCCCTTGATGGTTGAAATCGCGTGACGTAATCTCTCAAATGTGTTGAAATCGGATGTTCAAGGTTGCGGTCAATGTTGAATGTGTTGTTGATTTGATTGGACCGCTATTGACAAAGAAGAAGACATTAAAGATATGTATAGCATGCGTTTGACTCTTTTTGTATTCAAAAATTCAGTGGCGTGCGGTAAAATTCTCTCTCTTTTTGTCGTACAGCCTTACTTAATGTGCGTGAGCAGGATACAAGAGGAACAGGCTGTTCCTTTTGTATCCTGTTGTTGAGCGACATGTAAACTGTATGCACATGGGGAAGGTCAACATACATACATATATGGAGTGAAATTTTGACAATTTTAAATGGTCTATTATATAGATTTCATACAGAAGATTTGAGGTATTGAATGATCAACACTGCGTGATATCTTAACCTTTGAAGGACGGAGCGTCAAGATCGAACAAGTGTCCCGAACCGGGGTCGAGTAAGACCCCAGTAATTTTTAATCAAAATACAGCGTTTATCAATACAAATGGGTTCAATATATATATTTTATTAATCATTTTATTTATTTATTTATTTAATAGTTTTGGACCATTGTGGCATTACAGGAAGAACCTAATGCGCCACAATGTCCTACAATTGAAAAACAAGTAAACTGTAAATAAAGGAAAAAAGCAAAAGCAGAAAACATGGTAAAATAAAATAATAATAAAAAAAGTAACAAAAGGAAAATAATAAATCATTCAGAGAGGAAAAAAAATAACAAAAGTGTAAAAATCAAAAATAAAATCCATAAATCCCATTCTTTGTTTACACTGAACAAATTTATACATCAACAACAAAAAGTTTTAGTCCTATAGCATGTTTTTGACTATTTTTGTATAAAAAAATAACGACATGCATCAACATGCAACCGCACATAGGTAAGGCCAACAGGCGACTGCATGACTCAATAGCCACGCGCCAAAAGCGACGAAAACAATAGCTTTCTCTTTCTCTCGCATTGATTCATCGATCAACAATAATATGCAAGCGAACAGTCAAAAACATGACTTATCGCTACCGCCTTTAAATCATATGTACTTTTTGGAACGTAGAAATATATAAATGTATTTTTTTACGACGTACCCCTTTTCTAAATCATACAAAATCTATTAAAATAAATTTCTTGTAGTTCATTCTAGGAATACAAGAAATATAGGGTTTATATGTAGCTTTGAAAACTACATAGTTATTACGAAAAACGTAAAAATTGGGGCACTTGTATACCCCACTTTGGTGAGGGAGGGTTAAAAAAAATTATTTAATCTTTCATTGGAACGTGACAATATGCATCACCATTGCGACGGCTTCTTCTAAACGAATGAAAAATGAACCAACTGAACTGTTAACTTTATTAGCTCTTTTTTCCCACACGTGGTCCTGTCATCCGTCTTCCGGCCTTAGGACCACTTCGTCACCGCAGCTTCCGCCCACCTGTCAATTGCACACGTCTACTTCAAGAGCCAGAGGATAGGGTGGTGGTGGAGAGGGGGCAGGGGGTTTATGCGCACTTCCGGTACGATGGCACTCCACTCTATGGGGTTGATAAATGGCCGTTTACCGCGTGGCTTCATACGTGCTTCCTATCGTGACGTGTTTGTTGTCGCCGAAACAGGAATGGCCATCACTCACCACCATGAATATGGTGTGTCTCGTTTATTGCACACGTCTGAACATTTTTACCTGTCAAAAGAGTCTCTGAGCCGCTACTCGTGTGTATTTGTTATGGTGGCTCGTTTTCACTTTCCGCTCCGTGAGATGTTGAACTCTTGAACTCTTTCAATGGTTCACTCTGTGTTGTATTTTTATATGTATGCGTGTTTGTTTGATTCTCGAGTTCTTTTTATATTGATTGATCCTTGTTTTATGTTAAGACTAGTGCTTTAGTTCGGTCTAGTGTCTACTATTGTATGTATATCAAGGGTGTAATTATCATTTGCTTTGTTTTTGTAAGGCTATTGAGTTGCTCAATACTGTATTGTATGATATGTTCGATTCGGTCTCCGAGACGAACCAGAATGTTAAATTACAGAAAACGCAAATTTCGGAAGGCAAAGATCGAAAATCGAAAGATCTTAAGTCGAAAGATCAAAAAAAGGGTGCATGGTAAACGGTACATACTCAATTAATTTGCGCGGACAGGATACAACAGGAACAAGAGGAACAGGCTTTTCCCCCCGTATTCTGCGCGCGCACATTAATACGGGAGGAAAAGCCTGTTCCTCTTGTTCCTGTTGTATCCTGCTCGCGCAAATTAAGTGAGTATGTACGTGAGTATGTACCGTTTACCATGCACCCTTTTTTTTGATCTTTCGACTTAAGATCTTCCGATATTTGTGTTTTCTGTAATTTAACATTCTGGCTCGTCACGTAGACCCGTTCGATTATATCGATGTTTTGATAAATACATACATATATAAATATTAAGTCAGTTGTCTTAGGATTTAATTTGTTTATTTTGATTCTTCTCTTATTTAAGACTCACAACTACAATTATGTATTATTATATAATACATATGTACGTATATTCCTATTTAATTCGTTCTATATTTTTTCGATTTGTATAACATTCGCTGGATATATCTGCTCTATTGAAACATTACGTCTAGAATGTATTATAGATATTTTCTTTTATTATATCAATGGCTATTATCAATATTTCCTTTCATTCAATAACGGGTTTTATATATGGATTTTATTGTATGTAATATTTTTTTGCTTTTTATATCAAATCAAAGTATATAAAGGATTAAAAAAAATTAAACGTATATTAATTTATATCTACATACATACGTTTGAATACTGATTAGATTTTATTTTGATAGGTTGAATTCTCATTTCAATCAGTTATTGATTGATGAAAATTCATACTATTCCTGTAATTATCTAATATATAATTTCGAAAGACACTTTTTATGTAAGTATCATTGCTTGGGAACTTTTTAAACAATACAAAGTTTCTATGACGACAATTAAAGTGGTTGAATGTTATATTTTTTTCGATTCAAATAAATTTATTACAAGAACAAATAAATAATTACTATTAGAATCGCCATATTTACGCTGTTTATATTACAAATACTAAGCGAAGCCGGGTAAAACAACTAGTTTATTATAAAAAAAGAAGACAAAAGCTATACAATAAAATTTTGTATTAAAACCGACCCAAATGAGTATATTTTGATAAAAATATAAAAGCAAACTCACAACTGTTAATAATATTGTATCATAATAAGCTACGATTCAATCATTCAAACTTGCATCAAGATCAATCTAATTGTGTATTTAATATATAAAATATGTTAATTGGTTTGTCCGCAATATAAATCTACAGTTTTCAATTTAAGACCAACAAATTTGATATATGTAATATCTAACTTATCTGCAGCTTAAAAAATTTCCGGATTTTCCGCCAACTTTGGTCAATTCAGCTATTATTTATAACACTATTGAGAGATTAGATAATAATTGTAATGATCGCATATTACCAATACTGTACTCGTAACATTGTATTATATAACATTTGAGGGGAAGCTAAAATCCGCTGCAATCTTTTTTCCGATCAAGATGAAAATTTATTTTCCTCCAACTCCCTGCCATTCGTTCGGCTTTTTCCTCTCCTTAGTAACGTTACAGTCGTTTACAGCGAAATAATTGTAAATATTCCGGCGAAATATACGCTTATTTGTGGTCGGAAGAATTATAGCCGTTGCCTGGTCGAGCGTTTTTTCCCCTACACCGTGTATTGATGTAAATGCGAGACGTTGCGAAAAAGTAAATAAAATACACACTTATAAGAGCGAAATGTGTATAAGTCTATATTATATAAAAGCACTTTTCGCGAGTAAATAAGCGTCCGAAAAGCAATGAATAAATTTAACAATAATGTCGAATCCGATGCCGCAGACCGAGCACAATGTGTGCCGAGAAAAACTATGTATGCTTATGGGTTTTTCCTCGAAGTGAAAGCCTTTTCCCCGGTCGTGGTATGGGAATTTGGGACGACCGTGAACCCACCATGGAAGACGACCGGAAGCACATCTTGTCACATGCGGGACTACTAAAGGTCTCGATGGAATTTTCGCAGTTCGGCCGCCGGAAAAACCACTCGCTGCTCGGGAAAACCGATTTTGCCTCCGCTCGACAATTGATTCAATTTGACGTTTTGATTTGAAGTACGTATGACCGCCTCTCTGACAAGGGTTTTCCTTTTTTTCGTTATTCGTCTTCTTCACACGAGGTCGAAATGCATTACTATAAAATGTGAAGGATCCTTGGGATTATCCAGTGCTTTTCAACGGATGGCTCGGGGATTCTAATTAAACGCTTGTTCTTTAAATAGGTTGTTTCTTAACCGAATTCAAGGTTTTAAACCGCCCTCGGAAATAGCCAATTAGGTTCATTCTTTTTCTCGTCTTATCCTCGAAAGAAACATTCAAGTTAACATTCTAACAAATGTACATAGCTGTTTTATACTACATTATTTCTGAATATATAATATATCCTAAGTTTCTCAATCAAATAAAAAAAAATTCAAAAACCTATCATAAATTCTTATAAAAGTTTACAATACATTATATTCATATACATATATTATAATAATTTTGACTAAAGACCTATTTAAAGTCGATAATTTAAAGCAAATAGTGTTTCGGCAACATGGTAGGATGCTTTAACCCACAAAAATGTTTCACTATTGTCAACCTTTTTTTTTTGGCCTGGAGCTTTTTAAATAACAGTAGACTATTACCATTAATTTACAAAGCAAGAGAGCAAAAAAGCATGGTTGACAATAGTAACTAACAGTAGTTAAACATTTTTTTTGCCGATCTTCGGTTATCATCAGAGGTAGGCGTTGACTTGATGCTTTTCGCACAAAAAATGGTTCACTTTTGTCAATTTCTTAGAAAAACCATGCTTTTTTGCTCTCTTTCTTTAAACACTAATGGAGAGGTCTATTGCTATTAGAAAAGCATCCGTTTTCACCGAGACTTTTGACAATTTTATTAGTAGGGTTAGTGATTCTTTATATAAATTTTAGTTTATTCCATGATGCCATTACAGGTTGTCCCTGAGCGACACCTATGATATCAATCTTGTACATATATAAATTTGAAATAATTTCCAAATGGTGGTGATAAGCAGTAGGTAGGATGGTTTTTGTCAATTTTTGAAGAGGAATCGTTTCAACAATGAAATCAAATAAATCGGTAAACTCTGATAGGAAACGATTGACTCGGAGTCACAAATATCCAAGTCTGACCAGCAGTACTACATAATTACTCGGAATAAACTTTTTTAAATGAGCTCAACCCAGGATTAGAACTCGGGAACCTCTTGGTGTTTAGCATTAACGCAACCTAGCTTTGCTGTTGGCTGGTAATTTTTTTTTGTTAAAATCTTATACTAACGGGATAGGAAACGATTGACTTGGATTCACAGATATCCAAGCAGTACTTCAGAAGTACTCGGAATAAACTCCTTTCAATTGAGGTCAACCCATAGCTTGAGCTCGGGAACCACTCGGTGGTTAGCATTAACGCAGTCTAGCTTTACTGCTGGACAGTTAGCTTTTTTGTTAAAATGTAATACTAACGGGATAGGAAACGATTGAATTGGATTCACAGATATCCAAACAGTACTACAGAAACACTCGGAATAAACTTTTTTAAATTGAGGTCAACCAATGGCTTGAACTCGGGAACCTCTCTAAAATCTAATACTAACGGGATAGGAAACGATTGACTTGGAGTCACAAATATACAAATCTGACCAGCAGTACTACAGATATATTCAGAATAAATTATTTTCAATCGAGGTCAAACCAGGCTCGATCTCGAGAACCCCTCGGTGGTTAGCATTAACGAAACAGTTTTACTGCTGGCTAATTAGTTTAACGGGATGCTATTTTTGGAAAATAAGTTTTTATATGAATTATTTTTATTTGCCATAATAAATACATGGATATAGAGAAAGATTGTTTCGACCGTCATGTAATTAGCTTTATTGATAAAAATCGAGCCCAAATACCCCATTTCCAGAATTGGTTGAAATCAGCAACATAGGAAGAGCGCTTCACGATACAAATAAAAAAGTTTGAGAAGCTCCATTCCACGTCCCTACATTAATTTCCAGGTCGTATCGCGGGGTCCGATTTGGTAGCCGTGTCGCGTTCCAGAATCGAGCGGAAAATTGGCCAAATCGGATCAGCACAATAATGGCAATTTCTTTGGTATTTGAACAAAGCACCCCATTAGGGCTTTATTGGCCCATTGCTCTACCGAGCCGCGAATTACACAAAGCAAGCGTAGGAGGGGCGAGCTTTCAACCCGTGGAAATTGAGTCCCTCCATATTATATTATATTTATATGTGAAGAGGCTTTAGAGGAGGGCCCTTTCTACCAGAATTAATAATGGCCGGAGTAATTAAGCGACTTGGCGCCAATTTTTCTGTATGGAGATGGCGCCGTTTGAATTAATGATTCTCTGCGTAAGAGCTTCTGGCCGTCTTGGGTATGTCATTGCCTTTATTTTAAGTGCCTAATATATATTTTCATTGATACTTAACGTTCGATTTTGAACATCTATACGTCTATACAACAAACACTCATTAAAAAATTTACGTCGTGTCGATAAAATTTCAGGAACCCATACTAAGTTTCAGTATCGGTTACTGAAAACACACACACACACACACACACACACACACACACACATTTTTTTCTAGATCATGAAAACGTGATCAGTAATCGATTCTGAGTTCAAATCAGTCAAAATCTCGAGTTCGAATTTTTGCATGATCACAAAACTTCATCTATTGTTACTACGTACAATATTACAAGTATTCAAATATTTCTGTATTCAAAAATACAAGTATTTTATTTTATTTTACATAGATTTACCAGGAAGGCTTGACCAGGAAGACCCCAATGTGCCTTCCTGGACAATTAATTACAAACAATGCAGCATTTTATTATTATATAAATCACTGTATTTGAAGAAGCTTAGTAAACACGAAATAATAATTTATTTATTTATTTATTACAGAATTAATCCATTAAGACATCTATGGATTTAGATTTTGTGCATAATTTTTACAAATTATAAATACAATAAATACAGAAGATTTGTGACAACAGGAAATATGAGTTTCCTTCTTCCTAATTGATATGTATGTACTTACTGAATTTTGCTGAATTGTTTAAAAATGCTGCAAAGTGATCACAGACGCCTTTGTGATTGTTAATTTTATTTTTTTATTTTTACATAGATATATATATATATTTTTTTTTTTTATTTCATACCAGGAAGGCATTACAGGTAAACCCCAATGCGCCTTCCTGGCCAAATTACAAACAATACAGCATTTTTTTATTATATACATAAGTCGCTAAATTACGAGACACTGACTTAAACTCGACAATTAACGAGACATCTATGAATTGTACCTACATTTTTATTGTAATATTTACATTAATCATACTCAAATAGTGGTGACATAGTGGGTAGAAAGGATTTTTAGCCAATTTTTAATCGGGAATCGTTTCAACAATGAAATCAGAGAAAATTGGCAAACTCTGATAGGAAACGATCAACCAGGAGTCACAAATCCTGGTCTGACCAGCAGCATTACAGATATACTCAGAAAAATTCTTTTCAATCGAGGTCAGCTCAAGGGATCGAACTCGGCGCCTCTCAGTGTTAAGCAGAAGCTTAACGACCGAGCCACGCTGCTGACATATATACCAGGAAGGCATGACAGAAAGACCCCATTGCGCCTTCCTGGACAATTTATTACAAACAATGCAGCATTTTATTATTACATAAATCACTGAATTTGAAAAAGCTGAATAAACAAGAAATAATAATTAATTAATTAATTAATTGCAGAATTAATCCATTGAGACATCTATGGATTTAGATTTTGTGCATAATTTTTACAAATTGTACATACGATAAATACAGAAGATTTGTGACAACAGGAAAGATGAGGAACCATTTCAGCAATGATTAGATAAAATTGGCAAACTCTGATAAGAACCGATCGATTTGGAGTCACAAATACCCCCAAATCTAACCAGAAGTATAGCGGATCGATCCCACTGATCACTTGGTGCTAAACATACAAGCTACCAGTGAGCCACTAATGTACTGCTGTAAGTATTATTACATTTCGGGAGATCAGTGGGTACGCATGTAAATTCGGGAGATCTTGAATTTACATGCGTACATCGATGTTAACAGCATCGCCAGCATGTAGCCTCGCGAATCGGCGTGTACCTACGTCATAATCGTATGTATGTATGTATGTATGTACAGGCAGTCGATAAACCCCATCGCGGTCCAGACGGCAATGTTCGAGAGTAAAAGTATTAGTTATCGTCGGAGTTGATGTCGGGGCTTGTGTTTCGCCGAGAAGTGAGAGTAAATTGGATAAACGCTCCGGTTCGTAGCTCGCTTAATTCGTAGCAAATTTAATAACCGGTCGTATCGCACTCTACGCCATCCGGTTTATGGACTCTCTACGCTTATTATCCTTATCACGACCGGTTATCTTTAATAAAATAATGCTCGGCTTGCTCGGGGGTGTTTATGGCGGTCGCTAAAAACCGATACCTTCGAACGCCCACACCCACGAAGTTTTAACCCGAAACTGGTAATTAGTAATATATTATATATCTGTGTATATTGTGAAAAATAGTACCAAAAATGTTTTCGACTTATGTAAATATGAAATATTTTTAATATCAAAAAAGTTCTATTTCTAATATACATACATACATACATATATTCAGTTATTTTATCAAGGTAGGCTAGTTATCAATACAATTTTTTTTATTAATCCACAAGAATAGTCGAAATTTAATTTTTTAAGTGGAATTTTATTTAATTCTCATATAAAGACAATTTATAGTTTATTTATTAATAGTTTTTGACCATTGTGCCATTACAGGAAGAACCAAATGCGCCACAATGGCCTACATTTAACAAAGATATAAATACAAGTAAAAAACAGAAAAATTAGAAAGCAGAAAACATGGTAAAATAAAATAATAATAAAAAAGTAACAAAAGGAAAATAATAATACAATTAAAATAGTATATAAAAATTTACAAAAGAGAAAGAAATAGTAAAATAAATCAAACAAAATATGAATAAAAAATAAAATCACAGCGAGCCCCAAATGGAAGAGAGTAGATTAAGATACCACTAATACATCACAATAATATATTATCTATTTATTAATATATTATTAATAATTATTAATAATATATAAATAACAATTTAATATATTATCCCTATTAATTCAATTCAGATTCGTCTAAATACGAGCTAATACTACTATGAATTTTTAGCTCGCAATTTTACCGATTTAAAATTCAGCACACTTCCAATTAACCCTTTTAAACGAAAACAAAACATAATAGTGTGGTCAGAACACTATCCCAATAAACATGTCTCAATAGAAAATACTCAATATAAAATAGTATTAGCAGTGGGAAAAAACCCCAAGTGAAAATACGTAATTTTGACTTTTGATTTGAACTGGATGACTACTGGAAATTGACAGATTTTAAGACATCGACCGAACAACACCAAGCTTTTAAAACCACATATGTATATCTCCGATTCTCGAGCCAATCAACATTTTTTATTACCAGATTTGTGTTTACTGGGCATAGATCTATAAGAAAAGTCTCGTCTCTGAACCATTTTTCGTGTCGAATAGCGTTATGTTTTCATGATCTAGAAAAAATGTATGTGTGTTAGTATGTGTGTCTGTGTATTTTTCGAAGTGAAACTTAGTATCGGCTACTTAAATGCTTATCGATATGACGTTAAATATTTTTCAATTTTTATGTTACCGGAAATGGTACCTTCCCTTATAGGTGTCTTCTTTTTTTAAAGTTTTAGCATTCAATTATCTCCCAAACCGCTAACCGAATCAGACTGAAATTTTTTTGCATGTAATAGAATTTATAAACCTTAATATTTTTTCTCAACCGGAAGTAGTACTTTTACTCTAGAGAATCGTGGTTCTGTATGTTTTTAACATAAAAACTTTGACCATACAAATCCAATATCAACCAATACACTTATGTAACTGTAAATAAATCACAAAATTTAAACTAAATCATTCAAACAGTTTAAAAATTCACAGATACGGAAGAAATATGTACATATGTAGGTCTTCTAAAGATAGAATGATAGTTTTGCCTGCACCATGTTTGTATTATGGCATATTTGTCAGTATACATATTCCTTGAGAATTTAACCCCCGGGAAAATTCGAGAAAATCTGCCAGGGTTTCCCTCAAACAAAACACGTGTCACAGCGTCTCACGGTATTCAAAACACATCTTGTTCTTTGCAAAGCGCCAAAGCGGGCTACGACATATTTATATACAATATTATACGCTTGTGTTTCTACGAATCTATGCAGATTCTGCCAAGAATATTTTCCCCCTTGCGCTTCGAGTATTTTCACCGAACGCTGAACAAATCGGCTTATGCGATCATATATTTTCCGCAATAAAGCGCACGAGTATATTTTAGTCATAATAGAAATCATTTGAAAGCTTATGTGAAGCAAGAAATTTAATGCTGATGTGAAGCATCCCCTTATGTTGAGGAGTTTTCCGGGAAATACAATGCATCCGTTCATTTTATAATTGGGTCAATTATTGTTTACACGGTAGTTTCGCTTTGTTTTGAGAGGCGACGGATGAATATTAATATTGACCTTATTGCATGTTTTGTCGTTAAATATAATATGGTAATATATTGCAGAGTATTAATCAATATGTAAATGAACATGAACAAAAGCACGTTTCCGGTAATAACTAAATTTTGATTCAAATTATTTCGATGCACAATATAAATCTTGTAAATTTGTACACTAAAATTTAGTGATTGTAAACAGAAATAAAAAACGTTACTCTCACATTACATGAACTTTCTTTTGTATATACGAAAAAGATTCACTAATTTAGATACATATGTTAAATATTTATTCGATACCAATTGTGTAGTATATGACATAGCATTATTATTTTTGGTTTAGTTTTTGTAAAGAAGTGTGTTTTTTACGTACTATACAGTCGTACGGAATGATTTTATATGAAATTTAATGACATAAATTTTAAACATAAGTAATATTATACATATAATAATAAAAAAGCCAGCCGTATAGCTCAGTAGTTGCGATAATGCCAACCACCTAGGGGTCGTTGATACATTGATATTAAAATGGACGATTCAAATACTAGATGTTATCTGGATATCGAATATTAAACCTTGTAATATTTAAATAAGGACCAAAGTAGTATTAAATTTCAACAAAATCCTAAATCTGGGAAATTTAATCAAACTGAATGTATTGTAGTTCAAGAGGTCAATCATGTCCTCATACAAAATATATTTGAACATTTGGATAAAGGATTATATTATATGTTTAGTATTTATTATTATTTCAATATTATTATTATTAATAGACTATAGAACTTTCATTTGAAGATTGGTATATATTGAAATACACATGGATCACTCCAATATAATTTATATTAAAGTGCTTCAGAACAACTAGGTATTTCAAATGGTATTTAATAGAGTCGTAACTTCATGATTTAGCTGACCATTTATTTGTCAACAAACATTAACGGCAAATAAGAGTTTATAAAAAGTTCACTTTCAATTTATTTAAGAATACTTGGGAAAGGCGGCATTGCATTGAATGGTTTGTTAACACATAAAGTTATACGAAAATACAAATATTATATAAGATATTCTTATATTGTGATTTTTTTGTTTCTACAAAAAAAAATCACAAGCAAAGGAAACCGAAAAGAATTATAAACAACTCAAAATAGAAGAAAATAAAATAATACAACTGAAAAAAAAAGAAGATTGATAAATTGAAAAAAAATTGAAGAACTACAAAAACCTATTTATTTTTAGTAAATCTTCAAATTTATTTTTAAAGTGGTTTAAGTAACTTGATTTGATAATTGATTTGATAGACTATTCAAAATTTAGCCACTTTAATTTAAAAGAAGAATTATTTTGAAGTAAATATATTTTCGGAGTCTCAGATGATTGATAATGTTAAACGTAAGGGATTTATCATAGGACAATTTTAATTTTAATTTACAATTTTATAGAATTAAATTAGATTACCTCTCATTCTTCTTATCTCCAAACAAAGGTAAAATAAACAAAACGATCATTTAATGTGTTGCAACTTATCAAAATCTCATATTATGATAAGCCTTTGAAACTTTCTATCGAAATGTGTGAGGCATCGTAGCATTTGATAGATACACGATAAACCTCCAACAGTTCATCTCATCCTGAACAAGTCACGCCCTTATCCTGTAGAGGTCCTTTTATTGTATAACGAGTAAAAACTGGGATAACACGACAGGACGTACATAATGGAGATCGCGTACCACGGTTTACCACGTCTGCATCGAATGGTCACGACCCGTTCGTTCTAAACCCTCACGTGCCTATTTTGGAATTTGCCCAAAAATAATAAGAATCCGAGGAAAATTTTCCGAAAATAAACTTCGGCGCGAAATTCCACCATGTTTTCACCCTCGAAAGCTTTCCCTTGTTCGACTGAATTTTCCCTTCCCGGTGCAGCTTTTTCCCGCCTGCAACTTTCCGCTATCACCGTTAGATTTATGACCGTACATAAATAGCCGAGTCGCGGCGAAAATAAACCCAAGGGTTAACGCTTTCATATCGTAAATATTTCATCCGGCCATTTGCGACCCCTCTGTATTGGGGCGGGTCCGCGATAATTGTTCCGATAAAACTATCGGTCGCCTTGTGTCTGGTTAAGTGCGGTATAACTCGTTTGACCCGGATTCGATTGGTTAACCTTTTGTCGTAGGCCACATCGTGACATTTGGCGAGTGCATTTAAATGCATCGTCTTTAAGGTGGTCATTCACATGTCTGCAGACAAATTGGCAGACAATTTGCGAACGATTTCTCCTTCATAGCAGTTTCCAAAGACTAACACATACAACTTAACCTCACATCGCAATAAAATCCGCCGAATTAAGTTTATTTTATTTTATTTAATTTTTAATTTACAACAGGTAGGCCTAACATGTAACTCCAATGCGCCATCCCGGGCAGAAACATTGTACATTTGGTACAAGTATTATTAGTATTATACAAAATTAATAATTAGCCAGCAGTATGGGTTAATGGTAGCGTGTATGTTTAGCACCAAGTGATCAGTGGGTTCGATCCGCCATGCTGCTGGTTAGATTGGGGGTATTTGTGACCCCAAATCAATCGTTTCTTATCAGAGTTTGCCAATTTTATCTGATCATTGCTGAAACGGTTCCTCAAAATTGGAAAAAAATCATCTTTCCTGTTGTCACAAATCTTCTGTATTTATTGTGTGTATAATTTGTAAAAATTATGTACAAAATCTAATTCCATAGATTTCTCAATGAATTAATTCTGTAATTAGTTGTTATTTCGTGTTCTTAAGCTTCTGGAAATTGATTTATGTAATAATAAAATACTGCATTGTTTGTAATAAATTGTCCAGGAAGGCGCAATGGGGTCTTTCTGTCAAGCCTTCCTGGTATATATCTGTGTAAAAATAAAAATAAATATCAATTAACAATCACAAAGGCGTCTGTGATCACTTTGCAGCATTTTTAAACAATTCAGCAAAATTCAGTAAGTACATATCAATTAACATCCACAGAGACATCTATGGTCGTATTTGTAAATTTAAACAATTAAACAATTCAGCGAAATTCGACATTGCTGAAAACCCGAGATTTGCGAGAAAAATTGTAAGGTTGCCAATTTTTTAGAACCGTTGCAATGAAAATCAGATAAATTGGCAAACTCTGATAGGAAACGATTGACCTGGAGTCACAAATCTAAAGTCTGGCCAGCAGAAACCAGTGGGATTTGAAACCATGACCACTTGTGCAAAGCATTATATGGTAACCACTAGTCTATTCTGCTGGTTTATATAATCGCAGAATTGATTATAACAGTGTTGAATTTGACAAAATATACTTGAGAAAGATATGAAAAGGGATGTCGTAATTTTTATAATCACGACAAGTGTCGTAATCAGAGACCTTACGAGCGATATTTTCGCCGATAAATCTTTCTCCGTGAATATCCACTATTACTTTCGCGTGCAACTGTGCAGTTTTCTATTTTTGTAATTCTCGGCGTTTCGCCCTGAATGTGTAAGGAGTTCTTTTTTCACTGAGGTCATACTAAATATAGATTTAATTCAATTATGTGTCACATTCTGTAGGAAATCTTGTATAACTTTGCATTTTTATTAGACAGCCTTTTATATGTGCATGTATACGCTTATGTAATCCAAATTTATATGAAATCAAGTCATTGCCAAGATTAAATCGAATTTCGTATGCACATTTATTATTTACATACATATGTACATACATAAATATTACTGAGGGCGAAATAAATTCTACCGTGTTATATATATTTAAACGTAGAACTACGTATTCTATCACTTAGTATTTCTCGCGGAAATTTTATTTTTATGTCAATCAAACATGTACACTGCCTCTACAGATCGCTACCAAGCATCGAGTGTACAATACATACAATACATACAGACACAATTCAAGCATTTATAGTATTTAGTATAAATTTTATACAATGCGAATTCGTCATCCATATGGAGAAATTTTTGCAGCTTTTTATTATACAAATCGGCTAACTTCAAGACGCCAATTCTGATAGGAAGCAGTCAACCTGGAGTCACAAACCAATGTCTGGCCAGCAGCTACTAGTGAGAATCAAACCGTGATCACCCTGTTCGAAAGTATAATATTCTAACCACTAGTAGAAGATAAGCATCATTCTTGCTTTACGATTTTCCGTCTAGCTTACATATGTAGATACATTATGTCAAAAAGTAATATATATACGTAAATCAGAAATATTATTCAAAAGTACTATATTTGCAACAATCGTTACGTTTTATATCATAAATTTTATATATAAAGGCTCCTACCCTACTTTGAAGCCATTCTCAGGATGAGAGCGGCCTCTTTACGTTATCGTGTCTTTGTATCGTTAAATTATATTCTTGTTGCTGCAACTACTCATTTACGTTCGTCACTGTATATTCGGTGAATGGAATTGATAAATTGACCAGCATAAATTATTTTTAATTTGCTAATTGATTATTTAAATTATTTATATGTATATTATATTATTATTATATGTATTTTATCATTTGTATTATCTAATAATATATACTGTTTATAAAGAAGATAGGGATAGCACTATTCTCCATATCGTCAGGAATAAAAGATGATATATTAGTAATCGTGGCACACATTAAGAATTAGTTTTCAGTGGAAAGTATTCAATAATAAATAAATCAATATTTTCCATAAATTAATTATTTTTTTACTGAGAATATGCTAAGATGTGTTGCTAATCTTATCGTAAAATGTTTTTATGGCGTGCAATATATTATACATTAAATACATGTTAAGTCTTAATAGTGTTGTTTATTTGACAGGCAATTTTGATATTTGATATTTATTATAATCGAAATTGTTTATAATATATTATTGTAATTAAATTATAGACTAAACGGTGAATAATGTTACACAATAATATAAAATCGAATTTTATTACATTTGTATTAAAATTTACGACATTTACGAAAGCGTTTACACAACAGTAAGCGGTTTACCGCTCACTGTGAACGTTGACACATTTATCTATGTATAAACAATATTTGAATGGATTATTTCAATATTACTTTGCAGGAACGCTTTCGGATACACTGGTAAATAGAGTTGTTTTCAAGATATTTTGATTTCCATAAAAATAACTCGTTCTTTTCTTTGTCTTTTCTCTGTTTGCTTTCGACTCCTCCTCTTTCCGGGACTTTGTCGCTTTTGCTTGGACGTCTTCCACGTATTTTAGCATTGCCGAGGCCTACTTTCTGCATCGATTCTGACGCCTCTTGCTCTTCCTGTTGTGTACACACTTTTTTTTCTTTTGTGTGTGCAAAAGAATATAAAAGAAATAATAAAAATGAAGCGATCGTAAGTTACAATGTATCTCGCGCGAACACAGGGGAATCGGTGGTAATTTTTCACCGCGCACGGAAACGAGACAATTTTTTTTATATACATACATTCATATAGACATTTTTTTAAATGTCATACGAGACAAGAGACACGCGCGCACAGTTTCGAAATTCGAAATGTGTATATAATAGTAATAATAAATAATGAAATAGCACACGGGGAATTTATTTTGATTTATGTGCGAGTGCGTACGTCGTGACGTATTAATGTAGATAATATATAGTGGCGATCGTGCGAGCGTGGAATTGTTCCCTATTATAAATGAAAAATGTGGCCTTCAAAAAAGGGTTAACCTTAAAAAAAAACCAGGAAAATGTATGGAAAACTTTGAACTTTAGTCTTGCGTCTTCTCAGTACGGCTTTTGATTAGTTATATAAGGAAACGGTGCCATTCAGCGTTATGATCCAATATTTTGTATTGTTTTCATTAAAATGTTTCAATTTTTATATAGAATATCAAAGTTCCAGCTCTTTGATTCCATTTCCAAATTAGCGATAATGAAAAAAATAACAAATTGTGGAATTAATCAGCATTTAAAGCTACGATAATCAGTTTTGACAGAACTATAATTTTGCAACTTCAAATGCCGATTATTTCAATTACTTACCACTTATTTTGATTTGATTTGCTTATAATTAAACATTGAAAGTTAAAGCTTTAGTTTTTAATATAATTTCTAACCTAAAGTTGAAAATAAAAACATTTATTTACATTTAAGTGAAAATACTCCTTAGGATTGGGTCATAATCGTTACATTTCATGTACTTTTTACACTCTATTTTTTAATATTCTTATCTCATAGGTATTATAATATTTTACGATGATCTTTATATGTTTTTCTTTTTGTTTTAGGTAAGTTCTACTTTTCATAACTGCAAATGCGATAAAATTTCCACGGAACACTGTATCGTACATCGCGCGAGCTTTTCAATGGTAAGTTTGTACATTTTATGTAGGCAGTAGATTTATAAGACAAAGTGGATCTTTGTTATCTTCCCTGTGTATATATACATATATTTGAGTACACTGTGTTGGTTTAAAAAGCGTCTTTTTGGTAAGAAAATCCGTTAAAATTACGTTTTCCACAAATAACTTTCCGTTGTTTAGAATTCGTATTAAATTATACGCTCAGTGTTTTCCGTCGAATAAATAAACGAAAACAATGTATGTATGTAAGTAGCTACAGTTCCATTTAAAATAAGTGCAATTAAGCTGACTTTTAATTACTTACTGGAGAATATTAAAAATTTTACATATTTTTAATACCTTTCAGAGTATTAAAAAAATATGAAAGACTGCATTCATGTATTTATGTAGATAAAACTTACATGCAAAATATTTTATAAAATTTTTTGTACACTGATGTAGTTATTTAAGTTTAAGTTTGGAACATTGTGGCAATATAGGAGTCCCTAATGCTTCACAATGGATGATAAAAATAAAAATATAACATACATATGTACATACATATATGTACATATGTATACACCGACAAAAAAAACATTTATACATAATCATAAAAAACAATAGAATTATAATAATAGAAGATAAAGTAATAATATCAAATAATAAAATATAAACTAGGGGATGTTTTGCACCTATAATCAGCACCAGCCGCATTCGTTGATTAATTTTAGAATAAAAAAACGCTTCAATGTTTTGAAAGTATAATAAAGTTACACCAGAAAAGTTTTTCAAATAGACTATGATAATATATTGGATTTAAGCGTTTGATTCTTCCATATTGATGGAAAAAAGATTATCTTATGTAATTTCCGTTCGGAATTTCAACACGGGAAAAATCGACTCTGAAAAGCTTTTCCGCCGCAAAAATTCTTATCCGATTCAATGTCAGATTGTCGTCGCACATTTCTCTCAACTTTTCCAATTAAACCAACTCTTCATTATATGTACATATGTATATTGAAAATAGTATCAAAAGAATAAACCTTTGGCAATTCGGATTCCATATTTAAATAGATCAACTACCAGTTTGAGGAAGTGTAGTGTATATGTATGATATATTTAAAGGTTTTTTGAATTTTTTTTTAAATCAAAACAAAAATAACAATTTTCTTTTGGTGTTTATATTTACATACATTTATTTATTAAAGTTTGGACAATGGTCGAAAACAAAATACAGAGAGTTAAAAATAAATATATATATATACATGTGTACATATACACAAAAAAAAAACATTTATACACAATCATAAAAAAACTGAAGCATTATAATAGAAGCATATAAAATAAAAATTTCAAGTAATAAAATACTAAGTAAGGAGTGTCTTGCACTTACAGCCAGTACCAATAAATAAGAACCAGCTGCAAATACAAACCATCCCTGCGAGGCCAAAATGTAGTAATATATCATGTCAATATTTTAAAGAAGCATTACATAAAATCGTCAAATTTTGACAGGAGATAAATTATCTAGATTGTAATAGCATCCCAGATTACGTCAGCAGCTATAGAAAATTACGCGAAATTTAATAATATTATTATATATCTAAAGCTATATTAAAAGCTTTTCGGAAGCATATACATTAAGGATACATAATATTTAAAATAAAATTTATCAATTTTCATAATATATCTTCGCATTCGTAAGCTTTATAAAACTATTGAAAATTTCCAATAGATTTTAAAGCGTAACATCAGAGTTTCAGTTACTTATTTTAGATTACCTAAATACAATCTGCTTTACGTCATCGACTTTAGAGAGTCTCTAATTAATATTATATATTAGATTTATTATGAGCATTTATAAGAATTTTAAATAGGTTTTTGAGCTTTTTTGCATTTAAAAATCAAAAATCAGTTACTTGTTTTACATTTAAACAATTTAATTTCATTAGCAGAACTCACCAGAATAACAGAAATCACCAGTCTAATAAATTATAGTATTACAGAGCATCGTTATTGCTTTTTTCAACAACACAAGTATCGTATGATTTTATTTTATTTTTATTTTATTATACAAAATCAATTAATCAAGCACACTCGTTTAACAGATTGCTCCAAAGCGACGAGTGTGCTAAAAAGATAATGATAATCTCGGACAAACACACATACATATGTATGTACGTATACCGATTTTGGAAGTGTATTGCACGTCTACTACTATTACGCACCATCACAAATACGTAGATCTACGTTAAAATTTATATGTATATAAGGAAGCATACAACCTCGACAACGTCCTTAAAAATGAAGGGCTTCCTTCATTCGTCAGCCGATACTTTGCGGTGCTCAATCCGTAGTAGGCACAGACGACTATCCTTTTTTGCAAGCTCGCGTCTTATCAGTTAATATCCCATTTTGCCGTCGGCCATTGTCCCGGACGACGGGTAAGACCCGCCCGTTCAATTTGACGGGATTTTTGTCGGGAAAAAAAGAAAAAAACATAAAATAAAAGGCGCCTGGCGCGTCGGGAAACGCGCGCCTAATCACCTCGCGCCGCCATGATTAATGATGCCCGAAACGCTTGTTACGTTCCCATCGCAAATGTATACCTAAAATGTTATAGTGTGGTGGGTACTCGTGTAATGATGTTGCCTTTCGACGGGATTGTCGTCCTCTATAAAAAACCGGATTTAATCCGGATATTCCCGGACTATACCATCCCTGCCTGTACGTATTGTGTTCCGCGCCGCGTATCGGTATAAAGGATATGAAATGTTTATATTTACATACATACATATATACAACGTATTATATGGATTGAGAGTTGGGACTATGGTACCGATTATATTGTGATTGATTGTCTGTTTGCTTATGTGAAGTATGCGGTCTACAATTTGGTTCAAATCGAAAACAGTTGGGACTAAGCTAATATTTTTTTATGATGATGATTCCTTTAGTTAGATTCAATTAGTTCTTAATCTTTTATTGTATTTATTACTCAATTTTTAATCAAATGAATACTGATAAAAAATGTTATTCTTCATTATATGTAGTATATATGTACATATGTATGTATGTATATAAGAGTCACAGTATATTTGTATATATATGTAGTATATTTGTATATAAGTGTATATACATATGTTTATATTTATTTATCTTTCTCTTTTTTATTTAGTTATTATTTTGTTTCTTTTCTGCTATATTTTTGACCATTGTGGCACATTAGGAATTCCAAACTTTAAATAAATAAATAAGAGTAGACTAAATTATACACAACAATGGTAAATTAAATACATTCATATACATATGTATTATTCAATATAAATTTTTACTAAAAACGAATATAAGAAAAATACGCATATTTTAAAAATTTTCAGTAATATGTAAACAAACAATATTTGTGTGCATATTTAAATTTTTTTAACGGAATCATTTTTGTAAAAAGAAAGTTATCTTTCATTTAACCACGTTTATGTTCAATGGAAAAAATTGACAGTAAAAGTTATTATTAATTGAAAATACATTATAATGATTAGTAGTGATATTAAATATAATATTTTTAATTAATTTTATTGTATATTTATTTAAAACGAAACATACATACATGAGACCCAATTTATTTATTTATTTATTTATTTATTTATTTTAATATACAAGTATACCACAGAGTCTTTACAGGTCACCCCAATATGACACTGTGGCCAGACAATACATAAAAGATCAAATACATAAGAAAAAATAAAACAACAATAATAGAAAAACAAATAAAATAAAACATTTAAAAAATTGTACATAAAAATTAAAAATTGAAAAATTGAGAATTAATAAATTGAAAAATCAAAAATGAAAATAATACACAAAAAAAAAACACATATAAATAGTTTAAATTGAATTAAAAGTAAAAAACAGTAAAAATACGGATAGATTATCCGGTGAAATATTGAAAATATCAATGTGATTGCTGACCAAATTCAAGCAGCGTAAGACTCGAGCGATTGGTGAAAAAGCAAGAACATTAGTTCTTGCTTTAATAGTTTGGAACAATGGACGCAATCGATAATCAATGAGGCGAGATGGAACCCAAAATTTCATTTCTTCCAATATAGTTGGGTTGTAAATATCACCTCTTAATAATTTGAAGAAATGACACACAAGATGCATATCCCGCCGATGAGATAGGGAAGTATAGCCAACAGAACCTTGCACAAAAGCACTAGGAAACAGTTGAGGGTAGTATCCAAACTCCCTCATATATAGATAGCGGAGGAACTTCCTTTGAACTCTTTCAATTTTTAGAGAGTGAGTTAATTCACTGGGACTCCATATAATGGCATCAGATTCCAAAATGCTTCGGACCAATGCGTTATAAAGAAGACGCAAAACTCTTAAATTATTGAAATAGTGAGCATTACGTAAAACGAAACCCAGCATCTTTGAAGCTTTATTGCACATATTGGAAATATGGATACCAAACTTCCATCTGCTCTCAAACGTAACATAACTCAAATTTGATCAAAACACATGAAACATAAATATTTTAATAGTATCATATTAGTAAATAGTTTAACAATAAAATTAATTTTCTTCTACAAACTCAACTACTTAAAATTGTCTTAAATTTGAAGCACTTTCGAAAAAGAAAGATTTCCCTTCATTTATATTCCAAATAACGCTATCTAAGAAAATACACTAGAATATACGAAATTTAATTAAATATGTACTTATTTATAATTAGTAGGAAGTACAGCATGAATTTAAATTAACTTTGAACCTATACCTACGCAATATTTTGAATTATTATGGCAGATACGTATGTTTTGCGAAACTTCTTAAACTAAATTATGAAATTAACGGAATATTTTCACGATTGAATTCGGAGTGGACATTCATTTTACATAAATTATATATCTATATATTTAAATATGTGAAAGATAATTTCGTACCCGTCATATTTTTCCTAGTACGAAGTGGAGAAATGAGCGAAAACGAAGACGCTTACTTTCGCAAAATAAAAGTTTCCCTCGGAAAAAGGGATAAATCCCCGTTTCGTTTTACAAGAAACAACTTTCGCCGAATGTAGACAATATCTTGTTTGCGTCTGCGAAACGAACATGTCAGCCCTGGCCAGACAATATTAACTTCTTTTCGTTATAAACGGAAATCTTAAATCTAATTTAAAACGTACGCCAGTTTTTCATACAACATTGCATGCTTCGGAATGATAAACAAACGCCAAGTCAAACAGCAGAGTTGAAATGTGATTTATCAATATATGAGGTAGTTGAAACAACTTTATACTATGTGTACAAGTCAACGATTTCTATAAGTAACGGTGTTTTATGGTGTAAACCCCCAGGCAATTGTCATCACAATTGACGTTTATGGCGCTCGTATATCCTAATCGAGACTATTCAAACTTACCGTATCGTAAATCTTATAGGCATATAAATATAGTTTCAGTGTTTAGTTGGTATTTTTTTTTATTTACATACATATATACATACATATATATATACGTTTGTATTTTTCTTCGTGCATAAACAAAGATATGGTCTGATTACGCAACTGTTCAACGGTATGGTTGGGGTGACTTAAAATATAAATAAATAAATAAATGAAAAAAGAACAAGTCCAATATATTAAGCAGGGGTCATAAATCACCAAAAGGCTTTCCACGGTCGAAGAGGCTGCCGTAAACAAATCTTAGTGGTCCGGATAATCGCAAATTTCATTTCGTCCCCTTTCATCGTACGCCCCCACTCTCAGTCTCGTGCCGAATATACGTTTGTACAACTTAAAATATGGGGAAAAACCTCTGCAATTAATTCTTATCGAATGTTTTCCACGAAGATTGAGAAAAATCGGACGTATCGTCTTGTTTTGCATGTGAAATGTTCAGGAGAAGCACTGATTCATCGTTAATCATTGCGTAATATAAGCATATGAACATAGTTTCTCAGAACTGCATACATACAATGTATATGAGATATTTCTGGAAGTAGTTCAAAAACATGCTATATCTTTTCCACAGTTGAATCAATTGCTATATGATTTGTTATACAATTTATTTTTGATTCTTAAATGCTGAATAATAATTCATAAATTTTGTACACAATACATGTTACATATCGATGGCTTGGTGCACAGATATTGTATGTATGTCCATTTTTGAATTCTATGTTTGTATTTCATTTTAAGTTTGTGGATGCTGGAATAATTCAGATTTTACCTTTCAAGGTTATTTATGTAATAATACAAAAATTAACTTCAAAGAAAAACCCTGATTTTTCCAGCATCTAGAAACTTGAATTTCAATAAAAATTCAAAAATGGACATACAATACCTGTGCACCAAGCCAACGAGATATCTATTTTAATAGCTACTGATAATTTTCTATTTTACAATAAAAAAAATATAGTATTATATTATTTTAATGTTAATGTACAGCATAATATGATAGGATTTTATTAAGAATACAATGTATTAAATAATTATTTATACACAAAAGTCTGATACCTAAATTATATTAAAATATTGACAGAGAAGAAAAACCTGTTGATTTTCATACAAGTTTAAATGTAAATAAATTTAAAAGATTTAACACAATTAACTTAAAAGTAGGCTTATTTTTTAACTTATTCTTAATGATTAAATTTTACTAAGATTTATTTTAAAATACATACATGTGTACTAATATATGTAATATGTAACATCAAAATTGTGCACCTCATTTTAAGCTCAATACATACATATATGCTATATAAGCTGATTATATACTTTATATTTATAAATTTGTAAATTATTTGTCTTTCATTATGAAGAAATAATCGCAAAATTTAAAATTATTCAATATTGAACAGTATTTGGCATTAGTTTTATGCTTTTATATACTTTGGAAAACGCCAGGTATATCTGTTAATCTGTTTTAAGATTAAACAAGAATGGAAGTTGAAAGCATTTAAAATTTTCAATATGTTGAATTGTGCAAGAAATAATTGGATTACTCATAGGAAGCTTTAAAAGCTTTAGAACAAACAACCCGAGAGATGAAAATAATTTCTAAATATTGCTCATATACGAAGTAAAACCATCGTAAATATTATGGTTAGTATACATTCCAGTTTCGTAACGGTTAGCTTTCGTTTTCTTTAGCTGAAATTTATTATGAGAAAATATGGTTGTGTGAGAAAGGAAAGAAAAAGGAATTGAAAAAATGCACTCCACGTACAATTCACTGCTAGGGTTATTTTAGGATACGACTTTCCCTCAACAGTAAAACCAACAGAGGCAGTAGCGAAGCTCTCAATCAGAAACGGAGAAAGTTCTCAGGAGAAAAGTCGAGATTACTATAAATTTATGTGCTCAATCGGATTGCAGGGAATTCGCACAGACAATATTTTCACAGAAATTTGTACGAACATTCGAACCGCACAAACACCCTCAGCTACATATATTGAAATACATTAATTGAATAACGTATAATTAAAATTAACTTTGACTGGGATTTTTTCTCGGATTTCGAGATCTGATACTGGAGTTAAATCTTCAAAGTCGCAAAGGTCTCAAAGCTCGTTATAAGCTTGCGGTGTAATTTAAAATAGAGGTCTCTCTCTCTCTCTCCCTCTGTATCTCTGATAAAATTCGGATTAGTTTCGTGTTTAAAATGGTAATTATAACTTTTTTCCTTGACCTCTTTGTTTCTGAGATGGAAAGTGGTGGGGAGGGGGGGTTTCCCGCTAAGGATAATAAAGTACGTGATACGCACGAAAAGCCCTCAGTTTTCTCAGATATGTAAATGAGGCTTTTTTGCGAATGTTTTTCGCACTGGCCGAAAAGTGTAATTTATCCAAACCGACCCCCTTTGCCCCCTGCCGTATTTTTTCCTATCCCTAGCTTTGTTTTGTAGACGAAGAGCTTTTCGACGACAATTATCTTGATTAACGGACTTGTCTCTGACATAAAGTCACTGATATTCACTTCACGTAGTGAACGAAACCTATTTTTTACCATTTGACGTTTAAATTGTCTAGTTTAGTGATAAAAAACAATCAAGCTTTGATAAAAGAAAACTTTATAATATATGTAAATAGTACAAATCATTTTAAAAACTATGCAATTTTTATATACCTTGTTTCTAATCAAATTGCTTGGCATTGCTGGGTCTCGTTTAATTTGAAAAAATAGATAAATGAACTTTTTCCAAAAATATTGGAGCTAATTAGACTACCATAAGTCATTATACTAAATTTTTTTTTTTACAATTATAAATTTTATCTACAAAGTAGATAAGGAAACAAATAAACATTAGCCTTTGTATCTATGTACGTATGTATATGTTCATATGTATATACCTATATAATATGTAGTAGAAGAATTGCAAAATTAGCCGGCGTTTTTCGAGATGGATAAAAGTACTCTTCCGAGTCTAAATTAGAGTATATTGACATGATAAATAAATAATAAAGTAAATTAAAAATGTAGATTTACTTATTGGATATACATAGGTAAACTGCCCGGCATCGCTCAAGACTAAAGAAACCTTTCAATTTTTTATTACTTAAGATTGAATGATAAGGTATTTGGTAGTCCTAAATTATTATAAAGCATAGGTATTCATAGCGAAAAAAAACATTATACTTTATAAAGTAGAAGAAAAAGATTTTATTTGATATTCTTATGTACATATTTACATACATATATAGGCATTATACTATTGCAATATTTCAATTCTAATACATTCCAATCCATTTTAATACAAGTACGGACATGTACATTGATAATAATAAATCTAATTGGATTTTCATAGTTGTATTAAATCAGCCTGTTCGGAATCGGAAACCCCGATTAGCAGCCTCTGTAAGGGTTAATTACGATAATAAATTTTTAAAGCGAGGGTAAAAATTTATTAAAAAGCCTCCCCGAAGGCGAAAAATACTGCCCGTTTAATTGGAGCTTTTGCGCGACTTTTGATATTAAATTCGTACTACGCATTCATATAACTTCGCAATACATATATTAAACAATAATTTACACGAGAGTTGTAAAATTTGACCGAGTGAAAAATTGCACGACTAAACGGAAAATCGGACGCGGATCCGGAAAATTAAAACGCGAAAAGGAAAACTTCTTCGTTGCGAATTAAATGGCGCGCGATGCTTTATTGCAAAATGACGCGTGCTTTACGACTATTCATTATACATATATTACATGTATAAAAATTTGACTATTTTATACTTTATTGTATTCAATTTGTTTTTTATTTATTTCTGTTTATTTTTTTTCCCTCCCCTCAGGAGAGATAAGTCTATTTTTTCGTTTGGGGTCGCATAACGATGTTCGCATGGCAATAAAATTGTCGATAAAACGCTTCTCCTTCCATTGTCGCACAAAATGTATTTTACGATTTGTACATTTGAAAGTCACTTCTTTTAGAGTTACCTCGTAAACATTTATCGGTCAAGTTTAAGATTTATTTATTTTACTACCCTTTTTCATATCCCCCAAAGACCCAATGCAACGTTGAAGTGTGTAAAGAGTAAAAGTTAATCAATCAATCATACAAAATTGTTAACTACATAGACTTACTTTATATCGTTCATATTGTTTACTATATTTTGAACTATTTTATAATTAAAATATATACATATATTTTATTTTACATAGATATAAACAAGGAAGGCCTAACAGGTAAACCCCAATGCGCCTTCCTAGACAATTAATTACAAATATTGCAGCTTTTTTATTACACAAATCGCTGTATTTCTAGAAACATACAAAAAGCACACGTAATTAACAATTAATTAAATAATGAATTAATCCATAGAGACATCCAAAGATTTAGGCTTATATATATATCAATTTTTATATATTGTACATCAATCAAATTCATATATTTGTGACATAGCAGATGGAATGGTTTTTGCCAATTTGATGGAGGAACCGTTTCAACAATGAAATCAGATGAATTTGGCAAAATCTGATATGAAAAGATCGATTTGGAGTCACACATATCTGACCACTAGAATTAAATATTAACCCGGTAACCTCTTGGTGCTATTATAAGCCATACCGCTGGCTGATAATATATTATAAATCTATACTTAACGATAAACAACACTGAGCAACAAAAAATCACGATTTTAAGTTACCAGAGCGGAGACTAATCAACCTTTATTAAGTTTGACTCACTAAATTCGAATATGATAATGATTTTTGTTGGTTCGCGATCGTTTACGAGATATGAGCGTTTTAAAAAATGTACACCTCACAGAGTACAGCGGTCAGACTACATGCCATCTCGCTTGCACCAACGCTATCAGAGTCACAAATGTGTACACAACGACCAATTCTTTCTAACGCAATTACCGCTCGAGTTAGTACGTTTAGATAATAAAAAAATATTGAGATAGATAACCAATCCTTATAAACGTACGTAATCTCACTGAAGAGACTTTTAGGAATGAAATGTCAGATCTGACATATTTGGCCAAAAATCCAAAAATGGCCAAAAATGACATGAAGCTAGACGCCAAATTTGAAATTTATATATACATTTGAGAGTTAAAACTATAAATATTTAAATATTAGAGATAACGAGAACCTATTGAGCAAATTTTATAAAATAAAGAGTGAATTATAGGCGTTTAAACAATTAAAATCTGATATGGCCTGAAAAGGTTGAAGATAGACTATGGTAGCTTGCCGTCACCGTCATAGACGTCACCGTACCCAAGATTATGGATATTTGGTACGCATTGTATACGATATTTTATCTCCAACGTAATGGCAGACGATACATTAACGTATATTGATGACCAAAATGAGCAATATGGCAAAGTATGAAAACGATCGGATAAGAGATAAGAGATATAAAAATTACCACTAACACGAAAACCATGTGAAATGCAAAGGAGGTATGTAAAAATTGAGCATTTTTTTAAACGCTCATATCTCGTAAAGGATCGCAAACCAACAAAAATCATTATCAATTAGAATTCAGTGGTTTAAACTTAGTACAGATTGATAAGTCTCCGCTCTGGTAATTTTTTTTATTGCTCAGTGTAATTAAGACATTGGACCAACTATTTTTATATAGCCTATTTTTAAGAGCTCTTGTCCGTATGCATTTACTCTTAATTATGGTACTAATTAAGAGTAAATATAAATTCACGTATCAAACATCCAGCCAATAGCAATCACCTCAGTTGATTCATTTAATGATAATTGACGACTCTGGCACAATATGGTATCACTAATTTAATACCCTGACCACACACACCGTACAGACAGACACACACACACATATCTAACCGTGGATTAATTTGAGTAATAATCCATTGTTGAACGAAATTAACTCGAGTGTGAAACACACTACATTAATATCAAACACGACAATACGTTCCCTTTACCCTTGAGGTGAAACCGCATATAATTTAATCCACACAATAATTATGTATATACACCTTCATGTTACATATGCTATGCCAATTAAGTCACATAATATACGTAAGTATCATACGTAACACATATCTGATTTCAAATAACGCGTAATAGTTTGATCATTTGAGGAATCTCGGAATGGGTATGGCCATAAATATGTATGTACTATATGTAGTGGGTGTACAGCACCTGCTAAATGGGATAATCATTCATTTAGAGGTTGATTTTAATATTTGCCGGTACTAATTTCCAACTGAAAATACATACATATATAATGCAATTGTGTGGAATCCGCATGAAGCAAACTACTCTCTTATGATAGAAAAAGTGCAAAAAGCATTTCTTCGTTTTCTTTATAAGAAAGAGTATGGGTACTACCCATCTCTATCCTACTCCTTTCCTTTTGGGCATGCTTGGGTATAATTTCCTTGAACTTCGGAGAAACTTCTCGTTAATTCGTTTCGTTCTCCAGCTATTGCGTGGTAATACGTCATGCCCGTTGTTGCTGGAACAGTTGGGACTTTATGTCCCTAATAATTATGTACGTGGTAGACATCATCATTTGATGGTTGTACCTGCTGCTCGCACAGTTCTTTTTCGAATGGCTCCTATTCCAAGAGCTATTCGACTTCTCAATGAAATCGTTGCTGCTGTCCCTGAATGTGATATTTTCTACCTTGGGGAGCGTTGATTATCGGATATTATCTTAACATATTTATCTGGTAACCTGCGCTCATCATTACTTTCTTAATTTGAATGTAATGAATGAGTGGAATCTTAATCTACTCTCTTCCATTTGGGCCTCGCTGTGATTTTATTTTTTATTCATATTTTGTTTTATTTTATTTGACTTTTTCTTTCTCCTTTGTACATTTTTATATACTATTTTAATTTTGTTCAGTGTAAACAAAGAATGGGATTTATGGATTTTATTTTTAATTTTTACAGTTTCGTTATTTTTTTTCTCTCTGAATGATGTGTTATTTTCCTTTTGTTACTTTTTTTTATTATTTTATTTTACCATGTTTTCTGCTTTTGCTTTTTTCCTTTATTTACAGTTTACTTGTTTTTATATCATGTTTTTATATATTTTTCAAATGTAGGCCATTGTGGCGCATTAGGTTCTTCCTGTAATGCCACAATGGTCCAAAACTATTAAATAAATAAATATCGAGTGAAATTTTGACAATTTTAAATGGTATATTACGTATATAGATTTCGGGTCTACGTGACGAGCCAGAATGTTAAATTACAGAAAACACAAATATCGGAAGATCTTAAGTCGAAAAATCAAAAAAAAGGGTGCATGGTAAACGGTACATACTCACGTACACACTCACTTAATTTGCGCGAGCAGGGTAAAACAGGAACAAGAGGAACAGGCTTTTCCTCCAGTATTCTACGCGCGCACATTAATACGGGAGGAAAAGCCTGTTCCTCTTGTTCCTGTTGTACCCTGCTCGCGCAAATTAAGTGAGTATGTACCGTTAACCATGCACCCTTTTTTTTATATTTCGACTTAAGATCTTTCGATTTTCGATCTTTGCCTTCCGATATTTGCGTTTTCTGTAATTTAACATTCCGGCTCGTCACGGAGACCGATAGATTTCATACAGAGGATTTGAGGTATTGAATGTTCAGAACTGCGTGATATCTTAACCTTTGAAGTACGGAGCGTCGAGATCATGTTGATGCATGTCGTTATTAAAAAATAACGACATGCATCAACATGCAACCGCACATTCATAGGTAAGGCCAACAGGCGACTGCATGACAACAGCCACGCGCCAAAAGCGACGAATACAATAGCTTACGAAAATATAGCTGTATATTTCTCTCTAATATGCAAGCGAACAGTCAAAAACATGATTTATTGCTACCGCCTTTAAATCATACTTTGGAACGTGGAAATGCATAAATGTATTTTTTTTACGATGTACCCCTTTTCTAAATCATACAAAATCTATTCAAATAAATTTCTTGTAGCTTTTAAATCCACATAGTTATTACGAAAAACGTAAAAATTGGGGCACTTGCATATCCCAATTTGGTGAGGGAGGGTTAAACACTGTATAGCAGGGGTTCCCAACCTTATTGTGGTGTGAAAATAGTGGTTGGTGTTATATAGACAGCAGAATGGCTCGGTGGTTGCGGTTATGTTAAGCACCGAGAGGTTACCGGGTTCGATCCCGTGCTAATATTTAATACTGCATCTTCATTCACGGTGACGTCTATTGTCCACACTGTTCTGATCATTTTTTTCCTTTTCAACCCCCTCTCGCTATGCAGATTGAGCACTTTGCCACACTCATGATCAAAGTTAACGGAGAGAATTGGTGATTTCTTAATACGGTTTTTTTTTTGACGATAAAAGTAATTTTCAACATCATGTTATGGATAGCAAAACTTACAGTAATATTATAATGTAATAATATTATATAGTTATATTAGATACAATTTTTAAAAATATATTAATTATTTTACATCCTTTCAATGTTACAACACATTGCACGAATGCGTTGTAACATTGAATAATTTTTTTTATCTCTATACTAGAGTGGAAAAGCAATATCTAAATTTTATATTAATTTAAACAATATCTAAATTGACATTCAGCAGTGGCTGAGTTTATGATAAGCACAGAAAGGTTGCCAGGTTCGATCCCGTGAGCTGACCTTCATTGAAAATAATTTATTACGAGTATAATCTTTAATGATATTTGTGACTCCAGGTCAATCGTTTTCTATCAAAGTTTGCAAAATTATCCGATTTCATTGCTGAAACGGTTCCTCCATCAAATTGGCAAAAACCATCTTATCTGCTATGTCACAAATATCTGAATTTGATTCATGTACAATATTTAAAAATTTATATACATGCCTAAATCTGTAGATGTTTCTATGGATTAATTATTTATTTAATTAATTGTTAATCTCGTGTCCTTCAGCCTTAGAGTTTGCCAATTAATCTGATTTCATTGCTGAAACGGTTCCTTCATCAAATTAGCTAAAAACCATCCTACCCAATATACGTCTTATTTAATTTATTATTTATAATAATAATAACATTAAAATTAACAGTGTGACCTGACAGGTTGCCCTAAAGCGTCACACCAGTTTTACAAAACAAAAGAAAGAATTCCAATCATTCATCTCATTCAAATAGTCCAGTGTCTCAAGAAACTAACCAGCTCATCAACATGACAATTGAACAGGTTCAAATGCTCATCAATCACATTAAGGAACCGATATTTATATTTGAATATGATTAATGTACAGTAAAATTTATGTACAAGTTTAAATCCACAAATGTCTCGTTAATATCGAGTTTTCCTGGTATATACATATGTACATATGTTATATAAATAAAATAAAAATAAGAACAAATAAATAAATATCTACCTAGCTCAAGAAATAAATCAGGAATTTTACACAGCATCAACTAACAAGCTTATAAATAAACATCACCAATCCCATCTGCTGCCACCAGTTTATCACTCGTCCATACTTCTTATCGTATGCTCCACGTCGAATCTCTTTTCATATTCCACAGAATATACCTACACTTTATTATATTTTGCGGTCGGTCAAAAAAAAAAATAGCTTCATCCAAGCGTTATTTATTTAAAATTATGTAAATGAAACATGTTTGGCGATCCGTGTCGTAAATGTTATTCGGCGTCGGGTTATGTCACTTTATCGTGTACCCGTCGTGATTAATGACTGATGGGGCCCATCAGCGGTTTTCCTGTTTCGCCCCCCGTTTAATGGGGCCTCGCGTCCAACTTTTCCGCCGAATTGGCGTTCTCCGTTGGAAAATCCATTAGTGGGTGGAAAACCTCATATCTAAAGGTCCTCCTTCCTACAGAGAAATGCGAAACCGATCCAAACGATCGATGGCATGGAAAGCGTCAATTTTTATATCGCGAATATAACGAGCGATACGACGGTTATGTTGGAAGTTTTTATTTAAATAAAACACGCATTTTATGAGGGAACATCGAAAATCTTTAATGGTTCAAGATAAATTTGATTTATGACAATTATATTATACTTTATCGACTATCGAACTACCACAGTTTTGATTATCTAAATTCACTCCGGCAATGTTTATTTTATTTTATTTTTATTTTTCAATTAATCATGCACACTCGCCTAACAGATTGCTCCAAAGCGGCGAGTGTGCTAAACAGATTAAGACTCGAGAAATTATATTTTGCATATATTAAATACATATTTATTACATACATACACATGTAAATCGAAACAATACCGGATATGTATGGTCAGACATTACAAACATCGTATAAAATACGATCAATAGCATTTTTAATATAGCAATACGATTTTACACTAAATAAATATCCACAGAGACATCTATGGAGAGAAATCTGGCGAAACCTGAGATACTCAAGGAAAACTCAAGGATTGCAATAGAAAATTGGAAAGGAAAAGCCAATTTTACAGAAACCGTTTCAATGGAAATCAGAAAAATTGGCAAATTCTGATAAGAAACGACCGACCTCGACAAAACAACGAGACTGACACCTTGCACTAAAGAATACAGCACTGGACCACGCTACTGGTTTTTCTTGATCAGATGTCGATCAGTAGTTAGAATGTTATACTTTCGATTGTGTGGCCACGGGTTCTATCCCTGGCTTTATTGCTGGCCTGACCTTGGATATATCAATATGTGACTCCAAGGTCGATCGTTTCCTTTTAGAGTTTGTCAATTTATCTGATTTTATTGGAAACGGTTCCAAAAAATTGCCAATCCTGACCTATTGCTCGCAAAATTTGAGTTTGCATCAAATTGAGTTTGCAAAATCTCACAGTACCACCAATTAATTGTGAAATTTTGGTGTTTTTACTAAATATATTTAAAAAGACTTTGTACTGAGGTATGTTTGACTCAAAATGTTTTATATTATATGAGCTATCAACCTTTCAAGGCTTTGCACTTAGTTTCATAACACCATGTATTTTAATTTATACTACATACATATGTATAATATCATCATCATCATCATTTACAGCCATTCGCCATCCACTGCTGGATGAAGGCCTCTCCAACACGCTTCCACTCGTCTCTGTTTTGCGCAACACTCATCCATCTCATTCCGCACATTTTCCTAATTTCGTTCACCCATCTTCCTTGCGGTCTTCCTTTTACTCTTTTGCCTTCTCTCGGGTACCATTCAAGCACTTCTTTTGTCCACCTGTCGTCCATCCTCCTAGCTACGTGACCCGCCCATTGCCATTTCAATCTCTTCACTCTATTCACTATGTCCACTACCCTTGTCATATTTCTCACCCACGTGTTCCGCTTCCTGTCTTTCCTCGTTATGCCAAGCATACAGCGTTCCATACTTCTTTGAGTGCATTGGATTTTATTTTGCATCTTGGCGTTCAGTGTCCAAGTTTCACATCCATACGTCATCACTGGCAAAACGCATTGATCAAAGATCCTTTTCTTCAGGCAGAGTGGCATTTTTGATTTAAAAACAGCATTCATCCGTCCAAATGCACTCCACCCTAATTTCATACGTCTCTTTATCTCTTCATTTTTACTACCAGACATGTCAATTATTTGACCTAAGTATAAATAACTATTTACTACTTCTACTGGTTTATCATCTAAGGGGATGCTATCAGGCATGCAATAACTATTGAACATTAGTTTAGTCTTATCTACGTTAATTTTTAATCCTACTTTTCTACTTTCCCTGTCCAGCTGTGTTAGTCTGATAAGTAGGTCAGCTGAATCACGAGCTACTAAAACTATATCGTCTGCGAACCGAAGGTGACTCAAAAAGCGACCATTGATGCTTACTCCGGCTGTATCCCAATCCAATTTCCTGAAAACTCCCTCAAGCACCGCATTGAATAACTTGGGCGAGATTGTATCTCCTTGTCTTACTCCTTTTCCTATGCTAAATCTATCTGTACCTGAAAAAATTTTAACCGAAGCTGTGGCATTCTTATATATTGCAGCTAACAGTCCCACATAGGGTTCCGGCACTCCCTGTGTTTTTAGAGCGTTAAGTACTGCATTATGACTAACTGTATCGAAGGCTTTCTCATAATCGACGAAACCTAGGCACAATGGCCGTTGATATTCGTTGGCGCGCTCGATTAGTTCGCCAACTACTTGGAGGTGGTCCATTGTGCTGAAATTTGCCCTAAACCCTGCCTGCTCTATAGGTTGGTTCTCGTCGAGGATATTCTTCAGCCTTTCTGTAATAACCTTCGTGAAGAGCTTGTAGACCGCTGAAAGTAGACTAATGGGTCGGTAGTTCTTGATATCGCTTTTGTCGCCTTTTTTGTGTATTAAAATGATAGTTGCGTTATTCCATCCTTCTGGTATAGCTTGGTTCTGGATGCATTTGCTGAAAAGCCTAGCTAAGATATTAATTAGGGGGGGGCCGCCACATTTTAGTAAGTCAATGGGAATATTATCTTCCCCTGGGGTTTTACCATTCTTTGCAGTTTTTAGCGCGGCCTCTACTTCGCTAGGCAATACTGCAGGAACCCTTTGGCCGTGTGTCGATTCCAGAGTGGGGAATTGGCCGTTGTCGTTCTCTTATAGTTTTGCATAGAACGTGTAAACTCTGTCTATGATTTCTTCTCTATTCCTAATTATTACTCCGCTCTCTGATCTGATTGCGATCATTTGGTTTTTGCCTAAGAAAAGATCCTGTTTGCACTTTTTCAGGCTGCGGTTATTCTTAATGGTATTTTCTATTAGCTTGCTATTAAAATCCCTGACATCCCTGACTATTCTCTTCTTAATTTCCTTATTTACTAGATTGTATTCTTGCTTATTATTATCCCTATCTAAATTCCTTTTATGCTTAATTAGGTTTTTTGTTTCCGCTGAAATTTTGCTTAATTTAATCTGTTTCCTGAATCCACCTAATTTCTTACCTGTTGAGGTTAGAACCGAACTAATTACAGTGTTCAATTCCTCGTTGGAAATGTATAATATATGTTTCCTTAAATAAATTAAATTAAGCATTATATAACAACTAAACCTTATATAATAAATTTATTTTGCTGTGTAAGTTATTTATTTTCTTATAGAGTTCTTAACTTTTTCATTCATATAAACATTTTAACCAAATAAAAAAAATGTTGAAGCCTGTCCAGGTTTTCGATTCGCATTCGCCTGAAAAAACTTCAGCTCGTATGATATTTTATATAATACCACACGAACGTGTCCAGAGTTTCTTTTAAACTTCACAATACCGTTTATAGTTCTTTTTGAAACTTTGCAAAAGCTTAAATGTTTACATCGACGCCGAGATAAAATACGAATACGTAAAGTGAAACACTAAACTTCGCACTGAAAACGGGCACAGAAACGATTGAAGAAAATCTCTGAAATACAACTCTCACAATATAAAAGTCCCAAAAAAATGAAGGGTGGCATAGCTTCCCCTAACACATTTGAAAACATTGAATTTTCATTCCATCAAAGGATAAGGGATCATAATACCTACATACATATGTATATGTAAGATTGGATGTTATTTTGGCTAAATTGTAGATTTATCATCTTTGCGCTTAAACTTGGAATATTTTGCTTAAAATTTATTCTAGGAAATATTCTTGAATATCAGAATACCCATTACTCAATTTTTTTACGCAAAATTACATATCTATTTTATGTCAGGCTGAAACTCACCCCAGGAGTGTATTTTAATAGCTAATGATCTACTGATAATTTTCTATTTTACAATTTTAATTTAATTTTGTTAGTAATCAAAATAATAAATGTACAGCATAATAGGAAAAAAAGCTTAAAAACCTATTTACAATTCTTATAAATGCTCATAATACATCTAATACATAATAATAATTAAAGAAGTCGACGATCTAAAGCAGATTGTATTTAGGTAATCTGTGTTTATACCTGAAGAGTATAGATATTTTGTTGTAATCACCGAGACTCTTCACAAGTGTATGGTTATTAGAGATTCTGTCATATAATCTTACTGGTTAGTTTGTTAGTAATGTCTGTAACTAACGGAATATTATTTATGGCATGCAGTTTTTTCACGTTTGTATATATGGGTGTGTTATAAATTATTCTTATGGATTTATTTTGTATTGGATTTATATGGTAATATGAGCGCGCGATATAATTTTATTTTATTTTAAGTTGATAAAGAACCATGGTGATTAAATTTTGGGTATATTGAGGATATATCCCGCATCGCCTTGCATTTCGCTGCCTAAATTTAAAAGTTGGATAGCTCTTGGAATAGGAGCCATTCGAATTTATTTATTTCATTTTTATAAGACAATCAAATGATTTGCGCCACCCAACATACATAAACATAAATATGTATAACAAAGTGTTAACATTGATCGAATCACTAAACGAACACCACATTACCATACAAGTCAAAGGCACGTGACTTGATCGTGACACGTGGATTGCTCAACCGATTTAACCGCTTTGTTTTTCGAGGACACCACAGTTTTCCAAACCTTAATTTGAAACTACACGATTTCAACACCGACTTCGAAGGGCCACTTTGACCGGCAGAAGTTTGAGAGCCTCGTTTAGTCGTCGGCGTTAAACGGATGATGATGGCCCCGAGCGGCTAATCGCCAGCCATAACCGAACGATATCTCCTATCTCTCTATGTTCCTATGTATATGCAGGGGCCGATCCCAAATTGAGCCGACAGTCCCACTAAACACTGACCGGTCATCCACTTTATGGTCTGACGGCCACTTTATATACGAGCACTATAAAAACTTTACCAATCGCCAACAATGGCCATTGCCGTTCGGCATACTTTGATAAATTTTTCTATCCCTCCTCCTCATCAGCCTAAGTTATTATATACATACATACATATATACGCTTAGTGAAATGTTGACATAGAACTACATACATATATTCATAATCATTTTTCATTGATTAATTCAATTTTATTTCATTTCAATCGAACATGTACACTCGCCTTTACAGATCACCTCCAAAGCGATGATGTTTGTATGAATTCGAATTTTATACAATGCGAATTCATACAAACATCATCTATAGTGACATCTATGGTTAAATTTTTGCAGCATTTTATTATAGAAATAGGCGAACCTCAAGACGCTGAATAACTTGAGATTTGCAAGAGAGGTTAGAAAGGAGATGCCAATTTACAGGAACCGTTTCAAAGAAAATCAGAAAAAATTGTGAATTCTGATAGGAAACGATCGACCTGGAGTTACAAACTAAGATCTGGACAACAGCTACTAGTGGGAATCGAACCGTAACCACTCCGCTTGAAAACATAATATGCTTAGCACTAGTCCACGCTGCTAGCTGCTGGTAATTTTTTTTTTTTACTGAGATATATACCAGGAAGGCTTTACAGGAAGACCCCAATGCGCCTTCCTTGACAATTTACTATAGAAATTGGCGAACCTCAAGACGCTGAATAACTTGAAATTTGCAAGATAAATTAGAAAGGAGATGCCAATTTACAAGAACCGTTTAAATGAAAATCAGAAAATTTGGCAAATTCTGATAGGAAACAATGGACCAAAGTCACAAACCAAGCTCTGGCCAGCAGCTACATACTAGTGGGAATCGAACCGTTATCACCCTGTTCGATAGTTTAATTTATTTATTTTATTCTAAACAGACCATTGTGGCATAACAGGAATTCCTAAAGCGCCACAATGGTCAAAAAATATAACACAAAAAAAAAAACAAAATAACAATTAAACATAAACATAAATACATCCATACATAAACATAAAAAATAGCATTTAATAATAACAGATAAAGTAAAAATATCAAATAAAATATAGCATAAGGAATGCCTTGCACCTACAGCCAGTTTCAATAAATATGTAAGAAACAACTACAAATACAAAACATCCCTGTAAGGCCCAAATGGAAGAGAGTTAATCAAAATTTCACTCATAAATCACAATCAATCATGAAAACAATGATGAGCGCAGACTACCAGATAAATGGGTTAGAGTAATTTCCGACAATTTACGCTCACTAAGGTGGAAAATATCACATTCAGTCTCGGCAGCAACTATTTCATTAAGAAGTCGAATAGCTCTTGGAATATAATATGATAACCACTAGTATAAGATAAGCATCATTCTTGCTTTACGATTTTCCGTCTAGTTTACATAGATGCATTTTTATGTTAAAAATTAATATACGTAAATCATTAATATTAATCAAAAGTACTATATTTGACACAATTGTTACATTTTATATCATAAATTTCATATGCAAGGGCACTTACTACACTTTGAGGCCATTCTCGGGATGAGAGCGGCCTCCCTACGTTATCGTGTTAAATCACAAACCAAGGTCTGGCCAACATCTACTAGTGGAAATCGAACCGTGACCACTCCTCTTGAAAACATAATATGAATACCACTAGTCCACGCTGCTGGCTGCTGGTAATATAATATTACGAAAATATTTTCAATTAAACTGGATCTCCGATTCGTCTATTTAATTTTTATCAAGTCTTTCAGCGTCGAGCTTCGGATATGAATAATTAAATTACAAAAAATTCACACGAATAGCAACGCGTGGTGTAATTTGATAAGTGCTATTATAGGCGGTGAAATTAATATGAATAAATTGATTCGTATGTCACGCACATATGCGTGACACGTTTCTTAATACGACATTATGTAGTTCAATAGCCGAAATCCCAATTTGCCGGCGATATAATGTACGGTTTTAATTTCAGTGATTGCGAGCTGAATTAAAATGATACAAGTTATTTGATTGAAAAAATATACCCTTTATTATAGATTAATAAAAAAAATTTGTTTAATATAAATCCAATAATTTTTTTTTTTAGATTTTACTCACGTGTAGTTTTGTCAATTGATCATCTCAAATCTGAAAATTTCGTCAGTTGATTTTAATTGTGCTTTAACTTTTTTATACATATGTATGTATGTATACTAGCTGAACCCGGCATGCATTTCAATGCCAAAATAAGGCATACAATTCCCGTTCCCGTTTCCGTTCCCGTTTTCGATCCGATGCATACATACATACATATGTATGTATATAGATTTTACAAAATTGACTACGGAAGGCTTCTATGATTTTGGCTACATATATTTTGGCTGACGGAATATTGACCGAACGGATACTAGGCCGATGGACATTTAGCCGAATGAAGTTTTTAATTGTTTAAATTTATCAAAAATATTAAATTTTAATGAGGTCGATGTGATTTCTGAATAATGTATCTGTTTTCAGTGAGTTTCAAGTAATTTGGATAAACAATCGGCCAAATATCCGTTCGGTCCGAAAAAAAATTTTTTCCCTGACTTAGACCACTTTTACTTTCCCTGACTGACTTGTATGACCACATGTACATGTAAATTAAATCAAATCAAAATTTTCATTCCGAATAAAAGTATACCCGTCACATTCGGATAAAAAACTTTTTCCAAAAATTCTCTTCCTCAATCCCTTTTTAACTTCAATCAAACTTTCTTCACGTATCTTTACTTTTTTTTTATATTCTCCTAGTTTCACATCGAAAAAACATAGATAAAGTAAAAATATATCATATATATTTCGTCCTAGATACATACATACATACATACATATGTACATAAATTGCGTAATACTTAAATACTTAGCGATCGCAAAACGTGCTCCTGAATATCATTAAAACCCATAAGATTATAAAACATCATAATGTATTCTGTACACGAAAATACACATACATACATACACACATACATATGTACGTCGAAATTGGGCGTAAAATTCCGTTAGCATAAATCCAGTCTATCGTTCATTTCGAACCTTTTAACTCCCATTTCCTCGGCTCGTACGTCCGGAAAATGGACGTGCACATTTTCCTCGTTCCCCTTTTCACTTAATTTATCGGCTAAGGCCGTGTTCTTGTACACGTCCGACTCGATCTTCATCCAGATTACCGCAAGCCTCTTCGAAGACAGATGTCGAGCTCGAACCGAGCACTCTATCAACGGACTTGATCCTTTCTCTCTCTCAGATACCGACTATCAGTTTTAAAATATCAAATCGATCCACTGGTGACATCCAATTCCACTAACAACGGGTTCCCAAACAAAAAAATCGTCTTATCCCTGGCGACATGGTTCTTCCGGATGGTGCTTGATGGGATTAGAATCGGGTCTAATTAATTTAAAAAATATATTATAATCAATCAATCATGCACACTCATCTACCAGATTGCTCCAACGCGACGATTACGCTATGCAGATTTATAATTAATTATTTTATATACGGGTATACATCCATTTATTTACATTAAACACGACATATATGGTCAAACATTGCAAGTATTATACAAGATAAATAAAAACATCGATTAACATCCACAGAGACATCTGTTGACAACTTTGCAGCATTTACAGAAATCAGTGAAAATGGAGATGCTGAATAACTCGATTTTTTATCTCGAAGAGATAGTACAGGGTTGACGATTTGTTGGAACCGTTTCAATAAAAATCAGATAAATTGGCAAACTATGATAGAAAATGATCAACATTGAAGTCACTTATGTATATCAGGCCTGGCTAGCAGCACACACCAGGCATAGAGCCTGTCACTAGTGTTGTAAGTCAAGAATTTTCTTTTTTCTTGGTTATAGAACATCTCTAGATGTTTATTGGCTTTTTAGATGATTCTAGGATATTTTCAGAACCTAATAGGAGTATTAGGACTTTCTAGAATGTCTGAGAGCATTTTGAATGACATTTTTTCTTTCTGACGACACTGAATTTTCATTCTGACGACACTGAGACACTATTACCATGAACGTTTTCCGCAAAATTCTCACCGGAATTGCAATGCTTATTTACTCTAGAAGCAATAAATTGTACATATTTTTATTGCTTTGGTGAATGTATTCCAATTAAATTGTTCCAACTTACTGATTTAATCATTCTTTTAAACTTAAACACAGATTTTGTATGAGTTTGGGTATTTTAATTGTTATTTCACATCAGTGCGTACTTTTAAAACACATTACATAATATGAAATCGTAAATTTATTTAGTTTAGAAACGATCAAAATTGGTAAATAAACAATGCGAGTTACCACTAACACTAAAATATTTAAATTTGAGTTGGTTTTTTTTTGCTTCGAGATCTATAAATAAGTTGCTTTGAGTTTTTTGCTCTGTACATATGAAAATTAAAATATTAAAAATTATTATTAATTAGGTTTTTGCATTAGTTAATTCATTTTATTCGTGTCTTCCCTCATCTTACCGTTCACATGAATTTATTGATTTTTTAAATTTGCAACGTAATAGTATAAAAGCCTTCTAGATGTTCTTAAAAAGAATATTCTCGAAAATTCTCGGTTTGGAGAATATTATCCTAAAGATTATTACCGAGAATTTTACAAAACTACCCGTAACCATACAGTTGAAAGCATTAAATGCTGACTATTGATCTATACTACTGGTTATGGCTATGGTAGAAGTAGTTTCCGGGTTAAAAAAGTGCTATAGAACTCTAAAATGAGAGAGAGTGTAAAATTAGCACTTATTACTGTTCAACAATGTTACCTGTGAATCTAAAAAGGGAAGGAGAGAGAGGCAAAAAGGCGCATTTGATAGCCATTGGTCATCTTGTCTATCTGACAAACGATTCCAATGAAATTTTGATGTTTTCGTTAATGATTAAATTCCTCTGCGGCTATTTTTAATACCCAGTGTCCTTTCTGGCCAATTATAAACAACAATAAACAATTTATTGAGCAATTTTATAGAGCATCGTAGATACCGGTCTCCGTGACAAGCCTGTAGTAGAGACATGAGGTAAAACCGTGAGGTAGACCCCGTAGAGACATATTTAGAAAAAATTGATAAAATTTTTTGCAGCACTAAATGTACATATAAATCAGCAAATTCGAGATGCCGAAGGCTTAAATTCTGCGAGAAATAGGACAAGGTTGCCAATTTTTTGGAACTATTTCAATGAAAATATGATAAATTGGCAAACTCTGACAGGAAATGATCGAACTGGAGTCAAATATCCAAAGTCTGGCCAGCAGCACCAGGCCAGGGATTGAACCCATTACCACTTAGCTGCGAGTTATGAGACATTGGCTTATTTTAATGAGAGGTAGCCCCCGTATGTTACTAAAATATTAAAGCGATCGGAAGAGTGGGAATGGTTCAAAATCAGCTCACAAAAATTTCTGGGCTGAAAGCACATTCAATGAAACTAATAAAAACCTTGCAATAAGGAAATTGATTATAAAAATGATAATTTTTTCATAATGCGTCCAATAGCAACTATTAATTATGAACAAAGGGTTTCCAGAAACCTTTGGAAACAGCACTAGACCGATCTTGTATTTGTTAGCCGGATTTAAAGTGGTTAGTCGGATTGTATGTATTGAAAATAAAGAAAGTTTCAATTGCGATCGTATTAGCTTAATTCCGTTCGGAACAGATGCTCGACGATCCACTTTAATCGACTCCAATAAAGTGGAAAATTCGAAGTTAATTCCTTCGGAAAATTTCTGTTTTTCTTCTCTCCTGTGGGAGTTGTTTGGCTTCACTTAACGAGTTTGTTGACTTTCGCTCGATTTTTTTCCCTCTTGCTTTTGCGCTCGGTTACTTAAGACACTTTATCAATTCTCATCATCGTTATAGGTTTTTATTACACTTTGTGTGTATTATGATTTATCAACAAGAAGAAAATTAAAAATTACGATTATATACATTTTTTTTTTACATTTAACAACCGACCGAAAAGTTATTTAATGGTAGCGATACGATTTTACGATTATTGCAATACATTTGGCTCTGACTTGTATAAAAAAAATCGGATCTAAATATTTTTCAATACGTTATTACTAAATCCACTCGAGAAAGTTGAATGACCAAATAAAGAATGAAATCAAATGTCAAATTTATATTTAAACGCACTCCTTTTAAAAACTTGGACCTAAATACGATCCTCGAGAAGGTATAGTACACCTGCAGCTCTTGTACTTACTTAAGTCAGATTGTCTACACCTTCAACTACCTCCGCAGGAAAATCTAATATAAACGGATTTGAAACATTGACCTTCTATTTAGCCATTTTTAGGCTACTAAGTCTTTTTTATAACCGACTCATTCGTATGATATGTGTAACTAAGGATCTGTATGATTAAATTTAATATTTCGATAACGATAGAATTGATTTACATTTAACCAGCAGCATGGCTCAGTGGTTGCGTTGATACTAAGCACCGAGAGGTCACCGGGTTCGATCCCGTGAGCTTGTCACGATTGAAAATAATTTATTCTGAGTATAATCTTTAATGCTGTTGGTCAGACTTGGATATCTGTGACTCCAAGCCGATCTTTTCCTATCAGAGTTTGCCAATTTATCTGATTTCATTGTTGAAGCGGTTCCATCCATCCATCAAATTAGCCAAAACCATACTACCCTCTATGTCACCATGATTTCAAAATTTCACTATCTATAACATAGTCTTGCTAATTTTCTTATACATATACACATAGTATTTTTATTATGCTTATATGTCTGGTTACGTTAGAGTATTCTGTAATATCACTATGGCTAATGTGTAAATAAATAAAATAAAATAAATTGTATGCTCGTCTCTTCTATGTATTTACAACCAAAACTACACTACATACGTTTATTCATCTAGTAGCTTTTGGGTACCATTCAAGCATACCTATAAAATCAACCATCTACTGTTTTTTAATGTCTCAATCTTTAATCTTTTTATTCAATCAACAACTACAATCTAAAAATTTAGTTAAGCTTCTATATGATACACATGTATGTATAATATCAATTCTAATTTTTAAAAGTAATTCATATAGATTTTAAAACCATCCCATCCAGATTTCATCTCTCATTCAATTTTGATTTATACATACTACGAGTCAAATATATGAACAACTCTAGACTTTTTATGTAAGCTGGTACAATTCAATTATCAATATTATGCAAAGAAATATATTCATATATACACCATATTAAATAGATATTTTGAAAACTTCATACGACAGAAAATAAGTATATAAAAAGTATCACTAAAAAACTTTCCGTTTTATACTATCGAGTATATGAATATATGCATACTGGAATTTTCAATAATATGAAAGATTTTACGGCTGTAAATTTGATTACGCTTTTACGAACTAACTTTACGCATATATATATATATATATATATATATATATATATATATATATATATATATATATATATATATATATATATATATATAATATATGTATAGTATTATATAGAAGGGTTCAAACTAAAAAGCGATTTCGTACACAACGCCAGTCGTAAACATTTATACGACTTTCAGAGATTTTCAGCAATCGGCTGAAAAACGTCCCGAAACGGCACCGTCCATTTTTCACGTCGATGATTATTTTCATCCGATCGTTTAAATAAAATTCCCATCTTTTAAACACACGTCCATTACTCCAATATGAAAGAGACGTAAACGACCTAAAATTGGATCGCAGTTTCGCACTCACTGGCAGATGCATTTCTTGCACACAAAACGACAGATCAATCCACTCGAAAGCCCACACGTACATATGCTACGATGATTTCATTTTATTTTATTTATATAATATTTGAAATTATCTCATGCTAACGATTGTTTACCACCAGGAAGTTTTGTATGCATAGTTCTATATTGCACATTTACAAATGCATTCTTAAAATGGACAGGTGATTCAATCCCCGATTACGGACAATAAATTGCTCGAATGGTATCGGAGAGAATGTAAAAGGGTACAATAAATAACCAGCAGAATATATGTACATAGTAGTGGTTAGCATATAATGCTTTGAACGAAGTGGTCACGGGTTCAAATCCCACTGGTTTATGCCGGCCAGACCAACAATACAATAATACAAATAATAAAAGCATTTCAACAATGCGAATTCAAACAAACACATCTATGGAGAAATGTTTTGTAGAATTTTATTATAGAAATTGGCGAACATCAAGACGCTGAATAACTTTGGAAAGTAAAAATGACAATTTACAGCAACCGTTTCAATGAAAACCAGAAAAATTGGTTTTGTGACTCCAGGTCCATCATTTCGTATCAGAATTTGCCAATATATCTGCTTTTTATTTGAATGATTCCAACAAATCGGTAACCTTACTTATTTCCTTGCAAAATCTCTAGTTTTCAGCAATTTCGTCGAATTGTATAAAATGCTGCAATTTTACAAATTTTATCATAAATGTCTCTGTGGATGTTAATTGATATGTATTTAGTTATAACTTATAATACTAATAATACTTTTATCAAATGTAAATTTTTTCTGGCCAGGAAGGTGCATTTTGAATTGTTGTTGTTTATTATTATTACGCATGTAACTTTATTTTAATTCATCTATCAATTCCTTTTCCAAAACTACGCGTTGAAATATCAACGGGCACAATTCACAATTCTAATTAATTACGATGGTTTTTTGTCAAACGAAAATCTCTTTCCACCCAACCCTAGACAAATTTTGAAAATCTGAAGATTTTTAGCAACCGGCTCTCTAGAACTAGCTTCGAGCACACCGCTATCTGTAAACGATGATGATGATACCCCTACCAATTTTGTAGTATTAATACAGAAAACAAAATTATTTTCATCAATCTTTGTTAAGACATTTTGAGTGCACAACCTTGATAAACAACAACCAGTAAAACAATTTTAATAACATTCATTATTAACACTACGAGTGAACTAAAAATATATATGAGAGAATATGAGAACCTATAAAGCAAATTTAATAATATATAGAGTGAAAAAAGAAAAAGTTCTATCGGATTTTTCTTATACATTAGACCTGTTTTTGATATTCATATTACTTGTTTTTGTATTAATTTTCTTGTTTATATTTGTTTATATATGCGTTACACGATCTTGTCGCTGCGCTATTTTTGTTTGCACGATTTTGTCGTTGCGCGGTTTCGTCCAAGCCATTTTGTCCCGCGCGGCTTTGTCGGGACACCGAACATAAGTACTAATAATTATATATAAACCTGTATGAAGTAACCTGATTAGGATCTGTCATTTCGGCAGATCTGCGGCACGCGCATACAAATGACATATCAAAATCATTCGACTTTTGGTCGAAACACCACGCTATTTAACATTCATTTTAACAATCATTATATTATATAACCTACGAGTGAAGTAAAAATATATAAGAGAGATCAAGAGTTCCTATAATGCAAATTTAATAAAATATAGAGTGAAAAAATAAAAATTTATAGGCGTTTAAACAATTAAAATTTGGCATAGCGAGAGGGTGGCGTAATGGCAGATTTGATTTCCACATACATATATTGATGACCAAACCGAGCATAATTGACATACCTATTCCAAAAAACTGTCACATAGCCCTATATGCAGATGATACAGCTTGCTTCACAAGTAGCAAAAAACCAGACACTATTCTTAAAAATCTTGAATTTGCAATTAAAACAATGACTGAACACTTCACTAAGTGGAAAATTCAAATTAATCAAACCAAAACAGACGCCATATTCTTTAGTGTTAGAAAGCATAAGCCAAATTCAGATCTGAAAATCCCCTCTGGAGAAAGTCTGAAATGGCAGCCAGTAATAAAATATTTAGGAGTAACGTTTGATAAAAGAATGAGATGGGCACCTCACATTGAGGCAGCGAAATGCAAGGCGATGCGGGGTATATCCTCAATATATCCAATATTTAATCGCCATAGTTCTTTATCAACGCTAAATAAAATAAAATTATATCGCGCGCTCATATTACCATTATTAACCTATGCTTCACCTGTATGGAATAACGCCTCGAATACTAACCTTTCCAAGCTCCAAGTAATACAAAATAAATCCCTAAAAATAATTTATAATACACCCATATATACTAATCTGAAAAAACTGCATGCCATATATAATATTCCGTTTGTTACAGACATTACTAACAAACTAACCAGTAGATTCTATGACAGAATCACTAATAACCATACTAACACACTTGTGAAGAGTCTCGGTGATTACAACAAAATGTCTATACCCTTCAGGTATAACACACAGATTACCTAAACACAATCTGCTTTAGGTCATCGACTTTGGAGAGTCTTTAATCAATATTATGTATTAGATGTATTATGAACATTTATAAGGATTGTAAATAGGTTTTTGAGCTCTTTTTCCTATTATGCTGTAGATTAACATTAGAATAATATAATACTCTGATTACTAACCAAATTAAATCAAATTGTAAAATAGAAAATGATCAGTAGATCAGTAGCTATTAAAATAGATATAAGATATATTGTGAACATAATTTCGTAATAATAAAAAGCATTTAAAAATACAAAAAAAATAAAAAAAAACCGAGCATAATGGCAAAGTTTGAAAACGATCGCATAACAACCCAAATTTCGTCAGACGAAATCAGAAATCAAAATCGAAAGTGAGCTAAGAAGACGCTAGTGATAAATAGTCATCACTGTCATCCTTAGGAGCAAATATATATGATTTTTAGGGCCGGTCCAGACCTGCCACCAGATCGTCATCCGACGCATCAATAAAACAATTTTACACAAACTTTCCGACAAAAACTGACCGTAAAAACACAAGTTGAACAGCATACGTTGAAGTGGGCGACATCTTTCATTTTTTTACGCCTCATCTAGCGGGCGTGTCGGCTGCGAACAAAAACGCCTGTGATGGATCGGACCGTGGGAAAAAAACCCCATCCCAACCACCCCATGGCCTAGGAGAGGTGTCGCCTCAGCCACCAGATCGATGGGGGTATATGCGACAGGACAAAAAGTGTCTGAACTGGAGAGAGAGAGGAGCACTCCGTGTTAAATGTATCGTGACTAATAGACGTGTCAACCGCCGGCTGACGGATTAAACGAATTACCGACCGGTTTCTTGGTGATGTCTACCACCCACCCACCCACCCACCCATCATCCTGCGGGTGCAAGTGCGGAAATATCGGGACGTTAAGGGCACATCGAGGTCCTGAAAGCTTGAGCGATCGCTTAAGCTGATGGAGTGGGACGTCGCTAAGTGTTTCGGGACATATCGTCTGAAACGTACACGCGTTAATAATAAACGCTACAGCTATATCGCATTAGGTGATGAAAATCGGCCTAATTTTAAAACTTCGAACAGGAATATCAGTGTAGGTATGTGTATTGGAAAAACGCAATCGGTTTGAAACAGAGAATATTTCACATGAAAGCTTAAGGTGTCTTATTATTACATTATCTATTTATTATTAAAGAAACTATTACAGTTCCTATTGAAAAAGGAAAATGTCTTTTACATATTTGCTTTGTGAAAATCGTTCGAATCAAAATGTATTCATTTTTTTACAAACCTCTTCTTACTTCAGAAACGATTTGGTCGTGTGACAAAGTTGGGTTCTTGTCCGTTCGTTTTCAAACTTTTCAAACCGCCATTTTGCTCGGTTTGGTCATCAATATATGTTAGTGGAAATGACATCCGCCATTACGATGGTGAAAAATAATCGTAATAGACACGTTTGAAAATACTGCATCTTGTTTCTCCTCAACCAGATTTCTATTAGTTTGGATTTGTTTAAACTAAAATATACTGATCTGGTTGAGGGATTGTTTAAGTTGGGATCGTAACATATTCTATTATTATATTTATGCTCTGGTTAATTTGAATATAGTAAGTAGTTGAGAGCTACCTTGGGTATGTAACTTAATTTTGAATACAAAAAAAAATCCAAAAAAGAAAACAAATTTTTAGTCATGCCAAAATTACCTGTTTTGACATGACATGACATTTTGCGTTAAAATAAGTCATTTTGGCCTCCTTTATAAAGTTTTTAATTTTTTTGGGTTCAAAAAACAGCTCAGGGTAGCTCTCTGGAAATAACGCTTTTCCCATAGCGAGCGAGTTACGACGACAGTTTTCCACAAGGATGAAAAACTAAAATTCTCGTTTTGTACTCCGGCCTAATGTACATATATATATATGTACATAGTTCTACGAAAAATATTACAGAAAAATGCATAATTTTGGATTGAGTAAGTCATCAGATTAATTAATATTGATACAAAGCGTTATATTTGTTCATTTCTACAGTATAAATATGATTGCTATGACTTTTATATACATACATACATATGTACATAAAATGTGTACCTTCATTAATTAATAAACATATGCACGCCTACATGAAAGTTGGTTTTGCAACTTTATAAATCAGCGTTTCAAACTCGAAAGAATCTTCTCGGCAGCTTACATCTACATACTACCAAAGTTTATTACGATCAATATGCAGTAAAAATATGGATACCATATAACTGCATATAATCATTTGTACGGCTGTTTGAGTTCAAGAGTACTCTTTTTTTGAGAAGCGATTTTCCTGTCTTATTTATGTAAGTGTCTACTCGTAGAAAAGGAAGCTTTCTCTGATGATCTTGAACGTATGACTGATTTTTAATAAACGCTTTATTTGGATTTTTCTTGAAGTGTTCCTTTTTCTTCTTTGATAAGATATTTCTGTTATATGTACGTCAGGATGAAGTGGGTCTGAATGAAATTTCACTGTCTTTTAACGACAAGTATGCTGAAAACGCCAGGAAGGACGAGCACAAAAAGAGTGACTCATATAATATTGTTCTGGGGAGAAAATCCTTTTAAACAATTATTTTTAAATTAAAACTATAATATAATGAAAACATAAAAATTTGAATAAATAAAGCACTAAATGACTGTGATAATTTAGAGTCCATGAATTGCTTATCTTCTTGATATCAGGCAAAATATTGGTAAGTTGCATTCTAATATCTAGTATGGCGTCGAGCCTGTTCCTGCACTTTTACATACAAAGAAAATCCCACCTCGCATAAATTGGTTGTAGAAAATGGAAGTGAAACAGTAATAGCATGTTTTGAAAAATTGTGTGACTCTTCTGACGAACTCACACAGAAATCATTTAAAGGATGATCTTTGTATTTTTGTTTCAAATAAGAGTCACCAATTAAATCAATTAGATTTTCATAGTCACTTGCGCTTAAGTCTACTAGTTTAGCTGTCACGGAAAATCGATTCCAATACCAGGAATCGTCCTTACTAGTGTTCGGAAAATATTGCAAACGAGTTGTCTTCAAGTTATGTAGGTGTTCTAAAAATACTTTGGAAACTTCTTCATCTACTTTACAATGTAATTTAAACATCAGTGGAGATTGATCATCACTCGCCTTTCAATATGAAGTAGAAGATCTTTAAATGTGTTGCAATGTACAAAACCTTTCCAAATTGTCACGGAACACCTATTCAGGTTCAGCGGAACACTGGTGTTCCGCGGAACATACTTTGGGAAACCCTGGTCTAGGGCATTAATCTGTCAACATTTATGTAATATGTACATGCAATATATGTACATATTTAGGTATGATCTACATAAGTACGTTCTAGTATAAGATTTTTTTGTGCAAATTAAAGTACTAGAGTTGCTTATTTATAAAGATTCATTTATTTCAGCGTTGTCACTAGGGATTCCAAATAATCTAAAATTTATCACTACCAGTACTACTGAAAAAAATTATAGTACATTATGTATATTTTACTTGTAAATATCATTGCTTATTGCGGGACTTCATACATTTTTCACACAACTTGAACGGTTGGCTAGTTGCTCTATTAATAATATACATATGTATGTACATACATGTGTATATTATATATACACCCTGGTGAATTGTATGCTTTTATACATTACAAATAATATATTCAAATATTAAAGTAAATCATACGAATAGAATTTACCCAAGAATGCCTTGATGAAATGTCAAGATCTGCAAATAGTCAACTACATGTATATGTATACTATACGTACTGACACATCAGACACGTACATATTTAAGCTTTCAAAACACTTCTTTATTTATGGGGCAGGACGATTCTCGCTAACGTTTGCGAGATGTTTTCATTAGCTTTAAACTTATGGCGAGATGGATGGGTTTTGGCGCCTAATTTGTATCGAAAGTGTTTTTGACGTGAATGGAAGAGACGAGTTCATTTCGGCTGGCTGTATTATTCACGGCGAGCCATTACTCACGCCGAGGCGAAGAAAGCACTCATAATCGCGGATGTTTATTTTGCAGAGTGCTCACAATGGGGGTGTAGTTGGGTGGAAGCGAGAGCGTTGGTTATGGGGGGTGGGTGGGTGGGGGGGTTTCTGGGTGGGTTCAAGCCCTGTCTATACATCGTTTAACGTCTCGTTTGATACGCGAATATAAACTAACTCTCGCTCTCACCCTCGGTAGACAATGATCTGGTGTGATACCCACGCAGAGTTCAATATAACCTAGAGATGCTCGTAGCAGTTTGGAACTTGGGTATGAACTTTGCGCCGAAACTATTTCGGTCACGTGAGTGTGAAATAGTTTCGTGAGTATGTGTGAGTATTTTATTTTTAATTTTATTTTGTGAGTATGTTTTTTTGTGTGTATTGCATGGATAATTATGTAAATAGTGTTGACAATAGTTTTAATATTTTATATTATATCAAAGTTTGTTCAATATGTTTAATGTTCAATAGTCATCGCTTGCCTGATAGCATTTAATTAGATGATAAAATATTAGAAGTAGTAAATAATCTAATATATAATTTCGAAAGAGACATTGTATATATGCATATATGTAATATTGGTTGGTTAGTTTGTAAACAACACATTCTATTATTTTTTTTCGATTCATAGTCGCCGATTCGATTTTTTTTCGATTCAAAGGATTCGAAAGCCCCAGAGGCGAAGTCTCCAGAAGGGAAGTCCTCGAGGGCGAAGACCCGAGGGGCGCCGGAGGGGCCGCTGGATTCTGGTATACATATAATTTCGAAAGAGACTTAGTATATATATGTTTGTTTGTTCATAACAGTCAATTGAATACAAAAACAAATGGGTATTCAAATAAATTTATATAAAATAAAACTATTCAAATAAATTTAATAAAATGTTTACTATTAGATTAGTCATGTTTAAGCGGTTTATATTACAAATACCAAGCGAAGCCGGGTAAAACCACTAGTTATTTATATTTATGTAGGTCAATTAATAGACATATCCGGAAGTAAAGAAGAAGAAACAAAGGGACGTATGAAATTAGGGTGGAGTACATTTGGACGAATGGAGTACATTTTTGATTTAAAATGTTATTTTTAAATCAAAAATGCCACTCTGTCTGAAGAAAACGATCTTCAATCAATTTTGGAGATTATTGATATAGGAGTGTGAGTACTTATTTTATTGAAGTTTTAAAATTATTAAAATATATTCGATATACAAAACCGACGTTTTAAAATTAAACTATAAAAACTCATGTTTACAACTAGAATAATAATATGAATTTTATTTAGTTAATCTAATTTATTAATTTCTTTGAATCTAAAAAATTCACTAAGTTTATTATTGAGTTTAGAATTTATTATATTGATTTTAATATTATTTATAGTTATTTATTTTATAAATATTCAAAGTGATTATTATTTTCTCATAATATTTATAGAAATAATGGTTTGTGAGGGAGTTTTAGGGATTTCAATTTTAGTTTTAATAATTCGAGTTTATGGAAATGTGAAACTTGGACATTAACCGCCAAGATGCTACACAAAGTCCAATGCACTCAAATAAGTATGGAACGCTGTATGCTCGGCATAAAAGATAGGAAGCGGAACACGTCGGTGAGAAGTATGACAAGGGTAGTGGACATAGTGGATAGAGCAAAGAGATTGAAATGACAATGGGCGGGCCACGTGGCTAGAAAAATGGACGAAAGATGGATAAAAGTAGTGCTAGAATGGTACCCTAGAGAATGCAAAAGGGTAAAAGGAAGACCGCAAGGAAAATGGGTAGGCGAAATTAGGAAAATGTGTGGGGATGAGAATTGCGCACAACAGAGACGAATGGAAGCGTGTTGGATAGGCCTCCAACCAGCAGTGGATGGTGAGCGGCTGTAGTTGATGATGATGATATTATATCAGATAGCTTTTATGTACCTTTAAGCGACACGAATACTGGAACGTTAGAGGTCAAGCGGAAGTAATTGAATATTCCAAAACAACCCACAGTTGTCGCCACTCACTACCCGTCTAGATTTACTTCCCACGTCAAATAAGGTTGGACGTGGCGAGTAAATATATTATAGTTTATTTAGTTTATATAGTTTATTTTCAAATAAAACTCCCAAACACTCAACCCGTGGGGTTGAGTGTTTGGGAGTACAATATCGCAAACATATGTCTATTAGAAACACCTATCTTATATACTTAAATAGATATTGTTTCAACCCCCGCAAATGATTGTTAAGAAATGTGTCTATTCGAAACAAACGTCTTTATAATTTATTGTCAACGTTATTCTATTTTTACATACCTATTTTATGTTTCACTTACGATTACTATTATTCAAGTAGTGATAATTATCAATCCCACATGGTTCCTTGTTGCGAACGCATTTTTCTTACCAGATTTAAAATTACTATTTCAAATAGATATTGTTTAGCCCCTCGTACACACCTTTGCCACGGTCTTACGACCATTATTTATTGACCTCTCTCTCCTAGCATATTTATTACTTAAACCCTGTAATTCACACAAACGTATATAAAGACTTATGTTTTATTTCATCTTCCCCCAGATTGCTGTTTAAATATATTTGTTTTAAATATAAACTCTAAATATATTCGGATATAGACATGTGTTCAAACTGTTCTCTAATTGGTTCAGAGAACAGTATACAACCACCAGCCCTTTGTTACGACACTTATGTTATCTTTAATTTATACCAGGAAGGTATAACAGGTAACTGTAATGCACCTTCCTGGCCAGAAACATTGTATATTTGATACAAATATTATTAATATTCTAAAAAGTACATAAATACATAACAATTAATATCCACAGAGACATCTACGGTCGAATGTGCAGCATTTTAAACAATTCAGTAAATTCATATCAATAAAAATCCACAGACACATTTATTGTCAAATTTGTAATTTTGCAGCATTTTATACAATTCAGCGAAATTCGAGTTTGCTGAAAACCCTAGATTTTGTGAGAAAATGGGTAAGGTCGTCAATTTGTTGGAAGCGTTTCAAATCAAAATCAGATAAATTGGTAAACTCTGATAGGAAACGATCGACCTGTAGTCACAAATCCAAAGCCGGGCCAGCAGAAACCAGTGGGGTTTGAACCCGTGACTACTTTGTTCAAAGCATTATATACTAACCACTAGTCTATTCTGCTGTTTGTGATCCTAGTGAGTTATCTAGTGGTTGTTACGTGTGATCAGTTACGTGTATTTGTATTTAGCGATTAATACTTTGTATCCTAAAACTGGATGCGGTGCATCCGCTCTAAAATCGCCAGACAAATTGAACGACAGATTAACGGACGGCTGCTTTAAATGCGATTGAGTTGGATCTTTCTGGAGAGTTTAATAAGGCAAGATTCGATAAGTTCCGAATCTTGCCTTATTAAACTCGCCAAAAAGATCCAACTCAATTTTAATAATTGCATCTGTGCACATCGAAAGATTACTCGTCATCTGATGTGCAATCTATCATTCGAGAAAACGAGAATTACGTTTAAAGCTGCCGTTCTGTTTATCTGGTGATTTTAGAGCGGATGCACCAAACCCCCTAAAACTTCATTACAATAAACTGCTATTTTGAAGATAGAAGCTTTGAGAAAACGTTTATAATTTTTGTCTACTCCAATTCATCCCCGTAACATACTAAAATAATAATCATATCATACGATGAATATATACATACATATGTATGTATGTTTTCATATACAAATTGCTGGAAAGTTTTCCGAATTTTCTTTACACCAAGTTGAAAACTTCTCATGTCTCCGATTCAACTAAAAGCGTAATCGATAAATTTCATCACTCGTTGATTACGATCGAATCTAAAATACATACTTATAATATAGATAAAATCGACCCATCGGGCCAGCGAATACAAAATAATCACATTAAAAAATTTTAACCTTTATAACTCGCCGTCGCACAGCACTCGCGTTAAATTTAACTCCAAACGGCCAAAGTTACCCGAACGCTTAATCGGTTATCTCTCGAGAAAGATCATCATCGACCGATTCGGCCAGACGCTTAAACGGGCCAACCCAACAACGTTTTTATTATTATGTGCAATGTTCGACCGTGGAAGTGCGCCATAATAACACTACAAACACGGCATAGTATAAAAGTGAATGCTTCTCGAATCCAAGTCTCGTTTGCTTTTATCTGGCCGGACTTCTATCCTCCCGTCCGAAAGTACGACTCTATTATTTCAACGCGAGAGATCTTTTATGCTTTTCGTCGCGTCGAAAATGCGAAATGTAACGTTTTCGGAAAATTTTAAAACACCCTGATATATTCTACCGGTAATATATGTATGTATGTACGCATGCAATTCTAGTGCATACATAGTATATAAAACGTCTAGGCGACTTGTGTATATGTACGTTTGTGAATGTTGGAAAGTGCGCTTTGGACGATTGCGTGATTTAAAATTTAGATACACTTAAAATGAACACCTCTGTGTGGAACAAAAAAATAGCATAGTTTGGAAACAAGCCTTGTTAATATATTTCGAAAAGAAACAATACATATGTACATATGTATATAATAGTAAAAAATAAATAAATAAATCGGGGCTGAAGTCTATTCGGGGCTGAAGGCTGAACCTATGATAATAGGGTTGCCAACAGGTCTCTTTTTAAGAGAACATGTTCTCTTTTTACATACCTCCTTTGCATTTCACATGTTTTTCGTGTTAGTGGTAATTTTTATATCTCTTATCTCTTATCCGATTGTTTTCATACTTTGCCATATTGCTCATTTTGGTCATCAATATACGTTAATGTATCGTCTGCCATTACGTTGGAGATAAAATATCGTATACAATACGTATCAAATATCCACAATTTCGAATACGGTGACGGCAAGCTACTATAATCTATCTTCAACCTTTTCGCCGTCATATGGCCATATCATATTTTAATTGTTTAAACACCTATAATTCACTCTATATTTTATAAAATTTGCTCTATAGGTTCTCGTTATCTCTAATATTTAAATATTTATAATTTTAACTCTCATATGTATATATAAATTTCAAATTTGGCGTCTAGCTTCATGTATACACGATATATATTGAGTTTTGGCCAAATATGTCAGATCTGACATTTCACTGTATATCTCTTCAGTGAGTTTTATCTGCGAGATAAGTATTCAATAAGAAGCTATGTTGTATCTAATTGTTAATATGATTTACAATAAGCCTACATACATACATCACATACAATTATTTTTAGTTATCAGCTGATTTAATTTATTTAACACAACTCTTTTGTTCTCCATCTTTTTTTATATTATATCTAAAATGTCCTCTTTTTCAATTTTGACAATAATTTGACGCATTCGCTCACATGATATGACGTGAGTGGAGAGGCTTTTGCAATATCTTGCCAAAATTCCAATGTACATAGAAATAATATTTTCCATTATCAGTGGACAGTGGACTAAAGAAAGAAATAAGTTGAAAATTTCCACTGTCCGGGGTATTTTAAGCGTTGTATATAATTACGCATATTTCATCCTTAGAATTTTATAAATAAATACAGAAAATAAAAAACTTTTGCACCAAATTAGCAATGTAGATAAATATAGCAACAGAGATGATGAAATTGAGAATGAGAATGAAGATTATTAAATACAACAATTAATTTTTAAGCGCATTTTTCATGTTCCTAATATGAAAACATGTACATATGTTCCGGTTATTATGAAATTGGAATAGATCATATAATATTTCGTTTGAGATAATTGAACTTTTGCGTAAATTAGTTAAAAAAAAAATATTTTTATACTACATAAAAATATATGTATACATACATTATGATTCCTAGCCTTATATGTAGATATAATCTTTCTTTTACTTATGGAATTTTACGATTATCTTGTAAAATAATGGTATTTTTGGTACCCTTAAATGACTTATTTCACTTTAATAGTAACCAGCACAATTATAAAGAAATTTGTGAAAAATAAACATTTTTTGTTAAATATTCTCTTTTTTTGTCCATGACACTTACTTACATATGTACATATCACTAGTAAATAAACTTCTACATCAAAATTGGTTTTGTAACTTTGCAATTCAGCCTTTCAAAAACGAGAGAACTTTCTTGGTAACTTACATCTTATACCAAAGTTTATTACGGCCATTCACGGAATTTCATACAAAATTTAATAGATTTTTCGCATAACATTCTGCGGACTGGCTATAAGTAATCAGACTAACTGATTATTATTGATTAAAAGCGACATTCCATTTCTGTTCAATGGTGTAAATATAATTTCTATATTAGAAATACCCAATGATTTATAACGATTTTAAAATATGCTGTTTTTTGTGTCGCGACATCTACTAATACGAATAGACATAGTTTTACGCCAAAATCACGAATAAAATATACATTTTCCAACATATATTTTTACAATAATATATGCAAAATTCATTTATGATTTCAATTTCGAATATAAATACAATATATTATGTGGAAAAAATTAAAATTTTACATCATTCCGACATCAGACTGTATTACAAGATCATTTGGTATGTTTTTCGATGAAAATCGGTTTTATTGTGTCGGTTGCGGTTTTCCTTTCGATATCCCGAGCACATCGGATATTCGAACGAAAGACCGGAAGTGTGCAAGTTTGTCCGCTAACGATTGCCCTGAACCGGAACTCGACCGAGGAGTTTCCTTTGCGGAAACAAAAAGTGCTTTTCCGTAAAGCTATGCGGAGAGGGAAAGCGACGCGAAAACTTCGATTTTTAGACGCATAAACGTCACATAATCTACTTAAAAGTTTCGTCCGCGAAATACGCCAAATTCCATTGATGGGATTTTGGACCGGAAACTCGTTCCGCGAAGCTGATATTTTGAATTTGATTGATCCTGTTGAAGTGCGTTGTTTGCGCATCGACTTTCCATAATAAAATACAAGAAGCTTAAAATACATACATACCTACATATAATGAACGGAAAATACTTCATAAAGTCTTTATGCAATAACAATATCATTAAGATTTTATATTATACACATACAAAGCTTGCGGGAGATGATGGAATTGCGCCACAATAGTAAGTTGGAAACGTTTACACGTGTCTTTGAATAATACATTACAGGTTCGGAGACACGTCGGAGGTCGTATAAAATGGCTTTATGTGGTCTTAAAGTGATATTAAATTTGTACGAGTGTATTGCCTTTGTAAGGAATTGAAGAAACTGCTCAAGTTGGGGGGGTTTCTTAAAGATTTCCAAGGATCTGTGATCAGTTATTGGAAAAAATCAGCTTATCTTCATTTCGAGTAGAATGATATGAACTGTATTGAAAATGTTTTCTGAGAAAATTCTGACTTTTCCCCAGAGAATTCAACCCTCATCTTGTAAACGCAAACTATATATGTATGTAGTTTCGATTTCAATGACATATTTATACGAAAATAAAATCGTAAATCTCAAAATCGATCAAAATCAAAAACTCAAAACATGACATGACTGTTGCCTTATCAAGTACTACAACATAGTTTAATGTTACTGTATTTATGAATTTATTTCAAACAAATTATAACAAGAGCTTTTGAGGAGATTGAAATAATAATGAGTAGATCACGGTGAATGGATGAGAAAGTAGACAAAAGAAGTACTGAAAAAAGTAACGAAAATGTGTGTGGGATTAGTTCAATGAGTTTTACTCAATACAGAAATAGATATAAGCACATTGGATGGTGATGATTATTCAAGATAAACAACTCGAGTCTTATTGACACGTTTATAAATATAAAATATAACTATAAAATATATAATATATAGTGATTTGTTTCTACAACTTGACTTGCATTTAACAAGCAAAAGAGCTTAAAAAAAAAAAAAGCTTAAAAACGCCTTGCTTAAGCCAACCCGTGTTTAATACAAATTAATACACTCTTTGTGCGAATTTACGTGAGGCTTTATACTATTAATTCGGTACGACTTAACCTCGGAATATTTCCCATTAACTTAACATTTATGTACGGGTATAAAAAACGAAGAGATTTATCTTTGATATCATAGTAATAACGTTCCCAATTAAATACGGGCAATTGCCTAAAATCGTTGCAAATGTTGGTGTTGCTTTAATTAAGATTTCCCTTAGGGATTGTGCACAATTTATGTAGATGTATTTTATGAGTTTGCTCTAACTTTAATTATTGTACATTTGAATTGTAGCCACGATTTGGAGGTTTATTCACCTTTGATTATGCTGAATTGTGGTCTCGGAATAAATCCAACCGATTAAATATATCTTATATATACGAACATATTTGGTGAGAAATGGATTTAAAGCCGTACAAGAATATCAAGAATCAAGAATATTTGACGTTTAAATGAAAGAAGAGTATCTGAGCAATTTTTCACGCTTTAGCCCGAAGACAATAAACCGTGAAATTCACATAAGAAGCGTTGCATGAAATCGATTATGGAACGTTGTTCAATTAATATTATCTTTTACTACGTACGTACATATAATATAAATACTTCACAGAATTTATTTTCATCGAAACATTCCTTTCATATCATTGTACTTGAAGTATGTCAGCCATGAGATGAAATTTTGATGTGTTGACATAACGCTTATGTGTGTCATACGTGGATCTAAATACGGCCGTGTTGATATTTGCATTTTATTATTAACGCCTTGCACTATAAAGCATATAAAAGCCGAAAATTTAATACTGCTAATATATACTAGATGCCTGTTTCAATTCCGATTCCCGATTCCTGATTCAATTCCAATTCCCGATCCCTGTTTCAGTTGCGATTGCCGATGCCTGTTTCAATTCCGATTCCCGATCCCTTTTTTATTTCCAATTTACGATTCCGCTTTCATTTCCGATTTCTGTTTCAGTTCCGATTTGTTCCGATTAGTTATTGTATATACATACGTATTGTAACTTTATTTTAAACCATGTATCAATTTATTTCCGAAACCACTAGTTAAATATAATATGTATAGTAGATTCGGATATTCTTTCGTTTGGGTTGGAGTAACATGGCGTTATTTATAGTAAATTCTATAGTAATTTCATAAGGAAAAATAAAGTTTTCGGACAGATAATCGCCAAACGTGCATATAAAAATATATATGAAGGCATTGAACATCGTCTATGTACGATCTGCGCCATTTGCTTGGATTTATTGCGTTTCCGATGAGCATAATGGTTCCGTATCATCCCCTTTCACTAGTGGAAGGGGTTCGACTAACGGTTGGGAGGGGGTTCTATCCCGTTTTGCTCGATAATTATTGTGTCATACACCTTTCTCTCAAAATTATATAAAAAACCATCAAAATCACCACACATGAGTATATCAATAAAGACGATTTAATCAATTTACGTATTTATTTTTTGCAGAAATCTACAAGGAAACAATATAACGGAGTTGAAACCGTCATCGTTTGCACTCGTTCCAAAATTAGAAGAATTGTAAGTACATTTTAATTTTTTTTTCAACTACAATGTACATATGTAATACTATAATCCTGCACTTATTTTAATGTTTTTTTAATAATCGTCCTTTGTAAATAACAATTTAATTTATTTTTGTGTCCGTTTCAGTGTTTCTCTTATTCTATATATACATAAACAAACTGTGTTGGTTTTTCAGTTCAATCGAAATTCCAATATTGTTTACATAAAACAATACAAAAGCTTTGATTAATTTTTAATCGCATACTTTAAAACATCATACACAATTTTAAACTATACTAATCCTCATATAAAGCGGTGATTTTTAATATATTTTCATCATTTACATACTGATTGAACAATCAAAACACATCATAATAATATCAAATTCAAAAGAAAATTCTTAAATTTTCATCATCGCTTTTAAATATGTCAAAATAAAACGCCGAGACCTATTCTATTAAAATATCGTATTAGCAAAAAAATTATTAGACATTTGGTCAGTTAATATTATAAATGGTAAAGTAATCATATTAAAAAATCTAGTAAAATAAATAGTGAATATTTTTGGTTCGGTATAAAAGCGGTCAGTAATTTCAATAAATGATTAGCAAGATCATTAAACAAGATGGTCAGCAAGATACATAGTTATAATCATTGAGATAACCTATTCATACATAGAATTAGTCAGTATTTTAAATTAAAGACTCAATACTTTAATTGTTTATTTTCATATTCGGTTCATAATTTTATACATATATATATATGTATTGTGCTAGTGCTAAATAAAATGCGTTAGTGATTTTCTTATTTTAAAGAATGGACATATTTTTTTAATCTAATCTAATTTTTAAGAATAGACATTTACTGACCAAACTAACAAATTGAGATCCATCTATATTATCCATCACTGCTCGTCTACGTGCGCGTCCGGCACAGCAGTGCACGGAAGACAACTTCTATTCATACTATACAGCAGCACACGTTTTGGCACGATTTGTTTTGGCCGAGTGAAAAACAAAATTGACTTACATATACATTACAGAGCGCAATGATACGGTGCAATATTGCTCGCGTCGATATTGTCACATGGCATCACTTTAGTTAGTACGGGTGCACTCGCCATTATGACGTCACATCATGCGGAAATGTTTCCACAGTGACCAAAGAGAACCGGTTCTCCTTGATACGTTGCAATGGCATGTTCTGCTGTACAATATGAATAGATCTTGTCGGTTAGTGCTGTATCGGACACTTGACTAACCGCGTTACGGAAAATATGAACATGTCCATATAGAATATACTAAAGAATATTTTTCGTACTGCTGTTTACGTGCAGTTGCCAGCTCCAGCTGTACTGCTATAAACGAACCTTTAACCGACCAAATACTGACCCAAGTTACTGACCGTTTAATTTGAAAGTTACTGATATTGATTAAAGGTCAGAAACTAAAAAAGTATTATATAATATAAGTAATTAAATTTCAACGTGAAATTATCGAGGATTTCAATATTTTCATAATAATAATTTATTTAATTAAAACACATTTCAATGACGATATGTATATTATTTCAAAGCATAACAACGTAATACAATACGTCTGAAGCACGTATGAATTTCGGAAAATAATTAATTAATTTTCAAAGCTATGTACTTGAATATACCTAAACATACATACATAATATGTTACAAATTATCATATAATAACTACAAAGGCTTTGGCAAATCTCATTAATATAATATGTATTATCCGTATACATATATTTTTAGTTAAATATATTTTTTATTAAAATTAATTGTAAATCATCGATTAGGACAGTATAATAATATTATGCGTACCTGTAATTCGATCATAACACATAAGCCCTAGGAGACGCTTAATTTATACGTACCTAAAAAGGGATTTTACCCTTGCTCGCGTCCAGATAAAAGCTCGTTTATATTTTACGTATGTAAAGCTGAATTGTGCGATTACAATATATGGGAATTAAGATAACTACACCCCCCCACATACATACATACTTGTTTAACCCAATTAATTCAATCCCTGTATCGTGTCCACGACTTAATAGTTGACTGGTTAAAGTTATCGTTTTAAATATTAATACCTGTATATTTTCGTTTAAAAAAAATGATGTAAAAGTTCTGCAAATCTCTCTCTTTCTCTCTCTCTCTCTCTTTTTCTCTCTGTTCGTCGTGTGTAAGTTATTGGTTTAATTTTGTACTACTGTTCGAGCTGAAATCTCGGCGAAATATTTTATGATGCAAGTTTTATGCGAACAAAGCGGTTTCCTATTAAAATTTTTTTTGCAAAGGCAACATACGATTTTTCCTGCATGTACATACATATTTTCATAATATCTACATATAATATACCCATATGAAAATCTAATTAAGTGTTCTATGTTTTTCCATTTATATCCTGGTTTAAAATTTATGATTTTAAAATCCCACTTTCTTGTCAATGAGTGATGTACCGTCGTATTATTTCTATGGACTTTTTATTTTTATTAATACTTGGGAAAGGTGGCATAGCCGATGGATCCAATTTTCTCAAGATGGTTGCCCCTGGGTGACATCTATGGTACTAACACTTAGCCGCCAGGATGCCAAGCGTCCAGTAAAATGTGCATTTTAAGTCAAAATAAAGCAAAATCTGCGAGATTCAGTATTGTAATTAACAGCAGAAATAATTTTATTGTGTATTAAATGTCGAATAATATAAAATAAGTGCAAGAAATGAAAATAATAACGTTTGAAGCAGAGTCGTCATTCCAAGGCGGATATCGTTGAGCGCGGCGCGTACTGAATTCTCCCTTTCTCTTTCATCTGCGAGGCAGGTGTACAAGGGACTTCCCGCAAAAATAATGATTTCTATTGATATTGATCAATGTTTTTATTTCGTGATGACATAATTCTGACCATTGAGGTTTTGATGAGGAACACGTGAAATATTAAAACCCTGCATTCAGTGTATTTGGAGAAATAAAATAACATATAAGCCCTTGCCACTCGCTATCTATCACAGTGTCGCAAGTGTTAAACTTGTACGTATGAAAATTTATAGATTATAAAGTTTGAAATCATATTTAAATAGTTGTTGGAAATTTGACGAGTCACAAATATCCAAGTCTAACCAGCAGCACTACAGATAATACCCGAAATCAATTATTTTCAATGGAGATCAATCCATGTGACCTAACCCGGCAACCTTTCGGTGGTTAGAATTAACGGAACCACGAAGCTATTTTTTTACAATATACGATATATGTATGTATAAGACTAGCTGAACCCGGCATGTGTTGCAATGCCAGAACCAGAATCCCGTTCCCGTTCCCACTCCCGTTCCCGCTCCCGTTCTCGTTCCCGTTCCCGTTTCAAGTGATGATTGGAGCTCTACTGCTCAACTAAAGTATTTTCAACGCCGTGTCGTCATGAACCAACTGGTAACGTGGTTACCAACGAACACATTTCCTTGACTACACAATGGCGCTTCAAACTTTTGCGTCGGTAAAATCGTAATTACAAACATTATTATTGAGAGGTTTTTTCACAGTAAGCTTCCCGGACATGCATACAACAAATCCTGAAAGTTCCATCGTAATCGGTTGAGTGGTTTTAGGAGCCTATACGAGACAGACAGACAAACCAACAGAAATTAAATTTTACATATGTACATACATATATAGATAAATATCATCAAATAAAAAAAAATGCGAAACCTTAAATTTGATCAGAATAAATGAGATATCGCGTGCACACAGGCATTATAGTCACACAGCGGAGAGGTACTAAAAAATGAATGTTAATATTTAACGAGCAATTTTGCCCAATTTGCGAGACAACAGACAGTCGAAGCCTCCGGAAAAGCGTCGGAAACAAGCAAGAGTAAATATTTTAACGGATAGGGGGGGTGAGAAAGGTGGCTTTTAATTAATTTACGACTACGGCAGGTAAACTCCGAGACCTCGACGCGTGTAAATTTCATTAGAAAACCCCGGCCGTTTTCCTTACGATTCGATGCGGCCGCTTTTCTCGGAACTTTCCCCGCGGAAAACCCCACCCTACGCATCCGTCTGCAGCGACTGTTTGTTTCATCCGTTATGCAAATTTAAGATGATACGTCGCGAGTGTCGCATAACGGATAATGTGTAGTCCGTGTCTGCTGAAAGAGTAGTTTCAGCTCGTAATCGCCAATTTGTGCGTTAGACCCTTTTTGCGTTGACCCATTTGGCGAACTTGCCATTTTTCTTGTCCGCACCCTCCCACCCCTATAATTTCCCATTCTTATCATTCAACCACAGCTGTTTTCACACTCACGTACTCTTACTCATAGAGTCACTAGCTCCGATCGTTGACTGTATAATATAATATTTCCAACAGGTACTAAAAAAACTGCATGTTGATTTATATCATATCGATTTTTCCAGACCATTAATCCTATAATACATATAATACGGATATATTTATTTGTTTCAATCATGCACTATATACGAAGTATCAATATAAAATTTTATAGATCTGGGTGAATATAAGAACATAATTAATTTATGTAAATGCATTTTAAACAATAGTCGACCGGGTCGATGCGAAATTGAAAGACGATTTATTGGATATTTACATAAGTTCGTGCCCGGTTTTTATATGGAGCGAAAGGCTAAACGGGCATGAACTTAATCGATTCTCTAGTAAATTGTTTGTATAAAAATAAATAAAACGTGATTACAAGTACATCTACATAACATCACAAAAAACTCACTAAGCTAAATATATGAATTCAGCACCTCAGAATATCACAACAATTTAGTACAGTGCGAGCAAAAGCTCTTAATAAACAGTTCTAGGTGCTACTTTAGTCTACCTTCACATATGTACTTTAGTATGCGATCTACCTTCACAGTTTTACTTTAATATGCGGTCTCACTGTCTCAGTTCTCGCGTGTGACACTGAGACTGAATAATACCGACCCTAACAATCTAATCTTAAATTAATAAGGGCAACCTTAACTTAACTTAACCTATTCTGACCCTTAAATAAATAGGTGTTGGCTGCTAAGATATATTTATTTTAAAGTTTCATTTCATCAATATTTTCACAAAAAAAACATATCTTAGCAGGCAAAACCTATTTATTTAAGGGTCAGGATAGTTTAGATTAAGTAAGTGTTGGCCCTATTCATTTAAGATTTGGTTAAGAGATATGTATCTGCTGACGATATTTTGATAGAAATGTTTCGACAACATTATGGGGCGGCAGGAAAAAACAAAAATTGTAATAAACATTCCGTTGCTACGATACAAATAAAAAAAAAATAGTCGACTGCGATTCAAAGGTAGATCGCATGCTAAGGTAGACCGCATACTAAAGTAGCACCCAGTTCTACGCGTATCTCAAGTTCATCGTTCCAATATTAAGTTTGTCTTTCAAGATCAAGTTCAAAAGTGCTTTTAAAATATACTGAGAAACTAAAAAGTGTACCTAGTGAATATTCATCTTGAAATATATGTAGATTCAGTCTCAAAAGAATCTCTTTTATTAAAACTTGTATGAGAACCTTAAAATTAGAAATAAAAATAAAGATATATTGATTGTGATGTTGACTGAATCGTCATCATTTTAATCAAGTTTTTAAAAACACAAACAACCCCTGGAACGTGACAATTTGTAGAAAAATAAATAAAATACACTTACAAGTAAATCATCTGAGCGAGTTAATTTAAATCTCCTACCTTCAATTTAACCTAAAAAGTAAAATATAATATTTAAAATTAACATAGAGTATAAAAAATTTATCAGCAATATATGTAAAACAACATGTAAATTCACCAGGTGTATTTAGTCTCCATAGCAATAGTTTAAGCGCCTTTGCCAATCATCTTCTTCGATACACATTTAAAAAGTTTGCACATAATTTAACAAACACTGATATTTATTTTTGATACCGTTTAAAATCAAATTTAATATTTTTAAAATTTTAATTCACTGTATATCAAAACAAATGAATTTATTTTTAACACGCAAAAGAAAATTTAAACACCAAATATGTAAATATTATAAAAAAAAACACGCACTAAAACCACTTTTTAACACAATACGTAGATAATAGTCACGAGTAACCGGTGCGAATGATGATTTATCCAACCGGAATAAACGGATGCTGCATAAGAAGCATGGATTCAAATAAAACTATAACCGGTACTTGAATTGTGATTCAATATCAGCTTTGTTGTATTGATTGAATAATTGGTTGAAACGTTAAATATCTGCGTACAAGTTTTGCCTAGCGTGAGACTCGCCCGTTTTACGTCGACTGAAATTGAATAAAAATTAACAATTGAATTAAATTAATAAATTCAAATGCACTTTCATACATTTGAAATGTAATTGATTTTAATTTATTTTTATGGTTCAAGTATATTTGACAATAACGTAATATAATACAAAGTTCCTCAATTTTTTGTATTCAAAATTAAGTTACATACCCAAGGTAGCTCTCGACTACTTATAAATATAAAAGAAATATAATAATATAATATGATACGATCCCAACTTAAACAATTCCTCAACCAGATCAGTATATTTTAGTTTAAACAAATCCAAACTAATACAAATCCGGTTTCGGAGCTTGATAGATACGCAAAGAAAGTTTGATTGTAGTTAAAAAGGGATTGAGGTAGAGAATTTTTGGGAAAAAGTTTTTTATCCGAATGTGACGGTGATACTTTTATTCCGAATTAAAATTTTGATTTAATTTAATATACATGTATGTATGTACATACATATATATGTAAATATTTGCCCATGATTGTGAGAGTGGTTTAAGTTAGGGAAAAAAAATTTTTTTGAACTCGACGGACCGAACGGACATTTGGCCGATTGTTTATCCAAATTACTTGAAACTCACTGAAAACAGATACATTATTCAGAAATCACCTCGACCTCATTAAAATTTAATATTTTTGATAAATTTAAACAATTAAAAACTTCATTCGGCTAAATGTCCATCAGCCTAATATCCGTTCGGTCAAGTATCTATTGCGTCAAATGTCTGTTACACCAAACGTCCGTCGGCCAAGCGTCCATTCGGTCAATAGTCAGTCAGCCAAAATATAGGTAGCCAAAATCATAGAAGCCATCCGTAGTCAATTTTGTAAAATCTATATACATACATATGTATGTATGTATGCATCGGATCGAAAACGGGAACGGAAACGGGAACGCAAAGGGAACGGGAATTGTATGTACATATGTACACATATATATATATATATATATATATATATATATATATATATATATATATATATATATATATATATATATATATATATATATATATACATATATGTATATATAATTGAATGTCTATTTGTCTGTCTGTCTCGTATAGGCTCCTAAACCACTCAACCGATTTCGATGGAACTTTCAGGATTTGTTGAATGCATTTCTGGGAAGCTTACTGCGAAAAAAAACCCGGGAAAATACTTCTTAATAATAATATTCGCAATTTAGATTTTACCAACGCAAAAATATGAAGGGCCGTTGTGCAGTCAAGGCAATGTGTTTGTTGGTTACTACGATACCAGTTGGTTTATGACGACACGGCGTTGAAGAGACGTTAGTTGAGTTAGTTAGCTCCAACCATCACTTGAAACGGGAACAAACACGGGAAAGGGAACGAGAACGGGAACGGGAATTGCACACGTTATTGTGGCATTGCAAAACATACCGGGTTCAGCGATGTAGTTATAAATATAAAATATGTTTTTTAAAAACTAGCCTCTTCTATATTTTGTTTATAAAATTAAGACAATATATAAAAAAATAAATGTATATAAAAAAAACACAATTGTGAAATCACCAAATTCTCTGCGTAAACTTTGATCATGAGTATGGTGCAAAGTGCTCAATCTGCCATAGCGAGAGAGGGGCGAAAAGATAACAATTAGATACAACATAACTTCTTATTGAATACTTATCTCGCAGATAAAACTCCGTGAAGAGATATACTTTTAGCCGTGAAATGTCAGATCTGACATATTTGGCCAAAAATCAATATACATACATATATCGTGTATTACATTACATGAAGCTAGACGCCAAATTTGAAATTTATATATACATACATATGAGAGTTAAAACTATAAATATTTAAATATTAGAGATAACGAGAACCTATAGAGCAAATTTTATAAAATATAGAGTGAATTATAGGCGTTTAAACAATTAAAATCTGATATTTATTTATTTATTTATTTAATAGTTTTGGACCATTGTGGCATTACAGGAAGAACCTAATGCGCCACAATGGCCTACATTTGAAAAATATATAAAAACATGATATAAAAACAAGTAAACTGTAAATAAAGGAAAAAAGCAAAAGCAGAAAACATGGTAAAATAAAATTACAAAAAAAAGTAACAAAAGGAAAATAATACATCATTCAGAGAGAAAAAAAAAATAACAAAAGTGTAAAAATTAAAAATAAAATCCATAAATCCCATTCTTTGTTTACACTGATCAAAATTAAAATAGTATATAAAAATGTACAAAAGAGAAAGAAAAAATAAAATAAAATAAAACAAAATATGAATAAAAAATAAAATCACAGCGAGGCCCAAATGGAAGAGAGTAGATTAAGATTCCACTCATTCATCACATTCAAATTAAGAAAGTAATGATGAGCGCAGGTTACCAGATAAATATGTTAAGATAATATCCGACAATCTACGCTCCCCAAGGTGGAAAATATCACATTCAGGGACAGCAGCAACGATTTCATTGAGAAGTCGAATAGCTCTTGGAATAGGAGCCATTCGAAAAAGAACTGTGCGAGCAGCAGGTACAACCATTAAATGATGATGTCTACCACGCACATAATTATTAGGGACATAAAGTCCCAACTGTTCCAGCAACAACGGGCATGACGTATTACCACGCAATAGCTGGAGAACGAAACGAATTAACGAGAAGTTTCTCCGAAGTTCAAGGGAATTATACCCAAGCATGCCCAAAAGGAAAGGAGTAGGATAGAGATATGGGTAGTACCCATACTCTTTCTTATAAAGAAAACGAAGAAATGCTTTTTGCACTTTTTCTATAATAAGAGAGTAGTTTGCTTCGTGCGGATTCCACACAATTGCATTATACTCTAGCTTACTTCTAACAAGCGAGTTGAAAAGCAAGCGAGAAGACAAGGGGTTGGAGAATAATCTAGCATATCTCAAGACAAATCCAAGTCGACGAAAGGAAACGTCAGCGATTGTCTTGATGTGGTTGTGAAAGGTGAATTGAGGATCAAAAGTGATACCCAAGTCGACCATTGATTCCACGCGCTTCAACAATACGGATCCAATGGAATATCCGTGACAATAGAGCGAATTCGCACGTCCATAACTCATAATAGCACATTTACTAGTATTCAGTTCAAGCCCTAAACTGGAACTGAACTCTAAAACAGCGTTAATATCAGCTTGAAGGAGAGAGGCTTGCCTCTCATCCTTAACAGCAAAGAATAGTTTAACGTCGTCAGCAAACAAGAGACATGAAGCATTGCGTAGTACTTTTGGGAGGTTATTAATGACTATTGTAAATAGTAAAGGGCCTAAGGTGGACCCCTGAGTTACACCAGATCGCGTAAAAAATGAAGGAGATTCATAAATACCATATCTAACAAATTGCTTCCTATCACTAAGATAAGAAGCAAAGAGTTTAAGAAGACGTGGAGAAAAGCCCACTTCAGCTAATCTGATCATAAGAGCGTCATTGTTGACAAGATCAAATGCTTTTCGAAAGTCAAAGTAGGCTACATCAACTTGTTGTCCACGGTCAACTTTAGACATGGTATAATATGAAAAGCAGGCAAGATTAGTGGTAGTGGAACGACATGGTGAAAAACCATGCTGCTCATCACACAACAATCTTTTGAACTGCAAAAGAATCAAACGGTGAAGGATATTATCGAAAATTTTGGGAATAGCCGAGATGATAGCAATAGGTCTGTAATTTTCAACCTCATTTTTAGAGCCACTTTTATGAATGGGAATGACTCTAGATAATTTCCATTTTTCAGGATAATTACCAGAATCCAGAATAAGGTTAAAAATAAACTGAAGAGGCTCTAAGAGCGAATTACAGCATGCCTTTAATACGTCAGGGGGCACACCGTCAGGCCCAACAGACCCTTTCAGCTTCAAAATTGCTATCCTAACATCTCCAAGCGAGACAATATGATATCGCCATATTAAGGCGAAAAGGTTGAAGATAGATTTTGGTAGCATGCCGTACAGTCATAGACGTCACCGTATCCGAGATTCTGGATATTTGATACGCATTGTATACGATATTTTATCTCCAACGTAATGGCAGACGATACATTAACGTATATTAATGACCAAAATGAGCAATATGGCAAAGTATGAAAACGATCGGATAAGAGATAAGAGATATAAAAAATGACCACTAACACGAAAACCATGTGAACTGTATAAGAGGTAAGTAAAAAACGATCAGAACTGTGAAGACATATGCAGCAGTGTGGACGATAAACGTCACCGTGAACGAAGATGCAGTATTTTCAAACGTGTCTATTACGATTATTTTTCACCATCGTAATGGCGGACGTCATTTCCACTTATATTGATGACAAAACCGAGCAAAATGGCAAAGTTTGAAAACGAACGGATGAGAACCCAAACTTCGTCACACGACAAAATCGTTTCCGAACTTAGAAGAGGTTAGTAATAATAAAAATAAAAATATATAGACAGTATTATATGTAGACTCACGTATGTATGCATGTGTGTAATTAACATCACTGTATAATTTATCTACTCGATGCAAAAACCTTGTAGATTGAATTACAGTTCGGATAGAAGTTTGGCGGTGTTTAAATACCGAAGTCTGCTTTTCGCTCCATCATCGTTCAGTAAATACGACCTAATTTCATAACTGATGGTTCGCCATACGATGCAGCCGGTTCTCCTTATACCCAGACCTATGATTAATATCTCCTCTTTTATAACCTTCGACTGCGGCATGAAATAGTGCTGGCAATTTGTAATCTGCCGATTCTGATAAAAGCCGACGTGCCAAAACGGCACAATGTGAGTATTTGTATGGGCGAGCTCACTTTTCGATCAGTCGATGATGAATTCATTAAGCAAGGGGAGTTGTATCTAGGAAATGTATGCATTCGTTTTATTATATGATTTTTATACCATTTCCGATATATTTTATTTTATTTTTACATATGTATGTATGTAGATATATACCAAGAAGGCTTGTCGCTTTGAAAATAATAATTGAGTTACGATTGCATATTTTGATAAACTCTTCTTCCTCGTTTGCTCATTGCTGAGCGTCGTGGTCATTGATGTCGTATGGAAATTGATGGACCACTTTACTCCTGGCGAGATCATCATGTTGGTACGTGCAACAGAAGGAGAGAACAAACTGCACGATGTACGCGTTGGCTGGGTATAAAAATATATGGAAGGACAGCTCTATTAGGAAAGAAAGAAAATACGTATAGAGCGATATCTAGTGTTCCCCATTGCATTGTATGGAGTCGAGACATGGAGTCTGATTTAGAGAGAAAGGGACATGCTGGATGCATTCGATATTTTATTTTATTTTACATAGGTATATACCAGGAAGGCTTGACAGGAAGACCCCAATGCGCCTTCCTGGACAATTAAATACAAACAATGCAGCATTTTATTATTAAATAAATCACTGTATTTCCAGAAGCTGAAGAACACGAAATAACAATTAATTAATTAATTACATAATTAATCCATTGAGACATCTATGGATTTTGATTTTGTACACAATTTTTACAAATTATACACACAATAAATACAGAAGATTTGTGACATCGCGAAAGATGAGTTTTTGCCAATTTTGAGGAACCGTTTCAACAATGATCAGATAAATATGACAAACTCTGATAAGAAACGATCGATTTGGAGTCACAAATACGCCCAAATCTTGGTGTTAAACATACACGCTATTATTAAGCCATACTGCTGGCTATTTTTAAATAAATACTATGATATTCGATATTTGATACTTTTCTTAAATGTAAGTAATCAAAGTTCATAATGAAAAATTCTTCGATTTGCTTGCTCTAATTTTTATTATTACTAGCCTCTTCTTACTTCACTTTATATGTGGAAATCAAATCTGCAATAACGATTGTGAAAAATAATCGTATTAGACACGTTTGAAAATACTCCATTATCATTCTCGGTGACGTCTATTGTCCACATTGCCGGATTTATCCACACTATCCCGATCGTTTTTTCCCTTTTTGACACCCTCTCACTATGTCCGATTTTAATTGTTTAAACGCCTATCACTTTTTCTTTTTTCACTCTATATTTTATAAATTTTGCATTATAGGCTCTCTTTATCTCTCTTATATATTTTTACTTCACTCGTAGGTTATATAACGATTGTTATTATCGACTGCAATTTCGACTCTGACTTCACAGACTTGGTTTAATGATGTTATATAATTGCACGTGAAAAAATATGCAGAAACATAATGTATGAATGTTAAATAGCGTGATGTTTCGGGCAAAAGTCGAATGACGTTTAAATGTCATTTCTATGCGCGTGCCGCAGATCTGCTGAAATGACAGATCCTAATCATGTTACTTCATACAGTTTTACATATAATTATTAGTACTAATGTATGGCGTCCCGTCAAACCCGCGCGGGAAAATATCGCTTGGACGAAACCGCGCAACGACAAAATCATGCAAACCAAAATAGCGCAGCGACAAAATCGTGTGACGCATATATAAACAAATATAAGCAAGAAAATTAATACAAAAACAAGTAATATGAATATAAAAACTGGTCTAATGTATAAGAAAAATCCGATAGAACACAGTAATGATAAAATAAGAATCGTTTATTTATTTTGAAAGTATACTTTTGAATTTGTGCTGATCCTTCAATATTATTTTCAATTTAGGACATATGATTATACGTATATATTTAATATGTTGATTTTTGCTATTCAAGTTTTAATGAAGTGTGAATAAATTCAAAAGTACACTTTCAAAATTAATAAAATATTCTTATTTTATCATTGCTGTGTTATATCGGATTTTTCTTATATGTACATTAGACCTGTTTTTAATATTTATATTACTTGTTTTTATATATATTTTCTTGTTTATATTTGTTTATACATATGTACGTTGTTTATATTTATATCTTGTTTATATTTGTTTATATGTACATATATACATACATACGTTGCGCGATTTTGTCCATTTTGGACGATCTTGATTGATCAGTAATTTTAAATGATTTTCAATTTAATGAAACTCCTTTCGGACGTGGCTATTATCGCTATCATGGTCAGAAATATGTACATACGAATAGCTTGAACAATATTAGTAGGATTATTCTAAATCACACTGCCTCGGTATATTCAAAATATCGATTTGAAAAATAGTGCTTAGATCTCTAATTTGCTACTTTAAGCATTTTAATTCATTACGAAATGATCTGCATTTATTTCTGAATATTTAAAAAAGGAGGAACTTATGAACTGTTTCCATCATCAATTTTTGGATAAACATTAAGAATGGTTACTTCACTTTGGGGAAAAATTTTTGATTTTGAATTGTCAATGAAAATCTATTGAAGATTGCATTTCAATTTTTTTCACGCCTTTTGAATTTTTGAGTTATAATTTATGAACTTTTTATTATACATTCATTGTATCCATATAAGAATAAGTAAAAAAATTAGACTTTCATGAAGAAAACCGAACATATTAAATATTTTGAGCAAAGTGAGGACCATTCTAATGTCTATATTATAAATAATCTACTTATTTTAAATAAAACCAATTTAAAATATTTCTATTGTGCATAAAAAATTTAATAAATTGGACTGATTTTAAAAGCAAACCGTAGCAATATACAGTGTTTACCAGCTTCGATCTAAGTACCAATAAAAACACTACATCAGCAAGAGGAGAGATGCGAAGAGAGAGATAGTAGGCAATGCGATACGATACAACTAATTGTGTCAGAAGACAATCTGTTTTATTGGCTCGGATAGAACTGGGTCGAGAGAGCTATTTCCAGACAAAAACATAAATTAAACATAAATCATCGGAAATAATATAGACGCAACATTCAGGATACCCCCGTGCCTTATGAAACTCATTAAAACTTCAATGGAAGCTCGCTTTTTGCATCTAAAATGTAATTTAATAACACAGCCATTATAACAGACGTACGCTAAAGCTTCTAGAAGCTGAATTAGAATACGTTGATTTAATATTTCCTCTCGAGCCGTCGAATTCGTTACAGCATTGGCAACATTTCAAATGTGAACTCCGATCGGAGTTTCGTTTTGAAATTTGAAATTTATTCATTTTCAGAGTCCTATCCGGAAATTCGTTGAGTTCTATACATCCGGAAGTGTTCCAACCCACGCCGAAAATCACAATGTTGCTGTTGAACGATTGTGGAATCGATCAAGTGCCGGCCGAAGCTTTAAAACCCCTGACCCAACTCACTTACTTGTAAGTTTATATAAAAAAAAATACACGTGTATGTCCTCTTCTATGTATTTATGTATATAAATACAAGCAATGAAAGGTTACTGTTTATAAACACGGAAACAAACAAGATAAGGATCGCATAATGAATTCTGATACTTTATTACGGTGTATAAATGTACCTATACAGAGTGGCGAATCTTCCAGTATCATATTACGAAACTTTGTCCTATCTAAATGAAAATAATTGCTTAATATATTCATACTGAATGACATACAGCATACTATGCCGTTTTAATTATGGTGATTTTATTTAAATTTTGCATCCGTTTTCAGTATTATAATTGCCTTTTTCCTTGTGTACCTCTCATCTAAGATTCAGTCGAGTTCCTAATACTTTAATGGGGTTCCTTCGAGAGCAATCAGTCCTAAACTTTTTCTGGAACATGCTCTATACTTTCACACACTAAGCTCACATATTTCTTTCATTCTGGGTCAATTTGCAACTTCTCTGGAAAGAATTATTTGCAGCTGCTTTTCCTCTTGTAATTCTGAGAATTTAATAAGAGTGGCTTCTTTAAATTAAACCCAGATATTACTAATAATGTCCTATCTTTATTTTCAATAGCTATATTTATTAAATGCTTCCGTAGTTTTTCTTCTTGATTTTTTGATTTTAAATGCTATTTATTATTACTATATTTTATTCACAATAAATCTTTTATAAAATATATTTTAATAGCTACTGATTTACTGATCATTTTCTATTTTACAATTTTTTATTAATTTTTTTCTTAGTAATTATAGTTTTATATTATTTTTATGTAATTAATAATAGTGTAATTTAATTAAAAAAAATCTTCAAAGCTTCAAATGACTAAGGAAAGCTATGATATTTTTTACTACAAAGCACTTCATAATACATTCTTTTAGATCTTGAATTCTTAAAATAATAATTGAATCACTTAATTGGAGAATTCTGCATATCTTCATCATATTTAAGAAGTGATAAAAGTATGCTATACGTACAATAAATTTATTTAAAATAGAATTGCAAGCTTAAAGTACAAACTTTTATCATTTTGGTTCGAATTTTTTTTTTTTGTTTAATTTTGTTATTATTAAAAATATATATAAATAATTCCGCATATCTTTTCAACAAATCTTTTATTTTTGAAGCAAAAATGTATTTTTAATGTGATAAAGAAGAGCAACGCCTTTCTATATTGCATAAAACGAGCACTTTGTTATAAAAACATTGTATGGAAGCCAATCTTCTGATATTTTATATACATACCTATGTATACATATTTATCTTTTGTTTGGTTTTAGTAGGTTGTAAACAGTTTACGAGCGCAATATGAGTAGACCACACTTTCAAATCATACTCTGAAAGTTTAAACTTTCAATTTAGATACAACAAAAAAATCAATATCCTCGAAAAATTTCGCATTCATATACGCCAGTAAAAGTTTCATAGGGAGTTTTGTCGTAAACTTTCAGTTCAATAATATTATAATAAGCCTCGTATGTATTATATATTATATTGGTTATGTAATACATATAATACAATGTAAGGTAATAAATTAGTACGTATATACCTTCGTTAGATGTGTCTATGTATGTACCTTTGGCGAACTTACTTGCGAAATATAACGCGTCATTTCTTTCGTATGGGAAAGAACAATAATGCGCATTTCCCCCCGGTTTTATCGCTTTTTATTCGCCTTTCGATTCGTTGGAAATACATTATTGTATTTTGCTCGTTCGCAAAATGGATTTTCGCGCTTTGGATGAAGATATCTTGGGCGAGGGAGGATTTCCACCATGAAAATTTCGCCAACTTTGGACTGAAATATTTTTATTTTCTCATACGTTCGTTTCTATATTTGCAATATAAATAGACGCTGTTTTTCCTAATGGAGCCAACTCACGTGAATAAAATTTTATTCATGTAATTTATTATTCATAAAATTCATAAAGCCTAACTGTACGAATTCCTTTGCATAGTATGAAAGCCATCAAAATTAGCAATAGTAATATTACAATCAAGTCATACATATGTATATTCTCATTATTATGATTTAAATTACCAAATTTTATATTATGATTTAAAATTTAAACACATATACATATACATTTAAAAAGTAGATAAAAAACAAAGCAATCTATTCTCCATGGGTGTCATTTATTGTACAAATGTGTTCATGTGCATCAAAAGTTGTCAAAACATAATTAATTCCTGTGGATTAGTTCCACTTGGCTTAACTATTGATCAAGCACATTTAGCATACATTATTTTTATACATCTCATATTATCAAGATATATATTTATATATATTTTCAAAATATATTATTATCATATTAGCTGAAAATACCAGGAAAAATTCTTACAATATGCTTTTACTACTACATACGTAACCAAAAGAATCATAAAAATATTATATTATAAATATAATATCATACAAAACATCTGTTATATTAGTTCGAGGAATTTTCGAATTCTCATAAAGCTTGAACATCCTTTGAAAGCTTGTTGAAAATACGTACAATATATTTGAAGTACTCACAATACATTCATATGCACAGGTATAATATGTACTTTGCTGATATACTATACAAAATGTATCATTTTTACTCTTGGTTGCGTTTGAATAGTTTTCAAATCCTCATATTCAGATTTCCTCATACTTATAATAGTGCCTAGATAGTTTTCTCATTCCTCATATATATACTCATGGTTATTGCATAAGACGATACTTATGTAGGCGGAAAAACTGTAACGCATGACAGCACACGTTGCATTTTCCGATACCCCTGGGGGTCTGAAAGATTTTTATATGCCATTGTTGTTCCGAGGCTTCTGGTAAAATATAACAATGACAACTTAGAGGAAATTCAGTTCCACCGCTAACACGACAACAGCCGATGTCGCTTTTCCCACACTCCTCTCGTGTTTCCGGCTCAAAACAGGAGGAAAATGAACGTAAATATCTGCGGTATTGGTTGTTGGAAACTTGTCTCTACGCCTCCGCGTAGGAAATGTATTTCTTAGTTTAATTTTTATTTTATTTTTACGTGAGGCCGGATGTATACTGTCCGGTCGCTACTACCGGAAAATTGTCGTTTTATTTTTATTGGAAATGAAAAATATAAAATATGATAAAACTGATGGATCTTAGCTACATAAATGTGCCGGAGACGGATTTGGAAACCTTATTGGTTTTGCTTGTGGGCAAATAGAAAATTTCCTTGCGTATTTGCAAAAATAAAAACGGAATCAAAAAATATTATTTTTATAAACATTAAATAATGAGAGGCATTCAATATTTTTATTTTTATTTTATTTCAAAAAACATGAACACTCGTCTTTACAGGTCACTCCAAAGCGATGAGTGCACTTTAAACAGAAACAGATACAATCAATCAATATACATAAGCATTTTATACAATGCGAATTCGTACAAACATCCGCAGTGACATCTATGGAGAAATTTTTGCAGCATTTTATTATCAAATTGGCGAACCTCAATAGCTTGAGATTAGCAAGAGAGTTAGGAAAGGAAAATGAAAGGAAATGTCAATTTTACAGGAACCATTTCAATGAAAATTAGAGAAAAATTGACAATCCCTGATACGAAACGATCGACTTGGAGTCACAAACCAAGGTCTTGTCAGCAGCGGTGCTCTATTGGGACTCGAACCCGTGGTCACAATACTCGAAAGCATAATACGCTAAAAACTAGTCCACGCCGACGGTTATACTAAGCCCGCTTTAAAGGTCAAGGAATTCAACCCTAAAAGCCCTCAACGTGAGGCCACCCCCCCCCCCCCCAACGAATACAGTCTAAGAGACCCTTTCGTTGGAGAACGAGACGGTTGTTCATGAATATCGCACAACAACAACCGCACATCACTGCTATATGAAAAAACCACATTGTACATAACCAAGTACAAAATAAACAACAACGCATGAACACATAAAGCGCACATGCGTTAGGAATTAATACCTGAAATGTGCCGTGTAATGCACGCACATCTCAAGTAAACATACATGTATGTATATGCGTACTTAAGCACACACACACACACACACACACACACACACACACACACACACACACACACACACACACACAAACCACAAATACCTAAACAGCAAACACACATAAACCGCCAGTTATGAACATTTTTAGTTAAATAGTTTTAAAAAATAGAACTATGCTTTTAATGTATTCATTTACCTGTATTGGTGTCTCCGAGATTGTGGCAAAAGAAACAGCGAGTTGTGGTAGAGGAAGACCAGCCCACTCCAAATGAAGCACGGAACAAAAGCCCTGGTCATTGGTCGATGGGTTGCGAGACCTTATTGGCTGTTGTATACAGCTTGTTCATTGGTCGAGGCCTTTTTGGCGTGAAGGCGCGATCGGGTGATTGGTGAAGGTAAACTATTGGTTCACGAGCACCGATTACCTAATCTGTACGTTACAATAACATTGCGAAACGACATGTTTGCAGTAGTCAACTTATTTCTTATTATTTACCAAAATATTTAGATTCCATTGATTACGATAATGATAGTTAATCAAAATTACTTCAGCTTTTCCTTGTTTTAGTAATTTTTACAAAATACATATGGTATTTTGTAAAAAATTATAATCATATGATTAAAATGAGCAGTTAAATCAATAGAAAGAAGTATTTTATTATAGTTTATATATCATACTATCCATTAAAGATATTTAAAAATACATTGAGCTGAAATGTTTCGACTAATTGACTATAAATCATATGAACTGAAGTGTGTAAGCTCTTTATGATTATACAAAGAACTACATACATTCCCTCTTACTAGGGATTTCATACGGAGATGAAATTACCAAAGTTGCTATTTTTCAAAGATTCATATGTTGCCACATTTGATTTGTAAATTTCATTGGAATTAACAATAACTTCACTAACCTAGCATTTTTACAAATAAACTGAGCTGCCATAATTGTCGAAATGCTGATCGGGACATTTTGGAATTGAATGATAAATGGTAAAATTGAAATCCCGAGCCGCTGATGATCTTAAACAATTTTTGATTATTTGAAGTATACTGAAAGATATTTCAACTGATGCGGCGGCTACTGAAAAATTCTAAACACTACCTCCTTTTACAAACTTAATTCAAACTACTATTATTCAAACCTACCACATAATTCAAATTAATTAGCAATTAATTGCTATCAATTAATTAAATAACTTCAAAATGTTACTTTTTTCTTAATTTTTCATTCAAAAGCGGGAGCGATACTTTGCATTCATTATTTCACTCGAAAATTCGAGAATTTTTCGCATTCATTTAAAATTAAAATTTGTGATGACGATTTTGGCGCCCTTAGATTTTGAAGCCCGGGACCGTTGCACCCTTCACACGTCCCTGTTTATACGATTAATTGATTAATTAAGATTATTCCACTCAAAATTCGCACTTTTTCTTGAACCGTTGCAGCCCTTTCACCTTTCACTCTCACATTTACAGCGAAATTAGCAGTAGTTCCATTTATGTATTTCGGTCATTTGTCATATAAAACTTCATACACTTTCGAATAACTTTAATGCATCACTGATAATCAACCGCATATAACAAAACCAGCTAATTATTACTTTAAGAAAGCTTTATTTTTATTCTATTCGACGATAAATTGACTTAAATGAGACATTGACTCAACGAATCAAAAAGCAAACCAAGCATAATCCCAATAGGGCCATACCCGTTAAAGCGGATCCATCATTCAGTAACGGATTACCGCCGGACTATTTCCGGAATTTAACCGTTTATATTGCGACATTATAATGGCATTCGCCCCCCCATTTTTTGTTATATCTATATGTATATAAAGAAAGGGCCATTGTGTTCGGAGTGACGCCAATACCTACCCATCTCGGTACCCTTTTCACGAGTCGTAGGTCGTGGGCATTAGCGAGGCGCCTCTCCGGTTTATTGCGGTCTCCCATAATGGAATATAGCATCTGGAGAGGATGAGGAGGTCCTCCTAGTCCTCAGAGTGTGGGAGGACCAGCAATGGAGACCCCATCCGTGTGTATAAATCCCTTTAGGCAGAGGTCATTTATTACCCCCGGCTACGATGTATGGCTACGGTATCAAGAAAAGGCTAAACCGCTTAACTGCCTGCCGGTTTTTGCATTTAACTCCGCACCAGACACCTAAATCTGCTGGATAAACCACTGGTGCTGTCTTGACAGTATATTCAATGGATACTCTTTCCTGTTCCACTTTTGACTATTATTAATTCAGTCGATTTTCTACCAAAGGAAAATTTCCATGTGAGATCGATAGACAGTCGTCGATTTGATAGCCCATGTTCAGTGCTCGAAAATTACATAAAATAAATCATCGATTCGATTGAAAACTATTCAGAAGCATTGCGTATACTATTGACTGCGAATGTATAAATTTATTTCAATCAAAATTTCTATCATGGTTGAATAATTTTCCATCTATACAAAAGTCTATCAATAAGAGTGAAGTTGATCGCTCTTAATTCGATTATCATAAGGAACATTTACATATTGCATATATGTAATTTAGTTCCGTAAAAGCTCTTTAAAATTATATAGAAACATATAATAGTTTAATTTGATCAAAATTTAATTAGTCCTTGACTGTTGAATTCGGTTGATTATCTCACGAGTGCGAAATTTATCTACGCTTTTCTCTAATTGAGATTGATCACTTGTCGCTTTGAAGCATTATTGTATTGATTTATCAATTAAAATATATAATTATTTGAACTTGAATTATTCATGCTGCTTTAAATGTATTGTATATATATAATTTAATTCTAAAAAGAAATCAAAACACTATGTACATTTTTTGTATATACATAATTTAAAGTGTTCTGAATGATGTAATTTTTATATGTACATATGATTGTAATATTTATAAAAAAATTATTTTATATATAAACGTATACGGTATTTAAATACATACATAGTCAACATTGTAGACTAAAAAATCAATATGCAATTCAAATGAAAATTTATACTTTTATATTAAACTTTTTATAGTATGCGGTCTACACAAGGCCTGCAAACCGATTTGTTATTTGGATGTAAAATTTACATAAAGTATGCACATTTTATATTACGACATAGAATCTTAATATGTATAGAAATATTTCAATTTTTTATGTCTATTGCTGAAATCTTCATAGTTTTATGTTAGGTTTGAGATTTTATTTTTATATACATATTTTAAAAACAATTAAACTATGAGAATAAAAAAGCAACAGACTCATATTTATTGGAAAGCCAATGTAATACTATCAACAGAGTGAGTTGTGAAAATCGATCCAATTCCATCACACATACAGATTGAATGTTTTGAGTGGACAAAATACATCACACGCTATACTATTATATAAACTAAGCGATGTTTCTATTATATTTAATTATATTATCGTTTTTGTATCATTTTGTGCCTGATTGGTTAGACAGTTGGCGAAAAATCGCATAAGCAGTATCCAACCTGAAACTTTCACTAATCAAAAGTCCCTTAGAAGCCTTCGACTGGACAACAACCTAATCGAGCGTATACCAAACGAAGCCCTATCGCCTTTAAAATCTTTAGAAGCTCTGTAAGTAAACAAAATACACGAACGTGTCCTTTGAATGTGTGTGCGCTTTTTTCCCCTATACACTATGCGATCTTCATCAATCTCAATTTGCGCTTAGAGTCGAAAAGAAAATGCGTAAAATGTGCTTTTTTGTCTCGTCATCTATTTCGTTGTTTGCTTTTTGCTGAAACGACTAGCTGAAACTGCATTCTACGACAAATATAAAACGTTTTTCAAAAACGCTGTGCTTTCTTATACACGTACAATGTGTAACATTCGCATGTAAAATGTTTATAGATACGTTTGATTTAGCGTATTTGAAAGTTCAACGTAACTTTGTACTTACATACATATATTGAATATACACTGGTTTATATTATTAATCTAACTTTATAATAATACAATTGGGATCAAACTTTTCAATGTTCATTCTAGCGTTAACCCTTTGGACATTAAACTATTATAATTTTAATTAAATCTAGTATAACTTTAAAACTACAGACGTGTTGTTGAGCGATAGATTTTAGAAAATTATGACGTTTATATGACGCTTAGAAGTTTATTTCTATAGGCATATTGTAACTTATTGTAATTTTTTCAACAAAAAAAATTATCGGAGCAAATACATCAATCTTTACCAAGTTTGCCCCATTGAATTCGAAAATGACAATGTTTTTTGTAGCTTTGCTTTCATTTATGAGTTATGAGGATTTAAAAAAATACGCAATTTAAAATTTTTATGGACTTTACAGTCTTTAACTCAAAATCTAGTATTTGACTTTGTCGAAAGTTTGTATCGGAATAAATATTAAGATGTTTCTATCTACTGATTGTGAAATAAAATTTTTATTGTTATTTATAATTCATTGTCTACTGAATTTTAGTAATCAAAAATATACTTTTTTTAACACAGCTTTTTCGTTGATTTATTTCGCAAATTTTTCACTTTATCACGTTTTTATGGATTGGTTTTCCATCTCAATATTTTTTTTTTATCTAATTGTACTAATTCGAGCGGTAAATTATTTTGATTCAAATTACTACGTTTGGACAAAAAATATAAGATAAAAAACCAATGCTTGTTATTTATTTTATTTTTTTATTTTATTTTATTAATTAAAAAATCAACAGACAGGATGTACATAGATATGTATAAAAAAACAAAAAGTAAATAAATAATAAATGTAACATCCGAGTCCAATAATAGATTTTTACAAAAATGAAAAAGAAAGTTATTGTAGAGATACATATATGTATAATATAAGATAGTCCAATAATATCACGTTAAAAAATGTGTAAATATACATACATATATTAAAACTTATATATTTTGACATTAAAAATTCACTAGATAATGAATTATAATTATTTAAACCAATAAAATCAAAATCAATAGAAAAAAACATCTCCACTTCAGTAATTTTTTTGTTCATCGATGTATTTAGTACTAAGAAACTAACCATTCATAATAACCAATTGTATAAAATGAATGAATAATCAATTAACAATGTTTAGTTTTAATATATAATAATACTATCAGCTTTAATTAAAATTAGCTCACAGGAATGAACATCGAAAAGTTTAAACTAACAATTGTGATTTTTTTTTGTTGCTCAGTGATATCTTCGTAAAAAATTAATTTTAAATAAAATGTACGATCTATATAACATAAAACCCATTTAAATTTATTGTGTGTATAGGAAATTTACATTGAAAATTACTTAACATTAAATATAGACTTATAAATATGAAGTGGCAAATATAAGTAGCCACTAGAGCGCAAATACTTACATACAAACAATATACATACGTAGCTTAATCAAAATCTGACAGTTACATACATGTAATTCCAATTCAAAATATACATACAATTCAGAATAAATTAGAATACGTAGAATATTTGATTCCACTTTGAGTATTACACAAATAGGTCATGTTTACAATTCGACAACAACACGTAAACACATTAATGATCCATTCTATCCGGATAATATCCTCGTCTGAAGATATCCTAGCAACCTTCTTAAATCAATCAACATTTCCCAGAATCAAGATTAAACCCACGCACACATACACACATATATGTGGGGTAGATGGGGTGAGATTTGACCTAATTTTTCGTATGTTTACCTCACGTCACGTTCGCTTGAGTGACTGTAAACGTTGCTGCATCTCGAGAAGTTGCATCGTCGAAATGCATCTGCTGAAAGACTTCTCCCATTTCAGCATTTCAAATAAGGACGTCAATTCAAAGAGATCTTGTTCTTGAAAATGTGCAATTCTCGTTTGCTTTGTACTCTTCAAAAGCTTCATACTTACCGGAATGTGAAAAGCTTCAAACTTACTGTAAAATGTAGCATGCTCGTCGATCTTCATCTCAATGTTTTGTGTGTGTGTGTGTGTGTGTGTATTTCTAATCTATCAATTTTAATACGACTTTCATTGCTTGTACTTATATATCTATCTGTGTCTTCTTTGTGTTTATTCAATTTTTAATATATTACTTAAGTTTTAAAGTTAATACATATACGATGTTATTTTTCTAGAAATATGGCCTACAATCATTTGACTGACATTCCACGCGATGCGTTTCGATTTATGCATCATCTTACTGTATTGTAAGTATTTTTTTATATATTAATATATTAAAATGTGTACATTTTGATTTAAATCGTGCATTTTTATGATATTTTGCAGACTTCTTAAGAGGAATCAAATATCATCCATAGACGAAATGGCTTTCTCGAATTTAACGTCTCTTCATACTTTGTAAGTATTAACACGTGTTCTTATAATTATTAGCAAAAAATCATGCCAATATACAAAGCGGAACTAATCAATTTTTAACTAAGTCTGACCCACTGAATTCGAATATGATAATGATTTTTGTTGGTTCACTCTCGTTTATGAGATGTTTGGCGAGCGAAACTATTTATTTTTTACTACATTTATAAGGATTGGCTTTTTTCTCAATATTTTTTTATCTAAACGTACCAATTAAAGTGGTAAATGATTTTAAAATGGTGTTGTCTATTAATGTGTGCGCGCAGAATACGGGAGGAAAAGCCTGTTCCTCTCGTTCCTGTTGTATCCTGCTCGCGCAAATTAAGTGAGTATGTACCGTTTATCATGCACCCTTTTTTTTGGTCTTTCGACTTAAAATCTTTCGATTTTCGATCTTTGCCTTCCGATATTTGCGTTTTCGGGCGTTTCACATTCGGGCCCGTGAGGTAGACCCGTAAAAAATATATATATTTTTGACTTTTAAATTTCGCTAGATAATTAGTTATAATTATTTTAAAGCAATTCAAAATCAAAATAAATATAAACAATACCTTACTATTGATTTCAATACTCATTCTAGATTTTAAGTTATAGACAACAATTCTAGATTTTAAGTTATAGACTGCAAAAACCAAAAAAAATGAAAAAATTGAAAGACTTAATATTAAATACTTAAAATCTAGCGAATTTTTAAAATTAAAATTATTATATTAGAGTATTTATTTGGTCATTATATTATTTATTGGTCAGTATTTTTAACCACGTTTATGAATATTGGTTTTCTATTTCAATTTTTTTGTCTTAATGTGATAATTCGAGTGATAAACGACTTTATATGTATATTATTTATTATATTATGTATATATACATACATACAATACTGGGCATTTAAATCGCAACACCCCTAAATATTTTTAATTCATGGAATTTCATTATATTTTTATTTATTATTGTCTTATGTCAATTGCTTTTGTATTTTAATTTATAAAAAAATATATACTGTAATATTATTTTAGGAAAACATCAAACAATTGAAAGTAACGCGACTTCAATGCCCGGTACTGTATATGTATACCGGTACTGTATATGCATGTGATGGTTCACTGGAGTATGGCCGTTTTCATTATAATTAACTATATTCTTAATTTAATTCATGATGATTTATATATTTGGGATTATTTTTTATTGTTTATTTAGGCAAAGTGCTTAAGTTATTGGTTAGTATATTTAAATTGTAGCTATAGGCCATTTGAACTAAAACAATACACAAAAACAACTCATTGGCGGAAAGATTTGACAATATACAAGTCTGTTGAAAGAAACTTTTCTTATTGAGAGATGCTACGACAGATCTTTCAAATCAGAAAGACTTTTCTTTATAAATTAAAATTACGTAAATCAAAGACAAAATAATATATTCATAACTTTTAGTGAACAGTCAATCAATGGTATAAAATATTCTCAGCAATGTTACAGGCTCCTTATTTCTTTTACCTTATATTATCCGACAAGGATTATAAGATTTTGACTTCAACACACTACAACTATATTATCTAAAACATGATTTCGGTGAATATAAGTTATCTTTTGATATTAAACTTTAATTTGATCCCGATGAAAAGATTAAACAATTCCATTCTAGCATATTGCAGATCATCGCAAACGAATCGAACATCGGTACTGAATTTTCCGAGATATTTAATAACGCAATCCAAATATTCCAATACCTCCTTATTTTCACAATCTCCCTATCCCACATCTATGTAATTCCATTCGAAAGTTTCCGCCATACATCAACGACATACAGAAACCCGCCGCGTTCAAATTTCAGCCTGTAACTTCAGCCAAAAGTTTACAAGCCTATACTACATATATTTGTGTATTATGTAATACGCAGAATTTACGTGCGTATTATTATTCAAATTCGACGAAACCTCACATGGTCAAAAAGTTAAATTACGAACCGCCGATAAGTCGTATTTGCGCCGTTTATTGTTCGCGAACAAACGTTCGAAACTCGCTTTCCAATCAAAACTTAACCGAATATAATTTATTATGTTGTTAGAAACCCGCATGAATCACGCAACTTTCAAATTCTATACCGCGAGTACGCGTAATGATTTAAAACACCGATTTTCAATCTAGTCATTTAGAACACTGCGTCTTTAATATAAGGTTTTTAAAATACATAATATGTACATATGTCGTTTCCTGCGGTGTCAGAACAATTTCGTAAAGTTTGCATTGTTGTTACGATAGGGTACACGCCATATTTGTAAACTGTGTCAAGTGTTTCCTAAAGCAATAGTTTACAATATTCCATAATTAGAATTGAGTGACGTTTCGTCCATTACGTTATTAATGAAGATTGATTTTTTATGTCAATCAAAAGCTTACAATAGCACATTAAGACCATCCTACTATGGATGTTTACACCTAAAAAGCAGTGTGTTTCGTGTGATTTTTTTCATTGTGAATTGCATTCCATAAAACATATCATCATCATTTACAGCCGCTCATTATCCACTGCTGGATGAATGCCTCTCCAACACGCTTCCACTCGTCTCTGTTTTGGGCAACTCTCATCCAACACACCCACACATTTTCCTAATTACGTCTACCCATCTTCCCTGCGGTCTTCTTTTTACCATTTTCATTTTCTCGAATACCATTCTAGCATTTCTTTAGTCTACTTTTCGTCGATTCTTCTAGCCACGTGGCTTGTCCATTGCTATTTCAATCTCTTTTCTCTATCCAATATGTCCACTACAGTTGTCATACTTCTCACCCACGTATTCCGCTTCCTGTCTTTCCTCGTTATGACGAGCATATAGCGTTCCATACTTATTTGAGTGCATTGAACTTTGTGTACCATCTTGGATTTTAAGAGGGCTGTACACCCGAAACCTTAATTTTGTTGCCGTTCTTTTCTTCGATATATATATTGAGTGAATGCGACAATATATATATCAATATATATATATATATATATATATATATATATATATATATATATATATATATATATATATATATATATATATATATATATATATATATATATATATATATATATATATATATATATATATATATATATATAAATATATATATATTGAGTGAATGCGACAGTTGCGCTTCGACCAGATAATACGTATTTGAAATCGACAAAATCGAGGTTTCGTATTCTCCAATTTTCTCCTCCGAAACTGGACCAATTTTTAAAAATAATTTCATCATCGGTATGAGAAAGATATTTTCTTTGCAACTATGTGCGTATTTTTTTTTAATCAACCGTTAAATAAGCACGCTGGACTCTTTTTGTGGGTGTAAAAAAGAGGTGATTTTATAGATGTTTGGCGGCTTCTAGCTCCTATAAAAAAAAAAACGATAGATGCATCCCAATGGTGGATATCCATAGCATATTAAAGAATTATTTCTCTAGTGCCATAATTGAGGAAGGGAGAAGTGTAATACGTTTGTATAGACAAGGCGCTGGTGTCCAGCCCTCGTCATTTCCAAGTTTCACATACATACGTCATCACTGGCAAAACGCATTGATCGAAGATTTATGTATTCGAAGAAATATATATGTATTATAATCTAAGACATGTGTATTATTTCCAAAGAATACATATGTGTACTATAAAGTAAAGATAAATATCATAAGAATAATTTACGCATTCGTTTATATTAAAAAACTTTCAAATATTTACAAATAAGCGCTCCGCTCCATTCATTCTGATTTAAATTTCACATTAAAATTTAATTTTATTACATATTTATTAACCTTTTATTTGGACAGTTTATTGTATTAATATACTAACTAATATTATAAGCATACAATAGTATTTTTGATATTTGCTTAAAATAAATTAATTCATACGAAATTTAAGGCTGAATTGCAGAATCATTAAAAGCGTACTATGAAAATTTCAAATATATGTATTTTCATTTTGATTATTTTTTACACCTTTATATAACAATATGAAGTGCATTTTTTACGCGAAACTATTTTCAAGGACTGTGTTCCAGCAACGCTACTTTTCATTTTTGTATTTAATTATTAAATTAAATTTTATGCTAATTTTAAATTGCACGTGTACTCGCTTGACTAACTTTGCTCACATCAAACATCAAATCAAAGGAGATACGTACATACTTAAGCATCGATTTAAAATCATAAAAAATGTAATATAAAATAATATAACGTCCTTTTTCAATCTCACCTGTCTCGTTAGCCATATTTATGACTCGGACATATGCCGTCGTAATAAAAATATTTCTAATCGTCGTTAAAGCGTCGCCCGTTTCCCGTAAAAATAACATTTTCCCGCGCAAAAACAAACAACTCTTAATGGACTCGACGAAATGACGCCTTGCTGACAATCTGTATGTATGTATGTATGTATATAAAATAAAGAAAAAATCTTAAAAAAATAAAAGACATAAAAGCACATCCCTGAGTGATGGACTTGGGTACGCCCCCCTCGTACAATAAATCTATTTTATTGCTATTCGAGTATAAAGCGAACCAACGTTTCATAATTTAATTATTACGTATATAAAGTACGATGATTTTCCAAACTGAAACCAGTTCTATTTATATAAAATAGACGAACTGCTTTTCGAGAAATTGAAAATTGGAAATAATAAAAACTATATTTTCAGAAAATTGTGTTATCTACAGATAGTATACCAATTTGAATGGATATATTTATAGATTTGTACAGTAAAAATCTTTATACATATAGACTAGAAAGTATTAACTGAATTACCCGGCAATGCTCAGACGAGAATAAATTATAAAAAAAGAAACTTTCACTATTAGATAATTCTGCATACGAGTTTTAAAATTTGGCTGTTGTAAATTTGAAAATTGTGAATTTGTACAGCCAAAATACACGCATTCATATTATATATGTATCATTCTAATAAATTCTCAAAGCAAATAGTCTACAATTACTCACAAAGTCGAAAAATTTTCTTATAGGGATAATCAACCATCGAATTGATTATACATACAAGAATTTGACTCAAAAACTTTTAGTATTTTTCTGATTAAACTGTCATTTTGGCATAACGGTCTATTGTTCGGTTTTAATTCCAAATTGACGTGTATCATTTGTTTCAGAGAATTGGACGACAACTTGTTGGCCGACATTCCGTCTGCGATCCACAGTTTGCCATCGCTGAAGCAACTGTAAGTAACGACGTCGATTTTTAACACGACATCCGGTTTAAATTGTTCGTAAATAGGCGCCATTTATCACACAGACGACGAAGTCTGCCTTTAATGGCGAACCGTGACTTCACCACGAACCATCATCCCCTAATATGTATATCACGTAGATGTTCATATATCATACGTGTATGTTTATAAATCGATTATGATTAGATGTGTAGCAAATAAAGAGATGAATCGTATAATGATATGCTAGACGAGGCAAAATTTTGGTGAGTAAAATGGTGGAATGTGTCATCCCACTCACTGCCACCAACTGGTGGCAGTAAGTGGGATGTATAGTAATTTTGATTATTAATAATGTATTGATTTTTTCGATGTCCAAATATTTGATTTCATCATGATTATTAGTCTACATATGTGTGTAGAGTAGTGTATATAAAACTTTTGGAAAGAGTTTCCTCCCATATATACTTCAACCAAGAGATAAAGAATTTGGATTTTAACGATGCCAAATTTTATATGAAACCATCTTAGGAATTCTTATTTTATTTTGGTATATTAAGCTATTTTTAATTTATATTTTGCCCCAACAGGCTACTATAGCATACATACATATGTATCATGCATGCAAACATATAAAATTATATAAACTAAGGACTTCATCAATTACAATAATAAGCATTGAGCTACATAAGTGGTGGCATCAAATGGAATATTTGGTAGTATAGTAGACATATAAGTATGGAGAATGAATAAAATATGTGCTCAAATAGTAGCTATGAGAATATAGAAAAGTTAGAATGGATGTTTATTGGATAAAAGTTGTTCACGGTAGACATAAATAATATAAGATTGTGAATCTACCAATTTTGATGAGAAGTTTGCGCTGTTACAGATCAGTGTCCGGAAACAGGATAAAGTATATAGGATCTGGAATATTGCAAAAATCTCCCGGAATAATTTCGTTGGAATTGAAGGGGAATCCTTTGGTAGGGGTGGATCCTCACGCTTTCAGCTTTTTACCAAATTTGAAGAAATTGTAAGCATTTTTTCATATCATTTTAAAAATAAAATGTAATTAATTGCTAAAATGTATTTATTTATTTCTAGGATACTGTCTAATGCTCGAGATTTGACGATATTTCCGAGCCTCAATGGAACTGGGGCTTTGGAGACTTTGCGACTTGACAGGGCCGCAATTGCTGCCGTTCCACATACGCTCTGTCACACTTGCCCTAAATTGGCCTCTTTGTGAGTTTTTAAAATTGCAAACTCGTGTTCAAAAAAACTGCTAAAAAGCATCGACCTAGTCTTACAATTAGTCGAGCACTTGAGGATTAAGTTCGAGTAATTTAATGCCTGTTCACTTCGAGTAGGTCTTTTGAAAGCTTAATGTACATTCAAATGTTGGCATTCTGCTTGTTTGATGTCAAATTAGCAAGTTTACTTCAATGTAATTAAAAATGGGGTGCTTGAGAAGTAACGCAACTCTTTTAGATTAAAGGGGAAAAGGGGGGGGGAATTAAAATGACATTAATTCGAGGGAATTAAAAAAAAAATAATTCGAGGGAATTAAAAAAAAATTAATTCGAGGGAATTAAAAAAAAATTAATTCGAGGGAATTAAAAAAAAATTAATTCGTTTTATTATTTGATTTTTAAATGCTTTTCATTATTCTCACTACATCTTAGGTCAATTCTAATCAGCTACTATATATGTAGTATTGCTACGTAGGGGTGGGTTCAGGGGTTCAAATGATAGACCAAAATCAGTTCACAGCATTTATTCTACGACTCAGGAGGTCAAGAGTCACCAGTTCACCGTTGGTACCCTTCTTTTAAAGGCAGGTAGCCGGGTGTTCCGATACGCAGTAGTCCGAGCAGGCCCGGCATTCTCATAAACGTTATTTCCCAGAAATAGTATTCCCAACAAATTCACAATATCCTACAAGCGTTAATCACTATAAACTCGGAGTTTTCCACTTTACATAGGTCTAGAATCCTTACGTTACAATATAATAGGAAAAACTTATTTAAATACATACATCGAAAAAAGCTCTACGATTATCCCTTACAAAACGATTAGCCACACCACTTTTATTCAAACTGGTACTGCTCATGAATATTCCGCACACTGCACACAAAACCAATATAATGTGGGCAATCCTCTTAGTCCGTTGGTAAATAGTGCGTTCACCACAAAATCTGGAATCCAAGATCTCTTCAAGGATATTTGCCTCGTAGATCACTCTGAACTACATATCCTCATCTTGTGAGAAGAAATATTATGAAGATATACTTACTTAGTAATACTTAAAATATGTACTTAAATACTTAAAATATTTTACCAATTCAGAATATTGAAACATGGTATCGAATTGATCGCCACAATAGCTCCATTTTCCTCTTGACAGATCACCAAATCGTCCCACGAGCTCGAAAACCCTCAGCAATCCCCTCAGACGCGTCTGAAGAATGAAGTACATCTCCCAAACCCCACCCTTTAACACCCCCCTCCCCCATGAGCAATATATAAAGCGGTTAATTCAAAACTCGGTTTAGTGCGTCAACCGCGCTAACCACCCCATCCGTTTTATTCCCCGGCCATTATTCAACGGCCGTATAAAATTATAGCTCAACTACGAATCTATTTTACAATGCAAAATATACATGTGTGTTTTTTTTTTTTGGCATGATTTCAGGGATATGAAGTCGAACCGTCTCACTAGGATACCCGAACTGTCGTATTGCAAGTATTTGAAAGTTTTGTAAGTATTTTATGATCATTCTGATTTGTTTTACTATATATTTATATCATTACCCCTGCCACATGTCCCATCCGACTTAATATTAAATATATATTTTTATTTTTCAGAGATTTGTCTTCCAATTCGATCACGTCTCTGGAAGGCAAACTTTTCAAGAACCTGGGTAACCTGCAAGATCTGCTCCTGCCCCACAACTTGATCGATTCCATCCCCAAGGACTCGTTCCTCGGATTGCCTAAGTTAGAATTGCTGTAAGTCTTTACGGATTTACTAAGATAATGTGTATGTATGAGATTAAATTTCCGATATAGGACAAGCTTTACAAAGTCCATGAGATAGTGTTTCATGTAGGCTCGATCGGTTTATACTGTTTGTTTATTAGATAATCTATCAATGGTGGTCGAATCCGGATGAAAGGCACGATCGGATTTGCCAAATACGAACTACGTGATTTATTACCTCGACACAAAACGTATTCCAACGTTTCAATCGAGTATACACATGTACATACATATATTGTAAATTTATTGTATTTTTTTTTCTTTTTGTTTCAAGGCACATGGATGACAATAAAATCACGTACATTCACCCGGATGCCTTCTTGCCACTTCCGAAGTTGACAGATTTGTAAGTAATATATTTAAATACCAGATATAGTGTACTATAAATTACACTCAATGCAAAGTGGATCAAAAATAATCATCTTACATTATATATTATCGTCGGGTCTAATTTTCTAACCTAGAAGAATGCATGTATCAATGATTACGTTGGCATGCATGAGCTGAAGAATGATCAAGTTGTCATCTTGTATATGTGACGCGGCGAACGACAGTTCGTTGTGGCGCTACTTGAAATAAATCATGCTGTAAACCTCTCAACGAATCTCATTTTACTGTACCGCTTATGTCTCCCGACAACCAGATCCTATATTATTTCATATTTGGGGACTAATTATATACATATTACATAAATACATACATGTTATGTGCCATGATAGGAATTACTCCCAGGGGGACACGTATGGATAGATTATTTTTGTACATAGAATACAATAGAGACATCTATGGACAACCAACAAAAATTTTGATATGCAGCAAATTTGCGAGAAATACAAAATATTAATTTATTTGATTAAAAATTCGAGAATAAATCGAATTAACTGACAGGAAGGATACTAATTTATTGGATGTGTCACAACAATTAATATAGAAAAATCGGAAAAATCTAGCAAGAGACGGTCGATCTGTGTTTTAATAACCGCCAGATCTCGCCAGCAGTGTATTTGACCGGGACTTGAACCCACGACTTCTCTATTGGTATGTAATAGCTCTATCGCTGTGGCTGTGACATACATATTTTTTATTTTATTTTATTTTATTGTCACAAATCAATACACACTCGCCATTACAGATTTGCTCCAATGCGACGGGTGTACGTTAATGAAATACATAAACAATCAGAAATCAGAAATACAGTAATACATACATATACAATCAGAATATATAGAATATAACAGATCAGAAATAATAATCATAGTGACATCTATGGATTTCAGATTACTGTGTATAATTAATACAAATTACACACAGGCAGATTTTTGTGACAACAGGATTAGATTTAATACCAATTTTCAGGAACCGTTTCAGCAATGATCAGATAAAATTGGCAAACTCTGATAGAGAAACGATCGATTTGGAGTCACAAAACCCCCAAATCTAACCAGCAGTGGCGAGGACACGAACCTATGACCTCAGTGATGCTAAATATATACGCTATCACTAAGCCAAAGACCTAAGACCTACATAAAGTATCCTAGTTTGAGAAATCTCTACCTTAAGGACAAACATGCAAGGATTGACGTGTGAGAAAATTCTAACTGTGGAATGTCGTAGGGGGTCGATCGGGTGTGCGATCCCGACTTGGTCAAAGCATGCAAATATAACACCAATCTCTCATCGGTATCCATAACTATTACATCCCTGTCATCAATATCACATAAAGATAGTATGCTCTTCACAAATGAAGCTAATGATTTTTTTTTATATAAATTTTATGTTAACAAAATCAGATGATTAATTTTGGTCCATTTTGTAAAATGAGTAAATACATATATACAGTCGACGTAACAATTGAATGTATGTTAATTAAACAGGAATCTGGCCAACAATATATTTCCGAAACTACCAGCGAGTGGTCTCCAAGGATTGCGCCATTTGAAGACGTTCAACAATCCCTTCCTGAGGGAGTTTCACCAACCGGAAATCTTCCCCAAAATTCAAGTGGGCAAATTTTCGACACTTTTATGCCACAATCCGATCATCCAATCATCATTGCGAATAATATTTGATTATTTTTCAGACGCTGGTACTGTCGTATGCTTATCATTGCTGCGCTTTCGTGCCGGAAGTGGATGCTGAAAGCACACAGTCGACCGTTCGTATAGACGAAACAGTTGTGTTTCCGTCTGATCCCAACTTCGACCCAACCCTCTGGAACCTCACAGATATCTGGACGCAATATGGTAATCCGAATGGCAATAAAAATCCGAGTTTGTGCGGTTCAAAGTTGCCGAATCAGAGTTGAAAAGTTTACGCGCGCGCAAACACTTTAAACTTTGACCCAAATTTAAAGTCAAACTAGGAGTCGTTAATTCGGAAAGTTTTTCCTTCACTTTGGAATTGTTCGATTACCTGTGTTTCTTGGTACAGAGCTTTAAGGTGGCCATTGACGTGGAAATTCGACTACAGATGAGTCGGTGCCACTTTAGTATGCGGTCTACCTTAATTTTTTTACTTTAATATGTGATCTCGCTGTCTCAGTTCTCGCGTGTGACATTGAGACTGAATAATACCAACCCTAACAACCTAATCTTAAATGAATAGAGCCAACCCTAACTTAACCTAACCTAGCCTGACCCTTAAATAAATGGTATTGTGTTGGCTGCTAAGATATGTTTTTTTGTGAAAGTATTTATGAAATAAAACTTAAAAAAAAACATGATTTACAAAATATGATTTATTTTTATACAGTATAATTTGCAACAAGAAAGCTTTTTGTAAAAATCGCATTTACAAATGAAAAAAAACCGCAGGTGTGCAAAAATCTCTGTTGGTCGATGGCCTTTTTGATCTTTTACTTCATGCCTTTGTGTATGCCTTTTGTTTTTCAGATAATCTTACAATGAAGTTCGGCAGTAAGGTGAAAGGTATCTTAGATGAGTACGGATCTGATTTCACATATCCAGGAAATTTGCCTACTTATGCTGATGAGTATTTGGAGGAAGAAGGACGAATTCCCACCAATGAGATGATTCCTATCAATGGAGTGATCCCCATCAAATGTCTACCACTCCCAGGTATGATTTAAACGTTTATGTACTTGTAGCCTATCAAAAATAAATGATTGAAAATAGGTTTTAGAAATGTAAAATACAATTTAGAGCTAATCAAAAGTTGGTTATTAAATTCCAGGTCCATTTTTACCATGTCAAGATTTGTTCGATTGGTGGACATTGAGATGTGGCGTCTGGGTCGTCTTCCTACTGGCAATGTTGGGTAATGGGACTGTGGTATTCGTACTGATATTTAGTAGAAGTAAAATGGATGTACCCAGATTCTTGGTATGCAATTTAGCAGCTGCTGACTTCTTCATGGGGATATATTTGGGTGTGTATAATAATAAACCACCACTATACAGTTTCATCATAGGACTTCTTTAACCAAATGCTTATCTTTTCAGGATTTTTGGCTGTAGTGGATGCTTCAACCCTCGGCGAGTTCAAAATGTACGCAATCCCTTGGCAAATGTCAGCTGGATGTCAATTAGCTGGATTTTTGGGGGTTTTGAGCTCTGAACTATCAGTATTCACATTGGCCGTAATAACTTTAGAAAGGAATTATGCAATTACTCATGCGATGCATCTGAATAAGCGACTGTCATTAAAACATGCTGGATATATTATGCTTATTGGCTGGACTTTTTCTTTATCTATGGCTGCTCTACCCTTGTTTGGAATATCTGACTATAGAAAATTTGCAATTTGTCTACCCTTCGAGACCACAAATGGTCCGGCAAGTCTCACTTATGTAGTGTTCTTGATGTTCATCAATGGTGTTGCATTTTTAACTCTCATGGGATGCTATTTGAAGATGTATTGCGCCATTAGAGGATCTCAAGCTTGGAATTCTAACGATTCTAGAATAGCTAAAAGGATGGCTCTGCTAGTTTTCACTGATTTCTTATGCTGGTCTCCGATTGCTTTCTTCTCTTTGACTGCTGCTTTTGGATTGCAGCTCATATCTTTAGAACAAGCGAAAGTATTCACCGTGTTCATACTTCCGTTGAATTCTTGCTGTAATCCTTTCTTATACGCCATATTGACGAAACAGTTCAAGAAGGACTGTGTGCTTATATGCAAAGCAATAGAAGAATCGAGAGTTACGCGAGGAATAGGCAGATGTAGGCACAGCTCGAACTTTAGTAACAGACAGACCCCAGCCAACACCAATAGTTTAGTTGACAGATCTTCTAGAGATCAGCAACAGCATCATCCCACACCTTGCAGTTGCAGTGCTAAGCTTCTGAGTGAAAGTGGAGGAGCTGTAGCAGCCAACGGAAGAACGGCAAGAGGAAGTTATGTAACCAAAACATCATTCTTAAGTCGTGCAAGGAACTTGCTGTCTTGCTTTCAAGCTAATAATAACCAGAGGCATAGAACACGATCAGACCAGTACGCTTATCAGATTGCTGAAATACAGCAGAAGCAGCACAAAAGGGCCAGCTCCGTTTCCTCGAGCGAGAACTTCAGCTCTTCAAGATCAGACTCTTGGAGACACAACCACCATTGCGGAATACCTCTCCGCTTGCTTGACCCAAAAAGACGGACTTCTTCATGGCTCGTCAGCAGGAAAACTTCTCAAGACTCCAACCTGTCCAGTTCAAGAAATGATTCTTCAGGATCAGCTACCACAGCCAGTACGAGCACTTGGAGAATGTCTAGATCTAGTGGGTCTAGTGAGCCTTCGAGGAATAGGACCAAACCTCGACTCACGAGGCAACACGCCATCAGAGACGAGTATGGTGACCCTCCCGGTTCTCCGGGCCGTCTTACTGTCAGGTTCTTGACAACGATACCTTCTGCTGCTGAGACCTCCATGCAAATGGACGAAGAGCCAACAAGTCCAGCTCGTCCTCCGATCGAATCTGCACTCAGTCTTCAACAGGAGTCACACTACACAATGCATCCCGATAATGCACCCACTGAACCTTTATATGCTGTACTCCATGCTGGTAGCAAAGCTCCTCTGACTACTTTGCATCCAGCTAGGGAATTGCCGTTGGATGCTGAGAAGTCAACGAATCCAGATCCGACACCACCGAAGTAAAATAATATGATGAAATAGATTCAATAAAATGATTCATGGTTAGTTTTCATTAAATGTGTTTGTTCTTTTGACTTGGAGTATAATAAGAATATTTATTATTAGAATATAACGTCAACACTTGCTCAATCTCCTTATTAATTACTCTTTTTATACATGCATTGGATGATAAGTCAAGATTATTTTGTCACTTGTTTGATTCTTCAACGTTGATCAGTTACTGATTTTAATTTACAAAAAGAAGCCTAACTATTTTGATGATATCTGATAGTTTTCTACAAAATTGTTTATTATATTTATATGAATACGTAAATTAAAATAAATATATAAATTCAATACTCTGTAATGGAAAAAACATAACATAAGATCAATCAACTATTATATGTATGTATGTAACTAGTGTTGTGCCCGATGGAATATCATCGCATGGGTTATGACATATTAAGCTATTAAAATAATAAAATAAATGTGTCGGTTCTGTGTTCGATCCGCATGCGGTCGTATTTTATTCAAATACCTTTTAAATACATATATTTAATTGTTTAGTATGAAAAAAATGGTAAAAACTACCTACCTACCTACATATAAACAATATTAAACACCAATAGAAAAATTAATTTAATAAATTTTCAATAGATGGCGCTAAATTCTTCGAGACTTATTTGCCTAAAGGAAACATTGGTAGCAAACAGTATATATATAGAAGTTTTTTGTTGATCTGTTATTATGTTCGTATTATATTCGTACGTTTTGTTGGCAGTGTTTTAACTGTGACGTACATATGTCGAATCGAAACGACTATTATAGTACTGCGAGCGTTATCTTACACAGACACACAGAATAGCGATATTATATATATGTATATACGATACTTGTCTAATATGAATGTTATTTTCTGTTGAATTTATCATAAAATTTTTAATATTAATTTACAATTGCATCGTCTTGATTTTTCATTACGTGACATCCTGATTTCCGTCCAAGAAAAGACAATAAAAATAAAATTCGGCTTAAATTAATTTGCAGCTTCAATTAAATAAAAAAAAAAATGGTTTGCTTTCGATCATATCAAATTTAAAAATTACTTATTTTATTGAATCGTTCATGTGCATTTAAATATTAATATAATATATGTAATATACACCTATTTATAATCACTTTATGTGACATTGTTTAGACTGTGATAATTTGTAAAAAAATATATAATATGAATTTATGTCGTTCAACATATTTTCTTCTTGTGTGATAATTACACAATTGTACCGCAAGAAAAGGATTATAAATTTATTCAATATGCCCTGTAAATAATGTAGTATTTAAATTTCTTTCAACATAATAATTTATTTCCAATATTTAATTCCATTAAATATATTATATAAAAATATTTTTCTTAATATCGAAGCTGTTTTCTGGCTGTTGACTATAATTTTTGCATTAAACAAATAAAGTACAATATGAAAAAAATTTTAAATACATAATTTTTTTGAAATCCATAGCTTATATATTCAATTAAATATTTAATTATATGTATGTCATTAATATAAACCATTTTAAAAACATAATATATGTGAATATTAAATCTCAATTGAACTAAAATTAAGGTATACTAAGAAAATCCGTCTAATTATATTTATATATTTTAGAATAGACAATAAATAAAAATATTATAAATTTTCTACACTGAATAGACTTCTATATACTTTTGGTGATTATTTTACGGACTCATTTCTATTTATAACACTTTTATACTTCAAAAATATGTACTAAAACTAACTAAAACACTATTTCGTAACTAAATTTCAATATCTGGCTAAGTATATGAATAAAATAGCGTACTTTAAAGTGTCACAATGAATATTTTCAACTTGCTCTATCATTTCAACTGTGTTGTCTTTGATCTTTTAGCATTTTTATTAAACCAATACTATTTATTTCAATAATCCAATGTATTATAAACATTATTGTGAATTTCATATTGCTGGCATTGAAGTCATTGAAACCATGACAATTTTAATATTTAGATTGAATTTAGCACTGTCGGATTTGTTAAACAATACCAGTGCTTCGTACATACATACATACTACATATGACATTTGTTCAATGTTATAAATAAAAGTGATTGTTATGTATTTAATGTCTGTATCGTAATAATTGAAACGATGAAATAAATCAAATATTGTTGTGTTTTTGTCATTTTTACATTTCATTTTGATGAGGGGGCTTTTTATTTCATTTAAAACTCGATTCATTTTATGAAATTTTCTTTATTTAATTAAGTTTTTATCGTTAACAATCAATTCACAATGAAATTTATATGAAATACGGTTACAATTTCAAAATATACCATTTTTTACTACCAAAATATACAATTAAGATTCTTTAAATCTTGTTTTTACAACTATGGAGCAATTTATAAGTGTTTTAATCTATGTAACTGATTTTATTATTTGCTCCATAGTCAGATAAACGACAATTGTTGACTTTTCATACTTTAAAACTAATCGGAAACAAATTGAAGGAACGCTTCAAATATTACAGTTTGGTAACGGAATCGTCCACTAAATAAAATAATAATTCTTACATAAAATAACAATTACAACTGAAACATCCATGTGTTTGTATTATATATTGATAATACAAAAATAATAATAATATATATAAGCATGAAGCAGGCACGTAAGGATTATTTCTCATTATAACAAGATTAATCCTTTGAAGCGGAAGCAATTAATTATTCACTTGAAAAATTACTTTTACATTCACGTTTAATACTTAAGTTAATCATTCGAGCATACTTTAACTTTTTTGAAGAAAAGCCTATGTTGATTCTTTCACACTATACAATTTTTGTATCCGACTTGACAAAACATTTCAAAAAGTTATAATATATATAATGATAGTTTAACAACACAAACGATCATCGGCCAAGCCCAGACTAATGATTCAAAAGTTTAAATTTACTCTGCCTCTCATATCTGATTGCAAAATCAGAAAATTCACTTATATACAGTATTTTCAGAATATGCATATTATATGCATATTTTTGTATTAAAATAATACTATGTATTTGTATGAGAATATTTGGTTTCAATTAAATACATTGTATATATTAATGAAAGTAAAAAAACAAAACTTGCAAAATTAATATTATTGACATTCACAGTTTTCAATTGTATTTTATTTAAAAATTATTTAGCGAAATTCTCATATCATATATGTATGTAATAAAAGTATGAAATGAAAAACATTTTAAAATTAATTACTTGGCACTCACTTTCTAATTAAATATAACAAAATAAATAATATTGACAATTCAAATATGAAATTACAATCAATACATTCTATTTTATATTTTGAAATGTGCTCAAAATATACTTATGAATACATATTTTTATTTACGTTCAATACTAGTTTTACATCAATAACATTTACAAAACATAAACATCTTTTTTTTTTCATTTTATATGTACTTAATAATAAACTAATTCACTGAAGTCATTGAAAAACAGTTCAAATCCACGGCACACATTTTGCTAAAGTGACGGCCTTTGGACTATTTTACCAGGAGTTGCGGTACCACCAGCAGTTTTACAATTGCTGGTCACATCCAGGGGATGACAAGTGCCCACCGTCGGATCCTTGGTCGGGCTGATGACGGGACTCAACTCATTGGGACTCGGAGAGTCATTTTCAGACTTGCTGTACTTCTTGTCTCTCAACCGTCTAAATTCATCAAACTTGCGATTGAGATCGATTTCAGACCTGGTAGACTTTTTCGAAGACACTTTAGTCGCCTCCGGAATGTCATCCAAATTGTCTTCGTCGACTTCCTGAAACATCAAAATTCATTCTGTTACTATCTCGTTATCATTAATTGTAATAATAATGTGTTTACTATAATGACAATTTTCATTTTGAATGTAGTTTCATTTGAATTATATAATATAGAACATTTTACTTGAATCTCAGCGAATGTAACCGGTTGAGTGCGGTAGCGAGTAGCATTTCCACGCAGCTTCTTTCGCACAGGACGTCTATAAAGCAAAGATGTTGGTTCTGGATATACAGTGTCCATCTGAAAAATAGAAAAAATACAAAATTAGACTTATTATAGATTACTGGCATCATAAAATGTTGAAAATTTATTGAAAAAGTTCAATTTTTCTCATTCGGACAAATGACGTTCATGTCAAAACTCACATTGGAGAAGACCACGCGTCACTTTCGATTTTTCTGGCACGAAAAGTGTAAAATCAGAGTGTTTTGTTATTGTTTGCCGTATTTATAGGCAGTGTTTCGGTTTTCCGAACAGGCGTGTGTTTAATAATAGCCTATAAAAGCGGGTCGGCGGCTTAATAAAACGTTACCTACCGTTGTCATTACCTTAAGATCTGATTTGAGCACAAAAACAAGTTGAAACGTTTGTATAAAAACAGAGAGTCGTAAACGAATTGTGTATTTTCATCACATTTTGATTGAAGTCGTAAAATTTCCAAGTATAAGCGTAGAAAAAAAATCATTACCATTTTTACAGGTATACATAAATTAATGTCAGATAACTATTTTATAAGATATTGGAACGAAATATCAACTCATTGATCATTTATATACATATCTACACATAAAACAGTATTGTACCATTTGTAAATATTATATTAAATCTCATTAAAGATATTGGTTAAATTTCTTCAAAATAAATACATGCTAAACTAACGATTCATTGCATACTAACTGACAGATATATGAAGTTTATTTCTTGCTTTTGTAACAGAATGTTATTGTAAAAGTATACAAAAAAGATTTCACTACAATTATATGGTGGATTTTACGGTCGACTGGACCATTTGTGGGTCTTTAATTATGTAAATGTTAATGTAGTATAAATACAAATAGTATTTACATTAAAACAATCCTTCAAAAATCATTAAAACATTGCAAAATTTTATGATGATTAATTTTTTTATGCTAATTCAACATCTTGAAAGAATATGATTAAACGATAAAACTTCTACAGTGAGATTGTTTCTTACTGTAAAACCAAAATATCTATGTACATATGTATGAACATAGCTTACTTATTTATGCATAAAAACATGAGCTTTATTGTTTACTTTTCTTTCAATATAATAAACATTAAAATTTGGAAGATAAACTTGAAAAATATACAATTTATATAGTATAAGATACATCTATACATCTTCTTAATATATGTATAATATAAAAATGAACGTCTGTGTGTGTGTTTGTGTGTGTAATTTCAAATATGTTCGCTACCTGCGTTTTTCCGACAAATGGGAACGGGAACGAGAACGGGAACGGGAACGGGAACGGAAACGAGAACGGAAAATGCATGCGTTATTATGGCATTGCAACGCATGCCGGGGTTCAGCATATGTATATAAAAAACAACCTCTCGTTTTTCGACGAAAGGGTCTCTTAGACTGTATTCGATGGGGGGGTGGTGGCCTCATGTTGAGGGCTTTAAGGGTCAATTCCTTGACCTTTAAAGTGGACTTAGTATAAAAATGAATGTCTGTGTGTGTGTCTCGAATAGGCTCCTAAAGCACTGAACCGATTACGATGGAACTTTCAGAATTTGTTGTATGCATGTTCGGGAAGATTACTGTGGAAAAAAAACGGGGAAAACGGGAATGAGTGTCATTGCAACGCAATAATTTCAAATGTGTTCGCTGCCTGCGTTTTTCCGACAAATAGGAACGCGAACGGGAACGACAACGGGAACGGCAACGGGAATTGCATGCGTTATTATGGCATTGCAACGCATGCCGGGGTTCAGCTAGTTTTCAAATACAATATATAAATCGATACAATATATTGCGTTTTAGATTGTACATATAACATACATCCATCTTATAATACATTTTCAAAACAAATATATCCAATTAAGCAGTTTCGTTTTCGTTTTTGTCTGAAACACAATTATGATATATTATACTTTCTAATGTATATTATAATTGATTACATAATACATATGTAATATGCCTATGTCATCATAAACGGAAATAGGCAGTAAACATAATTCAACATACAAATGCTAATTATCATTACGTGAAAATAGGAATTGATTTCAATTATATAATATTTCATTCGTAGTATGTGCAGTTTCACAAAGAGAGTACAACAATTGAAAATTAAAATGAAATTTGATCCAATTACGAAATTGATATGGATCAATCGTATTAGCGAATTGAATTGCGACACACACAATCACTTAAAAACGATGGAAAATACATCTAAATTATTCTCCCGGCACGATCACACTAATTTCAATCAATCTAAGTTAAAAATTAACAGGAAAAAAAACGAAGAAAGTAGTTAATTTATCGTGCGAAATCCACCGAAGGCCGGGGAATACGCACCGGGAATAATAAAACGGAAGAAATACGCTTTCCTTCATTTCGTGACAAATTTTGGAAATTTGAGAAAACGGTGTAAATCGATAACGCCATCCCCAGAGTGTACACAACGACAAAGATAAATATGTATCTCCGGATGAATGGTTTTTGCGTGGTTATTTTCGTTTGACGACCAAATTTGCGAATCGAATCGAATGTGACGTACTTCCGATCGAATGTGACAAATCTCAATCGAACGGGATAATCTATTTGGACGGAGAATTCATTACCGAATCGTCCGCATATAATTGATGTAGATAAATATACCCAACTAGTATTATACCCATAGATATATGTAGAATAACCCATAGATATATCTATGGTTATACCCGATGAAATATCATCGCATGGGTGTTTACATATTAAGTTATTAAATAAAAAAAATCGTATGTGACCAACCCATGACTTTATCTATGAATTTGAGAAATATAAGGTCATAAAACAAAATTTGATATTGAACCGTACTGACATATTCTCACATACCGGCAGCATTATGAAATACTAATAGCTATAACAGCATTTTTGATACAAATTGAGTGCAAATGTATGGAACTTGCACAAGACAAAAGTTCTACTTCCGGTTGTTGGATTTTGTTAAATTTTTTTTTTATTACTTAATATCACTATCAGTATTATACACAATAAATATCAAGAATATTAAAATAATTTAAAAGGTCAAAATAAAATAATGAAATATTGTTTTAAAAATAAATACTACTTCCGGTTTACGAATTTTGACAAAAACCGTATCAGTTCTAAGTTAGTACATAAATAATACAAATGTAAAGTTTCAGATTGATATGTTCAGGGGTGTGGACAGAGTAGTGGCGACAACATTTTTTATCTTTCTAAGAAGAAAAAATCCCACTTCCGGTTTATAAAATTTAATCATTTTTTTTTATTTTCATCATATTATTACAAGAATTACGCATGCATTTTTTTGTGAAGATCACACATGTTTAAGGGGTCGAAAAAAATAGTGGAAGAAAAATCGAACAAGAGTAAACTGCCACTTTCGGTCGACGGATGCTTACCAAAGTTTATACATAACTTGGTATTAAGCTTAAACTTATAGATATGAAATTTCAGTTCAATAAACTATTAGGTTTCTGAGAAAAACATAAAAAACCTCGATTCTCTAGAGTAAAAGTACTACTTCCGGTTCAGATAAAAATATTAAAAAAATATAAGGTTATAAAATTTATATTTTATATTACAAGTAAATAATTTTAGTTCGATTTAGCTAGCGGTTTGGGAGATAATTGAATTCAAAAACTAAAGGGGAGGTACCATTTCTGGTCAACTTAAAAATTTACTTCGTGTCCATAAGAATTTCAGTAACCAATACTAAGTTTCAGTTCGATAGGACTTACGGTGTTCAAAAAATCCCCAAAATACACAGACACACAGTAACACACATATGTATTTTAATATATTCAATTATAATATACATATACTTAGCAAATATATGCATATATATAGAGTGTATTTATCCAGTCAAATTATGTTAAAAGATCTTTATAAGACTGTATAATTCTCTTTTTCATTTCCATTCTATGTGGATATACAATTTTGTTTTCATTTGATGATATATAGTGCTTCAAGGTTCAGTTTCTCCAGTATATTTGACTAAACAACATGCATCTAAATAATTTGTATCTTCTTTGAAGTAGAAGTTGACTATAAAACACATATTATATTACAGATATAGTTGCAGTTATAAATTTTACAGCAATGCAAACACAAAACTGGCATCCATTCAATCGGAAAATAGGAAAGTGTTGCAAATTTTTCTGCATAACCAATCTCAAATTGCACAAACGAGTTACTATTGAACGTGATGACATTGCGAAATTTTCAAATCACTCACTAACATTAACAATATTCTATTTGTACCCACTGTGCATTTTTCATAATGTAATTTACTACAATTACATATAATATATTCAACGAATTTGCAATAATCTCCATTTTCAAACTAACTAGGATACGTGTCCGATTCCAAGTACGTTTGCTTAGCCTAACACCGGAAAATCCGCTCAGATTTTCCATCGCCTACGAGCTTTTCCAAATAAACCGATTCGGACGTGAGCATACAATAATAATAATTTACAGGCCGGAAAGTGAAACAATTTCAAACAAACCGACCGTTAAAACGCAAGCTTTCGACGATAAATAATACTTCTACGAGGTATTTTCGGTACACGTGTTGATTTCCATCGTGCTAAATTGGCAAATTTGGCCAAATTGTTGCTTTAATAACTACCAATTACACCGAAATTGGTCGGATTAGGATCACTTCAAACAGCCGACAACATCTAACAGACGATTTATTTAAATTTTCACATAAAGAATTCAACCGGAAAATTACTATCATTTCATATGAAAAGATACATACATACATATATGTCAAAGCCAAAGGCTTATAAGTGGCTTCAAATATTAATAGGCACAACTTGATCATATCCTCGTTAATAACCAATTTACTATCGATCCTTTCAAAATCGATTAAATACAAATACTACCATCTCGCTTACGCGAAATTCAAACCGAGACACGTCAATGCTAATAATTCACGTCATTTTATCGATTCTATATATGTATATATATATATGTACATATTATATATATTCTTCAAGGGTGATTTGAAGCGCCATATTCTGAGCTAAATTAGATCAAGCCCCATAATTCATCGTTGGCAATTGTATTTTAAGACTACGAGAAGACAATTAGCGATGTAATGGATTTGTGCGCTTCGCGGCGAAATTATGCACCGAAGCGGGGGCCTAAATTTAAATGTATTATTTATCGTGTTTATCGCTTGATTGCATGTGTAAAATTGCGATTTGAATAAAATGTCACTTCTCTGTTTTGCGAAATCGATTTTGCTTGTCGCTTTGAAAATAATAATTGAGTTACGATTGCATTTGATACACTCTTCTTCCTCGTTTGCTTATTGCTGAGTGTCGTAGTCATTGGTGTTGTATGGAAATTGTTGGACCACTTTACTCCTCCTGGTTTTGTACCACATGTGGCTAGATCATTATGTCAGTACGTGCAACAGAAGGATATAATAAACTGCACGCGTTGGCTGGGTACAAAAATATATGGAAGGAAGGAAAAGAACGAAAACACGTCTGGAGCGATCTCTGGGATTCCCCATTGCATTGTATGGAGTCGAGACATGGACTCTGATTTAGAGAGAAAGGGACATAATTCTACCATTTTGTAGCTATAATAATATAGAATACATAATAATAATAAAAAATATAGAAAATTGTTTTCTATTATAGAGGTCACGAGCCTTCGTCCAATAAAATGCAACTAAAATACACACCAAATGTTTAGATTACACGTTAAACAGATCAAAAAATCATAAACTGTCACTTTTCTAGTGAGAGAGAGAGAGTGAGAGAGAGCTACCTAAATTTATTTTATTATACATAAATATATACCAGGAAGACCCCAATGCGCCTTCCTGGACAATTAATTACAAACAATTCCGCATTTTATTATTACATAAATCACTGTATTTCCAGAAGCTGCAGAACACAAAATAACAATTAATTAATTAATTTAATTACATAATTAATCCATTAAGACATCTATTGATTGTAGATTTGTACATAATTTTTACAAATTGTACATACAATAAATACAGAAGATTTGTGACAACAGGAGAGATGATTTTTTGACAATTTTAAGGATTCGTTTCAACAATTATCAGATAAAATTGGCAAGCTCTGATAAGAAACGATCGATTTGGATATCATATATTCATAAATACCCCCAAATTTAACCAGCAGTATAGCGGATCGAAACCACTGATCACTTGGTAGTAAACATACACGCTACCATTGAGCCAAACTGCTGGGTATGTGGTGTTAAAGATGAGTGCTACGCATCAGATGGTGATTGCTACATATGTATATTTATTCTCAAAGAGCTGGCAGTTTCAGAGAGGTCTCCACAACATGTAGGAAAAGGGTTCTTTCCTACTTTAGTCATATGACCAGGAAGAATCCATGTCTCGACTCCATATATTGCAATGGGGAACACCAGAGACTGCACCAGGCGGATTTTCGTTCTTCTCATATTAGAGCGATCATAGCAGTTTAATCAACAGCGTCACTCGTCTCTCGACGCTCCGTGAGAACGGACGTGCCGAAGACGTACTCTCTGTGCGAGCGCTCATAATACAGCGATACGCCATACCGTCAAAAAACCCACACCTTTTAACATACACCACAAACACCCCCCACAAAACGAACACCAAACGAACACATGTTGGCACCATGCGAGGATCCAACCTGAAAAAGCGAATTAAGAAGACACTGATAACTACAACCGAAGCTCCTCAACCAGGCTGCTCTCAGACCGCTCAGATGGAGACCGAGTGGCAGTTTCCAAAACATACGGCAAAGAACGTGAAAGATGTTGCTCCTGAATTTAAAATTCAGGAGAAAAACAAATTTGAAGGGCTCTTGGAAGTTTCCGATGTCCCCAGAAGCGGTGGAAGAATCCCGCCCATCATCATGACAGCTACTGGCACTCATGGCAGCATGATCGAGTCGATCAAGAAGTTTATAAAAGACTTCACAATGACTTACATTGGTCAAAATAATGTCAAGATACAATGTAAAAGTCTTGAAGACTTTAAAAAACTTCGGGATGGATTGACACCAGACCGACAATTCCATACCTTTTCCAGGAAGGAGGAAAAGGAAATAAAAAGTGTCGTACGTGGCTTGCCGAAATTGCCGGAAGCTGATATTAAAGATGACATCATCAGACAGGGATTCCCTGTAACCAAAGTCATACAGATGAAGACGAAGGAGCCTAGGAGCAACGCCACCGAGCTATACTTGGTGTTCTTCGAGCCATCGGTATCGGCAAAGAAGATTAAAGAAATCCGGTACATCTGTTACACAAAGGTCAGTGTCGTTAAATATACTAGTAAATCACAAAATATTACTCAATGTTTCAGATGCCAAGAATATGGACACGCTGCGAAAAACTGCAATCGGCAGGCCAAGTGCGTCAAATGTGCCGGCACTCACCTCACCGCACAATGCAATCAAGGAATAGTTACCCCTGCTGTCTGCTCAGGCTGTTCAGGATCTCACCCCGCTAACTTCAAAGACTGTCCAAAAAGACAGAGCTATCTGAAAATGCTGGAATCGAGGAAGAATCGAGCATCAATTGTCAAAGCCAACCCTTGGAAACTCCCAGTGGCGCAGCCACAAAATATCCCGGTCGTTAACGATCATAACTTCCCAAAGCTACCGACCATTAAAACTCCTTCACCAAATATCCCAAATATCCCTAAAAAACCCCACCAACCAACCAATCCCAACATTCAACCAACAACAGACCTAACTTCCATGGCGTCTATGACGAAGATGTTGAAGATCCTCCAGGAGATTCGTGCCAAGGCCAGCGGTTGCACCGACAAACTAGAGCTGGCACTCATGCTTGTCGAATATCTCGATGTCTTTGATTAACGGGAGGCGCCTGAACATTCTAGCTTGGAATGCTCGTGGACTTAAGAATAAGATTGACGAACTAGAGTCGGCGATCGGTGAGTACTGTGTTGACATAGTTTTAATCTCCGAGACCTTCTTAAAACCTCATATCCGTATTAACCTACCTAACTTTTACTGCTATCGCGAAGACCGAGAACAGCATGGAGGGGGAGTTGCCATTTTTATAAAATCGTCAATTAAACATTGTCGCGTAATAACTCCGCCACTAAAAAATTTAGAACTAACCGCCATCGAACTAACAATTAACAACACCCGTCACATAGTAGCATCCGCTTACAATCCTCCCCAAAAACGATTATTGGCATCCGATCTTAACAAAATATTTAACATTGGTAGTTCGGTAGTGGTAGCTGGTGACTTTAATGCCAAACATCCGTTATGGAGTTGCGTAAACACTGACCAACAAGGCACAACTCTTTTTAAATACATTCAACTAACAGATACAATCTTACTTCATCCGGATACATACACACACTATCCCACAAATAACTCACAACCATCCACACTAGATCTTGTCCTCGTCAAGAACTGCCCAAAAATATCGACACCAAATGCCCTTCAAACCCTGTCGTCTGATCATCTCCCGATAATCTTCTCAATCGACGGGAAACCCGAGGAAATCATCAAGCATAGTTGGGATTACGGGAGAGCTAACTGGCGAGAGTTCAAGTCGTACATAAATGACCAAACCATTCTAACTTCTACCACACTCACAAACAAAACCGAAATCGACAGCTCCATAATACACCTAACGGAATCAATAACTCGATCCAAACACCTTCACATACCTAAGACACAATACATTGAACACAAATTAGAGATAACTGACTTTGTTGCAAATCTAATTAAAAGTAAAAATAAACTCCGTAAAATTTGGCAAACATCAAAAAATCCAGCATTGAAAACATTAATTAATAAGCTCACATATCAAATTAAAATTAGAATCAAAGAAATCAAAAATGAAGCTTGGTCTAAAAAATTAGAAAAATTGAGCTCAGTTGATGGCTCTCTATGGAAATTAGCTAAAGCGATTCGCAGGACAAAAAACTCGATTCCTCCATTAGATGATGCAGGAATCTCAGTGACGCGTGATTGCGACAAAGCAGAACTATTATCAAAATCCTTCCAAAAACATCACACACTCACACAACATTACAATCACATACCAACGCATAATAAAGTCAACCGGTCCATTAAAATCATCACAAAAACTCCCACTAACAGTACTAAAAATATAAAATTGGTGCATCCGTGTGAAATCCAAAATATAATACGTAATTTAAAAAATAAAAAGGCACCTGGGCGAGATTCAATAGATAACATCACAATCAAACAACTTCCATTTAAAGCTTTAGTCTCACTATCTAAAATATTTAACGCATGTTTACTCACCGGGTATTTCCCAGAATACTGGAAAACAGCCAACGTAATTCCCATACTTAAGCCCGATAAAAGCTCAAAAAACCCGGCCAATTATCGACCCATTAGCTTACTTTGCACGCTTTCAAAAATTCTGGAAAAAATAATCTACACACGTTTACTTAAAGTCGTAAATAAGAAATTAATAAATGAACAATTTGGATTTCGCACTGGACATTCCACGACCCAACAACTAACAAGACTAACTGAACACTTGACGAAGAACTTTAATATGAAGAGAAGTACCGGAATGGTATGTCTCGACATAGAAAAGGCCTTCGACACGGTTTGGCACGATGGACTCATTCATAAGCTCCTTATTAACAAAATACCAAACTACCTAATTCTCATCATCAAATCGTACTTAACTCGTAGAAAGCTAGTGGCTAGCGTAAATAATGAATTATCGTCTCCAAAAATAATCGCAGCTGGCGTTCCGCAGGGGAGCTTGCTTGGCCCACTCTTGTTCTCCATATATATAAATGACATACCTATTCCAAAAAACTGTCACATAGCCCTATATGCAGATGATACAGCTTGCTTCACAAGTAGCAAAAAACCAGACACTATTCTTAAAAATCTTGAATTTGCAATTAAAACAATGACTGAACACTTCACTAAGTGGAAAATTCAAATTAATCAAACCAAAACAGACGCCATATTCTTTAGTGTTAGAAAACATAAGCCAAGTTCAGATCTGAAAATCCCCTCTGGAGAAAGTCTGAAATGGCAGTCAGTAATAAAATATTTAGGAGTAACGTTTGATAAAAGAATGAGATGGGCACCTCACATTGAGGCAGCGAAATGCAAGGCGATGCGGGGTATATCCTCAATATATCCAATATTTAATCGCCATAGTTCTTTATCAACGCTAAATAAAATAAAATTATATCGCGCGCTCATATTACCATTATTAACCTATGCTTCACCTGTATGGAATAACGCCTCGAATACTAACCTTTCCAAGCTCCAAGTAATACAAAATAAATCCCTTAAAATAATTTATAATACACCCATATATACTAACCTGAAAAAACTGCATGCTATATATAATATTCCGTTTGTTACAGACATTACTAACAAACTAACCAGTAGATTCTATGAAAGAATCACTAATAACCATACTAACACACTTGTGAAGAGTCTCGGTGATTACAACAAAATGTCTATACCCTTCAGGTATAAACACAGATTACCTAAACACAATCTGCTTTAGGTCATCGACTTTAGATAGTCTTTAATTAATATTATGTATTAGATGTATTATGAACATTTATAAGGATTGTAAATAGGTTTTTGAGCTCTTTTTCCTATTATGCTTTAGATTAACATTAGAATAATATAATACTGTGATTACTAACCAAATTAAATTAAAATTGTAAAATAGAAAATGATCAGTAGATCAGTAGCTATTAAAATAGATATAAGATGTATTGTGAACATAATTTCGTAATAATAAAAAGCATTTAAAAATCAAAATCAATCAACAGCGTGGACAAGTGGTTAAGATATTATGCTTTCGAGCAGAGTGGTCACGGTTCGATTCCCACTAGTAACCGTTACCCAGACCTTAGTTTGTGACTCCAAGTCGGTCGTTTCCTATCAGAGTTTGCCAATCTTTCTGATTTTCATTGAAATAGTTTCTGCAAATTCTCATATCCTTACATTATGTGTTTAACCATTGTCATGTGCATGGGATTGTGAAAAAATTCTTAATATGTTTTTTAAGTAAAATTAATTAAAAATTAATTTTTTAAATCAAAAATAATAATTATAATTAAATAATAATTAAAAATTAATTTTTTCGTTAGCATCTGCCAATATATGTAGGTCTAAAAGTCTGTGAATTTGCATTTTTTTTTAATTAGAACATAGCTAAGTCACCATCATAAGGTCAGCCGATCTTATTGCTTGGGCAAATAGTGAGTTGCCCAGTGGGACAACCTCCATATAACTGCATACATTTCATCTGGTCACGCAACTAAGCCCAGTGTGTACCAGCTCTTACTAAGTTTTAAAATAACTAATTGAGAAAAATTGAAAAAATAAACTTTTCAGAATGAAAGTAAGTATAATAAAAATGAAAACTGTGTATGGAAAGCAGGAAAGACAAACGTGAATTTCAGCATTATGTTTACTATTATAATAAACTTGTGTTGTGCCCGTTGATATGGCAACGAGTGATTTTGGAAATAATTTGATACATGAACTACACTCGAGGCTATTGTCGCTAGCGGTTTCACAATGCACAGCCCTTGCAGTCAATTCGCATCGTCTCCTCCCTTCACCCCTGGGGGTTGTTCCCTCATTCCATCCCCACGCACTTGCCCGGCTGTCCACGTCCACAACGTACATATGTGTGCTCTTGTCAGTACTCATGGCACAGTTTCCAGCATTCTTAAGAACTTCTGATAATTTTATTGTAAATAATATTTATTTTTGAAATTTCCACATATTAATAATTATTATATATGGTGACATTCAATTCGTTAACAGACACTACGAGCAATAGCCATTACGAGGATATTTTGCATATATTTTATGAATGGTATGAGCTCCTTTATGAACTCCTTTGAGAATATAGAATGAGAATAAAAATATTTATTGACCCATAAATTATTTATTAATAAGTATTTTTATTTTTAAATCCAGCAATACTTTTTTTCCTATGAATTTACACAGAGATACAAAAAGATATGTACATTTTAAAATTAATGATTTTTTTTTATATAACGTTCCCTTGATACGACGCAAGTTTTTTATTTGGAGCAAAATTTGCATTTACTCCAGCTTTGTTTACTCATTTAATTTTTTATGTAATGAAGGATACTTTCAGATGAAAATATTAATATTGAAATACATACACATACAACCCGATTGAAAATGAAGAAGTATTAAAGAAAATTTCTGGCCGGTTGCCGAACAAGTCTCATGTGGCTATTTTCCCGAGTAAACACCAACATTCGGCTACAACAAGCGAAAAAAAATACGGCGAAAACAACATCTTGTATATTTTTAAATCGATATACACTCGGAAAAGTGATTCAAATACGGCATGTAAAAGTGAATGATTGAAAATAAAAATATATTTCATATATTTATATGTATGAGTAATTTTTCCGGAAAAACGGCGAGCGCCTCATTTCCCGGTGCGAAAATCCGGTTTGCAGGGTTCAACCTTTTCGATGCCATCCATCACGGCGTAAACAAGGACGCTAAATATATATAGTTATATAAAAAAATAGGATAAAGTGGAACTTTGGCGACACTCTTGGCGCCTTTTTGTCGCTACGAAACAAAAAAAGCGATAAAAATCAATAGGAAAAATTCACCTCAGAACGTTTGCTACGGCTTTGTTCGGGCAATTAACCCTTTAATGGCCTACGTTCGATTAATCGCACCGTGGAGAGATGCGATTTATGCTGTGGAAAGTCACATAAAGGCAATTTTATACAGCTTTCACTGATAACAAGACTTGTGGAGTATTATATTGAAATCAGTATAAGTCACCTTGCGTGAAGTCTAAAAAAAGTATTCAAAATGCAATGCTTTTTATGTACATATGTTAAGGTTTGTAATGATTTTAATAATTAAAATTGAATGGAAATATAATTTTTTCTTTAATATTTTCTCAGTAGGAAGACTTACTTTTCACAAGGTCAAATTTTAATTTATTATATTACACATTATTCGAACTATGTACTTCAAATCAATTTTCGCAATCGAACTTTTCATTTATATTTTTTTTAAAAGCTTCTTATTAGCTTTACTCAATTAGTTCCATGAAATTCCACTTGAACCACTCTTTAGATCGTTTTGATATTTTAACGAAATACGTGGGGGGGGGTGGTTAGCTAACATTGAAGTACATAGTCAATGTTTAAATTAAAATACATAGGGAAGGCGGAAAAACCGATAGACAACTCCAAAAAAAGCAAGAGGAATTTAATCATTAACGAACTTATTAAAAGCTGAATTGGAATACATATGTACATATGTTTTTTTTTATATGAAAAATAAAATAAAACTTGATGATGGTGCCCAATTTACAACTATCTGACCTATAGTCATAAAGGGTACTGAGAAATTTTAACGCATATTTATTTATTTTTTACATATATGCTAAGAAAGCCCTTACACGTAAACCCCAATGTGCCTTCCTGGCCAATTACAAACAATGCAGCATTTTTATTAAAAGTCGTTGAATTACGAGACACTGAAAAACTCGCAAATTAACGAGACATCTATAAATTGTACATAAATTTTATTGTACATTAATCATACTCAAATAGTGGTAACATAGTAGGAAGGATTTTAGCCAATATTTATCGGGAACCATTTGAACAATGAAACAGGGAAAATTGGCAAACTCTGATAGGAAACGATCGACCTGGAGTCACAGATGTCCAAGTCTGACCAGCAGCACTACAGATGTACTCAGAAAAATTATTTTCAATCGAGGTCAGATCATGGGATCGAACCTGGCGCCCCTCGGTGCTAAGCAGAAGCTTAACGACCAAGCTATGCTGCTGGCTAATATCCAATATGCATCCAAGGTCACATCAAACCTCTTAAAAGCGTGAGTTATGTGAGTCAGATCATTTTTTCAAATGTTCAACTAATTTGAAAATTGCTGACGTTCAGTATTATAAAATAATATTTTACGAGTGGCAGCTAACTGGTTAAATGCAGATTTATCTCACGACTATACTATTTACTATCACTACTATCATATATACTATATCATATCATATGTATATCATATACATATGTTTACTATACCGAGCATAATTTCTTTATTTTTTTTAATTATTTCTTATTTAACTCTACAATTGTATTACAATATAATTCAATACAAGGGCTTTAATAATATTACTGTAAGTTTTGATATACATTACATGACGTTGACAATAACTTTTATCGTCTAAAACATATAAATTTTCCATAATATAAAATATATACGTATTCCATAATTAAATTAATAATATCAACAATTTACGTTTTTATATAAAAATTTTATTAATGTAAATATTTCAAAATACGAAACACGAACTCGAAACTATCAAGAAATAAATGTCAAATTCTACCGAGCTCTATACGCACTAACAATATTGTATTACTTGACCAAAATGCAATGCGAAACTGAAACGAAATGTAATTGGCCATCGCGTGTCGAGTGGGGATGAATGCGATAGCATTTATATTTTACATAAGGTTCGTGCTAGGTCGGTTCTACCATAATATTAATTTTCGTATAAGTTCATGCCCGTTTTTCATAACTCTTTTAAACGAAAAAAGGGCATTAATGCAACCATCTAGTGGTTAGCATATAATACTGTGAACAGCGTGGTCACGGGTTCAAATTGCAGAATAGACTTGTGGTTAGCATTAACCAGTGGTTAACATTAACTAGTGGTTAGACCAGCATAATAGACTAGTGGTTAGTATATAATGCTTTGAACAAAGTGGTCACGGGTTCAAATCCCACTGGTTTCTGCTGGCTGGATCTTGGATTTGTGACTCCAAGTCGATCGTTTCCTATCAGAGATTGCCAATTTATCTGATTTTCATTGAAACGGTTCCAACAAATTGGCAAACTTGCCCATTTTCTCGCAAAATCTTGAGTATTCAGCAATCTCGAATTTTTCTGAATTGTATAAAATGCTGCAAATTTACAAATTTGACCATAGATGTCTCTGTGGATGTTAATTGATATGTATTTACTTTGTAAATACATATCAATTAACATTGTACATTTGATACATAGTATCAAATGTACAATGTTTCTGGCCAGGAAAGTGCATTCAGGTTACCTGTTAGGCCTTCTTAGTATAAATTTAAAGAAAAATTAAATACTGGCCATCGTATCGAAAAGATCAAAAACAGTCGAACAATAAATAAGCGCAATATTGGTAAAGTTTAAACTCAGTTTACTTCCTCCCCCTCCCCCTCTCCAGCACCAATCCAATCCATCCCATCCAGTCGCGATAGAGTTTCGCATCTACCGTGCATGACCCCACACACATTTGTTATTTATGTAAGTTTTAACTTCTGGTATGAATTAAAAATAAATAAATAAATACAAATAATACTGATCAATCCATTGAGTCTCGTTAAAGTTGAATTCGACCATACATACTTGCCTAATCACTTTCAATATTATATATATATATATATATATATATATATATATATATATATATATATATATATAGATATATATATATATATATATATATATATATATATATATATATATATATATATATATATATATATATATATATATTTATTTATTTATTTATTTATTGTCACAAATCAATACACACTCGCCATTACAGATTTGCTCCAATGCGACGGGTGTACGTTAATGAAATACATAAACAATCAGAAATCAGAAATACAGTAATACATACATATACAATCAGATTTATAGATACATATACAATCAATATATAGAATATAACAATTAATCAGAAATAATAATCATAGTGACATCTATGGATTTCAGATTACTGTGTATAATTAATACAAATTATACACAGGCAGATTTTTGTGACAACAGGATTAGATTTTTAATACCAATTTTCAGGAACCGTTTCAGCAATGATCAGATAAAATTGGCAAACTCTGATAGAGAAACGATCGATTTGGAGTCACAAAACCCCCAAATCTAACCAGCAGTGGCGAGGACACGAACCTATGACCTCAGTGATGCTAAATATATACGCTATCACTAAGCCAAACTGCTGGCTATATATATATATATATATATATATATATATATATATATATATATATATATATATATATATATATATATATATATATATATATATATTTATATATATATATATTATTGTAACGTATACGAAAAAGGAGCCGTCGCTTTAATTGGTTTTGAAAATTAACTCCAGGCTTAAGTGCAAGTCCCGAATTAACTGAGTGGTCGGCAACGGCACTCAGTCTCTTCCCACTAGAGTTCTCAGAACTGACAGAGCGAAAGCGTGGGACTGAGTGTCTTTAACCGTGGGACTGCATATCCGTGTACGTGCCTAAACAATGGAGAAGTAAACAGACGTTGAAGATGCATTTAGCGACCTGCGCTTTATAAGCAGGTACTTAGGCCATATCAAGACATTCTGTACGGAGCACTGACAGTGCGTGGATCTCCTTAATCACCCAATAAATGCTGTGAAGTGACTTTGGCCTTTTTATTTGGATCCTCCGCCCACCTCTACGTAACATTATTATATAAATAGACCTGTTAATAGCTCAATATACATATTTGAAAACTTTGTGGATTTGATCCATTTTGCAGCAGCGCCAACCTCCAGTTCGATATTGATGAAGAAAAACTAAATCTATACGTTATATTATATACGGATCGACGAACTATGTATATGGTAGAGGGTACATTACATGTGTCTCGTATGAATTGGTAACATACATTATATGTATTTCAAAGTAGCAAAATGGCCCAATTAGCAAAATGAGCTACTCGTGTCGCGCCACAAAATGGTCCAATCATCTAAATCAGGAGCTTTTGAGGGAATTGCCCTCCCATCGTTTCCAGAAGTTCAATTATTTATACGCTTGCTCGTACGTAAACTTTAAATTATACTTGGCTTTCGTTCAGGCCACAATAAAAGTACACTTACATGTGAAATTTAATAACGAACTCGCACAAAAGCGCAATAAACAAAACGGAGTGGTCTCGAAACGTTTCAAACATACAAAGTGTTATTATTTTTGTTTGACGCGAACGTGCAGCTTTCGTATTAACAATCGACAGGCTTTCAATGGATTGAACGTCTAAACAAATAATCAATAGTCTTGGCATTGACATGTTGTTGTTTTTTTTTTGACGGCTTGGAATTTAATAGGGGCTGTAACTAGGTGTTGATATAATACGTTTTTAATATCAAACTGTCAGTCGAACAAAATAACCAAGAAATTCTATAACAATCACTAATAGAGTATCGGTGATTACAACAAGATGTCTGTATATAAACACAATTTGCTTTAGATCTTCAAATTTAAAGAGTCTTAAGTTTATAATATATAAATCTACTATGAATCTTTATAAGAATTTCAAATAGTTTTTTTGAGCATTTTTCCTCTTATGCTACATACAGCAGCGTGGCTTGGTGGTTGCGTTGGTACTAAGCACCGAGAGACCGCCAGATTTGATCCCGTGAGCTGACCTCGATTGAAAACAATATATTCTTAGTATAATCTTAAAATGCTGCTGGTCAGACTTGGATATTTGTGACTCCAAGTCGATCGTTTCCTATCAGAGATTTCCAATTTATCTTATTTCATTGCTGAAACGGCTCTTCTATCAAATTGGCAAAAACCATCCTACCCACAATGTCACCACAATTTCAAAATTTTATTATTTATAACATACATAGATTTCTCGCTAATTCTTACATATAATATTTTTATTATACTAATATGTCTGGTCACAGTGACGCGTTAGAGTATTCTGTTATGTCACTGTGGCAAATATATAAATAAATGAAATACACTAAAATTAAAATTAAATAATATTTTACCGTAAGAATTATGGATCTATGCTAAGTGGAGAATTCTAAGTTTGTGGGAATTACATTTAAGAGGAATGCCGGGGCTCTTCGGATTACTGCGTGTCTGTATACTCGGCTACCTGCCTATTCCTAAAAATAAGGAACACACGGAAGACTGGAGACTCTTAAGCGAGCGGTAGTTTCACAACTGTAAAGTGATTTTGGCTTTTCATTTGGATCCCTGAACCCACCCCTACGCAACAGTATTATAAATACTAAGAAAAAAGGTGTAAAATATATAATGATAATGATTGAATCATCAGCTATTAGAATAGACCTAAGATGTATGTACATATTTTTTACGTATGTGTAATTTATATTTATATATAATTTAAACAGTAAAAAAGCTTTTAAAAGGCATTTAAAAAGCCAATAACAGACTAAAGTGGTCACGGGTTCAATCCCACCTGTTGCTGCTGGACATATCTTGGATATGTTACTCCAGGTCGATTGTTTCTTATCAGATCAAATTTATCTGATTTCATTGAAACGGTTCCAAAATATTAGCATCCCTGTCCCATCTTTCTCGCAAAAATTCGAGCTTTTCAGTATCTGAATTTTCGCTGATTTGTATAAATGCTGTTAATTTGTCCATAGATATCTCTGTAGATGTTAATCGTTTTTGTATTTACCAGGACTAATACTAGGACACGATCGACCTAGAGTCACATATCCAAGGCCCAGCCAGCAGCACACACCAGGGATAGAACCCGTGACCATACAATTGAAAGCATTACATACTATTTTGATATATCATTGATCTATGCTGCTGGTTATGAATTATCGGTTATTTTTTTAGTATCCAAAATTTTTTCGTAAGTGTTTCGATTGTGCAAAGCAAATTTGGGGTCTAAGATTTATGTATAATAAATAAATCAACAATTCATAGCTATTTTTTTGAATCTGCAACGTTTATATTATATACTAGTGGCTTTACCCGGCTTCGCTCGGTATTTGTAATATAAACCGCTTAAACATGACTAATCTTATAGTAAACCTTTTATTACATTTATTTGCATAGCTTTATTTTATATCAATTTATTTGAATAGCTTTATTTTATATAAATTTTTTTTTTATTAAATTGACTGTCACGAACAAACAAACATACTAAGTCTCTTTCGAAATGATATATATACCAGAATCCGGCATCTTCGCCCCCGGAGCCTTCTGTGCCCCCCGGAGCCAGGGGCGAATTTATTTGAATCGAAAAGAAAATATATCGTCATAGAAACTTACCTGTTTATAAAGTTCCCAACGAAAGTTACATATGTACAAATATACAAAATCTCTTTCGAAATTATATTGTAAACTAGAAGACTGTAATGTGATTCGGATTTGAGACGAAAATAGAATACAACTTTGGTCGTTGACTTATCAACGGGCACAATCTTTCGATGCTATGATAGGACCGAGTCTTGATTGAGATTTGATACGAGGCATGTTTTATCGATGGTTTTTCTTCGCTCTTTTCCTCCTTCCTGTCATAAAAAATCCCCGTTACATTTTCAATCGCAAAACTGTCGGAGCGGGCAATGGCTCTTCCCCTCGTTCTATCTATGAGCGAAAGGAAAAGCTCAAGTCGGTCGATAATGGGTTAACGCACTCACCCAGACCAGACTGTGCAAAACAACGAAAACAAGTCGAAAGATCATACTTTCTCAGAAACACCTTTCAGACGAAGATTGCCATGTGCAAAAGGGAATATCTTCAAGGCATACAAATTTTCCACACCAATGTACATACGTATGAAAATCTATAAATATGAATTTCAAAATCGCTACTGAACTGTTCGAATTATTGATGCGATTCATTTTCATATATGTATAAACACTAGTGATAGGCCCGATGAAAATTTATCGGAAGGATTATTTAAAAAAAAACATGTTTGTACATATATACATGTATATTCAAATGAACAAAAAAATTATATATTAGCTCAACGATTACGTGTTCAATCAGTAATTTGAAAGAGTATGGAAAACCTATATCTCAATACTACTCCCTTCCTTTTGAGCATGTTTAGATATTATTATCTTGAATTTCATTAACTCGTTTTGTTCTCCAGCTTCTACGTGATAATACGCCATTGTTGCTGGAATAGTTGGGATTTTATGTCCCTTATAATTATGTGCGTAGTAAACATCATAATTTGCCCGCACAGTACTTTATGGGATGGCTCCTATACCAAGAGCTATCCGACTTCTTAATTAAGTATTTAAATGAGCTATCCGACTTCTTATGTAGGCTATTGTGGCACATTAGAATCTTCCTGTAATGTCACAGTGGTCCAAAACTATAAAGAAATAACGTATCTAATATGTATATGTATATATACCATATTCGTCGAGATGCCGACCATGAAATTTGGGAATTGAATGATAGAAGGTAGAATTAAAAAAAAAATATGATTTCAACTAGAATTATCAAACTTGCAATGTTATCTAAATAGCCTTACCTCGCGAGTTTTTTGGACTAAACTATGGTAACACTTTTTATATTTTCATTTTGGTGTCATAGGAATAGGAGGTGGACAAAGAAAGTTCTGGAATGGCACCTGAAATAATGTAAATGGGTGAAAGGTAGGGCACAAGGCATTTAGAAAAGTGTGTGGGGTGAAACGGATGAGAGTTGTATATGTGTGATGTTGATTTTGCAGCCCGGGGACAGTTAAATAATTATATATGTATTATACGGGGTATACAATGAAATAATTGCAGGTCATACGGTGAAAAGATCAAACGGATAAAAGGTCACACGGTTAAAAGGTCACACGCTAAAGTGACCGTGAACCGAGTGCAGAGACTCGTGAAGGTATATTTATACTAAACCGACAATTGACTCGTTAACTGATACGAAGACACAAAGATAAACCAAGACAGGTCACAGTCTCCCGGAACGTATGGCAGTCCTAATCTAATAGTGTTATTACATAAAAAAAAAAGAACGGACGAAATTGGACTATTATAAATACTAGAGTAACGTAACCAACTCGTGATATTCCCGATGACATACATATCTTCGGCTGCATTATTAGAATACAATTTTTAATTTAATATTCTTATGAGCAAAGAAAAAAATTCACCCTGGGTGGGTTTCGAACCCACGAGCTCCCTATCAACAACTCGCACGCTCTACCACTGGAGTATTTAAAATCGCCTTTAAATTATGTATGAATCGCGTGCGTGCGTTACACTGACATGGGACAGGGAAACTAGCTTTTATAATATACCACTATTTAAACCTATACCTAAATTGGGCTTGAATTAATTGATTTCCTTCATTCAAGATGTCTTTATTTTATTAAAATGTTGTTTTGTATAACGTTGCTTAAAGTTTTTTTTGTAAAATAAATAATGACAAGCAATATTCGGAGACAGAAGAAAAAGGGAACAAAGTGTGACGTAATTTGTTGTTGTTATTCGACCTTGATCTTCAACTATTTTGGTCGTACTTGAATTTATATAATGTAATAATATATTTATGTATGTATTGAGTGGAATTGGAATAATTGAAGGTGCTTTCATATGTATGTATATACAGGCGCGGCTCGTGAATAGGAACTGCGGCGCTGCAGCACCCCCAGAAAAAATACAAAAATATCACATTTGTATACATTTACAACTTGTGAATATAATTTAAATAAGAATGATTAGATATTTGACATAATCATTATTTATGATTATGTCAAATATATCTAAATACAAGTTATAAATGCGATTTTTTTGTAATTTTTCCGGGGGTGCTCCAGCGCCGCAGTTCCTATGCACGAGCCGCGCCTGTGTACATATATACATACATATATTTCGATTCTATTTCCAGCTAAATTGTAAAATTTATTTATTCCAGATTGTATTATATATTTTCTGTATTTGAACATGTATATTTTCTGGTTTTGAAAAAAATTTAATGCTTCAACATTTTCCTTAGTAAAGATTATGTCCCCTTATTTGTGTTGTCCTTAAGCTCTATCTGTTGAAAAGGGTAAATGGACAATTTCGCACACGAAAATCGTGAATACGAAATATCTAGACCTCAAATTCTCGTTACTGTGTAATAGTTCGCGTGCATGACGCTTGGTGGGCGGAATTTTCAAGTGCTAGATTTTTCATGATTGAAATTTTAGTGAGGTATGCGAGATCAACATGTGCGAAATGGTCACGGAACTGTTGAAAAGTGAGGCAACAGTCTTAATTCCACTCAGTGACATGGGCGGATCTATTAACTTTTTTTCTAGATATTTCGGTTAGTGTAGAAGAAATCACAAATACTTATAAATGCCCGTAAACGCTAATACGAGTATTATATGTAGACTAAGGCTAGGGATCGGCCTAATGTTGCTAATTTTTTAGAAAACCATTTTTTGACAACGTTTATAATATAACACCGATGGAACGGTTTTTTGTCATTTGCAATGACCTCGGCGACTATCTGATGTTTAATAATATGACATACTTTCATTTAAACGGCCTCAAACTGAAATATGTTTCATTGGACTCTTGTATAGTGTCAGTGAATAGGCGTATAGCATGCTGTCACACTGCATTCAATATTTTTACTAAAGACGCTCTGTCTCTCTCGTGGGTTCCTACTTTAGTATAAGAACGCGCCAACTCTCAGTAACAGACCTGTACTAGAACCAACTTAACAAAAGTGCGCATGCGCATGTGAATATTTTTGGAAACGTCATATTGTGACAATACTGACTCGACTTTGCAATGTATGTATATGTAAGCCGATTATGCTTTGCACTCGGCCAAAACTTGTCTGAACGTGCCGAAACCGTGAGATGCTGTATGGCATGAATAGAAACTGTCATATACGTGACCTGCTGTGTTGTGCTGTAGCCGTGAACTGCTAGATAGTATAAATAGACCATTATTGGATCCGTCACTACAATTAAGCTTAATGAATCGAAAAAATTCTAGCAGGAGACGGTCGATCTGTTTTTTTAATAAGCACCAAGATCTCAACAGCAGGCTATTTGCAGCAGAAATAGCTCTTTCAGTGAGATAATACGTGATACATATGTATCTCAGTATCTCTTCATATACCAATCTGGACATTTAAATGTCTTCGATTACGCTTTGTATCACCTAATTTTAGTAATCGTTATGAAATACTCTCAGTTTTGATAGTAAAATTTCATCCAACGCTATAAATTACTTGGTTTAATTTAAATAAGTAACTTCTTGCCAATTCAGCTCAGTTAGTATTCTAGTAGCAATTCCTCGGGTTATTATTATACATTACCCAAGGACATATTGAACGTTCGAATCAAATTGGAAAAACTTTACTATCCAGCATTTATCCGAGACCGACTACTTTTTACGACTTGGTATAAAATTTGACAATTGAAACCGGTAATTGAACGAACGGATTACATTCTAGAAACCGAGGTTGATCCAAACTGTGGTATATATGTATGTACATGTGTATATTTTTTTCTGAGCAAACCGCAACCGAAGGATACCTCGGAAAAGTTTTGGCATCGAAATGATCGACGCATCGGCAATTTCATTGGCAACGGCATCGCAGAACAATAATATTTCTTAAATATATATACATGTGTATATCCACACTTAATATAAACCGAATGCAACTTCCAAAATATGCAAAACCGGTGCGTTTCGTCGAAAACAAACCGCTTTCTTTGTCTCGATTAATTTATCCGGCCGTGACGTTTTGTTATTGGAAGTCGACGACTATTCTGGGATGGGTGAAAACACTCGAAAAATATACCAACACTAGTGTTTTGCCCGTTGATTTTTCATTCTTTTTGTAATACAAATATATACTGTATACTTCGAACACTTTGGTGATATATCTAAATGTGTACGATCTGATTATTTTCCTATTTTCATATTAATTCCTAGTTGCATAGACGTTAAAAAACAATTAGTTCAAATATCAACGGGCACAATACTAGTAAAAAAAAAATTAAAAGCAACTTACAGTTGAAATATGTACTGGATTATATGTGATTGTATATGTACATATAACGTATGCGAGTATCTATTCGAGATGGGACACGTGGCACAGGTCATTGAGACTCCTCTGGCACTTAAATACATGTTTATTACTCAATGCGCCAAAATTAACTGTCGTTTGGTGACGTACTAACTAAAAGATGCTTAATTAAACTTATTAATTTATATATGCACTCTTCTGGTATTGAAAACTGAATCCTAGATGTGTGTTTGTAAAATTGGGATACAAATCATGGCACCGAAAAAATTGCTCGGACAAAACCGCACAGCGGTAAAATTTTGCAAACCAAAATAGCGCGGCGGCAAAATCTTAGAAATCTAAAAGCGCCTTATTTATCTTCCAACCCTTTGAATGTAGTAATATATCATTGTTTATGAAAACGGCGAGAACTGCTAACAACGAACGAACGTCTCTCTCTCTCTCTCAGACAGAGAGAGAGAGAGAGCTACCTAAATTTATTTTATTTTCATTTATTTTACATAGATATATACCAGGAAGGATTGACAGGAAGACCCCAATGCGCCTTCCTGGACAATTAATTACAAACAATGCAGCATTTTATTATTACATAAATCACTGTATTTCAAAAAGCCGAAGAACACGAAATAACAAATAATTAATTAAACAATTTATCCATTGAGACATCTATGGATTTAGATTTGTACATAATTTTTACACATCGTACATACAATAAATACAGAAGATTTGTGACAACAGGAAAGATGATTTTTTGCCAATTTTGAGGAACCGTTTCAACAATGATAAGAAACGATCGATTTGGAGTCATAAATACCCCCAAATTTAACCAGCAGTATAGCGGATCGAGCCCACTGATCACTTGGTGCTAAACATACACGCTAACATTGAGCCATTCTGCTGGGTATGTGGTGTTGGAGACGAGTGCTACACATTAAATGGTGATTGCTACATATATCTATTCTCAAAGAGCTGGCAGTTTCAGATAGACTCTCCACAACATGTAGGAAAAAGGTTATTTCCTACTTTAGTTATATGACCAGGAAGAATCCATGTCTCGACTCCATATAATGCAATGGGGAACACTAAAGATGTTCATATGTATATATGTATATACTATTGAGCCATACTGCTGGCTCGATGGTAGCGTGTATAATAATAATATACGAGAAATAAATTTAGTTATTAATTATTATTATTTCCCGTTGAATATCAACGGGAAAAGTGCTTATGTATACATGTACATATAATTTATAGTATTTTTATCGCGGTTTGTATTCGTTCGTTCCGGAAACTTTTCTCAGTTTGTTTTCGCCGTAGACCAGGTAGAGTGATGGTGAACAGGTGTGGCGTGTGACGTTCGGATGCATCTTATTTACTCTTGGTGGCATTGAAGCTGAACTGATATTATACCTATATATACATACATATATTGTATATGTTTATAGCTGCAATTGGTCTAAGGCCGGTGTGTGCATAGCGCGTTGCACTTTTCAAGAGCAGTTTCGGTCACCGATTTCGTGCCACGATCGTGTTATCGCAAAATCGATCTGAAATATGTACGCGTGCATGAGATTGGATTTTCCGCTGGCGCAACTTCGGACGCGCTATAAATAAATTATGAAACTTGGAAAAATCGGATTTGCATTTTAATTCGAGAAAGGGTTGCTTTTGCTATTGAAAAATTTCGGAAAAATGTTTTTCGAAGTATTAATTTAATCGCATTATGTATTCGTTTCAGGGTACGAATCGTATCGTCTGCAGGGGTCGAAATGAACCGGAACGTATGGGAACTCTGCGTTTCCTCTCGTTAAATATACAAATTCAATAATATATATAAAAATGGTCGGAATATAATCTACATATGTATGCATGTGTATGTAACCAGCAGCGTGGACTAGTCGTTAGCATGTCTTGGTATGGTCACACTGGTTGCTGCTGGCCAGATCTTGGTTTGTAACCAGGTCGGTTGTGTCTTATCAGAGTTTTCTTTGTCAGAGTCTGATATTCATTGAAACGATTCCGGTAAAATTGGCTTTCCCTCCCCATTTCTCTCACGAAATCTTGAGTTATTGTGTTATATCTCAGGTTTCTATCCATATATGTTTCTGTGGATGTTTATTGTATATTTTATTTTTTATTTATTTTATTTTTTACATATATACTAGGAAGACCTTACAGGTAACCCCCAGTGCGCTTTCCTGGCCAATTACAAATTTACAAATTACAATTCAGCATATTTTTTTTTTATATAAATCACTGAATTACGAGACACTGTAAAACTCGTAAATCAATGAGACATCTATTAATTTGTACACAAACTTATTTATTTTACATTAATTAATAACAAATTATAGGTGACATATCGTATAGGAAAGATTTTTAGCCAATTTTTTTTTCCGGGAACCGTTTCAACAATGAAATTAGAGAAAATTGGCAAACTCTGATAGGAAACGATGAACCTGAAGTCACAAATCCAGGTCTAACCAACAGCATACTCTGAAAAGTTCATTTTCATTCGAGGCTCGGTCCCAGGGATCGAAACCGCCGCCTCTCAACGCTAAGCAGAAGCTTAACGACCGAGCTATGCTGCTGGTCTATACATTCGTATTGTTACATGCAAATGTTATTGAACGTATTGTATACGATGTTTACAATGTCTGACCATATATGTCATATATAAGTTTCGATTTATGTAATAATTATATATTGAAATATATATATATAATCTTAATCTGTTTAGCACACTCGTCGTTTTGCAGTAATCTGTTAGTCGAGTGTGCATGATTAATTAAAATAAAAAAATAAAAAATGTACGAGTGCATCGACAAGTATGGAAGATTTCAAAAAATACCAGGAGTATACGTTATGCATATGGATGTGGCGTGACGACCGATCGTGTCAAGGAGATGTGGGGAAGTGGGGTAACGGAATAGTGGGGAAGTGGTGGGGGGTTTAATTCGTGTATCCTTTCCCAAGTCACTAGTATGCTAATATTGATTGACTCTGTTAGAAGGTGAGCTGATTGAAAATAATTTATTCAGAGTACAATCTTCAATGCTGCTGGTCAGACTTCGATATTTGTGATTCCAAGTCGATCGTTTCCTATCAGAGTTTGCCAATTCATCTGGTTTCATTATTAAAACGGTTCCTCGTCAAATTGGCAAAAACCATCCTACCTAATATTTTTCACCACTGTTTGGATATGATACCAAATGTATAATATGAGCAAGTTTAATACCATATATAAGTGTCACTCAGGGGTAAAGCCCAAAATGGCATCATGGTAAAAGCAAAAATATATAGTTAAAAAAGTTATTTCTTCACTACATCTTACTTATTAATTTGAATGGCTCGTCTGACGTTTATTTTTCAATTTAATATATGCAAGTAATACACTTGACATAATTTTCCACTGAAGCTGAAAAACTGTAAGCACGTTTAAAAAATTAAAATTCTCACGCGAGCAGTTAAGTAACACTTAAGTGTGCCATTATTATTAATAGACCCATCAAATTAGCACTCGTTCTAATTTTAACATCTTAGTTTATTATTTTCTTCGAGTATTTATTACTATATCTGTGACGTAATTATATAAAAGCCGACGTCAAAACGTCCAAGTCTGAAAAATAGGTCTACAACATTTGGCGAACGCTTGAATTTTACACACTTTACAACAAGATGTTCCATTGATACTTAAATTTATCATATTTTAACCTTCCGCTGTCAGTTAGTCCCGTCAAAATATATTTTGACATTTGAACCTGGAATGCAGACCGATGAGACAAATCGGAAAAACACACGTCTCAACGTTTGAGAATAATATCTGAAAGACTGAACTTGCCTCGACAAAGGGGGCCCAGGGCAGTTTTTAGTCATTATTCAAATTCATATATTTCATAACTAGCAGAATATACTAGTGGTTAGTATATAATGCTTTGAACAGAGTGGTCACGGGTTCAAATCTCACTGGTTTCTACTTTCAGACATTGGATTTGTGACTCCAGGTCAATTGTTTCCTATCATAGTTTACCAATTTATCTGATTTTCATTGAAACGGTTCCAAAAAATTGGCAACCTTACACATTTTCTCGCAAATTTCAATTTTTAAGCAATCTCTAATTTCACTGAATTGAATAAAATGCTGCAATCTTACAAATCTGACCATTAATGTATCTGTGAATGTTAATTGATATGTATTTACAATGTTTCTGGCCATGAAGGCGCATTGGGATTACCTATTAGGCCTTCCTGGTATAGATTAAAAAGTAAATAAATAAATATCAATTGATTTTTGTAAAATAGATTAAAGTTTCGAGAAACATTGATTCATAGCATATTGCTGCTGAACCCCATGAATTGGGTTTTTCAAGGTCAAGACATACTTTGATGGTTTTTTAAGCCTGGAAATAGTAGCAAGAGAAATTTCATACAATTAATTACACCAGTTTTCAATTTAAAATTGACAAACATATACATGTATGTACATACAAGACTACCACAGTGTAATGGTAGAGCTATTGCATATCAAAGGTCATGCGTTCAAATCTCGGCCAAATACGCTGCTGACGAGATCTTGTGGTTATTAAAACACAAATCGACTGTCTTCTGTTTTTTTCTTCCTTCTTCCAATTCGATTTATTCTCGATTTTGTAATCTTATAATATAATATTTTGTATTTCTTGTTAATTTGTCCATAAATGTCTCCATTGCATTATATGTACTGTTATATTTTTAAAATTGTTTATTACATAATACATAATTACTTATGTATAAAAATAATCTAACCATATGTGTCGCCTTGGAGTAATTTATGCATACCATATTTGCAAGCCTTGACCATGTCAGGATTGCACACCCGGTCGACCCCCTACGGCACTTCACGCTTTTATCCAGAATTTCATGATTTTTTTATCTTAATTGTTTTGATTGATCCAATAAATCGGTATTTCCATTCTCAATTTCTCACCAATTCCAGCTATTAGCATCTCAAATTTGTTGAATCTTATATCATAAATATGCTACCTACACATTATGTATCTCACAAATTTGATGTGCACTAAAATTTTGGTTGATTATTGATGGATGTCTCTCATGTATTTTATGAATTATTGTGTTTGAAAAAATGTAATACAGCACACATGATGTATGTATGTATGTAATACAAATAAAATTTGGTAACAGTATAGTAATATGAAAATTAAATAATATACGTACGGATATACATATAGCGTAACGATTTTCATCTGAATTGCCTTATTATAATATTTAACCCTCGAAATTTAGCATAAGCCTTTTAAAAACTTAAAAGCACATATACCATAAACTTCACTTTACATGTTTTGCAATGAAAATTGCGAGGGTCGCGTAAGCTTTTTTTGTATTTATTAGAATCGATCGCAGTAATACAGAATTCTCCACACGAAACTACGCAACAGAGTACATTATGTGAATTAATTTTCAGTCATTTAATTAGTCTGAAATTGCAAACGTTTCAGCGATTGTTGTCGACTATTCTTAGTCGACAATAGTGATGAATGCGCCACTAATTAGCACATAGTCAATTAATTGCACGCTATACTGATACTGTACATAATTTACCTTAAATCCGCTCTGTTGAATGTTCACGTATACATTTGTATATTCAGTATATTTAAAAAGTTCTCGAAAAGTGGTTATTATTCTTAAGCATTTAACCCTTTGAATGCTTTGAAGTCCATGGGCCTGAAAAACGCCGATAGGCGTTGTATTTTGAGCATGTACAAAGTAAACAAGAATACTACCCGCTAAGCCTTTCCAAGTAGCATTGAAAAAAAATGCATTGAACATGGGTCGTGTAATCCGTGCCAATGTTTATAAAGACTGGTTTCCACCGTAATTTCTGAATTTATAACCATAGCAGAATTTATCTATGGATATCCCTAACTGCCGAGTATTTTAAATTGCGGCTTGGCATTTATATTGTGAGCATTACATTTTAACAACAATGAAGAAGATGGAACTAGTTTTGGAAAAATACATCCATTAATAGACTTCTTTTGCTTATTTTATATTGTTGCAAGATATAACAGAGAGTCTAAACACACCTTTAAAAAAACTCGAAAACTGAGTTTTAGTATGTGGGGCTTCATCTTTGAATAAAACTACCCTTTCAACTGGGCGGGTTCCAATCTTGGATTGATTGAATCTTCTTCTTGAAGCTGGAAACCCTTCAGCTCCAGCTGAGAATGCTTCCCACTTCCTGTATTAATTGTCGTGACGCGGAATTCATATTGAAACATAACGGCAAAGGGCTACGGACGACCGCTATGGACGTCATGCGTTAAATGCTAGTAGCGAAAATGGCGTGACTCGTCGTGTAAACAAAATACTTCAGGCAAGATTCAATAAGGGAAGGAGGAAGTGGCTAAGATTAAAAAAAAACTGATATCTACTGGAACGGCTTAGAGAAGGATGAGGAAACCATATATTTTTTACTTTTACGTGAATATTTTAACTAAATAATTATATTTTTACTAAATAATTATATTTTTACTAAATAATTATATTTTTAATAAATAATTATATTTTGTTCTAAAAAAAAAGCTTTCAATTAGCTGTCACTTTATTTGAATTTTCCGAGGATTTTCTGAACACCTGCCGTATACATTGTGTGGTGTGTAAGTGCTGTTGAGTGTCTTCAATTTCAAATCGTTTATAGCCATTTTTAGCACTTGCGTATTCGGCTTGCGATTCTGTCTGGACTGTCCAATTAATCTGTCAGTGGCTTAAATTCACAAACGAAATCACACTTTTAGTGTTCGGGAATTTAATTTTGTAACGTAGATGACTCTAATTGCTAAACTGACGTACTTAATTTCAAAAAATTGTCAGTGAATCGAGAAAGACATTCGGAATCCAATCTGATGGGATACGTAGCAGTAGTGACCAAATTCGTGTTTGTTCATTGACAATATTCCACAAATATTCCCAATACGAACTAAGAATTTATTCGATCTGAGCATGCTACATATTCAAGTCACACGTTTTCATAAGTTTTTCAATTTTTCGAAATAAGCTTCGACCAGATGTGAAATTAACGCTCCAACCTAGTTTTGGAAAGTTCGATAATTTTCGCATGGCCTTTGACATTTCGACACGTATTTTCTATTCGTTCGTATTTTCAGAGACGAGTGGGTGGTGAAAAGAATCACGATTGGGGCGGGGATATATCATATACATATGTATATATATATATATATATATATATATATATATATATATATATATATATATATATATATACATATACATGTATATATATATATATATATATATATATATATATATATATATATATATATATATATATATATATATACTGTCTGTCTGGGATAAGGCTCGCCGTACTATGTTTCGATTCGACATACATATGTACGCCACAGCTAAACCATTGCCAAAACGTACATATATCCGATTACAATAGCAAAATAAAAAAAAAATCCATATACACTGATCGCCACTTATGTTTCTGCTTGGCAGAAAATTTACCGCCATCTATTGAAAATTTATTTAATTAATTAATTAATTTTTCTATCGGTGTTTTATATTGTACATGTAGGTAGGTATGTAGATAGTTTTTATCATATTTTTTCATATTAAACAATTAAATATAAATATTAAATATTAAAGGTATTTGAAAAAAATCGATCGCTTGGGGATCGAACACATGAACGACGACACATTTATTTTATTTATTTTTATTTAATAACTTAATATGCCAACACCCATGCGATGATATGTCATCGGGTACAACACTAGTCATAGACTATATGTATATATATAATAGCGCTATTTTGTGTATATGGGTGTGTGTGTCTGTGTAAGATAACGCTCGCCGTACTATAATAATCGTTTCGATTCGACGTTTGTACGTTACAATTAAAACACTGCCAACAAAACGTACGAATATAATACGAACATAATAACAGATCAACAAAAAACTTCTATATGTACTGTTTTCTACCAATGTTTCCTTTAGGTAAATAAGTCTCTGAGCATTTAGCGCCATTGAATATTTATGTAATTAATTCATTATTCTATTGGTGTTTTATATTGTTTATATGTAGGTAGGTAGGTATTTTTACCATTTTTCTTTTTCATATTAAGCAATTAAATATAAATATTAAATTAAATATATTTAAAAGGTATTTGAATAAAATAAGAGGTCCTGCGTGCGGATAGAACACAAGACCGACACATTTATTTATTTAATAATATGATATGACATGACCCATGCGATGATATTTCATCGGGCGCAACACTAGTTTTCAAATAAAAACAAGGATTAAATTTCAAAATTCAAAACACTAACGTTATAATTGTCATATGACAGGTTGGAGTGTGCTTCAAGTAGCACACGTGTCTAAAAGTGCATCGCATGTGTCATGCTGGATTTTTCAGTGTAGCTTGTTCAGAAATAACGTTCCTGGAATGTTGCTCGATCTTAAAGGTCTCATCTTCCAGAGTATTTCCGCTTCGCAATTATTAGTATCGTCGAATTTAAACGGAATCGATCGAATTCGGCCCCGGCGGGTTGCCAATAATTGTTGTTCGCCAGAATTCATTCATCGGGTCGATTACAACGAGACCAATCAGTCCCAGTTAATAAATCTCTGCGTCGATAGGATGTAATTATCGGTTCTATTTCGTGTAGAAATCGGGTCTAATGCTAAGCTGGATTAATATTGGATGATTACTTTTAATGTTGTGGGTAATGGGAAGGGAACGAAAGAGGAGCACTTTGTGAAAAGTATGATTATTGATCCACGGTAAAAGGTTGTGGTGGAAATGAATATTACATGTGAGGAAATGGAATTCGATGTAAGGGAAACCGGTTGCTATTATTGAATACAATTTATTTTTACTGAGCAGAATTTGTACAATTACTATTGTAAGTGCATTTAAATCAATAGCATTTGATCGCAGTGAAGATATGTACATATGTGTATTTTTTTTTTTGATTTTTAAATGCTTTTTATTATTACTAAATTATATTCACAAAACATTTTATATCCATTTTAATAGCTACTGATATACTGATCATTTTCTATTTTACAATTTTAATTTAATTTTGTTGGTAATCATAGTATTATAGTATTCTAATGTTAATGTACAGCATAATAGGAAAAAGAGCTCAAAAACCTATTTACAATTCTTATAAATGCTCATAATATTAATTAAAGACTATTTAAAGTCTAAGATCTAATGCAGGTTGTGTTTAGGTAATCTGTGTTTATTTAATATTTGTATATATGTATGTATATAATTGAGCCATTATATTTGAAAGTGGGGGGAGTAAAATTTTTGGTTCCAAAAGCATTATTTGACTGAATCAACAAATTCTTATCACTTATTTTAATTCGATATGTCCAGAATCTCGAATAAGCAGAACAAACGTATTACAGGCCACCAGTGTTTTTAAATATTGCTAAACGCAAAACATTATATTTAACTAGTGTTGTGCTCGTTGATTTCAACGAGTAGCTTCGGAAAGGAATTGATACACGAATTTAAATAAAGTGTATGTAAGTGTGAATACTCCCGTGCAGTGCATCTGACGCTGACGTCACCCGTCCCAAGTCAGCCGCTCAATATCAGGAGCACATGTCAGCCACTCAAGTTTCCACTTCCCCGCTACCCGGCTTCCCCACTTCCCGGCGTCACCTCGACACGATCGGTCGTCACGCTACATCCTTATGCTTAACGTAACTCCTGATATTCTGAAATTTGTTTTTTTTTTAATTTCCATACTTGTCCACGCGTCTGCCATATACCCACATACCCACGTATATACTATGTTATATAAATTATGTTTTGCGAGATATTTCTCGAAATAAAGAAAAGTGAATTTATCCCACTGTCAATTCGATGATATTTGTAATTTGATAAATAATTTTAAAAAATATATCAAATTAACATCACCATTAAATGCCTGTTTATTTTCAAATTAGCCTAACCCAACTAAACCTGTATGGCTATTTTTTACAATATCCGCATCTTCACCTTTCTTTTCGTTTAATGTTAAAACACTAATACGATTAAATAATAGAAAAAAGCATTTAAATTTGTTTCATAATATTCCTTATATTGTATAGATACCAGAAAAATTGATGAAGTTGTGGATGTCTAAAAAATGTCTAAAGTAAAAGTGAACATGTCAAAAATACTTATACAAAATAGGATTACACGTTACAAATATGTTATTCAAAATCCATTGACTTGTTTTCATACATCTTCACCTTCATTGGGAACTTTTTAAAAAATCTCTACGATACTACATATGTACATATCAAAAATTGAAGCAATGTTTTAATTCTAGAACAAAAAATAGGTTTAATAAAATGCCTCCTTTCAATATTATTTTATACAACGGAAAGGCAATGAAAGTTTATCTTTTTTCTCAATGATTTACCTTATCCATTAGAACTTTCAATAAAAAATGAAAAAGGATTTGAAAGCAGATGCAACTTCATAAGAAAAACCCCATTTATATCAGCATCATCTACAACTATTCACCATCTTTGAACTACTGGATGAAGAAGACCTATCCAACTCGCTTCCATTCGTCTTTCTTTTGACACACATTCTTCAGATTTCATCCATCCATCTCTCTTGCGTTCTTTCTTGTACCCATTTACATTTTCTCAGGTACCATTCGAGCACTTTTTTCGTCAATTCTTGACCCGCTTACATACTTGACCCGCTCATTTCCATTTGAATCTCTTCACTCTCTATACTTCACCACCGGTAAAACACATTGATCGAAGACTTTTTTATTTAGGCAAAGTGCCATTTTAGTTTTGAAAACAGCATTAATTCACCCAAATTCACTTAATTCTATTATCATTTCATGCGTTTCTTCATTTCTTCTTCTTTGCTATATATAATATATTGTAACGTGGAAACATAAAAGAGATTATCCAGTATATAAGTGAATTCGTGGGTGAAAAATAGAGACCCCGGATTAGGCTAAGTAAGTGCTCGGACAAAGGATACGCTGAAGTTCTCACAGACTTGGGTGAGTAAATAATAGAATCAACAGAGTAGATCTTCACGTGCCTAGACAAAGGACACGCCAACGGATCAGGGATGGTGTGCTGTGCAATTTGTCCTTTATATGGAGGTACACACGGTAAATCAAAGATTCAGGAGGTTCCATGTGGATCTCCTGAATCATTGAATAAATGCTCTGAAGTGTCATTGGCCTTTCATTTGAATCCTGAGCCCACCCCTACGCAGCAATATTATCTCTTTCAGAAGGCAGCGACAAGCTACCAAATTGCCCAGTTTATTATACGAACTTATACATCATTTTCGTGTAAGTGAAGAAGCCCTTGAAATCGAACTACAACTATCAAATTCCACATGTACATCAATTGACACGAGATCATTATGTTACCCTTTTTATTAATGACGAAAAACTATACCTTTCATCATATATTACATACATCGAGCCTTTGAAAAATGATCCACACTTTTTTAAGCTTTCTATGAGAGAACCATTCCTTAGCGCTGAAGTGTCACATTAATTTCAGGGATCTCCACTTCTTCACGTTTCATACAAAAGCATAAGAAAGCACACAGAATCTTTCTTTCGTTCTTTTTCACACACACACACAAATGTGTCATAAGGTCTGGCAATGGCCGATCCGAAATAGTTCGCCAGAAGCGAACGCAAAAAAAAGCCAATGACTTCTTTTCATCGGGGCCATTCCTCTGGCGTCAAATCAAAACGAAAACCACACATATAGATGTGCATATGTATGTATATACACACGTATAAAGTAAACGCGTAAAATCAACAAGAAATCGCAAATAAGAGAGACTTCGACAGATTGGACAACCGAATTTAGACTTAACGACCCACGCTGATTATCGCACTTCAAAGGGAAACTCTCTTAATTAACGGCCTTATTGACACGCCTCACTTTTGATAAATGGTCGGCTTCTGTTTCAGGTCTATATTATTTGTCAATCAAGTGACTTTGGAGGAAAATTCGATCAAAAATTTCCAGGGAAAATTCCGTTGAAAATTTTCCTGCGGTATAAAGAATTCGTTGCCTAAAAGAACAAAATATTTGTACAATTGTATTTGAAAGGTTACATTTACTTAGAATTAACGTTTTTAGTCGAAAACATGTGAATGTATAATAAAACTGGTACATATTTTATATATGTATATATACATATATATACGAGTATATAGTGATTCAGTCATTTATGTATGTATGTACTCGATTTCTTTTGAAGTTTGGGACTTAATTAATCAACGTTGTATTCAACAATAGGTCAATACCCACACATGCATTATAAAATATGAACATAGTATATGTACATGTGTATATACATACATATATATATATATATATATATATATATATATATATATATATATATATATATATATATATATATATATATATGTATTGATACAATTCCAAACTATGTTTTGTTTATTTTTTTGCTTTGTGTGACTTGAAAGTTACGCTGTGTATCAAATAGAAAATTCTTACCAAATTCAAACTACATATAGAAAATATAGTGTAGTAGTGGTTTTACCTACACATAAGCAATATAAAACAGTAATAGAAAAATTAATTCATTTAAATTAAATTAAATTAATTTTCAATAGATGGAGCTAATTGCTCATAAATGTCAGTACAAACAATATACATATATACAGGTTTTTTTCTTGATTCAACCACCCATACCTTACTTACGTACATATGTATATATGTACTTACAAAGTCTCTTTCAAAATTATATATTAGATAATAAAATTAATACATACATATGTAGATATAAATATAGTTCTATACTCAATTTCATTTACAAAATCAGTGAGAAGATTCACACAATTGGTTAATGTTTTGTTAACAAACCTTGTAAATAGCTCAAAAAAATTTAAGTCAATTTATTATTTGCAAAAACCTCACTTGACTCTTATAAAAATGAAAGTTATTGAAAGTAAGCATCATATTTGAAACTGTTTTCATTTCATATTTTTTATACTTGTTTACGTTGTGTGACTTGAAAGTTACACCGTATTTTAAATTAAATATAAAAAAAATCCGTCTTCTAATAAGTATATACATACATACATATGTACATATAACCAGCAACATAGCTGAGTGATGAGTTTGTATAGCTTTCAAGTAAGTAGTCATGGGTTCATTCTCTGGCCCGGTGTTGCTAGCCTTCGATATATGTGACTCCAAGTCGGTCGTTTCAATCAAATCATATCAAATTTTGACAATTTATCTGATTTTATTGAAACGGTTCCACCAAATTGGCAACAACCTTTCCCATCTCTCACAATACAATTTATCGGATCTCGAATTTGCTTATATTATAAATATACCCAATTTGTAAAATGTATGTATTATCGAATTTTTCCATAGATGTCTCTATGATACTCTATAAACATAATTGTTTATCAATGTTTGTAATTGGCTAGGAAAGTGCATTGGGGATTATCTGTTAGGCCTTCGTGGTATATACATATAAAATAAAAATATGAAATAATTTCTTATAATAAAAGTATGTAATACAATCCTATACTCAATTTATTTTGCGAAGACATTGTGAAGATTCACGAAATAGCTCAATGTTTCGGTAACAAACCTTATGAATAGACTGCGGATATTCATTAGGGTAAAATTATTTTGCTATGGTAGGGAGAACCTTTTTATTTGATATTTGTTGCGTGTATTGCTATTTGGCATTGCTCTAATGTGTATCCTATGTATAATTATGAATAACCCGTTCATATGTTCCGTATTGTGTACGTGGCATAGACGTAGCAGCAGTAGCTGACACAATCTATTCATATTATTAGAGGTCGGAATCTGAAGGGGCCGGAAACGCGCCGCCTATTGTTCCATTGTTGTAAATCCTTTGTAAAAAAGGTTCGGCAAACCTTTGACAATGCATTTACAATCTTTGAACAATAAACAGCCCCTTCAGATTCCGGTCTCTACATATTATACAGTATACGTATTGTTACGTACGCCGCGGATTAAGCGAATAGAATCCCAGAGACTATGTGACCGTTCAAGGGTTATCTGTTATCGGATTAACTAAGTGCTTGCACTTAGACCAACGGATATCTGTTATCGGATTAACTAAGTGCTTGCACTTACTTCCAGGATTATATCTGGACTCGCATTTAGGCTAAACAATGACCGTTATTAGGCTTTTCTCATAATCGGTACGGGGAGACCCAATGTCGTGGAAATACATATCCGAATACGTGACTATACAACAGGTAAACAGACTAGACGTCCTGAGAGATCGACTCTTTATAAGGCGGTACGTAGGCGATATCATGTCATTCTGGACTGAGCACTGCCAGTGCGTGTATCTCCTTAATCATCAATAAATGCTGTGCAACGACTGTTGGCCTTTTACTTGGATCCTCCACCCACCCCTACGCAACAGTATCAAGCAAAACCAGTTTTCTTCTGTGCCGTGCTGTTGTCTTGTATAAATAGACTTTTTCGTCAATACGTCCCTATGGCGATCATGCATAGCTACAATGATGGAAAGATGTCAGATACAATCACCAAACATTTTCATTTAAAATTTTCTGACATACAAATCCACAGTAGAAATCTAAGAACCACCAAATGTATTGCTATAGTAATTTGTTGCACTAGATTTGGAAGGCTATCATCTTTAATTCCCCCGAGCAAAGCTGGGTAATTCAGCTAGTCATAGATAAAACATCAATATGCATTTTAATCTATAGCTTCCAAGTTGAAAATAGCGTACTAAACAACCATTAAGATTCCGATTCTGTGACTGCGATTAAGATTCCACACACCATGGGGTATCAAGTTATTCGAAGATGGGACTATTCTAATGCACGCTTTGTGCCGTTCGCCACGTTATAATGGTAGGTCTATATTTAAATTTCACATTTCCTAAAATGAATACGTGCGCTCTATTTTCGAACCACCAAATGAGAGCATTTACACTCCGATACTCAAGATGGTGGCCTTACGCGTTTCAGAAATTCGACAATTCGACGTACCTGTTCTATTGATGGAAGGCCACCGAGCCAGGTCTGGTCAATATTTGTCGAACGCCATATGGTGGCGATGATGATGATGATGATGAAGAAATATTTGACGTGTTTGTGCGAACGCACTCCCTGCCACGCGCTGATTCTGAACGCTCTTCTTCAGGCCAATTTCGATATTGTCGGTTGGATCGGTTGTAATGCGTCGAGACGTTTTGGCTCTGGTTTCTATGAACTGTACAGTGAGTGAATTGGAAAAATTGGACATGATCTGAATTAGTTTGTGGTAATAAACTACTGGTTTCATGTAGTGGTGTCATCTGTTTTCCGCATCAATGGGTTTTCAATTTAAATAAAAATATGTATGTATAATTTCTGATACATATAAAAATACTTTGGGATGCATACCAAATTTTATACATAGCTTGTTATCACGCTTAAACTTCTAGATATGAAATTTTAGTTCAATAAACAAAAAGGTTTCTGAGAAAAACCTCGATTCTCTAGAGTAAAAGTACTACTTCCGGCTCAGACCAAAATATTTAAAATATATAAGGTTATAAATATTATTATTTCTATTACATGTAAAAAAATTTCAGTCCGATTCAGTAAGCGGTTTGGGAGATAATTGAATTCAAAAACTTAAAAAAAAGACGACACCTATAAGGGGAGGTACCATTTCCGGTCAATTTAAAAATTTGAAAAAAATTTAGGTCGTGTCGATAAGAATTTCATTAACCAACACTAAGTTTCAGTTTGATAGGACTAACGGTGTTCAAAAAATCTTCAAAATACACAGACACACACACATTTTTTCTAGATCATGAAAACGTAATCAGTGACCGATTCTGAGTTCGAATCAGTCAAAATCTCGAATTTGAATTTTCGCATGATCACAAAACTTCATCTATTGTTACTACGTACATATGTAGATAAAGTAAAAATACATCAGTAATAGATGACAGCTATCATGTCTATAATAAAGTCTTCCAATAAAGCCAATAGCTCTAAGCGAAATAAAAATAATAGTAATCGTAAGTGAAAGTAAGAAGAGGTAAGTAATGAAAATAAAAGCATTTGTTGGTTGGTTTTCCAGGTTTTAGCCGTAGAATTACAATTTGAGATACCTTCCATATGCAAGGAAAATGAGCTGTTTTTATTATGCAGTTAAATAGAATTGTTCAGAAGACAAGTGGAAGTTCGTTAAGGATTTTTGGGGTTATTAGATCGTAACCTGGAATCTTTTTTGGTAATATTTTATCATTGTATAGCCATAGGTTTGACAATGATCGGTAATGGTGACTCTCATCTGTGAAGAATAGGAAAAACTTGTTCATAAAATAAGATCGTACGGATTAACAATGACTAAAGACACGCCCATTCACAGTTGGAGTCTATCTAGGCATTGCGTGCCGTACGATTTGTCTGCGCCTTGTCATTACTCATCCACTCGACTAAATTGCTCCAAGTATAGTTTAATTTCCAACGAACGTTTCAACTACGAGTCGAGTGAATAGATGATACATATGTATCCATCTAATAATATAGACCTGACTTTCAATTCACGTAACTTTGTCAAATGTACTGTCAAGTTTTATATTCTAGTACTACTCGAATAAACAACTGTCCAAGTATAAATCGAGCTTCAAGATCAGACATATTCAAGCCCTTTGGCAAGTCTAACTAAACAAAGATTCAGATTCGGTGCTTGCGATTGATTCGAGCTGAATCGGCATACATATTTATATAACGTATCGAAATTGCCATAATAGGTATAATTGAACGCCCTTGGTAACGCAAAACATTTATAAAAGTATTGATCTGTAAAGTAAATATTCTTATTCTGGGAAAAGCGACGGATTTTCTTTTGCACAGCGTAATAATACGCGAGGAAAATTAGAGATCGAAGCGTGTTTTTGTTTGCAGGTCGCCGAAAATGTTTCAGAATATTATTTAACTCTGTTCTTGAGTCAAAATCGCTTTTGTTTCAATAAAATCTGAAACTCGCTTCGCCAAAGTGCCATTAAAGTTGGAACAGAAAGCGGAACGTCTTTGTAGATGTGAGAGAAGAGGGGGGGGGGGAGGAAAACGGTTAATTTGATCAAAATTTATGGGTCTCACTGTGTCGAGGCGAGATACAAAAAAACGATGAAAGTTCCAAGACGCAAAAAACGCCCCCAATCTTTCAAATTTAGAACGGAAAACAATATTTTCCCGAAAGACATATGCATATGAAGGTTTTTGATTGAAAAGCTTTCACCGCACAGTATTAAATATCACCGACAACACACACACACACCCACACACCTTACGTAATAACTTTCCCCCTGAAGATAAGCCTGAAATCCGATTCATTTTAGAACCACCCTTGTATTAAATAAATAATTGTTTTTTCCTTCCGTTTTGTTTTTATTTTTTTTTTGTGTCGTGTTGATATTTGAGTCACGACTTACGAGGGCAATAATGTCCAGTTAGCGGGCAATTCCGAGAAAAATCGACCGTATTGTGACGACGGTAATTTTCCGGCTTTTCATTGGAAATTCTATGATACACATCTTGTATATATGGATAATATTTCTTGACATGTTTCAAAAACGAATACCGATTGCTATGAATTTTCTTTGAAAATGCCATTTTATATGATTTCCAGAAAAATCTGGATTTTTTCCTGTAACATGTTTTAGAACGGATTATCTAAAAGGTCGGATTATTACATTTGTTTTACCCATTTGATATAATCTCGTAGGCCTTCGGAATCATTCAAGGATAACATGACATGAAAAGGCATGTGCTGAACTACATACGTACATATATAGACATACATAGCATATGTTTTTAGACATTCATCTTTGAATATAATCATTTTTTTGTTGTTATCCAGTAAATCAAGTACCTTTCCTTTATAATATTTCACTATTTATTTTATTTATGTATGGACATCGGATTATCAGATTCGTTTTAATCAATTTAATACGATTAATCCTTATTCAATGCAAATCAATGGTGTTTCAATTATAATATACTAGCTGAAACCGGCATACGTTGCAATGCCACAATAACGCGTGCAATTCTCGTTCCCGTTCTCGTTCCCATTCCTGTTCCCGTTCTCGTTCCTGTTCCACAGACATTCAATTTTATATATATATATATATATATATATATATATATATATATATATATATATATATATATATATATATATATATATATACATATATATATATATATATATATATATATATATATATATATATATATATATATATATATATATATATATATATATATATATATATATAGGTATAGATATATTTGTTGACGTGTGCCATCCGCTGTGGCTTTGTGGTGCAGCCCTGAATGGTCAGTACATTCGAGTGCGAGGTAGGCGTGGCGCGATTATTATCACACTCGTGACGTGATACGTTGAAGGCGGGATAACTTTACTTTCGCGTCAGTAAAATCGTAATTACGAATATTAAGAGGTTTTTTACCGTTCACAGTATTCTTCCCAGACATGCATAGAACAAATCGTGAAAATTCTATCGTAATACATATATAGAATATAGATATAGTGTTTTTTCCCGGTTGTTTTATTTTTATTTTGTCCATAGTTCTCCAGTATAGAGACTTGTATCCAAGGACATAAATAATTGTTTATTCACCTCTATAGATACTAGAGTGGTAAAACCGTCTTGCTAGCATATTTGATCTTACACGTGGTGTTCTTCGTCGATTTCATTATTGAAACGGTTCCTCATCAAATTGACAAAACTCTTCCTACCTACTATTTGAATATGATTTCTTATTTATGTATTTACAAATTTAATACCATGGATGTCACTCAGGGACGACTCCAAATGATATCATGGTAAAATATAAATTCGCCCTTAGAAAAAATAAGAATTCTATAACATTAATATAACAGGTGCTTCTGTCCACAACTGACTTACATAACATACTTATTAATATACTATCTACTAACAAAACCACCGCGAGTGGGAGACTCCAATCTTAGTACAATTGAATCTTCTTCCCGCAGCTGGAAACCCTTCGGGTTTAAGTGAGAAGGAATCTGCTTCAAATGTTACAATATTCACAATACAATCGAACCAATCTAGCATGAGACTAATGTACCTCAATTTTCACGCTATCGCTTTTAACCCCCCCCCCCCCCCCGCTCAAGCCACGATGGCCAATTATATTTCGTCTCAGTTTTACATTACATTTTGGTCACGAAATAGAACATTGTTCGTGCGTATAGCGGTCGGTAGAATTTGACTTTTACATATTTTTTGTTAGTTTTGCGAAACTATAAAAATAGTTTCTTACTATCTTACGGAGCTGAAAGAATGTTAACAACATAATAATAAGTTTACAGTATATTATCCGATTTAAATTAATTAGTTTTAACAGGTGTAAGGACTGATTGTCAAACAAGTGCAAGGTCGCATTACACAGCACAACAATGTGTGCCTGAAACGAATCGTCACTATTTCAATAGCTCAACGAATTGTACTCTCAGTTTTAATCAATCAACCTTCCGAACGGGTGTTTTGCTATTTTTTAATGGGATAATATTTTTTGCACGGCTGTAAAATACATAAATACACGACATTCATATGTCAAAACGACATTTAATGTCAAATTAACATGTCTAAAATAGCTCGCACGACCCAATCTGGGTCCGCCCGGCAAATCAAACGTCAAATGGGTTGCCAGTAACAAAAATTAAATTTGATAGCAGCCAACACTTATTTATTTAAGGTTAGGTTAGGTTAAGTTAAGGTTGGTTTTATTCATTTAAGATTATGTTTTTTGGGTTGGTGTTATTTTATTTTAATGTAATATAGCAATTTACAACTAATAAATTGTAATCGATGTTTATTTTTTATAATAAACTAGCTGAACCCGGTATGCGTTGCAACGCCAGAATAAGGCATGCAATTCCCGTTCCCGTTTCAAGTGACGTCGTGACGTTGGAGCCGTGTCGTCAAAAACCAACCGGTAACGTGGTTACCAACGATCACATTTCCTTGACTACACAATGGCGCTTCAAACTTTCGCGTCGATAAAATGGTAATTACGAATATTAATATTATGAAGTTTTTTTCAAAGTGAGCTTCCCGGACATGCATACAACAAATCCTGAAAGTTCCGTCGTAATCAGTGGAGTGGCTTAGGAGCCTATACGAGAGAGACAGACAGACATTCAATTTTATATGTACTAGCTGAACCCTGCATGCGTTGCAATGCTACAATAACGCATAGAATTGTAGTTCCAGTTCTCGTTCCCGTTCCCTTTCCCGTTCTCGTTCCCATTTTTCGGAACAACGCAGGCAGCGAACACCCTGGTCGCGACGCGAATATTTGAAATTATAGCGAATGACACTCATTCCCGTTTTTTTTTAATCTTCCCGGACATGCATACAACAAATCCTGAAAGTTCCATCATAATCGCTTCAGTGGCTTAGGAGCCTATTCGAGACACACACACACACACACAGACATTCATTTATATATATATATATATATATATATATATATATATATATATATATATATATATATATATATATATATATATATATATATGGAGTCCGAGTCCGACTGTCACCGTGTCCGCGCGCGTTTCTCTCGCTCTCACTTTGCATTTCGAAATTCTCGGACTCCCCACCCATCTATCACTACAAAACTAACCATCTACTCACTTATTTAACTAATTGCATCCTAGTATAATTTAAGTGTAAAAATAAACAGATGATCGGCCGTTAACAGCGTTTTTTAATATCAGTGATTGCGTAAAATTTTGTGTTAATTTTGTGTCAGTTACAAAAGCGTATACGAACGAGATACATCTCCCTACCTGAATACAAAAAAAAAAATAAGGGTCCCTGCTCGTCAGCCAAAATTCAGTCCCACAGAAGCAATAAATTTTCCACATAATTGCTTTCAGACAAAAATTTTTAACGAACTTTACTTAATAGAATAATAGCAAACAGAAACGGTGTTTCCCAACTGTCTAATAGTTCTTTTTCATATTTAATTTATATTAAAGTAATTCGTGTAATTTTATATTCTTTACTAAATTTACTATTAAAATATTAAATTGCAAACTGCACTCACACATATATAAATCCGTTGTCTCCAAAGAGGCGTCTCACGATAAAGATCTGTAAAGAAAGTAGTATAACAATTGCTAATCTATTATTATCATAACTAACTACTTTCACTTACAAAGTAACCCTGTTAAATGGCATGTAATAACTCATAAGTGTTCCAAGTGATACCTAGAATGACTATCAGACAAAGCTGACCACAGAGAAGAGTCTATGGCGGTAAGAACTCACTCCTTGAATGGAAATCTCTCTCAAGTACCGCCTTTTTCTCAACACATCTTGGATAAATGCGAGAAAAATAATATCCAAACCTCCAACAAGGTAAGAGTGACGATGGATGATAGCTTAGCTAATAGAAACCTGTATTTAGCCACGTACAATGTAAGAACGTTATCGAGTGAAGGAAGTGTGCTTGCATTAGAGAATGAATTAGAAAGTATCAAATGGGATTTAGTAGGACTTAGCGAAGTAAGACGAAAACAGGAAAACCAAATAATCCTAAAAAGTGGTAACTGTCTCTACTGGAGAGGGCTACCAAATGGTAGAATAGGAGGAGTAGGGTTTCTTATCAATAAGAGAATAGAAAGAAATATTATAGAAATAAGCGACATATTGGAACGTATATGCTATGTAGTATTAAGAATCTCGAGCAGGTACACTTGTCAAATCTTCCAAGTGTACGCCCCCACATCTAGCCACCCAGACGAGGAAATAGAAGACTTCTACGAAAAACTACAGGGCGCATACGATAATAGCCGCCACCACTTTAAAATAATCATGGGCGACTTTAACGCAAAAATAGGACAAAAGGCAAACACAGAAAGAGCAGTAGGAAATTTTGGTACCGGCCAAAGAAACGAAAGAGGCGATCGCCTCATAGAATTCGCAGAACACAACAGGCTCTTTATCACTAATTCATTTTTCAGGAAAAACGCAAACAATAAGTGGACTTGGGAGAGTCCTAAAGGAGACAGGAACGAAATAGATTTCATCCTAACAAATACCCTGCACTCCGTTAAAGACGTTAGTGTTTTAGGTAAAGTAGATATAGGTAGCGATCACAGATTAGTCCGGGCCAAGATGGCCATTAATATAAATTGCGAACGTAGGAAACTAATAAAAGGATGCAGTAGCTCTCCAGACTTCGCTCAACTAAGGTCTAGGAAAAAGGAATTCGAACTCGAACTTGGAAATAGATACGAAAAATTAAACCCAGAAGCAGACATCGAGGAATTGAACACTGTAATTAGTTCGGTTCTAACCTCAACAGGTAAGAAATTAGGTGGATTCAGGAAACAGATTAAATTAAGCAAAATTTCAGCGGAAACAAAAAACCTAATTAAGCATAAAAGGAGTTTAGATAGGGATAATAATAAGCAAGAATACAATCTAGTAAATAAGGAAATTAAAAAGAGAATAGTCAGGGATGTCAGGGATTTTAACAGCAAGTTAATAGAAAGTACCATTAAGAATAACCGTAGCCTAAAAAAGTGCAAACAGGATCTTTTCTTAGGCAAAAACCAAATGATCGCAATCAGATCAGAGAGCGGAGTAATAATTAGGAATAGAGAAGAAATCATAGACAGAGTTTACACGTTCTATGCAAAACTATACGAGAACGACAACGGCCAATCCCCCGCTCTGGAATCGACAAACGGCCAAAGGGTTCCTGCAGTATTGCCTAGCGAAGTAGAGGCCGCGCTAAAAACTGCAAAGAACGGTAAAACCCCAGGGGAAGATAATATTCCCATTGACTTACTAAAATGTGGCGGCTCCCCCCTAAATAATATCTTAGCTAGGCTTTTCAGCAAATGCATCCAGAACCAAGCTATACCAGAAGGATGGAATAACGCAACTATCATCTTAATACACAAAAAAGGTGATAAAAGCGATATCAAGAACTACCGACCCATTAGTTTACTTTCAGCGGTCTACAAGCTCTTCACGAAGGTTATTACAGAAAGGCTGAAGAATATCCTCGACGAGAACCAACCTATAGAACAGGCAGGATTTAGGGCAAATTTCAGTACAATGGACCACCTCCAAGTAGTTGGCGAACTAATCGAACGCGCCAACGAATATCAACGGCCATTGTGCCTAGGTTTCGTCGATTATGAGAAAGCCTTCGATACAGTGAGCCACAATGCAGTACTTAACGCTCTACAAACACAGGGAGTACCGGAACCCTATGTGGGGCTGTTAGCTGCAATATATAAGAATGCCACAGCTTCGGTTAAAATTTTTTCAGGTACAGATAGATTTAGCATAAGAAAAGGAGTAAGACAAGGAGATACAATCTCGCCCAAGTTATTCAATGCGGTGCTTGAGGGAGTTTTCAGGAACTTGGAATGGGACAAAGCCGGAGTAAGCATCAACGGTCGCTTCTTGAGTCACCTTCGGTTCGCAGACGATATAGTTTTAATAGCTCGTGATTCAGCTGACCTACTTAACAGACTAACACAGCTGGACAGGGAAAGTAGAAAAGTAGGATTAAAAATTAACGTAGATAAGACCAAACTAATGTTCAATAGGTATTGCATGCCTGATAGCATCCCATTAGATGATAAACCAGTAGAAGTAGTAAATAATTATTTATATTTAGGTCAAATAATTGACATGTCTGGTAATAAAGATGAAGAGATAAAGAGACGTATGAAATTAGGATGGAGTGCATTTGGACGGATGAATGCTGTTTTTAAATCAAAAATGCCACTCTGCCTGAAGAAAAAGATCTTTGATCAATGCGTTTTGCCAGTGATGACGTATGGATGTGAAACTTGGACACTGAACACCAAGATGCTACATAAAATCCAATGCACCCAAAGAAGTATGGAGCGCTGTATGCTTGGCATAACGAGAAAAGACAGAAAGCGGAACACGTGGGTGAGAAGTATGACAAGAGTAGTGGACATAGTGGATAGAGTGAAGAGATTGAAATGGCAATGGGCGGGTCACGTAGCTAGGAGGATGGACGAAAGGTGGACAAAAGAATTGCTTGAATGGTACCCGAGAGAATGCAAAAGGGTAAAAGGAAGACCGCAAGGAAGATGGGTGAACGAAATTAGGAAAATGTGCGGGGTGAGATGGATGAGTGTTGCGCAAAACAGAGACGGGTGGAAGCGTGTTGGAGAGGCCTTCATCCAGCAGTGGATGGCGAGTGGCTGTAAATGATGATGATGATGATGATATATATATATATATATATATATATATATATATATATATATATATATATATATATATATATATATATATATATATATATATGTATATATATACATATATATATATACATGGTACCCTTTTTTAATACAACTTATTCGATAATATATACAACTTCCGTTACTCACTTTAGTGATGCCTTGTAGTGTGCTGTTTGGGGAGAGAACTTTTCGGCTTCAGCTGTCGCACATAATTTTCCCTCGTAGAAGTGAAACACGCAGAGCTTTCCTCGGGAGCTTTTCCAGTCTCACTGCACTCAATTCAGAGAAAGGCGTCGAACGAATATTATAAAATAGAAATAAAAAGCGCACGTTCGAGAAGAGAGCGGCTCATTCAGTTGGTGTTTATTCGAGTCGGCTATTTCGAGCGGAACAACAAAACGCAAAACAAAGTTGGTCGAGAAAAAGCGCACATATTTTTTTATACGTAATGGCGGACAGATGTGAGGCTCGTCGCACTGCGGATAATTTAACGATGTTCGATTTGCCGGTTACGTGACGGACCGTCTTTACAAAAACACTGATGGGTCACGGTCGCGCGTGAACAGCACTTGTCCCGGTCGCGACTTGTCATGGACTGATTTTCTGTCGTCTGTTTTCGGCACCACATGGTGGGAATTTTCCCGGAAGTTGGTCGAACCCCCCTGGCGGCCAGTTTTAAAACGAATTGTATGGTTTGCGACTTGGAATTATCAAATCGACGACTATTTTGTCGAGTAATATTTGAATTGAAGAGACAACGGTTTGCAAACATTGATAATGATAACACTGAGAAACAAAACAAAAAAAAAAATACCGGAGTGGAGACTAATCAAGTTTGACCCACTAAATTCGAATATGATTTGATTTTTGATCAATGATTTTTGTTGCCTTCTCGTTTATGAGTGTTTTAATAATTACACTGTTCGACACGAAAAATGGTTCAAAGACGAGATATCTTATAGATTTCTTATAGATCTATGCCCAGTTAACACGAATCTGGTAATAAAAAATGTTGATTGCCTCGAGATTCGGAGATATGTATGTGTTTTTTAAATCGCACGATTTTTCTATCTGTCAATTTCCTGTTCAAAATGAATATTGAAATCTATAGTTGGGTATTTTATCTTCCATTTGTAGTACTTTTCAGCTTTCAAATCTCTCTAAGTAGTCGTCCCGTTCATATCAAAAGTCGAAAGTACGTATTTTCACTTGGGATTTTTTCCCACTGTTTCAATAATAATCAACATTTCGTTTGAAATATTGATTATTATTGAAAGATTAATTATGTTAGTTTTAAAAAATATGCTGAAATTTTGAGTATGTCATATGTATTTCACTAAGAGGAAATACCGTATATGTACCTCTTAAATACAAAATTTTGTATTTAAGAGGAATTTTGTATTTATATTGGAAAATATGTAATTTTAGAAAAAAAATTATCAAAAGATGAACTTTTTTTCAAAAAATTTCATTCTAAAGTCTTCAAAATTCTAAAATATGTCGACGTCATCGTCGTCTGTACAAAAAAGATCCAGAATTAATGTTTTCAGCGGCCCTAGTCGTAAGTAATAAATTAATACTTACCGACTTTTAATTATTATAAAAGGGCATCATCGAACAAAAAGATACTCCATTATATCAAAAGTTTCTAATATTATAACTAAGACTAAAGTGGTTAACGAATTAGTTAGCATAATCAACAACTACATGTATAGTTTTTCCTCTTCTTCTGGAGCACGTACCAATTTGATGGTTTCTGTTAACTTGGACTTGTTCAAACTAAAATATGCTGATCCGGTAGAGAGATTGTTTAATTTGAGATCATAAATGTGGTCTCACATTTTATTTCTTTATTTATTTTTGTTATCATTTGACATTATTTTTGTTCAAATAACTTCGAACTATAAACTGGCCAACGTCTTTTTATACTATTCTTTTTTTTTATCCAATAATCTTTGTGCAAAAGAAAATTTACATCGTTATGGCCAAAACAACTTGTTTGACAGCTGTCAAACTAGCGTCCTTTAGTACGATGGATACAGGAGACGATGAACGATGTCGAGTCTGCCTCAAAGAATCTTTACCTGATTCCTCCATGCTATTCACCGGAGAAAAACCTATATATCATCGTCTCGAATTAGCTGCAGGCTTCCAGGTGAAATCAACATCTGAACACCATTGTTATGATCTTTAATTTTGATACCTAACCTCAACAGACACATTTCAGATAAAATATTCAAAGAAACTTCCATCTAAAATATGCGTTCACTGTTTGAACGAATTAGACATCGCTTACGAATTTCGAAGAAAATGCGAAGCATCAGAACTAACATTACAACAATGCATAAAAATTGAAAATATCGATGATCCTCCTCCAGTGAATAATAGTAATAATATAACAGACGAAAGTATCGATGATGATCACACTGATTACTTCGGTATGTACCCAAAAATACAAAATAAATATTGAAATATTTTATCATATAAACATCGATACAAAATTTTTAGAATAATTTTAACCAAGCATTATATATAGAGACATCTATGGATAGATTTTGACAAATTCGCAGCATTTTTAAACGAATAAGTGAAATTCGAGATGCTGTAAACTCGAAATTTGAAATAGGTAAAGGTTCAATTTGTTGGAACCGTTTCAATGAAAATCAGATAAATTGACAAACTCTGATACAACTACAATTTTTATACCTACTTTCTATTGGATTTTTAAATAAATCTAGTAAGAAATTTTCAGCATGGTGGGCTTTTAATAAAAAAATACGTCAGCACTCAAAAGGTTAAATGAAAATCAGATAAATTGGCAAACTCTGATAAGAGACGATCGACCTGGAGTCACAAGGCAAGGTCTGGTCAGCAGTAACCAGTGGGACTCGAACCCATGACCACTACATTTGAAAAGCATATATGCTAACCACTAGTCTACACTGCTGGTTCTTCTTCTTTATATAATGTTTGCTACCAATCTTTCCTCTAGGCTAATAAACGGCGCATTCTGAGCATTTAGTGCCATCTATTAAAAATTTATTTAATTAAATAATTTTTCTATTGGTTTTTTATATTGTTTATACATATGTAGGTAGGTAGGTAGTTTTTACCATATTTTTTTTCATATTAAACAATTAAATATAAATATTAAATTAAATATATTTAAAAAGTATTTGAAAAAAATTCGACCGTGTGCGGATCGAACACAGGACCAACAAATTTCTTTTAATTTTTCTTTTATTTAATAACTTAATATGCCAACACCCATGCGATGATATGTCATCGAATACAACACTATTAATGAATAATAACAGATATATGTATATATTTCTAGATGACGGGTTAGAATGTTTTGAAAAAGACCATAAAATCGAACAAGAAAAAGATGTACGAGTGACAAAGAGAAAAAATAATAGAACACCCAAATCAAAATCCCGAGCTTCAAAAACTAGTCAGAAAAAAAAAGAAAACGAAATCAAAGTAGATATAAAACAACAAATTAGGTAGTTAATGTATACTAAAATGAACTATATAATTATAATTCCTAACTCACTTATGTATAATCGTATTCATTACAGCAAAGATGATAAATCCAACAAACGCGAGAAAACTAAAAAGCACATGTGTGCAACGTGCGGCAAAACCTTCCAGTTTCACGGAAACCTCAAAGCTCACGAACGGATACATTCCGGAGACAAACCGTTCAAATGTACGACTTGCAACCAAAGGTACAATCAACCTCAACCCTTTCAAAATATAGTCAAAAGTAATCATCCAATAATATCATACGTAGATTCGCCCAATCGGGACATCTTCTGGTACACGAGAGGACACATTCCGGAGTCAAACCTTACCAATGCGACATATGCGCCAAGTACTGACACAATTCTACCTGTAATCCTACTACAAATGACTGTTATCTTCAAATTTTGTATTTCGATTTGCTCCAGGTGTTTCACCGTTTCGCATTCGCTGAAGAAACACATCAAAACTCACACGGGCGAGAAGCCGTACACGTGCATAATTTGCAGCAAGTGTTTCTCAACTTCGTACCACCTGTCGAATCATTTCAAAACGCACTCGGACGAGCAAGTTTACGAGTGCGATTGGCCCGAGTGTCAAACTAGAGTCTACAGCAAGCGCGAGATGAACCTGCATAAGCTGAAACACGAGCCGGCATCGGAGAGCAGAAAGGAATTCACATACGGAGCCTTGAACTACGTCAAAACAACCGTTTGAAATAAAACACGTCGAAAATTGGATTAAGTCTTTTTTTTTACTAAATTAAATTATTTACAATTTTTTTACTCACCACATACTGACATACATTATCACACTGCTTCGTATATATAATATATTAAAATAATAATATAATAAAATTACTTAATATAGTAATTCTTATGTGAGATTTCAACTTGACGTATAAATATAAATATATATCTATACCTACATATATATTTCAAACATACATACACTTCACAAACATAAATTAGTTGTAAAAAATTCATTTGGCATCAAAATGTATATCAAAGATTCGTTATACACACACATAAACGTAAAATATAGTCAGATCTATTAAAGAGATTACTGAAAAATTCCATATTCATTCAAGTTACATAATCTTAATTGTAAATTTCACTAAAAAATATAGGAATGACACTAATTTACATACACAAATAGCTGGAAAAAATAGTAGACAATAGGTAAAGGCGCTTATATACAATGCAAGTAGATGAGTAAGTCAAATTAAGTATCGTGCTCTCATCAAGGTCAAGATCAAAACCCTTCGATGATCAGAGTCATGTCATTGACTAACAAGTATCGACCCTTGTGGACATTCTATTATGACAGCCCAACTTAAAGGTCAATGAAGTCGACCAATTAAGCCCTCTACATGAGACCACCACTCCCTCAATGAATAGTCTGAGACCCTTTCGTCGGAGAACGGAGACGGTTGTCCAGCAATACAGCGTTAGAACAACCGCACATTGTGACCGATGTTAATACTGATCGTTCGGTTAGTGAAATAACACTGGAAGAGCTTGAACAAGGAGTTTAGGCTCGTTCAGGACACTCGACCACCTCTGTGGGGCTGACGTGGACGACGCAGAACGCTCGATCATTCGTTCGTATTCCAGAAGGACAGCTGGTTGGATGGTCCTTTACCTGAATAGCGCAGCTGACTGGTCGGCGTGGGAAGCATTCGATTCAAAAGCTATGATATCCAAACAAGATGCTGAAAAGAAACCGAGAAATGCTACCCGGCTAAGACAAATCTGCTCCCCTGAAGGTTCCAGACGACCGGAAGAGTCAAGGGGTTGGGGTTTAGCCGGCAAGAAGCCGACACTACCCTCCATTGCAATCTGGAGAGTGGCTTTTGAAGATTAAGAAGAAGAAAACAAAAGGTTCATCAGCTTAACTGAAGGCTTATATGTACATAAGTCCACTTGGGAGTCTTAGCCTGACCCTACTTGCATAGCATATTAACGCCTTAAAACAAATGTAGAATTATAATTCATCGTGATTCACTGGTGTAATGTAAGCTTGGGCCGCGTATACTTTCAACTCCGCATACAGAGTTTCCTGGGTATACGCCACTATCGTAATTCCGGAGGTGACCCTTGTAACACCGTCGATTCTCTGATACAGCTTCACCGTGGGATAGCTGGTTATCTCCTCGCGTTGACAGAGAGCACCGTCTTTCTGACAATTCACTTTACCGCCTACGACTATGTCTTGAAGCCTCTGAAACGTTCGACATAAAAACATAAGCATTTCATACAAACATTGAAAGCAATACAGTTAGAGATATAAACCTGGATCGCAATGAAAAATTCCGGCTCAAACTCGTGACAATATCCACACCACGGCGCGAAAAACATAATAACCCAAGTTCTGTCTTCTCTGAAATTATAACAAAATAAAATGATTACATTTAATTTTAAGCATTTAAAATACATATCATATATTAATCAATACCTTTGAGACAAGAGATTGTGTCTGAAGTTGGTGCCGTCTAAATTAACCATCGGTGTGTGCATAAAACCAATAACCCACGTTCGTAAAGATGCATAGTCACGGTTCGGGTTTGAATATATTCTAAAATGAACCATCGATAAATTACAAAATGCTTATTAAGTACTATTTATATACTAGCAATGTATCGTACACTTACGCCATTGTATTTTTACCCTTGCTGCCCATCGGATACAAGCGAATAGTCGGATAGCTGCGGATTCCTTCATTAGTGCATAGTTCTCTTTGTAAATCGCAATTCACCGAGCCGAGTTTGATTTTTTTCAAGACAGACAGCTGAAATCGTCCGATGGTTATTATATATATGCACTAAATCTTGCAAATTTGAGCTGTGTTTACTACCTTTTGTGCAACTTTCATCCATTCCGGTTGAAGACTTTGACACGGAGCGCACCATGGTGCGTAAAATTCGACCGCATACAAAACAGATTCTGGTTTCTCGTCCAATTCCTCTTTGAAATTCTTCTCAGTCAAGCTGATGACTGAACGGTTGAAAGTATTTGTATTATATATTCATATATCTATGTATTAGACGGTGTAAAAAAATTGAGTCAAACTTACCATAGTTTGACTTCATAGCTTGTATGAATTCAATAATCGACTTTTCGTTTGATTCTCCGGTGAATGTATAAACGGTGCTCGCATTGTATATGGCGGTTGTTGGATAACTGTTGACATTGTAACGAGTGCAGACGTGTGAATGTTGAGCACAATCGACAGTTCCAAACTGAAAATAAATGCATTTTAAAGTGAGTAAAATGTGTGGTTTAATGAATAAAACGAATATTTAATATGGGGATGGAAGTAAAGTGGTAGCCACCAACATGGTCAAATTGGTCGTAATTCACAGGATGGCGACCGAAACTCGACCATGTTGTAGAACCCCTACAGTACTCCTCCCCTAGTGATAACGATACAAAAAAATAATGTTACAATTTACAAATTAGAAGAAAAATGATAGTGTGGTTGTGGGTCTTTCGCTGTGGCGTGTGACGCTGACGAGTTCTGCTCGAGGTGGATAGCAGATTCGAAGGCGATGATGTCGTAAGGGTAGTACGAGCTGGAACAGTGAGTCGTCTCGCAGCTCGTGGACGTACATATGTAGTGGTCGTTGGGGTTTGTGAGGCTTGTGGATACAGGCGTAGGCATGGTTGATGACTGAGGTGGTGATTTGTAACTGAATGGCCGTTCGGTTTGTGGTGATATCGTGCAATGACTTCGTCCTCGTACGACATCTTATTTGCACCCCTACATTTTTTATGCTTTTTGCAGTAGCAGTTGTGATTAGCTTCAACATCAGCATCGGCATTGGTGAGCCGGTTGGTCGGAAACTGTTGTTTGCAATATTATTATTGCCCTCGCGTTGAGGGTCGAAAGTATGCCGCTTGATTGCTTGGTCCCTCAGCGAGGGCTGTGACAAGGGGCATGCCGAAAGTCTCTAGAGCGTTGCTTGGCTCAAACATCAGGGTCACCAGATATGGAAACGACAGAAATGAAATGACGGTGTGGTTTAATGCACGACTATTTAATATGACGGACGGGAAGGAAGCAAAGTGGTAGCCACCAACTTGGTCGAATCGGTCCTAACTTGCAGGATGGTGACCTAACCCCGACCATGTCGTAGACCCCTACAAGCTCATCTACTGTCATTGTACTTGTTGAAAGTTTGTTTCCTCACTATTCACTCAGAAGATTCAAAAAGTGACTCAAAAACAACCAATTCCTCAACTCCAACTCTACAGCCTGGGCTATAACCATATCAAAAAAATATATAAGTAGTGTAGCCTAGGAAAGGAGTAGCCGCCGGTTAATTGCAGTCGGGGATTGTACGCCGCCTAAAGTGTATTCGGAAATGGACAATGGAGACCCCCGGATTAGGCCGAGCGGCATCCCCGATAGTTCCCAGAATCGGGACGAAAGCGTGAGACGTGACTAAACAATAGGTAAACAAACGGGTCTAAGACGCTACAGTGAGCAACCTGTCCTTTAAAAGGAAGTGCACTTGGCATGGGGGATCATTCTGGAACGAGTGCTGGCTACGCGTGGACCTACTTAATCACCCAATAAAAGCTGTGAAGCGACTTTGACCTTTCATTTGGATTCTCCACCCACCCCTACGCATCAGTAGTAATGTATAGTAAAATTACTAACCTGAATGACTTCTGGTTCAAAATGATTGCTAGCTTTTCTTAAAGCGGGTAGCATTCTCTTGCATGGTGGACACCCCGTCAATAACCACCCGATGATCCACGGCGTACCTACCAAAAGTAAAATCTTTAGAAACAAACATACAAGAAGTATTATAAATATATTCCAGTCACAAAAATCACCTTCCATCATTATCCTCTGCAAATCTTGCGGCGAAAGTGCATGAATATTAGTCGCCTCTTGAGCATCCCGAGCGAACCTCTCAATGGAATGTAAAGTGCGTTGACCGGTATGCATTTCAAACGCACCGCCTTTCTTCAAAACGGCCCACGTCGGATACCGAGGAATGTGCAACGAATTACACAGCGCCCGATTCTTGATACAATCCACTTCAGCTGAAAGATACGATTTGTTAATTTTGCCCAAAAACATCAACAGCATACAATCGAAAACATTCCTAATACCTATTTTGAATTTATCGAGCTTTCCGGTAAATTTCTTCATCATAATTGTATTCCGAGGGTCTCCTTCCATGGCAAAGCATAGCAACCAAGGCGTATCGGCACCAATACGCAATTGTGTTCTTATATCCTGAAAAATATAAAACGAATAAGCTGTGTATTATATAACAATATGTATTATTATTTTTTTTATATATAATACAGTCCCTGACCAGAATATTACGCCACCCTTCTCGAGATGCGTTTGGGTAAATTTGTCACGGTCGTAAATAACTCATTATGGGAACTTTTGGCCTCATTTTTTTGTGATCTTATCCTTAAATGCAACTCTATTCACTAGCAAAAAATATCGGTTGATTATCCCTCAAAAGGTCTTCAAAAACAAAAGAAAGATGTTTGAAATCGGTTTGCGTCTGAATTTTGTTCAATATTGACGTGCGTTTCCGTTAAAATCATTCATTATTTTGTGAAAAGCACTGTGTTTTTTTCTCTTTTACTGCAACTTTATCATATTTCTAAGGTAAGTTGGTATTTAATATCTCGAAATTTTACAATTTAAATTGCGTGTAAAACTTTTATTGGATTTTTTTAGATGGGTAGAAAATCAGATATTTCTAAAGAAAAAATTGCAAGCATTACATCATTATTAAATACAGGAAAGTTTTCTCAAAACAAAATCGCGACAATGGAGGGTGTTAGTAGGGCGTCTATTAGAAAAATAAAACAAAATCTGGAGACTGATTGCGACCCCACACTCAAACGACGTCGTACTGTTGACGTACATATTTCACGTTTTCGTCCTTTAATTGTTGTTGAATATTTTTTTTTGTATTAAATCGATTCTTGGAAACAAGCCTGGCGATTTTTCGATCCACACGAGGGCGAAATTTTTTTTAGTACCACTATTAGCTCGCCTATTGAGTGTGGGGTCGCAATCAGTCTCCAGATTTTGTTTTATTTTTCTAATAGACGCCCTACTAACACCCTCCATTGTCGCGATTTTGTTTTGAGAAAACTTTCCTCTATTTAATAATGATGTAATGCTTGCAATTTTTTCTTTAGAAATATCTGATTTTCTACCCATCTAAAAAAATCCAATAAAAGTTTTACACGCAATTTAAATCATAAAACAAAGTAAAATTTCGAGATATTAAATACCAACTTACCTTAGAAATATGATAAAGTTGCAGTAAAAGAGAAAAAAACACAATGCTTTTCACAAAATAATGAATGATTTTAACGGAAACGCACGTCAATATTGAACAAAATTCAGACGCAAACCGATTTCAAACATCTTTCTTTTGTTTTTGAAGACCTTTTGAGGGATAATCCACCGATATTTTTTGCTAGTGAATAGAGTTGCATTTAAGGATAAGATCACAAAAAAAATGAGGCCAAAAGTTCCCATAATGAGTTATTTACGACCGTGACAAATTTACCCAAACGCATCTCGTGAGGGGTGGCGTAATATTCTGGTCAGGGACTGTATATACCAGGAAGGCCAAACAGGTAAACCCCAATGCGTCTATATGTACAATTTTTAGAATAATTTTAGCAAATCATCATAGAGACATCTATGGATAAATTTTTGATAAACTTACATTTTCGAGCATTTTTATATAAATAGTCAAATTGCCAAATTCTGCAAAACTAAAAATTTGCGAGACATTTATGCAAAAATTTGCAGCATTTTTATACAAATCAGCGAAATTCGAGATGCTGAAATCTCAAAAGTTGCAAGAAATGGGTAAAGGTTGCCAATTTATTGGAACCATTTCAATGAAAATCATATAAATTGGCAAACTAGGATAGATTAGATATGAAACGATCGACCTGGAGTCACAAACCAAGATCTGGCCAGCAGCAACCGGTGGGACTCTAGCCCGTGCCCACTATGTATGTATGTTCGAAAGCATATATGCCGACCACTAGTACACACCGCTGGTATTGAAATGTATGTATCTACTTACTTGAAAATCTTCTTGATCCATTCTTTTTATGCTCGGAAAGAGACCCAAAACTTCATCAGCCAAACCGTTATGATCGATCCTGTTTAATGGGAAGGCAAATTCAGAACTGTTCTCGTTATGCTTCCAAAATATAGCGGTGAAAAGCCGAGCGGCGTTGTAAGTTTCGACGAAATCTTTATTTTCGGTGAATCCCACACTCACGATTCCTTTCTAAAACCAAACTTTAAATAACGTTTGCCTCAGATGACTATTGAAATGCAAAATAAATCTATTTTCTCACCAGCACGGCTGCTAGTTTGAGCCGCAAATGTTGACTGGATAAAGTGTCCCGTTCGTTGAATTTAGGCATTGTGAATATCACCCATGGAGATTTTTTGTAATCGGGATAACCTTTTAAAATAGGCACATCGATGACTTTGGCTAAATGAGTCATGATGAACAATTCCATAGGACGTGCTTCTCTGATACCGGTATATACCTTTCCGTCAAACATAGTAGCCTAAATTGACAGAATAAAGAAGAAATTAATGATATTTTCAATTTACTAATAAAATTATACTTGATTTCGTCTACGAAGGCATTATAGAGTTTTAGTTCATCAGTCAATATCATTTTTTTTAAACATATAACGAAGAGAGATAGAAAACAGAAGATGTGGGTGGAATGTATGACGAGGCTAGTTGACATGATAGAGAAAAATATTGAAATGGTAATGGGCAGGTCACATAGCTGAAAGAACGATCGATAGACAGATGAAAGAAGTGCTCAAAAGGTACTTGAGATAATGTAAACAGGTGCAAGGAAGATCAAAAGGGAGATGGGTCGATGAAACTAGAAAAATATGTAGGATAAGATGCTCAAAACAGATACAAATGGAAGATTATTGGAGGCCTTTATCTGGTCTGTTCTGGGTCGCCATCCTGTGAGTTAAAAATGATTTGTTGTTGGCTACCACTTTACTTCCTTCTCAGCCGTCATATTAAACAGCATGCATTAAACCACACTGCATTTTATTCCTCTCTCCCCCATAATATTGTAACATGGGAACATGACTGAGAGTATCCACTGTCTAAGTGAATTCGTGGGTGAACAATAGAGACCTCGGATTAGGCTAACAGGACTCAGTAAGTGCCCAGACAAAGGATACGGTAAGTTCTCACTGAGCTGGGCGAGTGCTTGCATATACAAAAGACTTGCAAGGGTAAACCTTGAAGTGCCTAGACAATAGACACATTAATGGATCGGGGAAGCTGTGATGGGTAACTTGTCCTTTATAAAGAGGTACACACAGTAGATCAGATTATTCTGGAGTGAAAGATGATCTCGTGTGGACTTTCAGAATCGTTGAATAAACGCTGTGAAGCGACTTTGGCCTTTCATTTGGATCCTAAACCCCCCCCCCTAAGCAACAATATGTACATCCCAAATAAGTTATTAAATAGTTTAAAGCTAGACTAAATGATTGACATTGCCCGGGCAGGTGAAAATTAGAGTACCGTAAGATAGTATAATAAATTTGGTGATGATATGTATGTAAACTGAGAATTCAATCTCTATAATGCCTTAGTATTTGAAATGAATCATATAAATATCATACTTTTTCATCATAAAAAAGTAAAGAAGGATATTGTTGAATCTGTAGTTCCCAGCATAAGTCTCTTTCATCTTCACAGTTAACAGCTCCAATTTTAACCTAAAATGCAGATAAAACAATTATAAATTTCAATCAAAGTCAATATTAAACGTAATAAACTTAATATCTTACAACTCCTTCAAGACTCTTGGACAATCTTCTCCACTCCGGAGCCAATTCATGGCAATGGCTGCACAACGGAGAGTAGAAGTTAACAAACCAGATGGTATCACCGAAACTGCTGCCTAAAATATACACGCAATTAAATAAAAGGATAGTAATGTATAGGTTGTATAACAGGTTTGAGCGTACTAAAATCTTCCCGTCCCAAAGTTGCTATGAGAGGATCATCGTCGTAAATACCGAATTGGTCTCTGTAATAAGTATAACTGTGGTATTTAGTAGACGAATGGCCTTCGAACGATTTTTTACCATACATGTCATATTGATTACGCTTGGTAGGATCCTTCAACACGTCGTACGCTTCGGCCAATTTGACGAAATGGTCGTGAGCTTCCGGATCGTTCTGGAAAAAAGATAGAGTTGTTCGGAACGAAAGTAATTTGTAATGCGTTGATAAATTTGAATTACCTTGTTCTTATCGGGGTGTTTGGTTACGGCAAGCTTTTTGAACGCTTTGCGAATGTCTCTGGAGTCGGCGCCTTTTTCCACACCCAAGAGTGTATAGTAGTCATCTTCGCTGCTGCCGAAACTCGTCGGTAATATTAGCAAATAAAATGTGAAGGCGATTAAATTTGATAATAACCTGAAATAATATGTAAAGAGGAATGTTTCTCAGTCGAAATGTTTCGAATAGATAAAGAAGTCAACGTGGGTCATTGACCAGTAACTAGAAAAACTAGTTTTACTAGTGGAGATTCCTTGAACATTATACTTTTTTTTTAAGGAATTCGTTGATTATGAGCGTTAAATTAAAAAAGAAAAATTAAATATTTTATTATATACTTATGTATTGATAGTATTTTAAAAAATTCCAAGGAAAAATCGTATTTTAAAAATGAAATGAAGTTTTGAAGATAGAAATCATATTTTAATGATGAAATTGAATTTTCTGTATAAAAATAGTTGAGGATTAAAATTTAAATAATTTCAGAAATAATCGTATTTTCAAGATAAAATCAATTTTTGAAGATAAAAATCATATTTTAAAGATGAAATTGAATTTTATGTATAAAAATACTATAAGGATTATCAAAAAAAGTCATATTTTCAGGATGAAAAATTTACTGCATAAAAATATTTTTAGGATAAAAATTTTCTGAAAAATCAAGTTTTGAGGATAAAAATTATATTTTCAGGATGAAATCAAGTTTTGAAAATAAAAATCATATTTTCAGGATGAAATTGGAATTTCCTATTATTATTTTTAGAATAAAATCATGTTTTTTAGATATAAGTCGAATTTTTAGGGTAAATCACAATTTGTATAAAAAATATAGTTGTTAGTAATTGAATAAATTATCTGTTTCAAAATTAGCCAAATATTCGAAATAATCAAAAATATTTTCGATTAAGTATAATATCAACTTATTTCCAAAATCTGACTAATATAAATAACTATAAATTATTATTAACTTAATCCAGGTAAAATAATCAAATTAATGGAAATAGAAAGTATCAATATATGTATTTATAATATTATGCGACTTTTCCGATATTAAAATTTTTGAATAAATCATATTTTTAAACAAATTATTTCGATACTACATAAGTTTAATCGAGACATTAAGGGATTATTTAAATTCAAAAATAAATAATAAAAAACAAGCCTTATATTAATAAAATGGTAAAAAATCCGTAATATGTATAGCAATATATAAATATAAAATTTTGTAATAAAAATGATGTACCGACTAATTAATATCTGAAAGTAAATCGTACGAACAAAAGTTCAAGCCTTCAAACATATATGAAATTTATTTAAAATGAGAACAATACTGCAGTTGAAGAAAAAGTTATTGAAATTTCTAACCAGAAGCTCTCGAAGTTTTTCATATTGTCTACGATAAAACGCTGTTTGAATTGTACAAATTGTGGAATTGAAATGGCTGCAAACTATATATATATGGTGTTGTACATTGACGTGGTCAAATTATAGTGGTTGAGGTAGATTAGCTACGTCGACTTTGCGTGGGCTTTGAGGGCCATTGGTGTAAAAGCACACTTAATGAAAGCATACGAAGCGAACTTACATTTCAGTCGTTCGACAGACGTTCACCGGCAAGAAGAAACACTGAATCCGGCGTCCAGTTTATTTCATTGAAAGCAAAAGCATTAAAATGGAATAAGTCACGAGATGTAGCCACAACAGCCGGCTGCCAAACGATTGTGCAGCTTTAAAATGTTATGGCCTAAACAGCTTGAATTGCGATTGGCTATTGACAGATGCGAATTGGACGCGCGTTTTCACTCAATTTAAAAATTGAATATTAATATAAACATTATAATCCTCTCCATTTAAGCAATACATTTATTTATTGTATTTTCCCATGTTATATATCATATTTGGTAAAATAAGAATAAAGTGAAAATTTACTTTTTTTTAGTAACCCATTTGAACTAAAGCAATTTTTTTTTAAATATATATACTAATCAGTTAATTAATTATCAAATTACCATCGAAGTTGCAAAAGATTCTGAGTGGTGTCTGAATTCATTTTTTACTTTTGAATCCAAATGATCAATAGTTATAAATTGTAACATTTCCTATAAAGTTTGAGAAATTGAATAAAAAAAAAACATAAAGATTAGAACAGAGCATCGTAACCTTTGGATATTCGCGGCACACATTGTTTACAACTCGTAGAGTTTGTCACCTACGTACATACATGTGTACTTCATCGGCAGTCGCTAGTTATTCCGTATATGCATAGGGACAAAACACTAACTATCATCGGTTTTCTCCCTCACACGCGATCTCACTCGCACGTATTAGGCCGAAGTGCTGTTCGGGGAACACATATTACCGCGGTGCACAGGTTACGATGCTCTGGATTAGAAGACTGATGCCCGTTGCTTGGTGAGCGACTAGTATTTGTTGTTTAATCAGCGATTGGAACTTGACGGTCCATGATCGAGTTGCACAGCCATTGAAGTCTCGCAACTAATTGACCAAAATATTTTACCACATTAAGTATAAAAGGTATATGGGTTAATTCGCTGATTCGTTCTAAACTGCAAGTCTGGGATTTTAAAAGTAAACTTCTTACACTCACTGAATTTTTCACTTTAATCTGGAAGCCCTTCTTTGCGTTCATACAATAATAACAATTTTGTATTCCTACAAAGTTTAAAATAACTAAAATTTTAAATGTAGAATTAATACAAACCAGACCAAATATAAAAGTAGTTATTCCTTACCCGATCGTCAACGGTCATTTTAATTTTGTAACGAAAATCATTGGGGGAATAATACGGATTGCGATTCTAGTATCGCGGATTTCAAAACAACCCGAATTCGCTACTAACCTATTACACTATCAATACGGATCGCGATAGGCGTGAATCGCGTGATGATATTGATATGTAGTATGACAGGCCCCATTTTTTATAATATTAATCCAATTCTAACCTGTAAATGAGACATAAAAAATCTGCACGACTTATTTTATGGTTGTAGTTATCGAAATCGTAAAAATACTATCAGCACATCGTAAAACATACTTAAAAGCGGTTTAAAACAAAATATTAAAAATGTCTTACGATGTGAGAAGTACATACAAAATACAAAAAAGATATACATTGAACTTTATTCAATAAAATAAAAAATCACTTCACACCGATCATGGCCGCATTATTGAATTTCATCACCATTGTTGTCAAACGTTGCAGAACGTTCGAGGCGTGTAGTCGTCTGTTTTTGTCCTGTAAATCGAAGCCTTCAACCTGACCGAAGATGTCTTATATGCTGGGTCACCTTCACAATGGCTGGCAAGTGGACCAGGCCATACTCTCCGAAGAAGACCGCGTCGTCGTCAGTACAATCATAATATTTATATTGACACACAGTTTATAGGTTAGGTTTTGTAACATTCTTATTTAATTTTGCAGGTTATCAGATTCGGTCACGATTGGGACCCCACCTGTATGAAGATGGACGAAGTCCTGTACAGCATAGCCGAAAAAGTGAAAAACTTCGCCGTCATATATTTAGTAGACATTACCGAAGTACCAGATTTCAATAAGATGTTAGTGATCTCAATTCGATACAAATTTGCTAGTTTGTTATTATACAGATTAAATATGATTATTCTTTTTCAGGTACGAATTATACGATCCTTGTACTGTCATGTTCTTCTTCCGGAACAAGCATATTATGATCGATTTGGGTACTGGTAATAATAACAAAATTAATTGGACATTAGAAGATAAGCAAGAAATGATTGATATAGTTGAGACCGTATATAGAGGAGCCAGAAAAGGAAGAGGTCTCGTAGTGTCGCCGAAAGATTATTCTACTAAATATAGATACTAAAAATTCTTTGTATATTGTAAATATTTATGTATGAAATTTGATTTATGGTATTTAATTGTAATAGGTTAATGACTGGTAATTTTAGTTATCGTGTGATTAAAATATAAGTATTTTCGATATGACGGTTGTAATTTTTAATTATTATTAAAAAAATAGATCAAATCAAGTTCAATATAAAATATTTATTGAATATATAAGTACACAAATATATATATAAAAAAAGAAAACACTTCAATACAAAATTTATCAAATACTAAACATACAATTTGGTGTGAGGATAATTGTCTTACATAAATAATATAAAATTACACATAAATAAAAATATAACATAAATGGAATACACAAATTAAAATACTTAAAATAAATTACTTATAAAATAATAATAATAATAATAATAATGGAAATATCGCGAAACACATAGCCAATATGTGTATATTTATAAATCACAATTATAGAATACTTTTTTAAATTTTTTTTTGATCAACAATAAATATTTATTAATTTCCAAGAGAGACAAACTTGTATGCAACTTCGAAATGTAAAAACCGTTGGAATTTCAAACTTCGACTCGTACTAGTTCTAGAAAATTCCTATATAATAAATGCACGTAGAATTCAAACGAGAACAAAAGAAATAAACTAAATATATATATATATATATTTTCTAAATATATTATATATAATTAAATTTGTGATAAATGTCATCATTTGCACGTCGGAATAGACTAAACGCGCCGACATCCTTATATTTTCATTTCAATTTAAGCTAATGTACGAAAAACGATACATTAAAATGTGCACGACAACGATGAATACTAACAAATTTTCTTATTTTTTGTCTTCATATTTGAAGAATCATTATGAAACACGACACTAAATGATTTTTATGATAGAGAGAGAGAGAGTGACGAAGGATATAATCAGATAGTGTGCAATATTATAATAGCAAAATCGCATTTTAAAAATGTTCGTCGACATTATCTAACAATTACGTGAAACATTACTAGCAAGGAGATAAAAACACCTATGTAAAAACGTCATTATAAACAAATACAAAATATTATATATCAAGCAAACTATGATACTCTTTTTTTTTTAATACTTCATACTTTACAGCTATGTATTTATTTATAGGGGGGGGGGGGGGTGTCACATTTACACATACATAATAAAAAAGCCATTGTTATGTAAAAATCTTCAAATTAAGTTTTCACATCATCCCCAACTAGTAACATTTGCAATTCACTGTGTTTTATAAATTCACTTAATATGCGTGCGCTTCGAACGATTGAACCCGACTTGTTTTATTATTTTTACTAATACATTTTCAATTCAAATTAAGCTTTGCCCCATAATGAGTCGTCAAATATGAAGTTGCAAAAACCGTTAGTTGACGGTATTGCTCCTCCCGATGGCGTACTTTCACTTCTTCTTGTTCTTGCCGAGAGTAAGTGTGTGGTGGCTCTGCGTCATCTGCTGCTTCCTGCGATTGAATTCGATCAGATCGTCTTCGAGTTTCTTACGAGCGTCCTCTAATTTCTTCTTCTCCTCGGTGTGATCCTTCTTCAACTTGTCGAACCTTGCATGAAGCTACAATTCAAAACAAAACCACATGTATAACAAACGACTCACTTTTACATATGAAGACAACTTATTCAACAAAAACAAAACCCACTTCTTTTTCAGCTTCTTTAAGCTCGGCCTCCTTTTCCTTTACCCTCATTACGAACATCTGTCTCATCTCGTCCTCTTTTTGCTGCAACTCTTGAAGATGCGTGCTCCTTTTTTGCTCAAACGTCTGCTGGAAGCTCACCTATAAACAAACACTAAAATCAGCACACAAAAAATCCAAATAAAACAATAACCGAATATATAAAAAAAAAACTAACAGGTTTATTATCGGAATCAACATCGGTGAAGCCCATTTGTTGGAGACGCTTCTTACGATACAATTCGTAGTGTTTAGCGTGAGTTTTCTCCCTCATATCTTCCATATTGGTGCGGATCAGCATTTCTCTCAGTTTCACAAAATCACAATGGCTCTCATTTTCAACTGTAAAAATTAATAAAAAAAAATCAGTACCAAATAAGTACGATAAAAATAAAATAAAGATGATTATAAAAAAACCTTGAACAGTTCCCCACGGATACTGCCTGGATCTGACCATCTTGTTTCCGATGCGGACGAAATCGGTGCTGCCGACGACGGCAAACGGAATGTGAGAGTTCATCGAAGTGTTGTTTTCGGCAACGGTCTCATCGTCGACCGGAAATTGGTATATTTCAACACCATTCGATTGCAATTCCGATATTATCTTAGACTGAAATCGAACACAAAAAATTAAAACAAAAAAAAAAAATCACAAAAAAACAACTCAAATTGACCACGATACATACTTTGAATTTTTGCAATTCTGTTTTGGAAATGGTATCAGCTTTGGCAATAATGGGAATGATATTAACTTTGGTATCGAGCTTCTTCATGCACACGAGATCGATGGATTTGAGACCGTGACCTGAAATTTTTCACCGACGTTAAAATTTTGACCACAGACAGCCGAGCTTCATAAATCAAGCCTATTATTTCATTTCACTAACCGGTCGGACATATGAAATACAAGCAAACGTGAGTGCGACTGTCATGGTACGTTCCGAGAGCACGTTTGATCTTCAACTCTTCCTGTAAATACGCTTCAAACTGAGCGTCGATATAATCGACGACGGCTTTAAAGCTGTCGTCTTTGTTTATCTGGTCTCCGTAGCCGACGGTGTCGCAGATTGTCAACTGAAATGAAAATACACACAATATAGAGCTACAAGCCAAATCGATGCTATATCCAAATACACTAGAGTACAATAGTTTACCTTTAAGCGAACGTTATTCTCTTGGAGTTCATATGTGTGAGCTTTCAGCTTGACGGAAGGAAGTGAGTGAGGACTCGGTGTGGATTCAAAGCTCGTATTGAACAGGGAATCCATGAGCGTCGATTTTCCCAATCCGGTTTCGCCTGTAATTAATATATAATAATGATATTAGTATTAATCAAATTTTTTAACTAAATAGTTACTATATAATATACGACATGTTCAATATTAGAAAATTTTAAGTTGGACCTATATATGTACATAAGTACATTATTAGAAGGGAGCTTGTTGACGGGGAAGGTGGGGTAAAAGCATATCCAATCTTACGATACAACTCTCATAGCCAACTCCGAAGAGGAAATGGCGGATCTACTCTGTCGTCTGCAGCATCAAAGAAGAACACTAGGACTCGAGATGAACAGAGCGAAAATTAAGATTATCATGGTGGATCTGATCTTGGTCTCGAAGTTGTATACAAGTTCTCGGATCAACGGATGGTGTAAGATTGAAATAAAACGACAGATTGACAAGGCCAAAAGCTCAATGTCTACGAAAATGGTTCTAGTCTGAGCTCGAGAAAGGCAGAGAGTAGATGCTTTAGAGATGTGGTGCTGGATATGGATCCTTAGAATTCCTTGGACAGCGAGATGAACCGACGCCTCCATCCTGCAAGAGCTGAAGGTTGGCGATAGGCTATGATCCATTTGTCTTAGGCGTATTTTTCAGAACGAAATTCGGCAATTTAGAAAGGGATAAAATTCATATACAATGAATCTAGATTAGGTTAGGTAAGGCTAAGTCAGTTTTATTGCCCCAACGACCATCCACATTACCTCTGGTTGTCATTTAAGAAAAAAATTGGAATTTAAACGAAAGTCGGCAACTCAGAAAGGGATAGTATTCGTATACAACAAATCTGGATTAAAGTTAGGTTAGGTTTATAGTATATAAATAAATTGGATTAGTAATGAAAGTACACATCTCAGAAAGGGATCAAATTCGTATAAAATAAATCAAGATTGAGCCTCATAGAAATTGCAATGAAAGTACACAGCTCAAAAAGGGATGAAAATTCGTATACAACGAATATAGATTGAGGTTAGGTCAAGCATAAAATTTTCATTTAGATATATTTAATAAATGTATGCATTCAAGTTATTTTTCAATGTATCCAACAAAGAAAGCATATCTCAAATGCAATTTATATAGTCCAATTTTTCGCTACAGTGCCCAAGGTATAGGCGAATGTAGTAATCTGTATGGACATACGTAATTCCGATCACATCATTTAGAGTGGTATATTTTTCGTTTCAAAGCCATAAAACTATTTTTCCCTGAACTGAAGATTCATTGAGTGAATTTTACACCAATAGAAAGAAACATTCTTCATACATAATTATATACCAGCAGAATAGACAGAATTATATACCAGCAGAATAGTGGTTAGCATATAATGCTTTGAAAAAAGTGGTCACGGGTTCAAACCCCACTGGTTTCTGCTGGTCAGACCTTGGATTTGTGACTCCAGGTTGATGGTCTCTTATCAGAGTTTGCCAATTTATCTGATTTTCATTTAACCCTTTGAATGCTGACGTATTTTTTGTTGAATGTCCGCCACGCTTAACATTTCCAACTAGAATTATTTAGAAATCCAATAGAAAGTAGGTATAAAAATTGTAGCTAATCCAAACAAACCCTAGAACACTACCACTGAAGATTTCGAGGTTTGTAAAGGTGTGTTTAGACTCTCTAATATATCTTGTAACAATATAAAATAAAGAAAAGAAGTCTATTAATGAATGTATATTTACAAAACTAGTTATATCTTCTTCATTGTTGTTAAAATGTAATGCTCACAATATATAAATGCCGAGCCACAATCTAAAATACTCAGCAGTTAGGGATTTCCATCGAGAAAATCTGCTATGGTTTTAAATTCACAAATTCCGGTGTAAACCAGTCTTTATAAACATTGATATGAATTACTCATGTTACTCACATTCAATGGATTTTTTTTCAATGCTACCTCTGGAAAGACTAATCAGGTAGTATTCTTGTTTACTTTTTACATACTCAAAATACAACGCCAGCTACAATCAGCGTATTTCAAGCTCCTGGACTTGTTGGCAAAACGCCGATCGGCGTTAGTCAGCATTCAAAGGGTTAAACGGTTCCAACAAATTGACAAACCTTACCAATTTTCTCGCAAATCTTGAGTTTTCAGCAATCTACAAATTTGACCACAGATGTCTATGTTGATATGTATTAACTGAAATTTTCTGAATTGTTTAAAAATGCTGCAAATTTACAATTTTGACCATAAATGTCCCTGTGGGTGTTAATTGATATGTATTTACTTTATATAATATCAATGTTTCTGGCCAGGAAAGCGCATTGGGATTACCAGTTAGGAATTCCTAGTATAAATTAAAAATATAATATGTAAATGAATTTCGCAGCGTACTAACCGATGCATAGAATGTTGAAGACGAATCCATTTTGAACACTTTTGTTGACCAGCTGCTCGGGTAAGCTGTCGAAGCCCACATGTCCGGAAAGCTTAAGATTGCGAATCAGCGATTCAAACTGAAAAAGAAATTTCACAAAAATCAACCCAAAGTTTTTAATTCAAATATATATATATATATATAAATAGATAATAACAATAAAATATTAATAAATGTTTGCATTCGAGTGATTCTTCAATGTATCCAAACAAAGAATACAACAATATCTCAAATACAACATTCGATATAGTCCAATTTTTCGCTACAGTGCCGATAGTGTAGGCAAATGTAGTAATCTGTATGGACATGAATTCGGTCACGTAATAACAATAGAAATAAAATACCAGAGACGTGTCGATGTGACACACAAATAACTGTTACATAGGTAGTTGTGTTGATACAATTGTTACGTTACTCATTATACATTCGGCACACGCTTTATCAAATTTAACTGTACCGTAAGACACGTTAGTTCGCATACTTGAGATATGAATGTTGTTATCGTTTCATATATACAATAACAGTATCCGCTCAAATTTGTCTCCATTACGGTGACTCCCAATCGGAGTTGTGAAAGAATTTGACTCACGCTTTCCAATCAAAGTACGAATCAGTTCGGTTTCTTTGAGATATATTTAAAGGGTTCCTTTGAAAAAGGTTTCAAATTTAGCATTCAATAATGATTAGTTACAAGTGTATCGATAGCTGATACATTTTAATTGATAATTGCTTTATTGATATGCAGCAGAGTTGACACAAACGGTCTGCAGCCCAGAATTCGTTGAATAAAAGCAAGACAAAAATGTTTTCTTTTTATTTTTTACATAGATATATACCAGGAAGGCCCCAATGCGTCTTCCTAGACAATTAATTACAAACAATGCAGCATTTTTATTACATAAATCACTGTATTTCGAGAAGCTGAAGAACACGACATCAACAATTAATTAATTGATCCATTAAGTCATCTAATTTTAGATTTGTACAAATTGTACATAGATAAATACAGAAGATTTGTAACAGCAGGTAGGATGATTTTTTTGCCAATTTTGAGGAACCAATGATCAGATAAAATTAGCAAACTGATAAGAAACACAAATATCCAAGTCTAACCAGCAGTATAGCGGGATCGAACCCAATAATCACTTGGTGCTAAACATACACACTACCACTGAGTCATACTGCTGGCTTATAAAAAGCATTTGATATTGTAAGAAAAAAATTCACAGGGGATGTTATGTGGGTCACTACTATCTAGATACAAGTGTTGTGCTCATTGATATTAAAACGGGTGGTTTCGGAAAAGGAATTGATACATTAATTAAAATCAAGTTATATATTACAATAATAAGAAAAAAATAAAAATTGTCGTCGAAATCAAAATCGATATAACTTTTGCTAATTCTAATTTTTTTTTTATTTTTAAATTTCCATACTTGTCGATGCACTCACCACATACCCACATACATTATTATTTATTTTATTTATTTTTATTTTACATATATACCAGGAAGGCCTTACAGGTAAATCCCAATGCGCCTTCCCGGCCAATTACAAATACAAATGCAGCATTTTTTTATTATAAGTCGTTGAATTGCGAGACACTGAAAAAACTCGCAAATTAACGAGACATCTATGAATTGTACATAAATTTTTATTGTACATCCATCAAATTTCAAATAGTGGTGACATAGTAGGTAGGAAGGATTTTTAGCCAATTTTTATTTCCGGGAACCGTTTCAACAATGAAATCAGAGAAAATTGGCAAACTCTGATAGGAAACGATCAACCTGGAGTCACAAATCCAGGTCTGACCAACAGCATACTCTGAAAAATTCATTTTCATTCAGGGATAGAACCCGGCACCTGCTTGACGGTAAGCAGAAGCTTAACGTCCGAGCTATGCTGCTGGCTACATCCCTTCATTTTTATATAACCTTTTTGAAATAGCATGTCGATTAAATATCAAAGCGATCTAAAGAATGGAAGTGGCTCAAAATCAAATCACAAATTTTTGACAGGCAGGAATTTCATGGAACTAACAGAGTGAAGCTTATAAAAATATTGCATGGAATATATATAATGAAAACTGTCTTACACAATATTACACAAGGAATTTATTATATATGGATTATATAAAGTAATGTACTCATTTCGCGATCTAGCTAAATAGCATTTTAGTACCCGAAAAATGTATTCACAAAATTTCATCATCGCATTTCAAAATGAAATTTACAAATTTGAAAAAATTGCTCATCTAATAGTATTTATATTAGGGGTACCGGAAAGAAATCCATTTTTTTTGCAGATCAACTTAAATATTCAGTTTTTCATTTTTTTTTTGCACATTTTACTCCAAAATATAATCTCCTCTAATTTTCATGACTCTTAACCATCTTTTTGTCGATATTTCAATCCTTTTCTTGAAAAATCTTGCCAGTTTTGAATTAATAAATGTAAATAGTTGGTTTACCACATCACTCACGCTGTTGAATTTTTTTCATCTTAATGTGGCCTCCATGGAACTAAATAGGTAATAGTAAAAAGGAGCTAGTTGTGGTAAATAAAAAACCATATTATGGTTTGAGATATAAAAAAGGATAGCGTTTTCCCCTGAAAAATGGAAAAAAACCACGTGTTCTATCACTCTTCTTTTTCGTGCGTGCAGGACAAAAACCATTGTTTGTTTTTCCGATCCTTTAAAATGTTCCTATATTCTCTGTGATAGTTCTGTGGTAATTTATAAGTTTCTGTGACAGTTCTATAATTCGATAATTTTTGTGGTTATTAAAAACATAGAGTAAAAATGGATTTCTTTCCGGTACCCCTAATATATAACAGGATTCGTTAAAAAATCAAGCGACTTTCTTTGGCTTTGCATTTTTTTTATTACATATATGAATGTTAAATTACTGACCAAGAGTGACTCGCCAATACAGAATGTATGTAGATCTGAGACATGGTGTTTCAATTTCTCTTTAATAGCTTTTATTTTTGTATTTAGGTCGAATTGAGGAGGGCCGATATTTGACATAACCGTTAAGCCAAATGCATACAGTCTATTAGTTTCATATCATCATCATCATTTACCATCCATTGCTGGATGAAGGCCTCGGAACACGCTTCCATTCATCTCCGTTTTGTTTATCTTTCATCCATCTCAACCCACACACTTATCTAATTTCATCCACCCATCTCCTTCCTTTCACCCTTTAACATTCTCTTGGGTACCATTTCAGCACATCTTTCGCCTATTTTGCTAGCTACATGACCCACCCATAGCCAATTCAATCTTTTCACCCTCTCCGATACATCAACTACTCTCATCATACTTCTCACTCACATATTATGGTTTCGACTAAAGTGGTCACAGATTCGAGTCCCGTTGCTGGCCAGACTTTGGTTTGTGACTTCAGGCCGATCGTTTCGTATCAGAGTTAGGCATTTTTCTCTGATTTTCATTGAAACGGTTCCTGTAAAATTGGCATCTCCTTTCCTATCCCTCTTGCCAATCTCAAGCGTCTTGAGGTTCGCCAATTTGATTATAAAATGCTGCAAAAATTTCTCCATATCTGTCACGGTGAATGTTTGTATGAATTCGCATTGTATAAAATCCTTATGTATATTGATTGATTGTATTGTATTTGTTTAAATGCTGTAAAGACGAGTGTTCATGTTCTATGAAATAAATAAATATATGCAGCACCTTGTATAAGTACTCCTGGTATATATGATGGTGTTCTATAGTGAAATAAAATATAAATTTTTAATGTGAAATAAGTCTAGAATAAAAAGCAATGATATGAATAGCCTAGAAATAATGCAGGTAGGAATAGTTGGCAGCCCTGATTCGTGGTATGGGGCAAAAAAGCAATATCAAGCTGTAAAATGAATTGAATCGGTCAGTATTGGATCGTGAGGTGTGTTAGGTGTGTCGCTGGTTTCCAGTAGTCTAGTTTCCGCAGCTGGAAGTCACCTGAGCACCGGATATGCCGGTAGACGGGTGTGGTCCGCGCGTCACACCTGCCCGTTCCTGTCGGTTCCTGGAAAGGTCTGGAGAGTTCTACTTGGTACTTGGTGGCTTACCTTGTTCGAGTCGATGTCGATGGCTGCCATCGTGATGTTGTCCTGATGGTGATGATTGAAGTGAGCAGACGAAGCCGCGGATCGACCAGCCGACGACCGACTACGATGAGACGTTGGCCGGTTATGGTCGGTTGAGGCCGCTCTAGTAGCGTTTCAACTGATTGTGCGACTTTTCGTCAGTGCGCGCTCGTACAATGTGCGTTGTTTTGTGCATCCAAGGGGGATGCCATGGGTCAGAGCCTATCATATGTATAAATGTGTGCAAGGCATACTGGCGGCCGAAATATAAAGGCAGCCGAAATAAATGAGAGTCGAAAAAAATATATTCCTTAAAAAATACGTACTTTATAAAATGCATTTAGTTGTATACTTGAGGATTGCTGTTACAAGTTACAACTTGTAACACACCCCAACTACAATTCGGGAAATAGTGGGATAACAGGTATAGATTCAAGTGTTTTATGTTCTATTATCTTTATGATTGTCAGATGTATTTCTTCGAGGATGCTGAGTATTGGTTGGTCATCGAAAGAAAAAATTCCTAGATATGGGATTGAGGGTTAAAACACTATATTTTCATGAATGAACTTGAAAACTGTTCAATTTCTCTTGTCGCCTGTCTGGTCCTGTTCAGAATTGAACGTTTTGGTTTTCTGTCGATTTTTCTGGTTAATTTTTATTATTACTTGCGTGTAGTTCATTTTTTTTATTAATATTATTTATACAAATGCTGATAAAGGCTTTGTACACAGGCGCTTGAATGTAGCCCTGCCGTCGGTACCATGGTCCCCCGTCTAGAACGAATTAATTTAAATAAATATATATTTAAAACAACATTTATAACAGATTTTGATTTTTATAAATATATTTTAGTTCCTTTTATTTTAATGTTTTATTTTCTATTTTAATTTGATATAATTGTTTTCATTACGAGCCTTCAGGTAAAAGATTTAGCTCATTTCAAAATAAAAGTGACCGCTCGTGTAATTATCCATGCAAAAAAATAACAATTTATTGTCTAGTACTTTAAACGAGATATTTTTATGCATTTTTTGAATGCCCTCTTGACTTTTTTCTGGATAAATTAATGGGTTTGTGTGTGTGTGTGTGTGTGTAATGTTCCGGAATGGAATTGTTTATTTATTTGTTTTGATTGAAGTAATTGTATAATTTTCTTAAATTTTAGTTGGTAAGTTAAATATGTATTTCAATTATAATTCATTTTGGTCGAATAGTATCAAATAACGCCGTGATGAAACTTTGCATCCAACTTTTAAACACACATATTTTTGGGCATAAAGTTTTTTTTTGCGTAGTTGGACCAATGTGAAGAGTGAGCATAAGCGTTAACAAATTGTAGAAATAATTTTCAATTTAGTTGTGGATTGATGGCCAGTCGATGGTTATGAAAATTCGATTTTGAGGTAATTATTTTTTAGATTATTGTAACGGTTGAAATATTGACAGTTTTATTTTAAATTAAGATGACAATTTTACATGTTTTTAGGTTATGTAAGAAAACCAGAATATTTTTTTCAAAAGAATGTTTCTAAATACTTAAACTATTAAAAACCTTAATGAATATTAGATAATCATGAATGCATATTTATGAAAAGAAAAAAATCGTTTTCAATATTTTTGAACAGGCCCATCCCAAGGTTTTGCCTATACTGTACTGGTAAAACCCGTACTATTAGTGACCTTATTCTAAATGAAAAGCTTTTCAATAATTTTTATTAGTATGTTTGTATAATATAATGTAGTGTTATTGCTATTTGATTGCAATTATTACCATGTTTAGTTTGAAAATAAATTATGAAATGAAATATTTTTATATAATTTAAAAATATGTAAGTTGTTGCAATATCAATTTAAAAATTTAAATATATTTTAAACACTAAATAATTTTTGAGAATCGTCAGTTTTTTAAATTATTGGCGAAATACCACATTTTCAATGTTTTTTAAAAACAGTTTTTTTTAAATATGATAATTCTTATATTCCTCAAATAGGAACAATGTTATTTGTATAAAACTTTTTTGATAATAATGAAAGCGCATATTACATAGTTTTTATGCAGTTGTTACTCATTTTTTTTATTTACATAAAATATATTTAAGTGACTCGTAATTTTAAACTAATGTAGTGCTGCAAATTCTGAGTGTGCAAATATTTCAAAACATCTAAAAAATTAAAAAAATCTTTTTTTAAAAACAACAAAATCTTTCTAAATTTAATTAAAATAATTCTTAAATTAAAAAAATAGTATTTACCGCAACGGGCGAAAAATTTTCTCCTTAAATATAATAAAATGTGAAATTTGAATTAAAAAAAAGTAAAAATCTGATCAAAACGACACTATTTTTTATTATATCGATTACTTACTCTTAATTTGCAAGCGTTCATGTTACACAGCTTTTTCAAAAGAAGTGCTTGTAAATGAATTGTTACTAATGAAAAAGCAGTGAGATTTCAATACAATAATCAATATATAAATACAATACAGTTAGTTGCGAACTATGAAATAATGTAAATTTAAAACACAAAGTGCACTTTAAAATTGCGCTATTTGACTATAATTTATTTTGACTGTATGTAACTAAAGAAAAATAACACCACTTTTTTTTATCCAAAAGGGCTTCCCACCGGTGCAGTTACACCATCTTGCATCATAGACAATGCGTATTGGTTTTCCAAAAAAATGGCACATACAAAACTATTATCGGGACCACTTTAGATACACCCCGCACCGGCTGAATACCACCAAAAAATGCGTGTATACGTAAAATGCGTATTTACACAAAAAACCGTTATTTTTTCGCAAACATCTCATGTTCATTACGTTCTGAACTTTAAGAATATTAGATAATTGCGAAGAAATCGTGGCTTATCCAAAAAGCATAAGTCGGTGATATGATATTATATTATTTTGTTATTTTTATTATTTTTGATTTTTGTGTTTTTTCTTACTTAATTTATTACTAATTTGCTTAATTTGAATCTAATTATTGTTATAAGTTTATTGTTGTTATAACTATAATAAATTAGATCATAAGTTATTACCTAAGTACTTTAATGATTATACAATAAGGAATAGAGATATACATAGTTTTTATACTAGAAATAAGGACAAATTAGTAGTAAGTAGAGTAAGGGCGTCTGCACACTTGCCGGATCGGCCGGTGCGGACCGGCCGCAGCGTTTAGCCTCAATACAAATGAGCGGTAGCCGCAAGTCCGTCAGTGTGGCGGCCATCGCTCATTTATATGAAAGCGGACGTACTGACATACGCAACGGGCTAGCCGCAACGAACGGTCCGGCAAGTGTGCAGACGCCCTAAGAAGAAATAAAAAGAAGACAGCTGGGGGTGTTTTTCACAAGAGTGTGCTCATGTATAATACCGTCCCTAAGTGCATCAGGTCTTCTAAGACCATAGATTCAATCTTGCAAGGTGCGAGGAGACGCCTCTGTACATATAAGTTAAATATACAATTTTAGATGTATTTTTTAAATTAGCTAATAGCTAAAATTATATTATATATAAATATATAGTACTGATGCTAAAATTATTTAGGATTGTCTGTGGACAATCGTCACTTGACAACAATATGACGCCTAAACCCACTTCTATCAATATAACAATTCTCTGGGTTGAATCCACATGACAGAACGAAACCGATTTAAAAAAAATTCCGACTCCACAATGCAATATTAATTTTTTTTAGTGCGTAAAAGAAAAATTGAAAACAGGTGGTGAAATAAGAAGCAGAGTGCAATTGAGAACAAACAGATGGGCGAATAAAACCGAAGGCAAAAATGTGATAAGCGGTGCGTTGTCGGCCGTGCATGCACCTGCTAGAGCCAAAAGCGAGGGTGTGCGGCGCGTGGAGGAGGGGAGAAGGGGAGGGTTCGCTTGCTGTCAGAGAGTCAGTGTGGGTTGCGGGCAAGTGCTAGTGCTAGCTGGCTCAGTTGGCAGCGCGGCGGCGCTCGGCTGCGCGATGTTCGCGTTCTCGTTCTCACTCGCATTCTCACTCGCATCACTACTCGCATTCGCGTCACACTCTCGCTCTCACTAGCGTTCAAGTTCCAACAACAGTGATCAGTAGATCAGTGATCACGACCGGTGTGTGTCGATCTGTCAGAGTCGAGTGCAGTGCCGTCTGACCGAGCGCGAGTCGCGATGGCGGGCGCTCCGCCCCCGCACCAGCCCGCGCCGCCGCCCCCCGTCGGCCCCCAACTCAACAACCAAATCCAGAGCCACGCCGAGGTGCGTCGCCCCGAAGACGTGGTCCGCATGCCGGCCAACGACAGCCTCAAATTCGCGGTCCTCATCGGCCTGGTCGAGGTGGGCCAGCTCGCCAACAGGGAGGTCGTCAACACCGTCTTGCATCTGGTCAGTTCTTTTTTACTCTTCACTCTTTACTCCATTCCTCTACCCCTTTCTACTTCACCCTCGCCCTACCCTCTCCTCCTCGCCTCACTTCACCTAACACCACCCTCGCCCACGCTCAGCTCACCCTCTAACCACACACCCTCTCCCCTCCATTCCCTAGCCAATTCAAATTCAAATTCAAATTTTTTAACATTCAAAACAAATGAACTCCATTCTAATTATTGTTGTTCGTTTGTTTTTTTACGCCATTTTGCACGTTTTTTTTTCAGATCGGCGTCTCTCACACGGAATCGATTGATCGAATTGTTGACAGGTACAAACAATGTGTCGAAACGTTACTTGTTGTGAGGCTAAATTCTGACGTGTTGTCGATCGAGCGATTCGTGATTTTGAGAGGCGCCGATTTTTATCCGTGTTGTGTTTCAAATCCCATGTCCTTTCCTCAGTTTTCATGTCATAAGATCACTTACAATTTACCTAGATAAGTTCGAAGCAAAATTGAAAATTTTCCGCACCATGAGTTTTGCCGGAACGGTGACGATTTTATCAAAATTATTTTTTTATACGCCAATTCATGCACAAAAAATTGAAGAAAAATATTTGAACCGAATCTGCTAAGATTCCAATAAGAATTCCCAATATGCTAAGAATTGCTCGAGTTGAAAAAAAAAGCTAAATAAGGAATTTTTATAGTAAATTTTCTAAGGAAGATACTGAAACCCTTCCGAAAGTCGTTTATAAGTACTATGACATATCCAGTATACCAAATTTGATGGTTCTATGTAAATTGAAGACTGTAGATTCAAGCATTCATCTTTAAATCTGGTATAGGTATTTTTTTTATTTATTTGATTGTTTTATTTTGTATGTAAAAACACTTGCAACCGGCAAAATGTAAAAAAAAAAACACCGATATTGTATCAAGTTTTGCGGCCTTTTTTATTGTAATGATCTTGCAATAAATATGATAGGCGCACAGTTTGCAATGCTGATTCGTGAAAAATATGCCATTTATTGAAAAAAAGTGTATATATATATGTATATATGTAGCAAATAAAAACCTTGTTTTCGATTGTGTTATATAATTTGGTACATTTGAAGTGAACCGACCGGCTCTCAGACGAGTTTTTCCTGCAATGGTGTGTTTGTTATATACATACATATGTATGTGAAACACTCATTTGAACGTTTGAGTATGCTTGCATACATATGTATATATATTTGTGTCAGTGAAATCAGCCGGTGATAGCGAGCCTCGTGATGTGATAATCACGAATTCGATAAAGAGAGAAACGGACGACATTATGTAAAGCATGAAAAAACTGCATCCAAGTATGCACCGGTTAAATATGTCTCATTTGTTGAGAAAAAAAAACAACAACATATTATGTAGCTGAAGGCTACGTTGCATGATTTGCATCGGAAATCGATATGTTTCGCTGACACGCCATTACGATGTGACGTTGACGCTAATGTAGGATTTGCCCGTTGCATTTGTGCACGCAACCTGCATTAAGATGTCCGTTTGTCTGTGAGTCGGTGGATTTTCATTCACCTGTGTGTTATCAGTCCATTGTGCATATGATGTATGTACATATGTATACGAGACGAGTTGTTTGAGTGCGCTGGAAGAATTGTGAAAACAAACGTTTGCGTTCAAGATGATGTAGTGTGAGTTTTCAGCGTAGTTATGACGTCATTGCTCGTTTTATCTGTTCAAGTTGTATCAAAATATAAAATTTTCAATTTTTATTGTTTAATTTCTGAAATTTTCTAATACCCTGTTTGGGCCGTGGTCAGAAAAGTTCAAGAAACGTCGGTCTAAAGTGTTAAAATCCACACATTATGTACGTAAATAATCTTACGTGTATTGAACTCTTGTGAAAAAGTGGAAAAACATTAGTTTGACGCAATGTTTGCGTACAATTTGATAAAACAAGTTTAGGTTTTATTGTGTTTTTTGAATTATGTGCGATTCTCCGTCGGTTAAGTGGTTTCTGATGCAAATGAATTCTAATCTTACCTAATTTGAATTATATTTTGCATAAGATCCAGAGTTTCTTAGTATGGGTAAAATTTAAGTTTCGGGATTGTGTGCAAACTTATTAATAAAAAGTGAATTGCTCGAAGTAAGCAACGGGGGTTGCTAATGCTAAAAATGCTGAAACTTTAGTCACTCGGGGCATTTTTGTATTATTGTGACGGCATGTAATATCTTCTCTAATCCTGGATTTTTACTGAAGTAGTTTACAGAACCCAACATAGTAACTAGTACGTTGGGTTCTGACAAAATACCATCTAAGGCAATTAAAAGTTTTTGATTTGTAGGTACAGATCTGACATTATGTCTTGATAATTGCTAGCGCTAGTGTCAGCGTATAAATAATTCATTTCCCTGGATATAATGGTTAAATTTATTGTAACTTTGTATAGAATTTATACTCAATGCTGTCGACTGATTCAGTGCTACCATTTACAACCGGTAATAAAACCCGAAACTGTTATCAGAATATATGTATCAATTATTTTGTATTGTAAAATGAACACAAATTTAATCAATACTATCAGTTACACAGCAATGGTTCATTCGCTTATCGTTTATATCTGAATCACCTTTATCTATTTTAGCACGTTGCTGACACACTATCATTCTAATTTCTGTGAAGATAACGATTAAAAATGTCGACACACACACACAAACACAATACACGGGGAGTTAAATTTTAAATTATCTCCAAAAATTTCAGCAACAAGACCATTTCCAATTTAGTCGCGGTAGACGAGCTCTCATATTACGCCATGTCGTGTTAAATATTCACCCGACTTCCAAACTTTACCCAGTTTCAATTTAAACAATGTTCAACTTTGATGAAACGTCTGTATTATAGTGACGACCGTATTTAGTAGGCACTTGGGTACTTCTTGCACCTTAGGACTTACCCATACTTTGATAACATTGATTGTCCACAATACAAAATATGAAAATAATGTGTCTAATTGATTATTGTTGGGGGTTTTTAGAGCGATAACAAAGTATTACGCGTGTAAGTACTCGGCAGAATTAATGCAGGTTTAATTCTCGGTTGTAAATCGAGTTTGATGATACCCCTCTGTCTAATGGGTAATTTATCGTCTAAAAAAGGGTAGGTAGGTGGAGGAAAAGTCGTTTCGAATATTTGCACCAAATGGTGTTTCGTCCGAGTGAAATTTAATTTGTTAGAATGCTATCTGCCTCTGCAGTGATATCTACTGTAGTGAATGTCTAGGTGGGTGTTTGTCAAACTTTTCTACACGAAGGTGTCTATATAAATATAATAAATTTGAAGGGTTTCTTCTTACTATTTTTGGAAGCAGAAGGTGGTTCTAATATACCTACATACATATGTACATACAATGTAAATACAGAACGTTCTTACAAACGGTGACGCGGACTATAGATATGTATATATGTACATATATAATACGTATGTATATTCTGGTCATACAGAAATAAGTCAACAGGTCTTGGGCTATGACCGACCTTGAATTCATGAAAAGCATTTCTTAAGATTCAATTGTTATGTTATGAGCAGTTCAACATGTAACTATTTGTTACTGAGTACATTTGTTATCCTAACACTTCTGTGGTCTACGCTTAAACGTTTAAGGACATTGATTGTTCTAAATAATATAATCCAAGAATCAAGAATATACTTTTTTTTAAATCAGTAAACACCCAATGGAAAATTATTCAGTCTAAGCTGCGTGTATTCACCCTGCAATAAAATAAAATAATGAATTTTAAAGAAACAAGTTCACCACATTCATGAGTTATGTAAGTAAAATCCTTTTCTTTTCGGTTTTAATATTTAATATTATGAATTACAGTTCTTATTATACACATATTCAGTAATTCTTCATTCCCAAAAAGAAAAATAAAGTTTTGGGTACTTTCCTTTAAAATCAATTGTATTCATCATCTTAAATGCTGAAGATTTAATTCCCCAAATCCAAACGAGAAAAGATGCATATTTAACAAACATAAGCAGTGCAGATCCTAAAAATGCAGGTGCAGAATCAAAAAATGAATTTGTTCAGATAAATTCCGATTAACAAAAATTTTAACACCCTTAATCTGCTCTTGTACATAAAAGTACGAGACTATAACCATAAAAGTAAATAACCATAACCAAACTCCAATTCAACGTATTTCCACAAAGTTTTTAGATTGTTATCTACATATGGTTTAAATTAATGATTATCTTATGTATGTAAGAATAGCAGATGTATGTATGTATGTATATAGGTATATGCAACAAATTCAAATGCAAACTTTAATTTTAAACCGATTTATGGAGTCAATAAAGATGACCTTTAAATTTCTCAAAGCGAGGCTCCTACCCTTCAGAATTATTTATCATCAAAAAAATCAAACGCTGAATTTATAAGGAATTGTTTTACACATATTATATTTTAGCACGCATGCTTTACACAAAATGTCAGTTGTATCACTGACAGGTTTTTGACACACCTGTGACAACCCGTTTGGGATTCGCTGGCCCGCTCGTTGCATTACAGTTCTGGAGACCTATGCCTATGTACTTTCCGTTTAAAACTATTTCAGGCGATCTAAGCGTCGACGTTTCGTTTCTTTGAAGAGGGTTTTCAGTACGGGGCTATTTTTTTTTTCCATTTTAATTCCACCTGCTTCTCCCGGGGGAAGGGAGCAAGTTGGCTTTCGATTTTCTGCGAGTTTTCCTCTGAAATTGTCCTGCTGTCACTTCGGCGCTTGAACCCGAGCGCCTCTAAAGTTGGACAATGAAGGGTGCTTTACCCTTCTCTCCCGGCTGCGGAATTAAAAGGACGTCTGAGAATTTTACTTTAATTCATCCACTCTGCCCTCTACTCCACGTCCCCTCGCTTTGCCATCTTTGTAATCCGATTTTTCGTATGATTTATCTCAATCTTTTCCCGCGAAACAGGTAAATTATTATTTCCCCCTCGTTGCATTCGCATCAAGGGGATGTTATAAATAACTGAGAAAATTTGTTTAAAATTCTGTAAGTATCTTATAACATATATATGTAAAAGGCTTGTGTCGTCACGCTTATTATTCGTACTCGGTTCTCGCAAGTCTCATCTGATCGACTATAGAGCTAGCTATCACGATAATGCTAATTTCTTATCGTAAATGTCGGTCGTTTAATAAGTTCTGTTAACTCGTAATGGACGTTGAATGAGATTGGTTTTCGATTTATCTTAGAATTTTAAAATTAATTTTTAACATCTATTTGTCTAATTTATTTATTTTGACGTTTCCAAAAAATCAACATCCTTTCCTCCCTCGTGAATTCAGCTAGTCAGAATTTGTTGATTGTTTCAAGCATACATACATGTGCTTGCGGATTGTAATTAGTATAGATTTACCTATCAATGAATAATGTGTCTGGATATTTTATTATTTTTAATCAATCAATGCACACTCGTCATTACAGATCGCTCCAATGCGACGAGTGTACTATAGACATTAAGAAATTATAAATATATACATATGGTCAGACAACGTATACAATACGTTCAATAAACATCGAACACAATACTAATAATTAATCAAGTACAGAAATAATAATCATAGAGACATCTATGGATTATTTTTAGATTTTGGGCACAATTATAATTACAACTTTTATACACATAATTAACACAAGATTATATAGTCATATATAGTTATATATATTTCTGTGCATAATTTCTACAAATTATACACAAAGATTTTTTGAGACAACAGGAAAGGATCTATTACCAATTTTCAGAAACCGTTTCAACAATGATCAGATAAAATTGGCAAACTCTGATAGAGAAACGATCGATTTGGAGTCACAAAACCCCCAAATCTAACCAGCAGTTTTTTGGCGGATCGAACCAGTGATCACTATTTAGCCAGCCAAACTGCTGGCTAAATAGTGTAAATAAATAGGGTATATACGGAAAATAAGACAACTTTCATATATGTATGTACATAAGTGATACAAATACATGTACGTATTAACAATTTGTACATGGAAGATCAAACAAGATCATAATTTATAACTTTGAGCAATCTTAGTAGCCATTTCTGGTCAGTCCCCTTTTCCAAATTACAATGTTGGGTTTTCACACATCTCCATTGGTGATACTTTTTTCATTTGAGACTTTCAAGCGAATTCTGAAATGAAGTAGCAAAGCATGCAATCAAGTATGCTTTGAAAGAAATATGGCACGTGAATGTATATAAGTACATGGCAACGTATAAATAGACTTTTATTATGAACTTCACATTCTCACCTTAGGTATAAATATGTACATATACATACATGTGTATATATGTACATACATATGTTCGTATTATGCGAAAAAAAATCAGATGTATGCATTCATCATTCACCTCACATTCACGGTATCACGTGGCTACTAACATGGCGTTATCATCTCGTACATTTTTCGATTTAATTAAGCATCCGACATTCTAAAGGCGTACACTTTCTTTGTCGAACACCCTGCCTTTGTGATACGGACTGGATAATGGCGGATTTCTCATCACACATCGAAACGGTCGCACAAAATTTGTCCCACCCGTTCGTCTGATTCAATGGATGTGAAATAAGATCAAGCACACACACACACACACACACACACACACACACACATACTTCAACTTCGACCCTTTCAGAGGCTAGTGATTTTTCAGTGGCAAAACTCGTGGCTCTGATTTTCTTTGATTTTTATTGTCTTTTATTATCTTTGGGGTTAGTGAACTTCCTTCAAAGACAGTTTTCTATGTTAAAATATTTTGTTGAATGAAAGCACTGTTTTACAACAGCATTATTGAGCTTAATAGGAACACCACCTAAGTACCTAAAGTATTGTCCGATAGTTTGAAGCATTTATTTCATAGTAGTAAATAAAAACTTGACAAACATTATAAAGAATTGGACTTAATCACCATTCTTTTAATACTCAACAACTGATTCTAATATTCACCCGTATTGAATGATTTTGAATGATTATTAATTCCTTAATAAATATATATATATATATATATATATATATATATATATATATATATATATATATATATATATATATATATATATATATATATATATATATATATATATATATATATATATATATATATATATATATATATATCTTCTTTATCCTTAAGTACCATTCGGGCAATATAAAATACCAGATCTTTGGTTTGTAGCCAGCATTATAGCTCGGTGGTTGCCTTAATGCTAACCACCGAGAGGTTCCCGGGCTCAATAACTCAGTTGACCTCAATCGAAAAGAATTTATTCGAGTATTTTTGCAGTGCTGCTGGTCAGACTTGGATATTTGTATGTTTCCAAGTAGATCGTTTTCTATCAGAGTTTGTCAATTTATCTTATTTCATTGTTGAAACGGTTCCTCACAAAAATTAGCAAAACTATTTGAATACTAGTGATAGACCCGATGAAAATTTCGTCGGGTGTATTATAAGTAAAAAATACCTACTTACATATAAACAATATAAAACAATAATAAAAATAATTATGATTTAATTTTCAGTAAATGCTCGTAGCACTATTTTCCAAGTAGAAATATATACATATGTATGTGTACTTTGTGACCGGTTTTTTATTGATTCGTTATTATATTCGTACATTATGTTGGCAGTGTTGTAACTGTGACGTATGTCGAATCAAAATGACTGTTATACTACGGGGAGCGTTACTTACACACGCACACACACATACACACTCACACACACACACACAGATAGATTATGGCGATGATATAAAATAAAAATAAAATATAATAAATGATTTCAAATGTATGTATATACACATGTATAAGTTTAATATCATAAATGTCGCTCGGGGGTAAAACTCGTAATGACATCATGGTAAAATATAAATAAAACTAAATATAGTCTGTCACACAAATATCATGAACTCTTTACGTATGTATGTACATAAATACATATATTCTTGATCGAGCAAGTAATGATATTCGAGGGGTTGAACTAGCTCAATAGTTGGAGATAAATTTTGGTCTTAGTGAAGATTAAAATGAATCATACATACTAAAATCGGGACAATTTTTTGACTATGCACATATTCCGCTTATTTACTATCACTTGTACTACCGCCATTAGCGAAATAAGTAGGACACAAGCGAATCCACTGTTAAGTGTTATCGAACTGTATTGGTTTTTTTTTACCCACTTGGGAATCACCGATTATTATCTCAACAATGAAACTGCTGGGGCTTAAGATTGACAACATGTTCTAAAGTGACATGTCATCAAACTTGTACAAATGTAAAATATATGTACGTACATATTTGTGTTACATACAAAGACGAAGCGCGATAATGTTATCGTCGACAAGCATTTATTCGCCTTATCAAGTGCATGTCTAGGAAATTGTTATATTTTTTTCTCCCTCAACGAATCGTAATAAGTGTCCTTTAAGCGTAATTTTCTTATCATTTCGGTTGTATATACATACGTATGTATATATATATCGCGTATTTTGAGCGCAAAAGTGATAACTCAACAATTTGGTTATCAATCTAGTTTTCTTTCTGTTTTCATATCCTACCAGAGGATATACGTAACTTTTCAAAATGATGGATTTTTTTGCGATACAATGTTCAAAATCGAAATGTCAACGAATCCTAAATGTCTAACCATCCATTGAAATGTCACAGCCGAAATAGCTCAAGTGAAATAGAGATGCAATTAGTTAGGTAGAGTGAATTGTGAAAATATATTGTTTTTATTTTGAATCCCCCTGATTTCTTACAATTTTCAAAACGTTACCCTTAAAAATTGGATTTTGGGAAGTTATTATCTTTGCGCTTCAAGGACGCGTATGTTTGTCGTTTTTTTTTTGCACTTGACTAGATAGAGCCCAGATTGCCTTGGGACAATTGTTGGGGATTTTGGAGTATCGCGGACGCTGCGAACATTGTACGTGGCTAGGAGAATCAATCGATACCGAAAGTGTTTCCACAGTCGGACAAAACGGAACGTTGGTTTTGGAGAAATATATGTATTCTATAGTATAAATATCGGTTTTTGAAATTTTAACTTCTTTTGGCTTATTTTTTCTGTGTAAGTACAAACACGTGGATGTTAGGGTGAAATTTTAAATAATGAGTATTTGTAGTGTGTCCGCAATTGGGTTAATGGTTATTTTTAATATGCCAAAAATCAATACGATACCGTTTACGTCGCCTCATAATCGAAGAATTGAACCAAAAGTAAATAAAAGTGATAAATGACATTGTTTGAATATTATGTTGTAGAACATATTTAAAACAGGCTTTAAAGGTCAAAGTATTTGACTATTAAAGCCCTCAACATGAGGCCACCAACAAATACAGTCTAAGAGACCCTTTCGTTGGAGAACGAGACGGTTGTTCATAAATATCGCACATCACTGCTCTAATAAAAAAACCACACTGTAACCAAGTACAAAATAAACAACAACGCATGAACACATAAAGCGTACACGCGTTAGGAATTAATACCCAAAAATGTGCCGTAGAATGGTAGAATGTGATGTAGAACATATGTATATACATATTTTTATACATATAAAATAATATAACTATTTTAGTGCAGTCAAAAATGTTTTCTCATATTTTGAAACGGGACTGCAAGCCGTTCTAGTTCATATTCAGCCAGCAGTGTGGATCAGTCGTTGAGTTTATGCTTAGCACCAAGATATTATTGGGTTCAATCCCGGGCTAATCTTTAATACTGCTGTTTGACTAGGATATTTGTGACTCCAAGTCTATCGTTTCTTATTGGAGTTTGGCAATTTTATCTGATCATTGTTGAAACGGTTCCTCAAAATTGGCAAAAAAATATCATCCTACCTGTTGTCAAAAATTTTCTGTATTTAATGTATGTACAATTTGTAAAAAAATATGTACAATTCTAAATCCATAGATGTGTCAATGGATCAATTAATTAATTAATTGTTAATTTCGTGTTATTCAGCCTCTCGGAATACGGTGATTTATGTAATAAAAATGCTGGATTGTTTGTAATTAATTGTCTAGGAAGGCGCCTTGGGGTCTTCCTGTTAAGCCTTCCTGATATATACATATATGTAAAATAAAAAAAATAAAAGTTAGTAATAAAAATTATAATGCAAATAAAGACAAAAAAGAAACTACAATATGTTAATAAAATATTTGGATCAATCGCATTTTAGCTTACATCTACTGATATTAAATAAATCAAAAATATAAAACTCATTATCCAGTTTGTGCAATCTTGACTTGGCTCAGTTCGATGAACCTGGGCATGTCAAGCAGATGGTTACATCTAATTGATCTGTCTCGTTCATGGAATCTGATTAAGTTCACCAATTCAGAGCATTCCATGATGTCAAATTAAATGGGAAAAAAATTAAGGAAGAATTAAGTGCAATACATTTAATGATATTTATGTGCAATGTAGTAGGAAATTATTGATATAAGTGAGAGTGAAAAAAGTAAATTTTATCACTGATAAAGTTTTAACCTGTGAGTTGAAAAGGGGCGCTAGAAAGCTGCGTATGGATAGCTAGTTGTCATTGCTTCGATCTGACCAAATATTCTGATTTTGAATGAGTTCGTTAATGATTATACTCCTCGAGCTTCACGTTGGAAACAATAGCTTACTTCAATGTTAGATAACCCCCGTATGTCGGTAAAATATCAAAGTGATCTAAAGAGTGGAGGTGGTTCAAAATCAGATTTTTGACGGGTAAGAATTTAATTGAACTACATAACAGTGAAGCCAATAAAAGGCCTTTCAGCAGGAGAAAAATTCAGCTTGTAATATTTCTGCATAGAATTCTTAGATCCACAGCGTGCCAATTATAATTTAATATCTTGAAAGTTCTCCATTTAGAATTATGTTCAAGTACACATCAATAAATACCAAATTGCAAGATTTTGCGATGTAAGCTGTATGTAATGCTTTCCCACGTCTATTTGTTCCACAAATGTACATACATATGTAGTTACAGATCAGTGCACTGATCCGCCTCAATCCCGTCATCCATGTGTAAATAGCTTCGCTGTTTGTATCGAGGACGTGGGGCAGATTAACTAAGGAAATTGTGCGGATGATGTCCAACAAGAGTATGGAATTTAAACACGTTTTGCGTAATGGAGCTAACGCACACTAGTAGTTTATCTGACATATGTACATTAATGAATCTTTGTTCAATATCAAAGCAAATGTGTATTATAAAGGACTAATGTTGTACCCGTTGATTTCAACGGGTGGATTCGGAAAGGAATTGATACATGATAATTGAATGTCTGTATGTCTGTCTCGTATAGGCTCCCAAACCACTTAACCGATTACGATGGAACTTTCTGGATTTGTTGTATGCATGTCCGGGAAGATTACTGTGAAAAAAAATGGGAAAAAACCTCTTAATAATAATATTCGCAATTAAGATTTTACCGACGCGAAAGTTTGAAACGCCATTGTGTAGTCAAGGACATGTGTTTGTTGGTAATCACGATACCAGTTGGTTTGAAGGAACTTTGAAGAGACGCTAGTAGATCTCTGACCATCATATGAAACAGGAACGGGAAAGGGATTTGTATGCCTTATTCTGGCATTGCAATGCATGCCGGGTAGGGTTTCTGAAAACCCGGGTTTACAAAACCCGACGGATCCGGGTCCAATATTTTGAAAACCCGACGGGTCCGGGTCCAAAGTCAAAATCAAAAACTGCCAGATTTTAAATTATTTATTATGTAAAAGGCGATAAAAACCGAATTAATTGACGTGTCACTCTCTCGTTTTTCATTTGAATATATATTATGTGTTTTAAGATGCTTTATTAGTGCTGATGTACTTGAATTTTGAACAGCTATTTCTGATTTACACACTTCGCAGCATGCTTTATTTCGTGTTTTTGATAGAGATCCCGCTACTGGCAGCAGTGTGAAATGATCCCAAACTTTCAATGTTTTCTTTTGTGACATGCTTCACTATAATGTATCAACTGAAAATCATTTTGAATTTTTACGTTAATACTCGAAATTTTAAATACCCGGACCCGGCGGGTTTTGAAGGCCGGCTCCGGATCCGGGTTTTAAGACATTACCCGGCCGGGTCGAGTCCGAGTCGGGTCAGCTAGTGTATATATAAATATAGAGTAAGTAATATAGGCGCACGCGTTTAATACTAAAAAATCGAGTGCGCTCGTTAAAAGCGTCGAAATGATAAATGAATGTGTGTGTTTCTTCGTGGACATGTGTGTAAGCTCTCGCGCATCTGACGCTGACGCTACCCGTTCCAACTCCAGCTTCCCCGCGTCTCCTCGACACGATCGGTCGTCACGCCACATCTCTATGCATAACGTATACTCCTGGCATTTGTTTTTTTTAAATTTCCATACTTGTCCACGCACTCGCCACATACCCACACACAGTGTCCGTTTTTAAATATATTATTTTAAATTTTACCATTCGTTATCGAAATTGCCTACATATCCTGTTATCATTTCGATATCATGACGCCGCCTGTTCCAATTCCAGCTTACCCGCATCTCTTCGACACGATCGGTCGTCACGCCACATCACTATGCATACTCCTGGCATTCTAAAATTTGTTTTTTTGAAATCTCCATACTTGTCCACGCACTCGCCACATACCCACACATACCGTGTCTGTTTTTATATATATTATTTTAAATTTTACGATTCGTTATCGAAACTGCCTACAAGTCCTGCTATCAGTTCGATAAAATTATTGCAGAATTTCCCAACGAGATGTTCGGAGAGCGCAATTGTTATTCGAATTGCGACTCCCCCTTAATTACCCCATCTAAATTAGTTATAATGGTGGTTTTCGAATTTCCCTTTTGTCCGAATGGTTATTCGTTGTTACATCGCAGGATATACCAGTGTTGTTAATTAACGATGTTTTATCGTATTACGTCGAACGTGTTTTGAAAGCACGCATTCAATGCTCCCTGAACATACATCATAACTTTATATAATATTTATCATTAGACTTTCTGAACGTACATACATATGTAGGGTGTACTTTGAATTCATGCAAAAGTCCTTGTTCCAAAATAATACTGCCCGACATGTATATTAATGAAAAGTAGAGCGTTGCTTTGAGCACTCTGGTCTTCCTCTCTCCTTTGCTGATATTTGCATAGATTAAAACCATGTTGCAGTAGCATTTGCGGCTTCCAGTTAAGGCTCATTAATATTCAAGAGTGTATTTTATTTATTTTTTCGTCTGTGAAGATGTTTGTATGTATAGGTACACATGTGTGAAGATGGCTCGATGGCTTTTAATCGATGACATTTTGATTGATGTATACATATTTAATTCCACTTAAAATTGTCTGGACTTAGCGTTACATTATGTATTTAACAGAAAAGTTTATGTACATGTGAAAAGGAATGATATTCCATCGTATCTTACACATACATTCCTGGCTAATTATAAAAATCGATAAACAATTTATAGAGCAATTTTACAGAAACATCTAGGAATATATTTGATAAACATTTTATAAATCAGCAAATACTGTAACCTCTAATTTTGCAAGAAATAGGACAAGGTTGCCAATTAATTGGAAACGTTTGAATAAAATCAGATAAATTGGCAAACAATGGACCTGGAGTCATATATCCAAGGTCTGGCCAGCAGCACCAGGCTAGGGATTAAACCCGTGACCACTCTGAGCACTCTGCCACTCAGTTGAAATCATTACACGCGAAACACTGATCTGTGCTGCTGGTTATATAAATTTATAATATTATTATAAATTTGAATTTAAATTCAAACAATGCTGACAAATAAGGGTAGGTGGCCAATTTGGATGGAACCGTTTCAACAATGAAATCAGATAAATTAGCAAACTCTGATAGGAAACAATCGACCTGGAGTCACGTACATATATTCGAGGTCTGGCCAGCCACACTGAATCAGGGCGCGAACCCGTGACCCTCTTAGTTGCTACCATAAAACGCTTACCACTGAGATATTTTATTTTATTTTATTTTATTTAAAAAAATCAATACCACAGAGACTTGACAGGTTGCCCCAAAGCGTCAATGTGATTATAATACAAATAATAAAAATCATAAAAATTACAAAAAAAACATCATAAAAAAATAATAAAAATCATAAATAAAAAAAACATAAAAAAATAATAAAAATCATAAATAAAAAAAAACATCATAAAAAAATAATAAAAATCAAGTAAAAAATATGTACACAAAATAAAAACAAAGAAATAAGATTGAAAAATTTATATCGTGCTATTTAGGATGTGTTCCACCAACTCAACATAACTGACATCGAATAGGTCCAAGTAATGTGCCAGTAAGTTAAGGAGTCGAACAGCTCTCGAGAGGGGGGAGTTCATGAGCACGTTTGATTTAGCCCTAATTGGCAAAAATATATCATGTTTTCTTAAAACTCTACGATTTTCCGGGGCTCAGAATTTTAGTTTCTCCAGGATACTGGGATTGTGAATCTCTCCTCTAAGTAATTTTACGAAATGTTTCCCAAGAAATAAATCTCTTCTCTTTGCCAGGGAGTTGAAACCCAAAGATCCCAAGACAAAGGCACTAGGGAACAGATATGGATAAAATCCAAATGTCTTCAGATATAAAAATCTAAGGAATTTCCTTTGGACTCGTTCCAACATTAGAGAGTAACGAAGTTGATAGGGAGACCATATAATGGAGCCAAACTCGAGCACACTGCGAACTAATGTACAATATAAGAGACGAATGGCAGTGAGCCCTAGTTCGGACAAATTACGGATTACGAATCCAAGGATTTTTGTTGCCCTATCACAGATATTCTCAATGTGAATGTTGAAACTCCAACTATTTTCGAAGACTATTCCCAGATCACATATAAATAATTCTCTCTGAAGAAGAGAATCATGAAATTTATACGGATATTTAATAGGAGAACGAGAACGAGAGTAAGAAATGACCCGACACTTTAGGATATTGAAGGGAAGTTTATTAACATTAGCCCATTCATAAATAGAATTCAAATCCTCTTGCAATATGTTGCTGGTTTACAGTTTGACTGAAAAAATACAACGAAAAATGTGATATGGAAACATCTATGATTGGTATAATAAGTAGAGTTTCTTAGACAAATATTATACTTGTATTAACAAGGAAGGGAAAGTGTTAAAGTGGCAATGTTTAGGACAAGCAATTAGAAGAATTGACACCATACTAAACAAATTTAGTGTTATAGTGATACCCAAGAGACTGTGAAACAAAGCGAGACTGAAAAGGCAAATGGATGAATATGAAGATATGTATGAGGAATTCAGTGAAGAATTTGGATGGAAGCTTTCACAAACTTTTCATCCAGTGGTTTGATATGTTACTGAATTTTAAATTTGATGTTGAAAAAGTAGGCGTAGACCGCATACTCTAGTCGTAACCACATTCGACCGATAAATAGTCCGTCCGCGACAAAAAATCCGCCTGAACGTCGAAATTATGCCGTTCCTCTTGAACGTTTCGCGTTCATGGTAAATATTTACATGAAAAACGAACGAAAAACGTCAATTCCCTTAATTGATCAGTAAAGTATTTTTTATCTGCGTCGGATTCGTTAGTTGTGTAATTTTTTTGCTGCCTAGGTACATAGGTACTCCACGATCAGATTCGTTCACGTTCGTTTTTATTTATTTTTTGCAACTTTGCTTCTTCACAGCTCGTTAACATACAATATACCAATTCGTAAATTCAGTAGTGTTGGAATATTTATAGAATTCGATACTGGGTTTTTTCCATTCGGTAGGTTTTTTGAAATTAATTTGTATCGCCGCGGTTACATACATACAAATATACGTACATATTCGGAATAAATACTCGCAAAATGTTAAATTGAAATTTTTTTCGAAACATTACTTTTTGCGGGATTTGTTTCTTTCTCTCTTCACAAAGACCGTGTTCACGCTGCGGATGTTTATTTTAATTTGTTGTGTTCATTCATTTCACGGTTTGCTTCGCGAATTTTCATACTTATCATACGAAAGAATAACGAAAGAAGATGATATAAACATACGCTTATGTATGCATGTATCTATAAATACGATGTATATATTATATTTTTGACGTTAATCCAACATGAAAGTGAAGCTGATTTTACGTTAAATGTTTACTAGTCGGTGATTGAAATGGATATTCCTTGAAACGCTAATTAAAACCGGAGAGCAATCGAGTATTCCGTAACAACGATAATTAATCCTTTTAAAAATCCCTTTTTTCGAATCGAAGGATTTTATTCAAATTCTGCGAAGGATTTATAAAAGATATTATACATTATAAATGGATTTTTCTGTTACGTCAGCGTTTATTGGTGACGTCATTCTGCCTAAAAATAAAACGCTGTTGAGAAAATACCCCGTTTTTTATTTGGAAAATCGTTTAAGAAATTAATTTTTTTCTAAAGCTTATATTATATATGTATGTACATACATATTTAATTTGAAACATATTGAAATACATATGTTGCTTTGTCCGATATATGTGTATGTACGAATGGGGGCTTTTTTCTTTTTAGATTATTTAAGATTCCAAAGCCACTTCAACCCTTGACCGCGGATGACCTCTATAGACGTCATGTATAAAATGCTACTAACAAGAATGGCGTGACTCACTGTGTCAAAAAAATACTTAAGGTGTGATTCACTATTTAAAAAATATACTTCAGGTGTCAATTGTCAAATTTTAAGACTTTCCACTAGTAAGAAAGCATAAGAAAAAAAAGCATTACATCCTGCGTCCAGTTTTCTTACAATTTCGGCGATTTCTTTTTTCATTTTTTTTCTTTTATTTCCACTGAACAAATCTAAACATTATAGAAGATTCAATTGACTCCATTTATTTTATAATATTATAATACACTAGTGTTGGACCCGTTGATTTCAACGGGTGGTTTCGAAAAGGAATTGAAACTCGAATAAAAATAAAGTTAAAGATATTGAATCGACTGGTTTCGGAAAGAAATTTATGCACGAATTACGAATGACAAATTACGAAGTGATTACGTTTTGTGCATCGCCGACGCCTCCGGCACCCCGGGACCCCAGCGACGCCGACGCCACCGACGCCTCCGGCGCCCTCAGCGCCCCCGATGCCTTCGGCACCCCGGGGGCTTTGCCCCCAGCGCCGCCGACGCCTCCGGCGCCCCCAGCACCCCCGATGCCTTCGGCACCCCGGGGGCTTCGCCCCCAGCTCCCCCGATGCCTTCGGCATCCCGGGGGCTTCGCCCCCAGCGCCGCCGACGCCTCCGGCGCCCCCAGCACCCCCGATGCCTTCGGCACCCCGGGGGCTTCGCCCCCAGCGCCCCTGATGCCTTCGGCATCCCGGGGGCTTCGCCCCCAGCGCCGCCGACGCCTCCGGCGCCCCCAGCACCCCCGATGCCTTCGGCACCCCGGGGGCTTCGCCCCCAGCGCCCCCGGCGCCACCGACGCACAAAAATGAAAAATATGAAAAAAATGAAAAATATGAAAAAAATGAAAAAACTAAAAAAATGAAAAAAACGAAAAAAAATGAAAAAACTGAAAAAATGAAAAAAATTAAAAAACTGAAAAAATGAAAAAAATGAAAAAACTGAAAAAATGAAAAAAATTAAAAAACTGAAAAAATGAAAAAAATGAAAAAACTGAAAAAATTAAAAAAATGAAAAAACTGAAAAATGAAAAAACTGAAAAAATGAAAAAAATGAAAAAAATGAAAAAACTGAAAAAAATGAAAAAACTGAAAAAAATGAAAAAACTGAAAAAAATGAAAAAACTGAAAAAATGAAAAAAATGAAAAAACTGAAAAAATGAAAAAAATGAAAAAACTGAAAAAATGAAAAATATGAAAAAAATGAAAAATATGAAAAAAAAAATTATTTGTTCCCCATACTGGTTGACTGGTTGATCGTCCGTCACATACAAATATACAAATATATTTAGCGACAGTCCGTTTTTATATATATTATATTATATCAACTCCCGATATAATTTACCCTCGTCACAATGGTCACGGACTTATTCATGAATACGAAGGGGGAGGGATCTTAGAAAATCAAAAACGGTCATAGAACTTTTGCTTAAACATCATCGTTAAATGAAATCATTCTATGAAAAAAACTTTGTTTCCTCATTGGGCTAGATGACCTTTGTTTTATTTGGTACAAGAGCATGTTTGCAGCAACCTGACCTTTTTCCTGACTTGTACTGACTGATATACGCAGTGTACTATGTACATTTCTATATACATATGTATTATATATATCTAGAATCATCTCCATACTCAAAACGTCCAAAATAAGGAAAGCGTGAATAGACACGGTCCCAGTAAGCCAATCCCCTTTTGACACGTCCTTGAATAAACGTCCACAGAAGTCATACGAAGTTTTCCTCATTTTGGCTTTCATGGTTCTTCTTGATTTTGAATGGTTTCTATGTATATCATAGATACATGTGTATATGCATCATCCCCGAATATTGGCACCTCATACCCCAGACATCCCATCCCGTATAACATCCGGGGCTGTTCATTAAAAAGTTATTCAAGTCGTCTCGTCGTTTCGTAATCTGAACAGGCAAAATTTTGACACTGATGCGGTTTGCTGGTTTCTCGCACCAAGCGGCTGGTCGTAACTATGAATAAGAGTAATTCCATTACTTTGTATACATCCTACCTATCTACTTACCTGTGCTCGGGTTAAATTTAATGGATTACGCAGTCGTGTCGAGACGCAGAACCGAGGTTAATGTGGAATGAAACAAAGCCAATTCCGCTCAGTGTGTATGTACCCCGTTGGTACAATACATTGACTGGGTGGGTGGGTGGGTGGGTGGGTTCTGGGGGATGGTTGGACTCCACGGCTGTGACCCCGACCCACCTACCATCCCTGAGGATATCTCAAGGAATTCCCCTCCCCCAAACTCGGTGGGTTCATTCACGCCACGTATAAATTTCAATATTTGACCGGGGGATTTGCATGCTCAGCTCTTCTGGCACGCCAGCTAGTCCACGTGCCGAACGAGATTCTCCTTGTTGTCGGCACCTCCTGTTGGTTTTGCCGGGATGCGGTTTCTAGATTGTGTCGCTCATCCAGAATTTCTGATGATATGCCCAATTGATTTTTGAGTATTATATCGGAGGTTTGGGCTTGATTTATGCAGGACTGTAATACATTGACTTATACATTAGAGTGGTTCTGGTACTGGACCCTTTTCTCACCTGCTTAGTTTCAAGCGTGGTCCATATCCATTAAGTGACGATAAAAGCAATTTTTCTAGGTGTAATAAATCTAGTTTGTATTGTGACTTAGATACAATTGAGTATAATTACTTGGATACAAATTTCATTGACATATTCTGTCGATATAAATTACATCTAAGCACCCTAAGTTCTCCCCAATAAATTCAACCTACCAACTAAATCATTCTCCCTTCATTTGTTGCAGTATATGCATCACTTTATTTCTGTTCATTCATGTACAGGATGTAAAAAATATTGGAAAGTAACAGTCTTTCTTATTACATATGTAGGTAGATATATGTACATACATATATTGTAACATTTCGCCATAAGTTGACCTTTATATCAATCAATGCCTGAAATCAAATATGCTGCATTTATATGCACCGTTAATTTATGGATTCAAAAAGTTTTCTTTGTATAGGTTGACTGACCATCGTTTGTGTACAAGCCATTCATCCCTACAAATTTTTTTACAGGTTCCTGTAAATGGATTCTAATTATGAATATCCGCATCGCAGTCGTATTTTTTCAAATACCTTTAAAATATAATTAATTTAATATTTATATTTAATTGTTTAACATGAAAAAAAGTTCAATACCGCGCTAAATCAAATTACCTATTACCTATTACCTATACTATTATATTATTGGATGTACACTGTTTCTAAGGCAAAATCCCTTCTCTTATTTAAATTACTTTTTTTACAATTTTCCTTTTTTACAAACCTCTCCTTATTATGTATTACTAACCTCTTCTTAGTTCAGAATCGATTTTGCCGTTTGACGAAGCTTGGGTTATTATTCGATCGTTTTCAAACTTTGCCATTTTGCTCGGTTTGGTCATCAATATAAGTGGAAATGACGTCCGCCATTACGATGGTGAAAAATAATCGTAATACACACGTTTGAAAATACTGCATCTTCGTTCACGGTGACCTCTATTGTCCACACTGTTCTGATCGTTTTTTCCCTTTTCGCCCCCCTCTCGCTATGGCAGATTTAGCACTTTGCAATACTCATGATCAAAGTTTACGGAGAGAATTGGTGATTTCTTGATTAGGTTTTTTTTATATATGGTGTCTTTTTTATATAGTTTTATAAACAAAATATAAAAGAGGTTAGTTTTTAAAAAACATTTTCTTTATTAATGTTAAATTTCATCATCTAGCAGACATTTTACTTTGATAAATCGTTTGAACTTGAAAAAGTTGAAAGATATGTATGTATGTACATACATATGTGTAGGTATGCAGGTGCTTACATTGTTGGTCTTGATCTTTTGGAACTAGCAAGCATTTTGGACCACTACTTCCGATGTATTTAATTTAGCTGTCCATCTCTACGCATGATTTTCATTGTAACCTTCTGCAAGAGATTACATAATATACATAGTTTAAATTTGTATAGCAAAATATGATTCTCTTGTGATAACAAGACCGGAGGGATGAGAATGTGAAATTCTTAATAAAGCCATTCAAAATGTAATCTAAAATTCTCTTTTGATTATATTAAGGGTTTATATAGGCTTACAAGCCGTTTTGAATAGTTTACAAAATTTGATGAGGCGCGATATAAAGTCCTAGGTAAACGGAATATTTGAGTGCTTCTCACTCCACCCAGACCTGACGCTTGACTGAAAATTGAGCCTTGCCTGTTTGTACTCATCATACACGTGTATCGCGACACTCGTGTCGAGCACTAGTGCAAATCTCACCCCAAAAATAAAAAAAAAACAGCAGGAATTCACATGTAGTTTTATTGCGGTGCATGCGTATGTCGTTTTATTCGAGTCCTTGTTCTAGGACTCGACGGACGCATAAAGAAATCCATGCGGTCGCAAGGATTCTTCCCTCCCGAGAAAATTGGGCCAGTATTGTTTATTTATTTACAGGGTCCGTTTGCGAAAAGGTTTCCGGTTCAAATACCCGCGCAAATTATTTAACAGCAAAAGAAACCGAACGTGATTTATTTATATGGCTCGCGAACTTGTATAGATCGACCGATATATCTTGTCTTCTGACTGAGCTGCCGTCGTTATGCGTGGTGTATGTTTGGATGTACTTCACACGGATGCGATTCCGGATGTTTGATTTGTATTCAAAACGCATCTGATTTGTGCTGGCTTCTTAAAAATCGCTACTTTGGTACGATAGAATATGTATGAGACTTATTAGCTGTCGTTGCTTCTTTAAGTACTACTATATAGAGTTGGATCATAAAACTAATGCATTTGACTGGTTCAGTGATCTTTGGAATGGGGGATCTGTTCTGCTACTTTCGAGTTTACTCTTCCGTATTTTATTCTGTTGTTTGTTCAAGTAATAAAATGGTCAAGTAGAAGATGGCAAAGGGGTGGATGCTTATGTGCGTGCATATAATGGCTTGTTTATGTAGCATAGCTCGAGCTCGAGCTTATTCTCTTTATCGTCGCTGCTCATTATGGAGGTTTGAATTGTGCAAAAGTACAATTTTCAATTGTCGAAATGCTGTGTGCATAAGCACTAATGGTGGACTCTGTGTTTGTTTATCGTTAGTGCCTCCAGAAGTTTCGCTAAGATGTCTACAAAGTAGGGAATTTCACTTTTGGTCGACAGGTAGGGTCGATGGTGGTGGCAATGGAGGCAGACAGCTCTGCCCGGAAATGAGGTTCGATTCCTGCCCGAGTCGTTAAGAGAAAAGTTTTTCCTTTTATCGACGCTGGCTGAAACGTCGACGACTAATGCAATTGAAAGTATGGGGTGACTTTTCTCCCCGGCTGAAATGCCCTTTGTCGAATATTTCACGTCTCTGTTTTCCATTCTTAATTTATTATCCCCTATCGCTAGTTCTCTTGATTTATGGAAATTTCTTCGCTTTGTCCTTTTGTTGGAGGCATACGTTTATAAATAGTGGGTACCTACATATGTATAAAGTTAATAGTGAAGTTCTTTTAATCTAACATTCATGTAAAGTCCTTAATGCGCAATGATGATAAATATATAATGTGCAATAAATAAAAATACATTCATGTAAGGACATTTTGAATCCGATTTCCATAGGTCGATTGGTTTTTTTTTATTATATTATACACTAGTTTCATGCCCGTTGAAATTTCAACGGGTGTTTTCGGATTGATACATGATTTAAAATAAAGTTAAAATATGTACATATAGTAATGATTAATCGGAATCGGAACTGAAACAGAAATCGGGAATCTATGAAAAGTACGTATTTTTACATCGCGTGACGTAAGCAAAAATGTATGTTTAATTTACAAAACGCAATACCCACAATTATGTATAAACAAACCCCGGTCATTGACGTTGCAACCTTGAATATTATAAATTACATATATATGTATGTATGTATGTAGATCGCAATTAAATTGAGTTATTTAAAGCATTTTCTCGATGGGACTATAGTCTAACGGTCTCTAACTTACCCCCCGCTCTGATTGTGCGGGGGTTAAGTTCGATCCCGCGATCTGGAATTCATTTTATTTTTCAAATGTCGTTAAAATATAAATTTTAGTGACGTGTACGAGATCGTTCTGTGCGGAATAATCACCGAACCATGCCATAGTGCTATGATTAGGTCACCATACATATATCGATACTATATGTAGTTGACCGTGTACTTACATATCTATGGAAAGGACAGGGAAAACAATGGCTTGGGAAGAGGCTCTCTTGGCTCCGGAACGTCAGATCATGGATGAGACTCGGACTCGAAAAATTGTTTCGAATTGCCTAAGATAAGGCAGAATTTGCAAAGGATATCAATAATATCTGCCCATGGTGGTCGTCTACGTGCGAATGCTGATTTGTCATGAAAATAAAATCTTAACATATAATACAATGTAGTTATACATTGTATATTAATAACAAATCGCAAGCATATATATGCTTGTAACAATCAACGAATTCGGGGTAGCAAAATTTGCGAATGGGAGGAGATGCCGATTTTATTGTCACACCGATTAAGTTAGATAAATTGAAAAACTCAAACAAAAAAATGAGACGGTCAATTTAGATTTAACAAACATACAATTTTCTCAACAGTGATATACATAGGCTTGCTTAATCACCGAGAAAATTAGTTTAGTTTAATGAGGGTTTGTTCTGTTAGGAAAAACTTCGTCAAAACAAATTCGAAAATTCCACTGGTTTTGTTTATCCCACGCTTGAGGAAACTTTCTTTCCATTTCATCTACATATATGTATGTATGTACATATGTATGTATATACGTATTTTCTTGTGGGAATTCAAGGAAAACAAAAGTTTTCCCCGTGACTTTTATTGGAGGCTTTTTGAATATTGTGAAAGTTGTATTGAACGCTTTTCGCAGGATTTTATATTTTGTCACGATTTGCGACTTTTGATTTCGTCAAAGGCATGTATCAGTTTTCATTATTATAAAGGAACATAAGTATAACGATAATAATACACACGTATTTATGCATTTGCATATAATAGTAATACTTGCGTATAAATTACACCGATAAGAGGGTACTTACTATCAATTAATCCTCTGAATTATTACACGGTATTAGTTCGGTCATGCTTTTGATAGAACGCGCCCTTTGATCGAATGAAATGGTCGTGGCAACCTCCCCCCCTCTCCTGCCCAACGCGAAGGGTTTATTGAAGGTCTGAATCACGTACGTATTTTACTGACCTATATTATTATTTGCCCCTAGGCATGTTTAAATCAACTGTGTAGCTTTTATCGTAACGAAAATATTATGACACCCTTGTGTTCAACAAGAGCTGAGGAAAATTACATTATCTTTCTGGTGTGTGCGCCACTTCGAGTTTGCTGTCTCATTTTGTCTGAAAATTTTATGTGAAATGCAGTTTGTTTGATGTACATACGTTATCGAAACCAATATTTCAATCCGTTAAAAACGGATATTTTAAGTTGTGGGGGTAAAAATGTGGGGGGAGGGTGTGCTGAAAACAATGCGCATGCGTTTATTTAAGAGTAATGAATGTACATATATATTTATGTGTGTGAAAGAGACGGATTTTTGCAAATAACCATAATCTTAAAAAGCACACAGTATGAGGCAATTTTTTTTTTAGATAGTTTTGCACATGTAAAAAAAAAACTCTAGCACGCCTGGTCTATGCTATGGCACCCAGGCCAAATATATTGAAAGTGATGGATAATGCTGATTACCATATTTGAAGAAATGTAGGAGAGACTTATTGAAATAAAAAAAAACCTGCGGTGTGAGACATCATTTTTCACCACACGAGGACAAGAACGCGCCCGCGCTTCACGATTCAGTGTATATGAGCCTTAAATCCATTCCAGATAAGTTAAAACTTACATAAATAAGAAATGTGTGTGGGGCCACGCACGGTAGATGCGAAACTCTATCGCGACTGGATGGGGTGGATTGGATTGGGGCCGGAGAGGGGGGGGGGTAAATTGAGTCAAAACCTTACCAATATTACGTTTATTTATTGTTCGACTGATTTTGATCTTTTCGATACGATAACCAGTATTTAATTTTTCTTTAAATGTATACCAAGAAGGTCTAATAGGTAACCCTAATGCGTCTTTCTGGCCAGAAACATTGTACATTTGATACAATTATTATTAGTATTATACAAAGTAAATACATATCAATTAACATCCACAGTGGCATTTATGGCCAAATTTGTAAATTTGCAGCATTTTGTACAATTCATCGAAATTTGAGATTGCTGAAAACTCGATATTTTGCGTGAATGTGGGTAAGGTTGTCAATTTGTTGACAAACTCTGATAGGAAACGATCGACCTAGAGTCACAAATCCAAGGTCTAGCTATCAGAAACCAGTGGGATTTGAACTTGTGACCACTTTGTTCAAAGCATTATATGCTTACCATATAATGCTATTATGTCTATTATATAAGTCTATTCTGCTTTCACTATAAAATACTTAAAATCTCATTTTATGTAAAATGTTAAAAGCTTTCGGTTGGAGAAGGCCGACTTGATGAGTAATAGTATATGTTGGAATGTATCGGTTGGTTTATATTAGCATTATATCATTACTACTTTTATTATTAAATTATAATTATGTATTAAATTACAAATGGCTGGGGCACGTTCTCAGAATGCACGTGCTAGGGTTGCCGAAATGGATTCTCCTCAGTTTCGGTAGGTATATCATATATCTTGTGACCTAGAAGAAGTTGGCATAAATAGATGAGCTCAATCTGTCTGTGAAAGGCTGGTACTTTCAGGGCAGTGGACTCTCTTGAAGGACGCTTGTTAGATCCTCGATCCAATTTTAGACAAGGGGATAAAGAATGAGAATTTTATATTAGATTTAAAATAATACAAAAATAAGTCATCGTATTAGGGACACGTGCCATATGCACGGTTGAGAGAATTGACATATTTTTTGGACATTTTAACCATGGTAGAATTGCGGAATAAAGCCCTTTGGAGCGGAAAGGTAGAAAAACCGTGGAGGGCTTCGGGGGGGTTCGGTTGTGTGTGCGTAATAGACATTCATGCTATCAATGAGAGAATTTGTATGAGCGGACCGAAAGCTTTTGTAGCCGGGCTTTTCCTCGAGGCTTTCCACGGGGTTTTCACGACCCTTTTTCCCTGCGCCGCAAACACGCCTACCCTTTGCCGGATATGAATTTACACTTAAACATTTCCGTTAGTGATATGCGGAATACTTAAACACCCCCCTTAAAAATAGAACGTTCTTAATCTGTCGCTTAATAATAGATACTCGAAACGGTCTATTTATATATGTATGTGTTATATCCGGGTTCCGATCATATTATATTCAACTTGAAACTGTCTACTTATCTTTACTGAGATTGTATTATAAAATCATTAAACCCCGATAATACGAAATTTGAAATTCATTATAATACCGACATACGAGTTTCTATTTAAAGGCATGCTTTGGATAGTTGTGGTCGTGCGGCACGAAATAGAATGTGGACAAGACATTATGTCTTCCTAATGACTGCTTTGCATACGTTTAGAAGAGGACGTTTTGGAAGTACTTACGTAACTACGACCCAAAAGGGTAAATCGGTAAATTTAAGTAGATAGAATTCAGTTTCATCAAGGTCATTGAAAACGCATATCATTTCGTGGCTGCACGGCCGCAGACATTCAAAACGTACCTTAGGTCATTTTATTATCAACCCAAATAGTGCGTCAAGTCTATTTTGGAAACGTATATTCTATATAAATTAGTTTAACATTCATTTGCTTACATGGTTTTGCAAATCTACAGTTTTAAATTTTGAAACCACTATCACAAACTTCGAATTCCTCCAACAGTAGTCTAATGTTTATCAATATTACCAAATTTTAATGAAGTAAATGCGATCTCCTAATAATGTATCTGTATCGATAAGTTTTGAGTAGTTTCGATACGTAATCGGTCAAGTGTTAATTCAGGCAATGAAATATTGAAATCAATTACATTTAATGTAAAATAATATTTCTTATATCTATACGCACATATTTTATGCTGCTTTCAATGAGATTGTTTGAAATGAATACAAACAATGCTTATATAGGGATGCCTGTGTTATTATAGCGGTCCAGAGTTTTGTTGTTGTAATCGATATTTATATCAACGAAATAAACAGCCGCAGTATAAACGTTATTATTTTCTTCGTCGTCCAATTTTATAAGCGAAATTCTCGATTTCACGTCAAATATAACGTGTGTTTTTATTTTATTTATTTCTTTTGTATCATTATATTGGCGGGATTCGCTCGATGCTTGTGTGTCGCAAGGATGCTTCCTGTTCTTGAGTAATTTTGGTTCGTTTTCGTTTTTTATTCAACTTTCGGTCCATTCTTTATTCATTGTGCGAGGGGATGACCTCTTTTCCATTGTCTGTGCGACGTTTGCTCGGAAAATGCAAATTTCTTCGCCATTAAATTGAATAATTATTTAATCCCGTTTAACGATCTGACCTTTTTACGTCCGAAACTTTGCGATTCAATTCCGATAGTCGTGTTTATTGTTCGCATTTATTATCGTAAAAGATTTAATTGTCCATCTATTAGCTTTGTATTGTATCTTGAAATGTCTATACTAGTGTACATTTAATTTTTTTTAATATATTTTTTTAATTTTATTTCAATCAAACATGTACACTTGCCTTTATAGATCGCTTCAAAGCAACTAATACAGATACGATACAATTAATACAAGCATTTTTATACAATGCGAATTCATACAAACATCATCTACAGTGACAGAAATTTTTGCAGCATTCTATTATAGAAATTGACAAACCTCAAGACGCTGAATAACTTTTGAGAGAGAGAGAGAGAGATTGGAAAGGAAATGTCAATTATCAGGAACCGTTTCAATAAAAGTCAGAAAAATTTAAAAACTCGACCTGGAGTCACAAATAAAGGTCTGGGTAACAGCTACTATTGGGAATCGAACCGCGACCACTCTGCTTGAAATCATAATATGCTAAGCACTAGTCCACGCTGCTGGTATATAAGTTGTTATATACATATGCATTTATGGCATTTGTGACTCTAAATCGATCGTTTCTTATCAAAGTTTGCCAATTTTATCTAATCATTGTTGAAACGGTTCCTCAAATTGGCAAAAAATCCTTTTACTGTTGTCACAAATCTTCTGTATTTATTGTGTATAATTTGTAAAAATTATGTACAAAATTTAAATCCATAGATGTCTCAATGAATTAATTATGTAATTAAATAATTAATTAATTGTTATTTCGTGTTCTTCAGCTTCTGGAAATACAGAGATTTATGTAATAATAAATTGCTACATTGTTTGTAATTAATTGTCCAGGAAGGCGCATTGGGGTCTTCCTGTCAAGCCATACTGGTATATATTTATGTAAAATATAAATAAATAAAAATATATAAGCTTTAAGCTAAATTTTACACAATAAGTTAACTTCGGTCGGCTTGGTCAGGATCGCGCGAACCGATTTTCAAAAATAAAAAAAAAATGAAATTGGAAATCATAAATATATTCATTGGCCTGATAATTTGTTTCGAACTCATCAGTTCGAAAACATAATATGCTTACCACTAGTCCACGCTGCTGGTTAAATAAAATAATTTAATAAATAAAACATCTTAATAAAAATAATATATACAAATGTATACACGCATAATAAGTATGCATATATAAAAATATGATGTTATTTTCTTTTTAATATGAAATTAATAATAATCATAATGTTGACGGTATGTGTATTCATTATAATTTGCACGAGGAGAAATGTATCTATGTGCATATATGTAGGTTAAACTTTCAACGTCTTATATTAAGTAGGAATTATGCCAAAAATATACTGTTTTGTAAATTGTGTTGAAAACATGAACACAATATTTCCTTTGTGTTTTTCGAATTAATATGCATATTCTCCGAGACGCCGTTTTCTTTTTTTCCTTACGTGAGGAAAGCTTTTTCGCTAAAATTTCCTGGAAAAGCTACCGAGTCAGACAGTGGCTTGTTTGTCTACTCTCTCATACGCAAATTTACTGGCGACTAGAGGCTTTTATGTACTCCATTGCTCGGCTGCATCTACCACTTTTTTCCTCTCATCCAACGCCATAGAAAGAAGTCGGACCATTCTCTTGTCTCGCCGAGGGGTTGATAATGGGATGGGGTTCGTTATTTGAGCTCCGTACGCGTATGGGAATGTTTCGAACGCGCTAAAATTTATGACGTACATACACATTCTGCTCCACCGTTTAAAGTTTCTGGGATGGGCAACGATGTTGACCCATTTTTCCCCGTTAAAATTTTATTTTCGTTCGCGAAACAATTTTTCAAATGCTGCCTGTCTCTCTCTCCCCCTGCATCTCCACCTAGCTAAACTTCCCTTTTACCGGCACACATTGTCAGGGGTTGATTGATGGCTGTTTGCGTAACGAGTTTGTTTCACCTTATATATCCATCCGCGAATTTAATAATCGCACTGCACAACCACCTCTCGACTCGCTTGTTACACATACATATGTCTATTTAATTTGATTACTTTTTCCTATTAAGCAAGGCTGTGATACTACATATGTATACGATGCTACTGTTGTACTGCGTTTTTACTTTATCTATGTATGTACATATGTATGTATGTACGTAGTAACAATAGATGAAGTTTTGTGATCATGCGAAAATTCGAACTCGAGATTTTGACTGATTTGAACTCAGAATCGATCACTGATCACGTTTTCATAATCTAGAAAATATGTGTGTGTGTGTCTGTGTATTTTGACGATTTTTTCCTCTTAGAAAGGTCAAAAATGTTGTGGCTACAATTCTTTCCACACCCCTGAACGTATCAAGCTGAAAATTTATGTACTAACTTAGAGCTGATAAGGTTTTGGTCAGAATTCGTAAACCGGAAGTAGATTTTTTTTTTAAACTATTTCATTTTGTTTATTTTGAGCTTTTAAATTATTTTCATTTTCTTGATATTTAATGTGCACAATACTGGTAGTGATTTTAAGTAATAAAAAATGATTTTGAACAAAATCCGACAGTCGGAAGTAGAATTTTTGTTTTGTGTAAGTTTCCATACATTTGCGCTGAATTTGTATCGAAAATTCTGTCATAGCTATTAGTATTTCATAATGCTGGCGGTATGTGTGATTGTATCTGTACGGTTTAATATCAGATTTTGTTTTGTGACCTTCTTATATTCCTCAAATACATACATAGATAAAGTCATGGTTTGGTCACATCCGAATTTATTTCTCTTTTCAGTATACATACATGCCTCCTAATGGAAAATAGAAAGAAAATAAATTCAAATGATCTAGTATTTTGTGAATTATTTGGTGAAGCAGGTTCAAAAAAGTTGCTACTTTTACGTAATGTAAACTAATTGCTTTGAAACCGCTTCGAATTGGATAAACATTAAACCCAATCCCAAAATATTTTGTCACATTTAAATAAGCTAAAGACAAGCCCACGCTAATACACTAAAACTAATGAAAATCAATTAGTTATGACCGGTGTTATTCAGTCTTTTTACTAAATTAAACTGTTCTGCTCTGTTGATTTTTCAAGTCTGGAGGTAAGTGGATTCATCTATTAGTTAATCCTCACCCTATATCTTGATTTAGTAGCATTTTTATCGAGTAATTCAAATGCGTTTATGAGCTACATACATACTCGTATGTCAGTAAGAGTGTAAAGCTCGCTGAAGTATATGTATATTGTCTAGGATGCGTATGCATCATCAAAATCATCTAACAGTATACATGGGAGACATCACCTTTAACTACATAACGATTTTAGGTTAGGGTAAAGCCTAGTTTCTTCTTAGTAACTTCGGGATATTTTTCTTTTGATGTACATAGCTCATTGGTTAGCGTATAATGCAAATTTTTTTTTATTTATTTCACTATATACCAGGAAGGCCTTACAGGCAAATCCCAATGCGCCTTCCTGGCCAATTACAAATTACAATTACAAATACAAATACAAACGCAGCATTTTTATTACAAGTCGTTGAATTGCGAGACACTGAAAAACTCGCAAATGAACGAGATATCTATGAATTGTACATACATTTTATTGTACGTCAATCAAACTTTCAAATAGTGGTGACATAGTAGGTAGGAAGGATTTTTTAGCCAATTTTTTTCCGGAAACCGTTTCAACAATTAAATCAGAGAAAATTGGCAAACTCTGATAGGAAACGATCAACCTAGAGTCACAAATCCAGGTCTGACCAACAGCATACCCTGAAAAATTCATTTTCATTCAGGGATTGAACCCGGCACCTTCTTGACACTAAGCAGAAGCTTAACGACTGAGCTATACTATACTTATTAAGGGTCACGGTCCCTGACTGGATGTTGCTTGGATATGTGCGACTTTATATCTCAACCCTAACTTAGCCTAACCTAACCTGACCCTTAAATAAATAGGTGTTGGCTATGTTTTTTTGTGAAAATATTGATGAAATAAAACATATCTGAGCAGCCAACACCTATTTATCTAAGGGTCAGGTTAGGTTAGGTTAAGTTAGGGTTGGCCCTATTAATTTAAGATTAAGATTAGGTTGTTAGTGTCGGTATATCCTTCCCTGCTGACGATATTTTGGTAGAAATTCTTCGGCAACGTTATGGGGCGTAGATCGCATGCTAGGATAGACCGCATACTAAAGTAGAACCAAGTAAGTCATACGTACATACATATACATAAAGTCTAACTGTAGACATTGCAGTTTCGGATCTACTGTGTTTTGAAAATCTTTTATTTAGTTTGTTGTCGAATAAAATAAAGCGAAAAAATAAATAAGATTTCAAATGCACATACTTGAACTAAATTCACTTGTTTATTTTTATTCAATTTCAGTCTACGAATAACGGGCGAGCCTCACGCTAGGCAAAAATTGTACGCGTATGTTTAACGTTTCAATTTCAATCATCAAACGTAGCAATCAATACAGTAATATCGTTTAGTAAAGTCGAAATTCATATTGAACCGATGAACTTGAGATGCGTAGAACTGTTCATTAACCCTTAGAATGCTGACCAACGCTGATCGGCGTTTTGTTGACAGCTCCATGGGCCTGCAAAACTCAGGTAGGAGTTGTATATTGAGCATGTACATAGTAAATAAGAATACTACTGGCTAAGCCTTTAAAGGTAGCATTGAAAAAAAATGCATTGAACATGGGTCGTGTAATCCGTGTCAATGTTTATAAAGACTGGTTTACACCGGAATTTCTGTATTTATAATCATAGCAGAATTACCCGATGGAAATCCCTAACTGCCGAGTATTTAAGATTGTGGCTTGGTATTCAGATTGTGAGCATTACATTTTAACAACAATGAAAAAGATGGAACTAGTTTTGGAAAAATACATTCATTAATATACTTGTTTTGTTTATTTTATATTGTTGCAAGATATATTAGAGAGTCTAAACACACCTCTACAAAACTCGAAATCCTTGGCGGTAGTTATCTAGGGTAGTGATGTATTGTTTGGATTAGCTACAATTTTTATTCTCGCTTTCTATTGGATTTCTAAATAATTCTAGTTGGAAATGTTCAGCGTGGCGGGCTTTCAACAGAAAAGCCCTCAGCACTCAAAGGGTTAAGAGCTTTTGCTCGCACTATACCAGCTTGGCCTGATATTTTGACTTGCTGAGTTCTTATGAATGACTGACCCTCGTACTTCGGGTACGGTTTATAAAGTGAATCTGATGATGTCAATTATTATATTATAGCAATTTATTTTATCTTATCGTTTTTATGGTTTTATTATTTCCATATACATACATACATACAATTCATTCAAATAAGATCGTAACCATATGTATTTACATGTAATTTAAATCGTCTTTCAATTTCGCTGTAGCTTATGTACATTCTATATTCTACAAGAAGCACTATACATACATATATGTACATATTTAAATAGTAATGCATCACATATGTAGATGCTTACTTATACGTGACTTCACTCGTATCACATATTTGATCAAAAAAAGACTTGTTTGGTTACTTGAGTGCACACATTTTCAAATTGTAACAATATTTCATTTAAAACAGGGCTTTCGCATACATTTTCACAAAAGGCAAAGTCGCTGGCTGAGCACACTCGATTATATTTTCGTGGGGCTTGACGCGACTTGTTGATCCTCATAAACCCCCAACGTGAAAATTGCTAGTTTGGAAAACGCATGCGCTCTTTGTTTCCTCACCACCCTATTTGAGCTTTTCGCGGTATCGAATTGAAAACCTTTCAACCCCTCTATCTCACCTCGCGTCTTTTCCCTTTTTATTATTTTCCGCATGAGTGTGGCGCTTGCCTGAAAATATGATAGGTACCCAGATATATACTATATATATATGTACATGTACATATATAATATCTCATCCCCATTTTAAAACTCCCCCGGGCTTTGCCGGGCCGAAGCCTCCTGTTAGTTTTGTTCTAAATCCCCTTTGGCCATTATATTTTCGCCGGTATAAATACACATTTGCCGACGGACAGCGGTGTGTCTTCGTTACCTTTTATCACCCCACCACACATTGGCAGACCACGTCGAAACATTCTCGTAATATTGACACATTTCGCACTTATCAGCTTGTCTTTGTGTTTTATTTTAACATGTGTAGTGTGCCATGCCGGCCCAATACGTCACTATGGCTAGTTACACGTATGAAGGATATGAAAACGCAAACATGGCAAAAGCAAAACAAATAAACACAGTAAATACATATGTTCAATGTTAAGTAAATACTTTTTCTACTAATTAAATTTTATAATTATACTAACCCTAATTAATTACTTGGAAGTTAAATGAAAGCAGACAATGTTTACTTCGTGTCTAATGGATGAGTAATGTCTTTTCACGGTGTATTTTAAAACTCAAACATTCCGGTTAGTTATTCATAGTTTCCAACGTACAGTCACTAAATTTGGTATATAATATGTACCATTGCATGATACTGTAGCGTGGACGTTTATACTGGTTTCCGAGATCGCAGTGAAAACCGCAGCGATTCGTGGTATTGTTAGTTTATTATTCTTGATCCGTCGACCCGCTAGCTCTGAATGAAGCACGGAATAAAAACACCGAACATTTATTCACAGCGTGTACTCTCAGCACAGAGCGGTCATTTGTCGATGGGTCCCGACACCTTATTGGTTGTTGTATACAGCTTGTTTATACGTCAAGGCCTTTTTGGCGCGAATGCGCAATCACATGATTAGTTATGGTAAAATACGGGGTCCGCGAGCATCGATTACCCAATCTCTACGTTACAATACTGTAACTGTAAGTGCATTCGCTTGTGAACAATAGAGATCACTGATTAGGCTAGCGGGACTCAGTAAGTGCCAGAACAAAGGATACGCCGGAGTTCTCACAGAACTGGGTGAGTGCATGCGTAAACAATAGACTGGCCATGGTAGATCTGTATGTGCCTAGAAAATAGACATATTAACGGATCTGGAAAGCTGTGCTGGGCAATTTGTTTTTTCTAAGAAGGTACACACGGTAGATCACATTATCCTGGAGTGAGCGGTGAATCCGTGTCGACCTCTTGAATCGTTGAATGAAAGTTATGAAGTGACTTTGGACTTTCATTTAACTTAGATCACAGATAAGTTTTGTCCCTATACATAAATAACTGAGAAAGTTTGTTTTTATAGTATGCAAATCTACTGTTTGCAACTCAGGACCACTGAAATTGGTATTTTCTCTCCAAAAAATTCTAACTTAGACCGCTTTTTAAAGGGCTATTACAGCCCGGGGTCAATTTCACAACCGCCCGAAATACGCCGGTTGCTTAAGTTTGTGTAAAAATCTATAGTTTCCGTCTTTAAATATACATATGCGCATATATCTCCGTGCGTGGACTTTAGGTTGATTTGACACTTGGCCAACGGATCTTAGACTTACGGACGCTTGGCCGAGCGGAAATTAGGCCGACGGACTTTTGGTTGAACGGACATTTGGCTGATTTTGTATCGAAATTACTACAAGCGTCCGTCGGCCAAACGTCTGTCGTCCTACTGTCCTTTGGCCCAGTGTCCGTCGGCCAATTATCTGTCAACCATATATCTCATGGTACTCTATCTTCTTGGAAGGGTTCGGAGTAGGGATCTGTGTAATCGAATATTTTTTATAGGAACATATTTTTTTCTTTCAAATCTCACAGCACATTTGATGAACCAGATAAATTTTCTCTTAAAATTTTAATAATATCTTGACTTCTACTATTCGATATGCGAATATTGAATGGTAGTATCGAATGTATGGGAGCCAACATTGAAAGCTTCCTACACAGAAACACTCGGTCAATGCTACTATGCGATTCCAGTCTTCATTGCCGAATCGCTAAATTTTGTATATCATCTCTCGGTACTCTAAAATTGATACTAGACGAGAGCTCAGAGCCTGGGATCGAAGGATTCATATTCAAAATTATCCAGATTTTTTGTATCTAATGTAAATATGTACAAATTTGATTCGAAGGGTCCTGGCGATGCCAGAGAATAACGCAGGCTTGTACTTTATAAAATTGACTATAATTGTAGACATTGATGTATTGAATTGTGTGTGAGACACATGTGTATAAATATACCTTAACAAGCTCAAATATGTGCATAGGTTCTTATGTATGTACACATGTGCATATGATATACATATACAAATGTACATGTCCCGTGTGTAATTAGCGGAATTTCGGCACGTTGGTTAAACTTTGCAGTGGATGCTCTGAGAAAACCCCTAGGGTTTTCCTTTTGGACGGTGGTAGCATTACGTTTTCATATCTACTCCTCTCATCTCTCTCTCCGTGGAACGGGATGAGACGGGATGTAATGGGATGGGCGGCTTTTGAAGATTTGTCTCTTGCGTTTCAATGTCATGCTTTAGCAAGCCCGAGCATATCAACGAAAGTTCTCTTTTGATACTAATGTAGGTATACAAGTTGACTATTATGTATATATATTCATACATACATACATATATGTATATGTGTAGTGTCCTGTTGTATGTAACTTAAATGAAATATGTCTACTAGGATGGACGGATATATTCTCGCAAGTTATTGATCTGATATACATAGTTCATTAACCGTAGTTGGTGCTTACTTTGGAGTAAACTTGTCATAATCTATTCGTATTCTTTATGAGCTGTAAGACAAATTAACTGGAACATTAAGCGTGTCGTTAAGTAGACGTGAGCGGAAAATGTAATGGTGGTTTCTAATATTCTGAATATTTGTTTTGTTCAATATTCATTTCGAGTCGTATGTATGTACATATAGTACTTGATCTGCAGCTTTAAGATGGTTGTTTCAGAGGTTTCTTTAATTAAATTAATGGGTAAAAATGTTTTTTAGTGATTTCACGCTACATTTTGCGCAAGGTGGAGATAACGTTAATTTAAGAAATTAATTTTTAATACAGTTTTAATAGTTGTGTTTCTGTAATAATTTTTCATTCTAATACTAAATTTTAGTTGAGAAAAAAACTAGTCTTCATTAGTTTTCGATTAATTTTAATTATACAAAACAAAAAAAAATACGAATGAAAGACATATATAAAAGAGTAAACCTACATACTATTAAGAAGTAGTTTTCTATTGCTTGATAAACATAAAAATTATATCCATATTATCTTTATGTACGTAGAAATTATTATTAAGTTGTTTTGCAATATCTTTCGAAGGTAATAAAAAGTGAACAAAGAAGATAAATTTTATTAAATTATATTGATAAATTAATTGGTGGATACAAAGATTCGAAATACTATTTGTTTTCTAATTTTTTATAATATTTAGGTCAGAAAAAAAAATCTTGTCCATTTTTCTCAGTTCCTTTACACAAGAGAAAGATAAGAGTGAAGCGAAAGAAAATTTTGTAAAAATCCTCTCAATAGCTGTGAGAGGTAAGGATTTAAAAAAAGTCAAATAAATTTTATTACTTAAATGAGGACTTTAATTGGTTTGGGTTAATTCCTAAGAATGGGGTCTTAAGAAAATTCAAAAACACCAAATAAAACTAATCTTGTTGAATATTCATTAAAGATTGGAGCAATATGTATTCAGCTAACGTCTCGTTAATTGAAGTACCCAATACGCATTTAAATTTTCCGTCTTTTTTTTTCTTGTCGAGGGAAAGTTTGTCGGAAAATTCAGGTCGTTTTTCAACAAAGTGCGTCGCCAGTGAAATGTTTTCACCGCGGCACGTATTTCGAACGGAGAGAAAGAAGGAGACGAAAACAAAAGATTTCCAGCAGGCAGGAGAGTGTTAGCCAAATCGTTGTCGAAAGTAAACATGAAATTCTAAAAGGGGAGTTTCTACGGCTTTTATTGTTTCGTATTTATTCTTCCCGATTCGAAACATCGCATGAATATTTATCTCCGTTCGATAATAAATATATATGTAAATATTCGTCGATTTGCCATCGAGTGCGAATAAATAAATTCGCTCGGATATTATAATATCACATCCAATATGGCGGATGCGAAGATCTGAATTTCGAGAAGATGCGGCTTCGGCGATCTCTCGTTGCTTAGGCTGGGTACCTACTCACCTACCCTTGAGTTCTTAGACCCTGTGTGATATTTCTGTCATTGTATAATCCTCTTACACATGTATGTACATATGTATCTGTATATTTAATATCAAAGGGAATGAATTTTCTCAAAATGCTCAAAGAAAATTTTTAATTTTTAACATTATCATTTAGGATAACTGCTCTAGTGATTATCTGGTTCTTCGTGTGCGATTTTTCATTTGCGTAGTAGTTTGAATTGTATATACATATATATTATATTTTTATTTTATTTCATAGAATATGAACACTCGCCTTTACAGATCGATCCAAAGCGACAAGTGCACTTAAATAGATACAATACAATTAATCAATATACATAAGCATTTTTTATACAATGCGAGTTCATACAAACATCCACAGTGACATCTATGGAGAAATTTTTGCAGAATTTTATAATCAAATTGGCGAACCTCAAGACGCTGTATAAGTTCGGATTAGCAAAAGAGATAGGGAAGGAGATGCCAATTTTACAGGAACTGTTTCAATGAAAATGAGAAAAAATTGGCAAACTCTGATAAGAAACAATCGACCTGGAGTAACAAACTAAGGTCTGGCCAGTAGCAAGACTAATGGGACTCGAACCTGTGACCACTCTGCTCGAAAGCATAATATGCTTACCACTAGTCCACGTCCATAGACGGTTATCAGTAAATATTTGTGTATATAAACATGAGATGGTCTGGAAAATGTCTCGAGTGGAAGCCCTCTAGAGCAGGCCTGGGCAAACTGCGGCCCGCCAATTATTTTGGTTCGGCCCGCGAGCAAAATTCAAAAAAGTTTACTATTATTTGATCTAAAATTTTTTTTGTTGATTTGTTAAATGTTGTATCGTTTCTGACATAAGATAGAATTCGAATTTGGGCCAAACTAGACTACAAACTTTAATGAGCAATTATCATCAATATTAGCTCTCGACGAAAGTAATGATCGAAAAAATACCGCACAGTAATTAATTTTCATACGGTGATGTAACTCTAAATGTGAAATTATCCAGTTCCCATAGTGCAACCTATGGTTGCTATTTAAGAACTGGTTATGGAAAAATTCGCAAATATCGGGTGTAGATATCGGTAGTCTGGAAGTAGCCGTTGGAATCACTTAAAAATCAAATTTTATCCAGGATAAAATTTGCGAAAATTGTCCTGATTACAATTTTATTATACATCAACAAGTATTGTACAATAAAATGGTGTTTTAATTCCTTTTACGATAAAGAATAATGTATATCTAAAAATAGTATTTTACTTACGGCCCGCCGCTCATTTTTAATTTCTAATGTGGCCCTTCATCCAAAAAGTTTGCCCAGGCCTGCTCTAGAGTCTAGTTTAGGGCTGATAATAATATGTGATGTCGAATTTTGAAATTTGAGTTGACTTAATAACTTTGTGCGAATTGAATGACATTATATGTTTCAAACGCGGCGTTCGTTTGATGGAAAATTGTGACGTTTAAAAAAGCGTCACTTGTCACGATAAAAACTGCGACTTTTTTCTGTATCCTCCCCTATTCACCCCCACCTCTCGTTCGCTTTTCATTTTCTCGTTTTCGCGGGTTTGTTAGACGTTCGCCGCTTTTTATTCACAATTTTTCCATCCCACCCCACCTCCGTTCAGTTTTTCATATTTTTTTGCCCCTCCCCCCGACCCGTTTTGAGAGCGAGGGAGTTGTGAATTATTGTTTTTATTAATGCGACTTTTCGTCCGCAAAAGTGGGCCGTAGAAGGGGTCGGCGGTGGAGAATTCAGTTGTGTTTTTCCTTCGACCCGAGTTGTCATTGCTGCCTCATTAGTCAGGATTTTCCTCGCGTCCCTCCCTTTCCTATCTGCAAAGCCTCGTTTTCAGCTTTGCACATGCTCCGAAAAGAAACTCAGTTCGGCTCTGTGGATGAGTGCTACAACCGCACTTAAGCCCGCCACTTAAAAGGGGAATTTTCCCGGAAAAATTCTCTATTGTTTTTGTGTTTCGTTTTATCCTCGTGTCGCCAGAAAAATTAATTGTAACACTGCTGTCAAACGTTAGGGGTATTTATTGTACCCGAATGGGGATAGCTTTGATGACAGTTCAATGCCGTGGAATTAAAATGAAAGTTCTAGACGCGTAATTTGGTAGGCTGTACAGTTAAGGCAGTTGTCAGAACAGTCTCTAAAGTTTGATATGTAATACGCTCTCGGGAAAATTCTTCCCTCCTCCTCCCCCTATAACGAGGTGCATTGTATTGTAGTGAGCGGAAAAATACTCCTCTTCGTGTATTATGTTTGAACGATTTATGATGCGTCTCGTTTTAAGATTTGTAAGGAAAGTTTTAATGCGAAACGAAGACAAATTTGAATGCGAAATTTCGTCCGTTTTTTATTATTATTTGCGGATACACACTTTTGATTTGGGATGATTTATGTTGTACGACGCTTTGCGAAATTCAAGAAGGAATGTCTCATTAAATGTCAAAATAAAATATAACATATGTACATATGTACAAAAATATGTACATACATACATGCTCGTATATCGTCGTAGTAAGTTTTGGAGTTCTAATGGAAAGTTAAGTGTTGCGTTACAATTTCTGCACAGCTACTGCTTATGCTCGTTTGCTTTTAAGATACCTATTCTGGTTTAATGACTGAGTTGGTATATGGTTAAACTTATTAAATTTCTTATGAAGTCGAATATTTACGGCATTAATCATTCGGTAGATATGCCAGGCATCGCCCACGCAAAATTTAGTCAGTACTTAATTATTAATGTATTATTTTTAACTATAACTATATAAGCCCACTTTAGAGGTCAATGAAGTCTACCAATAAAGCCCTCTACATGAGGTCACCCTCGCCCCAACGAATACAGTCTGAATACAGACCCCTTCGTCGGAGAACGAGACGGTTGTCCAGCAGTATAGCACTAGAACAACTGCACATCACTGTTCTATTAAAAAACTATAACAAAGTGTAATCGCGTGTCCGTGTTTCTGTTGAGGAAGGTAGAATATAAGCCCAACCGGCCTTGTTTTGTGCAAACTCAAGCCGAGGCCAGTACAATGCGGCCCAACCCAGCGAGATTGGGCGCTCCCGAGTGATATCTATCCCCTTTCCAAATTTAAAAACTATGAAACGCATCCCTAAGTTTTCTACGTATGCTAATTATTTTTTTTTACGGTATCCCGTAAAACGCATCTATCTCACATAAAGAGACTTGAGTGTACGTGCAATGGCAGTCAAAAACTATATTTGTGCATTTACATATATCATATAACTGTATTTTACTGCATCATCCTTTGTCTAGCTATGCTTTAATACTTTTGTCCCTTTCCGGATGTAAATCTCACGAATACCTTCAAAATATTTACCGCCAAATCCATCTCATCATCGCAGAAAATCGCTTTTGATTGAGGAATTTTTCGAGGTCCGGGAATAGATTGATGTCAAATGGGGCTAAATTAGGCCAAAAGCTTTTAATTTTAAAACCAGCAGCATGGGCTAGTGGTTTCAACCAGAAGCATGGGCTAGTAATTCGTATTATATAAATGCTTGTATATTGATAATATTGTATAAGATGCTTTCAATGCACTTTGCAATGTTTGACCATAGATGTCATGTATGTATATTGCAAAATATATAGTAATTGTGTATGTATATATGTACATACATATATAATTTGGTGTGTTTCTTGATCTGTGTAGTACAATGGTTGCATTGAAACGATCTGTAAGATGAGATAAGATGTACATGATTAATTGAATATTTTTTTTTTTAAGAATATAAATATTAAATAAAGAATATAAATTATATTAATCTATAATAGTGATATTCAAAAACTTTCGACCGTATTGTTAATCGAACCGTGAACGTTCGTGTAGTTTGCGAGACTTCGAGGCCTAAATAATGGCGCGTTATAATTGAACTAATTACGCAGCCACCAAGTTAGGTAGGTAAGTACCTAGAGACTAATTAATTGAGTCGTGGCAATAGTTAAACGCTCAATTATTTTCCCTAATTACAGGAAAAATTTCCCCCCTGGTCTAACGTATACGCATTCGCTTGTGCGTGAAGGCTTTTCGTTCAAATTTTCCAACTCCTCCCGTCAACTTCGGGTGAGTTTTTCACGTTTTGTTACACAATTTTCGCGTAGCAGGCGTTCCAGTTTTCATCATTCGTCTGGGAAAACTCGTTACGTATAAATTTGCGTTTCCTTCACTTTTCACCGTTCGTCCTTTTTTACCCCTGCTCCAATTCCCGCCAGATTTGAAGACTTTTATTCGCTTTTATGACCGTTTGTCTTTTTTTTTTTACTTTTAACACGATTTGATATGGTGGGCATTCACGTACACGTGGAAAAATCAGTTGAAAATTCTTTAGAAATTTGTATATCGCGGGTGTTTTCTCAGATATAATGACAATACTCTTTTTATTTAATAATGAATTTTATTATTTTATTAATTTTATTCTAAAATTGCATTTTATAATTAAAAAATTTGAAGAGCAAAGCTCAAGGTGCAGGCACACAGAATCGTACGCCGCAGGTTTTTTTTAATATAATTTTGCGCATACAAAAAAAATCCTGGCATGCTTAGTCTGTACCGTCGCGATCTTTTCAAAACACCCCCTGGAGTATTTTTGATGATATTTTATCTTTGTATTAACATTTGATATGATCGATAACGGCGATTCTCATGTTTGAAGAAGTGTAGGAGAAACTTGTAACAAAAATAACAATGACCGAACAAACGCCTTTCCCAGCTGGAAACGACGAGTCTTCAACAGTGACCACTCCATTAATGTCCATCTTTACAAACATTGATTTGTATGTTTGAAATATTTTATTTATTTTATTTTATTCAATCAATCAATCTATGTATGTATATTCACTCGTCATTACAGATCGTTCTAATGCGACGAGTGTACTATATATTGTGGATCAAGAAACACACCAAATTATATATGTACATAATTCGATATTGTTACGTATACTAAAAAGAGCCGCCGAGTAATTGCGATCGGATTAGGCCGGGTAGCGTCCTGAGAGACCGTGTGACCGGTGTAAGTGGTTTTAAGGATTAGCGACAAGCTAAGTGCATGTAGGCTAAACAATGGCGACCGAGTTGGCTGGTATTGGTCCTTTCGCAGAATTGACCTGTACCGTGTCGTGGGAAGACATATCCGTACGTGACCATAACAATAGGTAAACAAATTAGACGTCGAAGATGTCCTGAGAGATGCTGTGAAACGACTGTTGGCCTTTTACTTGGATCCTCCACCCACCCCTACGTAACAATATTATTCATGACATCTATGGTCAATCATAGCAAAGTGCATTGCAAACATCGTATACAATACGATCAACAAACATTTATACAACAATTAGATTTTTTTACACAACAATCATCCACAGAGACATCTATGGAGAGAAACCCGGTGAACCTTGAAATATGCTAGGCTTTGACTCACTATCTTCGAGAAGAATTATTGCCATTTCCAAATATTTCTTTGTAGTATTTAATGGGAAATATTGACAACCCTTCGATTTTATTGGAATTTAAATTATTCGGCGCCTGCATGTGGTAGAGCTTTGCGTCATCATTTACTTTTCCAACCTATTCCTGCGAAAACGTTTGCTTTCGATAACTCGTCTCTTGTTAAGGCTTTCCGTTTCCTTAATGTGATAGAAGAACATTTAGACCCGTTCAATTGTCATGTTGATGAGCTGGTCAGCTTCATGAGATTCAACACGAGTCTATTTGAATGAGGTGAATGAATGGTAATTTTTATTGTCCTTTTCTCTGATATTTTCTTTTTTTGTAAGACTGGTGATCTTACGAGAGATTCGTGCCTGCTGAAGAGTCTCTCCGTGAATGACCACCTCTATTCGGTCGTTTCTCGTCGACCGTCTCGGTGTAAATTTGCATGACGCGTTTTACGTCACAACCTGTGTATTGTGAGCCTCACTATTGTGACCGCAATACTGAATTGATGAATTGTCATCGCGGTGTACCTTTGTGTCGGGGCGGGCAAGTGTTTCTTTTCATGGCACGATTTATTATTGTGTGCACGGGATGCTCATTTCAAAAGTGAATCAAGTCCAATTTCCGGGAAAAAGCGAGCCATGGAAGCAATAATATTATTTAAATTGTTATATTTCCCTTGGTTCCATTCTTTAAAGAGCTCCCTTAATGTTCATATTGCTTGCTCTTTGTATTCTATCGCGCACAATACAATTTTAGTACGATATAATGTTTGAACTCGTACGTGTATTATGCCGCTTTTGAGCGCTAGGTTTTGCCTAAGAAATATGTACATATATATTTTTAGAATTAATTAAGAACATCAAAGCGCCCCATTCTAAGCTTGATTTCTTTATTATAAAAATGAAATAAATTTATTTATTTATTTAAATTTTAAATATAGTCTTTTATATAAGAGACTTTCATATAAATCGTGACGTCATTATATGTGCACTGTGATGGATAGCGAGTGACTATTACTTATGTTTTATTTTATTTATTCAAATATACTGAATACAGTGTCTTCATATTTTATGTATTCCTCATAAATAGCTCTATGGTTCGAATTATACAATTTTGAAATAAAAACCTTGATCAATATAAACAGAAATAATTATTTTCGCTGGAAGCATCTTGCCTCACGTGCCTCACATATGTGAGAGAGAGGGTGAATTCAACGGTCAGTATTCAATAAATAAATATGTAGTCTTTTGAACTGTTTTTCGTCCTTTTTTTCACTTCAAATTTCTCAATAATATGATCATTCCGAGTTTATTTTTGCGAGTATGTTAAAATTGAATCCTTAGCTTTATGATATGAAAATTTTGAATGGACATTTTATACGATTCTTACTAGAAATTCTCTCCCGATTATTCTAGAAATTCTACCTATATGCATTTTAATTTCCTTAAAGAAAAAAATATTTATACGTCCATTAAGCACTCATAAAAAGTACGTTATAGCGAATTTTCATGTATTTTGATTCCGTAATACTGCATGAACAGTCGTACGTAATATCATTGACATAACGTTTTACATTTACGATCTCGTTGCCATTTTCAGAATTGAGTTTTGATATATACAGACATCGAATGCGGTGATCGCCAATTTATGGCTCGCGGTCTGCATTTGGATCGCCATAAATTTTTCTCGAGACGCGAGAGTGATCTCAAACAATTTCTCACCGTTTCCAATTTTCGAGATTCGATTTCCACCACGAATTTCAAGTCTAGCCAACGCTGAGTGATCACTGCCAAAGAGCTTATAGTGCTACACACACTAGACTTTCCACGTGTATGCGAAAAAAATTGAATCACCCTCTTAAAAAAAATCTTTGAAGACTGCGAAGATATCATAAAGCAATAAAAATCGGGAGGGAAGAAAGATTGAAGAAAATAAAAGAAACGGCAATAAAAACTTCTTCGATTTACTGTACTAGTAGTACTGGAGATACTGTGAGTATATATGTACATACGGCAGTATATGAAAGAAATTGTCACAACAAATAAAATTGTAGACGCGAAATGGCGTTCTGCTCATAATAAAGCGTGCGAAATAAGAGCCTTTCGAGATCAGCCAATGTGCGAAGCCTGAATACAAAAGTAGCGGTCGGACACCGGAATCCAAAATCTCTACGTTTATGTATGTATGTATGTAGGTAACCTCAAACCAGAAGACCCTTGGCATGTTTGAACTAAAAAACCTGACCAAATGTCTCACTATTTTTATTATATATGTATGTATATAAAAACGGATGCCATATGTGTGGATATGTTTGTGGCGGCCGGATGGAAACACAGCCAATCAAAGTCAGGTGGTCGTGGAGATGCGGGTGAGCGTGGTAGCGTAGAGTGGGAAAGGTGTGTGGAGCGTCATGTATGGGTCAGACCGAGCGACGACAGGCATGTGCGACGTCAGGCCGAGTGACGAGTGACACACACACACACACAAACACACATTAATTCATCATTTAAGCCAGCAGCATATGTAGCTCAGTCGTTAAGCTTCTGCTAAACACCGAGAGGCGCCGGGTTCGATCCCATGAGCTGACCTCGATTGAAAATAAATTTTCTGAGTACATCTGTAGTGCTGCTGATCAGACTTGGATATTTGTGACTCCAGATCGATCGTTTCCTATCAGAGTTTGCCGATTTATCTGATTTCATTGTTGAAACGGTTCCTCCATCAAATTCTATTCATAATATACAGCAGTACATGTCACTGTAACGTATCAAACAAAACCGGTTTTCTTTTGCCACTGTGCAAATATGCATGCAAGACGTGACGTCATAGTAGCGAATGCACGCGTACAAACGAAAGTGCGCATGCGCATATGCATATTTTCGGAAACGTCATATTGACTCGACGATACGACGCAAGCAATATTGCGCCGTTTCGTCGCAGTCTGTATTGAATATGTATACCTATTTTGGCTTGCACTCGGCCAGAGCTTGTATGAACGTGCAATGTCATATAGTATTGTAACGTTTTGAGGATTAACTCCCGGCTTAAGTGCAAGTCGGCTAACAATGGAGACCCCCGAATTGATCAAGTGGTCGGTAGCAGCACTCGGTCGCTTCCCACTACAGTTCTCAGAACTGAGTGCGGAAGCGTGGGACTGAGTGCCTTGGACCGTGGGACTGCATATCCGTGTACGTGCCTAAACAATAGGGGAAGTAAACGGACGTCGAAGATGCAGTGAGCGACTTTCCATTTATAAGCAGGTACTTAGGCCATATCAAGACATTCTGGACGGAGCACTGACAGTGCGTGGTTCTCTTTAATCACCCAATAAATGCTGTGAAGTGACTTTTGCCTTTTATTTGTATCCTCCACCGACCCCTACGCAACAGTATGAATATAAGTAGTCTTTTCCGTGAAATGCTGTACCGGGCTGTTGCCTTGCGTTGCTGGATTTTTAAGTATCAATGGAAAATTACAGAAGGATCAGTATTCTAAAGGAATAGGAAACATGAAGGAAAACGTGAAATAAGACAAATGTGTGAAGACAGGCTACAGCCGGATTTCTTCAGAATTATCTCAGATTTGGGAAAATCGCGGCAACAACTCCGACCCTATAAGACGAGGGGAGTAAAGATGATGCATGACATCAATATGGCGGATTTGATAGAGTGAACGATAAAATGGATGAAGGCAAAAGATAGTTCCTGAATGATACCCAAGAGGATATATTAATGTCGGACGTTGGGCAGGCGAATCATGGAACATATTTGGAGTAGCACATGTCCATGTCTAGGTTTCCAATCTCAAAAATTCTAGAACTTGCACGTATTCACTCTCATCACGTGCTACATAAAAGCTCGTTGTACATAAAAGGTGTGCACTTGAAGCTGCAATTTGCGACTCAAATGCGAACACAGATAAATGAGCTTTTACGACGAACTCTTCTGACTGCTGTTGCTACTACTACCTATACTTCTACTACTGGTTAGTAAAAGCTATCGCTTGCAAAGTCTAAAAAGTGTGCAATTAATTGGATACGTGGACGTTTATGACACTTATTTTCCAGTTGGACTTCTCTATGAGATGAAATATAATATTCCTTTTGAAGCATGCATAACTCTTTTTGAACACTAGGTATGCTTCGTCATAATTATCATGTTCATCTTTTGCCATGTAGTATATGTATGTATATGTAAATATTCAATCCTAATCCATTCCTGTCTTCAATAATTTTTTTTGATTGATTTTGGTTCGTTCTTTACGCAATTTATGTTTGTAAGTTTGTGTTTTATATATTAATTTTTGTATTCTTTGTTTCAGGTGAGTGTGTTTCTGTATTACTGTAATATGATATTGGTAAGTTATTTTGTAAAAATATTATATATGTAGGTATTGTACAAAGGCAAGTAACGTACATATTATAAAATTTATTTTTTCAATCTTATCATTTTGAAAAAGTTTTTCGGTCGTCCTTTTCTTTTGAATTTGATAAGTTTTGGAGCTAAATTGAATTTGTGACAACAAAATCGTATCGCAATAATTGGTTGGGTTTCTTCCTCTCCAATTTATTCCCGAGGATAAATTTGATCAAATCAGTTTCGGAATATTAATTTCATAAGACTTGATAGAAACGTTGAAATAATCAATTATATAAATTGAAAATAATTTTATAATAATCAGCACTTTACAAGTATATGTAACTATATATTATCAGAACTAACTAAATATTATATATATTATATATATATAACTATATATTATAGTTACAAGTATATGTAACATATATTGTGCAACTTTTTCCCACTCCACAAATTATTATAGATATGTACATATGTAGTTTTAAAGACTGTATTAGAAATATATAGTTTTAAACCGAAAAATTTAGTGATTGATAAACTTGCCACTTTTACATATGTATAGGTATATGGAGCTCACTTATAACTATCATTCGCGATCTGTAAAAAACTTTGGATTAAATGTAAAAGGATAAAAATCGAATAAGCATCTCTAAGAGTTTTAATACAGAAAAGTGAATAAAACCCTTGAATTTTAACAGAATGTTCACATTTTGGTTTATAAGCTTTATTCGACATGGCATACTTCTTATTCTTAGTTCTTCTTTCTGAGATCCATTTTGTCTCGCTCTTTTAAAATTTACATCCTTTATTTGGTCCACACACTCGTATATTAATTCCGCTTTAACTACAAAACAAAATTGCTTCCTATTATTCCAAAATTACGTCATTCTTGTATGTATGTATGTATGTATCTAGTCATAAAATATCAATTTTCATTCCAAAACTGCCCGATAAAAAGGCCGGTTTTCGTTTGTTTACAAATCAAAAGCCGGTTTACCGGTTTTCATCGACTTCAGAAAATTAAGATTAATTACATTGAAACTAATTTCAATAATATTTTATTCGTTTGTGACCTGGCCCACACCTGTTACTAAATCTCAAAGCATCCGTTAAGTTCTATCCCTTTTTTTGTTGTTCAAATAAATATACGCCTATTCTCTAGGATAGTCTGGATACGCTCATTTGTTTGGTCTTTCATAGTCAGCATATCATATCATATATGTATATAATATCGGTATTCCGTATGTGTATCTGTGTATCTGTCTGTTTGAGATAACGCTCGCCGTACTATAATAGTCGTTTCGATTCGACATACATATGTACGTGAACTAGACCGCTTCCAACAAAACGACGTACGGATGTAATACGAATAATAGCAAAAGAAAAAAAGTTCTATATATACTGTTCGATGCGAATTTTTCCGCTAGGAAAATAGACCGAAATAATTTAGAAATAATATACCGCCATCTATTGAAAATTTAGTTAAATAATTAATTTTTCTATCAGTGTTTTATATTGTTTATATGTAGGTATGTACATAGGTAGATAGTTTTTACCATTTTTTTCATATTAAACAATTAAATATAAATATAAGAGACTTTTTATGTACATATGTATGTATGTAATGTTGGTTGGTAACATTGAAAATAAATCTATATCGATATATACATACATATATTTTTTTCGATTCAAATACATTTAATAAAAAAACAAATGAATATTTACTATTAGATTCGCCATGTTTAAGCTGTTTATATTACAAATACTGAGCGAAGCCGGATAAAACAACTAGTTAAATATATTTAAAAGGTATTTGAAAAAAATTGGACCGCGTGGGGATCGAACTCATGACCGATGACACATTAATAACGTAATATGCCAACACCCATGCGATGATATGTCATCGGGTACAACAAAATCGGGTAATTTATAATTGTGAGAAAAAGCGAAGTAGGAAGAGGCTAGTAAAAAACCTTACAAAGCCAGTTTTCAATTTTTTGAAAATGGTCGAATCGCCGGTTTTTCTGTTTCGGTTTTAGCCGGCTTGGAAGCCCTACATATGTATATCAGCTTCTATTTACATATATATGATTGTATTTTTTTAAGTTGATTAAAAGCACCTATCATTTTTCCAAATAGCCAAACGAGATTAGACCAACCCAAAAGTGCCAACACTTAATCAACTAATTATCACCCCACTTTTAAGTCCCTCCCCTCGGTCCGACCGGATTAACTATACTTTCTACGTACATTCGCCCCGAGAGATCAGACTTAATTGTATCCGAAGCTCCTTATCCGGTACCCATTAAAGGCTCGACATTATTTTTTACACGTCTTATGATTAGGCATCGTTACTCGGCAAAGTTCTCGTCTTTTAGCGGTGTCCCAATAACGAGACGTTGTATGTGTTTAATGCTCGCGTAACTCACCCTAATGTCCGACTCGCCCGGGAAAGTTTCCTCTCCAAAGTTCCCATTTCTTTTCCCACCCTCCCCGTCTCCTACCACTTCCAGCACCCGCTCCGACCCCCCCGAGGCATACCCAGCGTTAATGGGTGTCTTCTTCCTTGCTTTGCTCTCGACTGAAGATTATTGTCGCTTGCGGTTTATAACAACGTGCGCTTCAGCAACAGCTCTCTGATCTCATCCAGGCTCTTTCTCGACGACGGATTAATCGAGGCTAAGATTTTTTAATCCACATGGCTTTATTCAACGTTCCACATGTGAAAGTTGGCTCTGTTCAGTACTCATCGATATGTTGTTTTTCTTTATTTTTATTTTATTACATTTTATACCAGGAAGGCCTTACAGGTAAACCCCAATGCTCCTTCCTGGCTAATTACAAACAATATAGCATTTTGATTATACAAGTCGATGAATTCCGAGACACTGAAAACTCGCAAATCAACGAGACATCTATGAATTGTACATACATTTTATTGTACATTAATCATACTCAAATAGTGGTGATATAGTAGGTAGGAAGGTTTTTAGCCAATTTTTGATATTTAAATGTTGTTAAACGCAAAACATGATATTTAATGGTTTGAAGACGAAAAGTTGACTTATGCCAATTTTAATTGTAACTTCTCATATGTACATACTGTATATAGAACTTTATATGTACATACATATATGTGTATTCGTCCAAATGAGAACCATTCTAATAGGGATATTTCTATAAGTTATCAATTCCTTGAAAAATTATCTTTTCTTACATAATTCATTTAAAATTGAATTTTATTTTATATTGAGTACTTACATACATATGTAAATATGTACATCATTTTAGAGGTCTTTTCTTATCAATCAATCAATTTTTCATATCATTTTTCCTATGATATAAATAGTTTTTTGGTTTAAAAACCATCAATGCTCCATTAATTATTCATTCTTCACTGCAATTCTTCCCATAAGATTACAGAAACGTATTCTTAGTATGTACCTACGATTAATTTTTGCAAATAAAAATAAAAAAAATGAAAAGGCAACGTTAGACGCTAAGTACAACACTTTAAGAACATTCTTTTTATTTCATTTCGAAGAAATAATCGCACCGATCTCTTTTTATACGTGTAGAGACTTAAGAGGATGTCGACCCAACGAGAAAACCTATAAATGTGCCCTTTCTGCAAGGCGTCGACATCGATTTTTCGCATTTGCCAAGTATGTATGTATGTACGTACAAGTTACGTATTATACACATACATATGTATATAAAAAACTTGTTTCCTTCTAGTTTTTACGTGTACGTGTTTCCATGCTTTCAACACGACGTAGTATGAGACTAGAGTGTTTTGCCATTCGGTGCTTTTTATGCGGGTCTCCCATAATTTCTAAATGCCATTCAAAGGTCAGAATAGTCAGTGTAGCATTTCACTTTTTTTATTTTTCGCGTTTAGAATTGTTATACGGAGACGTACATACTTTGTTTCCTGTTTTAAGAGCGTCTGTAAATTTCTTGCAAAGCAGTCGTTTTGGCCCGGTTTTCTCTCGTTTCAGAGGAAAAGCCGTACTTTGGCGTCACCCCACTATTTTACTGCGGCTTTTAAAACTCAAAATAAAAGTCCAACGCGAATATGTACCAGCTAGACTTGAAATACTAACGGGAATATTTTATTTTTATTTTTAGCTGGTGTGCTCGTATAAGAGCGCGCGAAGTAATGACTGTCATCATTTTGAAGGATCCAAATACAGTATATTTGTATATGTATTTATTTATATAATATGATTCTTACATCGTTTATTGACTTAACATCTTCAAATGTGATCTTGAAAATTATTAAAAATGGTGTGAAACTTGATCAGACACCTAGTTCGATCGATCGGGTGACTCGGTAAGGGTATTAATTCAGTGATTTTTGTTGATTTCTGGATGGGGAGGAACGAATGCAAGGAATCGATTTATATTATGTTATGACATTATCTGGCTTTGCTTGAGATGCCCGGCTTTGCTCTGGTGAAAAAACTTTCAAAGGGTTCCCACGTCGAAAACCCTTCTACGGTCAAGTTAGGGTACCATGAGATAAGTACGTACATATGTATGTACTGTAGGTATATTCCGAAAGTTTTTGATTGTTTCGGGATTCCTAGGCTTTACCCGGTATACATAGCTCGGTTGGATTGAAGTTGGGATAAAGCCTTCACAAAGCTCCGACTCTTACCCAAACCCTTCGATGGATTTGACAACCAAGTCAACAGATGCCATTTTTCAACAGTTCAGAGACTTTGCTAAAACTTGCCGCACTGTGATGGATAACGAGTGACCACGACTTATATAGTATATATATATATATATATATATATATATATATATATATATATATATATATTTATATATTATTTTTTTTAATATTTTATTTTATTTCTCCAAATATAATGAATTCAGGGCCTTCATATTTTATGTATTCCTCGTCAAAACCTCTATGATTCGATATATGCCACTAAGAAATAAAAACATAGATCAATATAAAATAATTATTTTCGCGAAAAGTCTCTTGTACACGTGCCTCACATATGTGAGAAAGGGTGAATTCAGTACGCGGCTCACTCAACGGTCAGTTTGAAACTGATATCCGCCTTGGAATGACGGCTCTGCTTCAGCCGTTATTATTCTCATTCTTTGCTCTTGTTTTATATTATTCGACGTTTAATTTACGATATAATGATTTTTATACCTAATTACAATAATTAATCTAGCAGATTTTGTATTACTTCAACTTAAAACATATTTTTTTTACTGGAAGCTTTGGGCATAGTGGGTTTTTTTAGCACAGTAGGGCAAGTGTTAATATATATTCTTTTTATTTTGGGGCGTGTTTCCAACTCAAATTTGATTAAAAATAGTATTGCCATCGGAAATATTTATGTTTGCCAATTTCAAATAAAATAAACTCTGTGTAAGTGGTTGAAAAGTTGATTGTAAAAATCCTCCTACACACACAACATTGTCAAATTAAATTAAATTAGTCTTATGTGTGAGTATATTTAAGCCATAAATTTCTTGGTAATTCATCTGTAAAGTACATATACATACATATAACTGTAGTTCCTTAGTTATTTATAATATTGTATATATGTATGTTACAGTCGAAGTGTATTTTCAGTTGTAAAATATTCCAACTGACGTTTTAGGTCATTCATATTAGAATACAATTCAACTAGAAAATTATATCTCTAAAAGCGCAAATACACTTTCAAAATTGTGCGGCAGTTGTAATATAACAGTTGAGTTTTGACAGATCTACTGTTTTTACGACTGCTTTTGAATTCAATAATGCGTTCATATTTGCTAGATATGACGAATAAAGGTAATTAGTACCGTATTAGGATAACTTTAAGAATGTGTTCAAAATAAAAGAGACTTTTCAACTCAATTTACTAGTCGAGTGACGTTTTGACGAAAACTTAACCTCTCCATCCAACCTGGTACCAACTTATAGTTGAACTGTATTTTCGGTTGTAGCATATTTTGACCATTTGGAATGCAATTCGCCATATGAATCAACTTATGTACGCGTGTTAGACGGATTATTTTTCTTCTAGTCAAGGTATATTACAATTGAAAATACACTCCAACTATAACGGCAATTGGTACCAGGTTAGATGGAATACATTTCAACTATTCAAAATATATTACAACTGAAAAATACACTAAAACTGTAACATATACATACGTACATACATACATACGTACACATGTGTATTACTCCACAATGGAACGATTGCATTTCACAGGCAAGGGTTTCTTTGTTCAAAATAATGTCTTTGTAAGGACTCGATTTATTGTCTCTGGAATACATTTCACAAACACATTACCGGGCGCGTTATTATTGACTAACCCTCGCATTTTAAGGGAACGGGACACTTCTATGTATGTACATACATAATGCTGCGTCTCCACTCACGGCGAACAACCCGAGCCCGGAATGTTGCCGAGCATTCACCCGAACAGTGTTGAAATGTATTCCAGAAAACACACTGAGTGGTATGGGACGTCATGTGTACGCTGTGAACGTACACAGAGGGTGTTTCCCAAACCGAATTCGGGTGTACTTGCACGTGCAGAATGCATATGTTTGGGAGGTCGCACGTGTATGCATGTCTATATGCAACCGACAAGTTTCTCCTACATTTCTACAAATATAGGATTCGCCGTTATTGACCACTGTCAAGCAAGGATATAATATCGCCGAAAACACTCCAGGGGGTGATTTTTGGGACTGTGTATCGTGTACATATATGGACTGGGGGTGCTGCGCTTTTTGGTATGTTTAATCCTTTGGGTGCTGACATATTTTCTGTTGAAAGCCCGCCACGCTGAAAATTTCGCCAATATTTCCAACTAGAATTATTTAGAAAGCAGGTATAAAAATTGTAGCTAATCCAAACAAACCCTATATCGCTGCCCTAGATAACTACAGCCGAGGATTTCGAGTTTTGTAAAGGTGTGTTTAGACTCTCGAATATATTTTGCAACAATATAAAATAAACAAAAGAAGTCTATTAATGAATGTATTTTTCCAAAACTAGTTCCATCTTCTTCATTGTTGTTGGAATGTAATACTCACAATCTTAATGCCAACCCACAATCTAAAATACTCGGCAGTTAGGGATTTCCATCGAGAAATTCTGCTATTGTTATAAATTCAGAAATACCGGTGTAAAACCAGTCTTTATATGTAAACATTGACACGGATTACACGACCCATGTTCAATGCATTTTTTTCATGCTACTTGGAAAGGCTTAGCGGTTAGTATTCTTGTTTATTTTTTACATACTCAAAAAACAACGCCTATCGGCGTATTTCAGGTTCGTGGGCTTGTTGGCAAAACGCCGATCGGCGTTGGGCAGCATTCAAAGGGTTAAGAGTAACTAAAAGAAACACGTACCACGTCCCACTGTGTGTTTTCGCCCTTAGATGCGAGTTAGATAGTCGCATAGAGATAGAGTTAGAGTTAGGGTTGTTCGTCGCGAGTGGAGATGCGGCATTATAAATCAGACTAGAATTAATAAACACCGGGCAACATTTCAAGAGCGATCTCTTTCCGGAAATGCAACCTCCCACGGGGGAGAGAGGGCAGTTTGGGCGTGCGCTGACCAACCCCCGAACCACATAATTGTTCTTCAGCAACCCCCACCCACCACCCACCCTCCTACACCTCTCCCGTCTCGGTGTGTTGTTTTTTCCATTGGCCACGTTTTATTGCCGGACCGCTAAATGGCCCTAATCGCCGAGCCGCGCCCTGATTTACAGGGTCGTCCCCTAACCCCCGGAATTTTTACGTCGGTTTTCACGAGGAAAACGTCGATTTTAACCCCCCCTCTCATACCCACCGCCCCCCTCCTTCCCCTGCCACCGATCCCTCGTTGTCGAATATTGGCGCGTATTGTTTTCGCATGCCCCCGCGTCATTTATCAGGCTCGGTGCGCCGCCGGTGTTGTGTTAACTTTTTCGTTTATTATTATTGTTGATTTTTACACGACACATATTGTGCGCCGTATCTATCCGGTTTGTTGGTTTTGGTCAATTGAGGGAGATAAAAAATAATGCGTGTTTGTATGTCTGTAAAATGTGGGGAAAAGTCTACACAGTGCAGTCTGTTTTTTTTTGACGGGTCGTAGTACGATGTAACGAACGATTTTTTTTATTTTGTTATTGAAATTCAATGCATTTTGATTCATTGCTGTTTTTTTCAATTCAGTATTGGATTGTGTACGGTTCGATGTTTAAAATTATGGTGTTGTCGATTGCTCATAGTGGGATTCAGAACTGTTTTTTTATTTTATTTTTTAAATCACTTCTATATATGTCTGTGATATATTTACATACATACATATCTATACATTGACAATCCAGTTACTGATGTGTTTTATGAATAGTAAAATAAAATGCTCTCTTCTCATATATAAAATTTTTCTTGTTAGTTTCCAGCGTTTTCAATATGGACACGTGTATTTTCTTTAAATATTACATATTTGTGTATATACATACATACATATATACAAAGAATATAAATTTATAAATTTTATCAAATACATTTGTATTTATGTACTCAGCATACCAATTGTTTTTATATATTTACAGATAAACATACCTATATTTTTTTATGTATTCCCGTTGAATTATCAAAATTTTATCAAAATTTTATCAAAAGTAAAATTGCTGAAAAGTGCGACAAAATTTTCGTTTCATCTTAAAACATAATTTATTCAAAATAATGTTTCATGGAGTTTTAATGTAAATCATATGTAGATGTGCCAATCTTAAATGTAACTTTGTCGTACGAAAGTAGTTATGCTAAAGGTCGAAATTGATTTTAAAATTTACTCACAGGAGCAGTTTGCATCTGTTTTACAGAACTTTGTCTATATTGCTCGTGTAATATGGTATCTAATCGTATTTAAATAATACATTTAAATCCAATGGTCTCCTTTTTATTTATATTATTACGTAATTAAAAAGTCTCATCTCAAATGTACGACACCTAGTTTATTTTAGAGCACTCTGTACTTGAATAAACTAATGTACATATACATATGTGATACGAGTATGTTATGGAGGACACTCACTTGCATATTCATCTAATATTACCGAACAGTTTAATGGAAATTGAATTTCGTCCATTTGCAATATTGTTGTTGATCAGTTTTGCGCATCGATAATTCGTCGGCAAAATTTTAATAAACACATTTAAAATATGTGCGATCGGCTATCCGACACGTTTTTGTTTCCGGTTAATCGATCGGATAACGCTATTAGCCCACGCCAATTATGCTAATTTTGAATTGGAAACGCCCATCCCAGCCCGCCTGTATATGTATTTATTTTTGGATTATAAAGGAAGAAAATAAATGTATTTTTTGCACTTTAGATAATGTCTTTTTTTTCGGATGGTTATTTCATCATGTTTTCCTTAAAAGAAAGGGAAGATTTTGCGCTGTTTACTTGAGGCGTATGTTTCAATTATTCGGATACGTTGCTTGTACATTATATAAGCCAGCAGTATTACTCGGTGGTAGCGTTTATGTTAAGCTGCGAGAGGTTATTAGGTTAGATCCCGTGCTAATCTTTAATGCTGCTGGTCAGACTAGGATATTTGTGACTTCAAGTCGATCGTTTCCTATCAGAGTTTGCCAATTTATCTGATTTCATTGTTGAAACCGTTCCTCCATCAAATTGGCAAAAACCATTCTACTCACTATATCACCAATATCTGAATTTGATTTATTTGCAATATGTAAAATTTATGTACAAGTCTATATCCATATATGTCTCTATGGATTAATTAATAGTTTAAATCGTGTTCTTCAGCGATTTATCTAATAAAAAATGCTGCAAAACTGTTCGTGATTCCTAGGAATGCGCATTGGGGTTTACCTGCAAGGCCTTCCTTGATATATATCTATTATACATACATATGCAAAAATAAAAAGTATGTATGGAGGTTTGAAGATGTTGAAAGTGATTTTAAATATAGAGGGACGGAGAGGAAATGAATGAAAGAAATTATGTTGTTTTCTTTAGAAATAGACGCCAAAAATTGTCAAAAATCCTGGTATTAGCTATATCCAGAAGGTTTTTTTTGGTATGGATGATTTGGATCTTTGAATTATAGAAAAACTATGTAATGAGTAGTTATTCATAGTAAAATGAAGACAAGACGAGTATAATAAGTGGTAAATCCGAAAAGAAGATCATCACCGTTATACATACATATGTACATACTATAGAAGCCTGAAAATGTGGAAGGACGAAGAGGGATTTATTTTTGACTTAGATTGGGTAGTATAAAGAGAAAAGTTACGATGAATGCAAATACTGCTCAGATTTAAGAAGATGATAATGATTCAAAACCATGATGGGGAGAGGGATTAGAAGTAACAAACCAGATTAGACAAGCTTATTGCCTCCTGCTCTTCGATTTGCGGAAGATGATTGATAAGTGAGAGATTTGAAAATAGATCACAAATATCTGGATAAGTGTGAATAAAGAGAAATAAAGGAAATGTTTAATATTTGTAAGAGACAGCGAAATGTGAAGAGACGGAGAGGTAAGATTGGAAAAGAAGTCCTTCAGACCTCAGACCATGGCCAATTTATGAAATCTTGTTATAACTAGGGTTTACAAGTACATACGTATTCGAATATCGAAAAGTAAGCTTTAAAATATTTAGATACAATTTTAGAAAGGTCAAAATATCAATAAACCCCAATCTGGTACATACATTTCGTATGAAAATATTCGAATTCACAGATTTAACACTTTTCTACGATTTTTTTTTCATTCACATCACATTTTTCTGTCAACTAGAAGTCCAACGTGCAAGTAAGGCAGAGCGTGCCTTGAACCATAATATGTGTATGTAATCCAGTCATTACTAAAAATTAGCATACGTAGTTTCGGATAACGCTAATAGCTAACGCCAATTATGTCAATTCTGAAAAGCGAACAAACCCCAACCCCTACGCAAGTGCAGGAATAAAATTAAATACAATTTTTTACACTCTTGAATTTTTGTAACGATTTTAGGGGGAGTAGAAAGCGCACAGACCCGAATACGCGAAGAGGTGACTGCAATCATGCCCGAATAGTTTTTATCCTGAAAGGAGCAGCGAGCCTCACATTAAGCTAAATGTTAAAGGGTTTTTTATGGCGTCCTCTCAATGGGAGAAGGGCGAATGTATGCGGGGTGGTATGTGGGGTTGTGTATATATGTATGTATGTTTGTATATATTGGCGATGGTTGGCTGGCAAAAAAAGGGTAAATCTCCCTCTGGTTTCTCCTCGATGTGTTTCTTTTATGAATTCGCTTCTGCTTAGGTATGTGGATGTATGGGGGACTTGAATGGCGTACTTTTGAAGTTATGACATGTAATCTGATTACTTATGTTCCACCCCCTTCAGGATGATGCAGCGCGATTCTGAAGTTCATGAACCTTAAGTTTATGGCATACATTTATGTACTTTCAAGATTATGTACTAAGTCCTATATGCTCGGATAAAGTCGATCTGGGGAGTGGAAGTGTTTCGTTTTTCAACAGTGTGATGGTGATATGGAGACACGTTAAGTTTGTAGACACGTGAATCGATAGACCTGGAGTCACAAACCAAGGTCTAGTCAGTAGCGGGACTTTAGTGGGACTCTAGTGGGATTATGATTATTAATTATGATTATTATTAGCCAGCAGCATAGCTCGGTCATTAAGCTTCTTCTTAACATCGAGAGGCGCCGGGTTTGATCCCATGAGCTGACCTCTATTGAAAATAATTTTTCTGATTACATATGTAGTGCTGGTGGTCAGATTTGGATATTTGTGCTCCAGGTCGATCGTTTCCTATCAGTTTGCCAATTTTCTCTGATTTAATTGTTGAAATGGTTCCCGATTAAAATTGGCTAAAAATCCTTCCTACCTACTATGTCACCACTATTTGAGTATGATTAATGTACAATAAAATGTATGTACAATTCATAGATGTCTCGTTAATTTGCGGGTTTTTCAGTGTCTCGTAATTCTACGACTTGTAATAAAATGCTGCATTGTTTGTAATAGGCCAGGATGGCGCATTGGGGTTTACCTGTAAGGCCATCCTGGTATATTTGTAAAATAAATAATTATTACGACTGGATTTTATGTATTTATATGAAATTATCAACCTGAGATTTATTTTAATTATTTACGGTTCAATCAAGGTTAACGTTTTTAGGAAAAGTGACCACATACAGTTACCTATCTATATTGTTTTATTTTCCATTTACCGGTAAAATAAGTTTGGCTTAATTGCAATCCCTAGTGTAGTTAAACTAATCTGTATATAATATTATAATATTTATTTCATAGAACAACACTCGCCTTTACAGATCCCTCCAAAGCGATGAATGCACTTATACCGATACTTTACAATAAATATACATAAGTATTATATATGTACGTCCATAGTGATATCAATGGAGAAATTTTTGCACCATTTTATAACCAAAGACGCTGAATAAATTGAGATTAGCAAGAGAGATAGGAAAGGAGATGCCAATTTTATAGGAACCATTTCAATGAAAATCAAAAAAATTGGTAAACTCTGACCAAGTCAAAACCCAAGGTCTAGCCAGCAGCGGGACTCTAGTGGGACTCGAACCAATGACCACTCTGTTCGAAAGCATAATATGCTAACCACTAGTCTACGCCGCATGAGTGGGAAAGCATCAAACGTCCTCCTTCGATGCTCCGAATTCTCGATAATTCTAAAATTTGTTTTATCACTTCATTTTTTGTGTTCTGGACATTTTTTCTACGTGTCTAATTATGAAAAAAAGTGAAACCGTTTCAAAATAAGTTATTAAACGATTGGTTGCTCTTAGTCACTGTTTGGCTAGTATATGTACATAAGTAAAAAGGTTTGTCTTCAAAAGTTGAAAGTTGAATGTTTAAGTTGACATGCATATTCAATAGCTTTTGAAACTTGTTGGGGTGATGTGTACATAATTTCATTTCAATGGTGGTCGTGAACGTGATGCAAGTAGATGCCGCGCGGAGCAATTGACTTTATTTGTCTGATATTGATATTAAACAAAGGCGAAGGTGATACTTAAATAAGTGAAAGTGAACATTATGTTATGTAATTAAAGTCAATTTACATCGAGTCTCATTAAATGTCGCTTCATATCCACGAAAGTTTGTCGTGTCGCGTTGTTTCGCGTCGCTCAGCACGCATCCTCACGCAATTAAAAGCATAAGTTATTCATGTTTTTTAATAATATACTGAACGATTAATACCTTCAAATGTGTTTATAGGATTGTAATGTAAAGATTTGGTGATTGGTACTCGTGGACCACTGGCTTACTAGCACTGATCACCTGATATATATTCGGCGGGTCTGTTCCGTGCTTCATTCGGAGCTGGCTGGTCGAATGATCAAGAACAATAAACTACCACTACTACTACTCGCTGCGTCTTTAAATCCGATCTCGGCAACCCCTCTTCACGTCCTCGTTACATTATATTGTATTTTACTGGAAAAAATATTTATTGAATTAAATGCTGCCTAATATTATAAAAGCTTTGACCTATCAATTTAAAAAGGAAAATATATTTTGAATAAAAAAATATATATTGTCGAAAGTAAAATATAATACTTCCAATGAAAGCTTTGTCCTATCTATTTATGTATATTAATATTATATAATAAAAAATATGATATAAAACATTATTGAATATTAAAGCACTGACATGTTCCCTGGAATTGACCTATCATTATTTTTCAGTAATATAACATTTTTTTTGTATAAATATATAAACTTGACCTTACTTGACCTTGACCTAATTGAAAAGTTAAACCCTCACCCTAAAATAGCCCAAAGCCGATTACTTTCAAACAACCAACCTCTCCCTCAATCTTTTTATGTATGTATATGTATACCCATAGATTTCAGTTTATTTTTTGAGACTTAATACCAATTTCTTTATCATTATATTTAGATCTTTAGTTACCGATTCCTTTAGATAGAGACAACGCAGACCCCTATAAAATTTGTAACACGCTTTTCCTCCATCAAGCGCGCACCATACGGCTTACGATTTACTATCCCAATTTTCTCGTAATTCTCATTTTAAGCCAGCGATGCGTGAAAGCCTTTTTCGACCAACGGAAAATTCTGAAAATTTCCCCGCACACACACACACACAATATCGATCCATACACAGATATTATGTTATCGAAACTGCAAGCGCGTTATCCGGAGACCGGTCTACGCGTCCGGCCGTTACCGGATAAAACGTTTAAGCGAGTTTTCCGATAAAAAAAGAATCGGCGACCCTGCGAAAGGAGCCAGAAAAAAGTGCCAGAGTCCGTGAAAATCTATGGTCCCTTATTGCGGCGGCCGGCCCTCCCATAAAGAAGGTTTATAGGCCTTTGGGCGGGGAAAATTGCCGGAGTAATCACACATTAGGAGATGTGACCGGAAACAACATCGCCGAAAACTTTATCAATTTGTACCCGATATTTTTCATTAGATCGTTTGTAATGGCGGTGTTTTTGTTTTATCAGATATGTAGTTTCACACGTGTGTGATTTATCTGGGTAACGGTGTGTGTGTGTACCTGTGTCTCTATTTTTGCTGGCAATTCGAGTCTACATCGGTTTGCTTTCACGCGGTTCACTGATTAATGTCTGTTTTCAGTAACCTACCGGTGATTCGTTTCGACTCGGATTAATTTGCAGTTGTCGGTTTGAGTTAAGAAATTTAATTCAATTATACTTACACATAATATATGTATATACATACATACATATGTGTGGTTTTCTTATTTGGAATGTATTTTTTTTTGCGTTGTCCAATGTTATAATATAATGAAGGCGTATTTTATAATATCTTGAAGAATAATCAGAGGTAGGGGGGTCAAGTCGAGGTATGAGAAAACAATTTGGTAGATTTGAGATCTTTAATAGATGCTCTTCTGGTGGTTATCGGTCTTTGAATGAATACTGGCCGGCTTTTATACATGTTTGTAAGCCGCGCGGGTTTGATCGATTAGTCGAGTTCGCTCATTAGTCGGTGAGCCGAGCTCTCCGATTGGTCGACGAGTCAGGCTCTGTGATTAGACGGTGAGTGCCGCGCGCTAACTGGGCGGCCTGTTATATCTTTACGCAACAATCTTTTGGGTAGATTTATATTGGTTTATTTTATTTTATTTGCATTCTGTGGTTTATATTTAACAGTGTATGTAAAAAATAGCTTTGCTCCTAAGAATGAATCATTTGTGGATTAGAATAAAAATAGTAATTTATTAAATGCCCGCATTTGATATTAAAATGCTGAAATAATCGAAACAATTTATTTTTAATTTTGTGAAATTATCAGGTTTTATTTATTTATTAGAGGTTTTTGTCTTCATTTATTATTTTATTTTTTTAAGTGGACAAATATTATATTAAAGAAACAGACTTTTTGTGTGTAATTTTGTTTTATAATCTTTTTTCTATTGCTGTTTTTTTTAATATTAGAAATTATTTTTAAATTGTATAATTACGATATAATAGTTTCAAATGATATAATATTTCTTTTTCAATTTACACAAATTTTATCAAATGCTTACATTTAAATTGTCCCCTTTGAATATATTATACATGACTGCTCTGAATTATAAACGCACACCAACTATCTGAGTGTTTATTAACGTTTCATATATATTTAATATGCTGGGCAAAGCCTGGTACTTACAGCTACGTAGGGAGTTTATGTGCAGACGTAAAATCGACCGAATGACCTTACATAGAAGGCAATATATACATATGTACTTATTCATTGGGGAATAACGCCGAAATAATATTGGGAAAGCTTTATTGTATAATAATACTCACAGTAAAAGGGCTGGGTATTATTACATATCTATATACATATTTAATTTTCACTCGGGATCTACTTACATACATATATAAAAATTACATTTGAACCAATTTCATTATTGGGTTACGGGGTTTTAAAGAGCTTTCAGTGCGCATATCATAAAATCGGCAACTCCTTTGGGAAACGCCAGGTATTTCATTTTCATATATTTATGTACATATATATGTAGAAATTTCAGGGCATATCTTTTGTGATCATTATTAGGGAGATATTTTCTAAAACATGTATGTACCTATACAATCAGGTGTATTTTCGTGCGATAGATCCACGAAATATAGAATAAAAAAAACTTATAAAAAGTTGTGATGCGTTCTATAGTTTTTAAGAAAAGTAAGAATGCATTCCAATATGCTGGTCATTAAAGTTTGAAAAAAAGGGAGATATCCCTCAATAATGCCCAATTTCGCTTAATTTGGTCCGTATTGTACTGGCCGCGGTCCGAGTTTGCACAAAAAAAGGTCGGTTGGGCTTACCTTCTAGCTTCCTCAACACCGTAATGGACATTTAATAACGTCTTTATGCGAAAAAACCGCGGAAAATACCTGTTTTCGCACTTAGTATATGTAATCAACTGAAACAACGGTGCATCGCTATGGTAATAACTTCTGAATTTATCATTTTTTTTAGAATTTGCATTAAATATAAGCCACATAAAAAAAAGAACCGAGTGTATTCGATTTTATCGAAGATAAATTCGCACGCGAAGAAGTCCTCATAAGGTTTGGTGTATTTTGATCGGGTTTTATGTGTAAACGTGTACTTAAATTTCGCGAGACGGCATCTAAAGGGTTAATTACGTTACATCATCCGTTACATCAAATATGAGCAAATCAGCTCCGCAATGAAATCGATGGCAATAACGTGTGTGACGTCATCGCTGAAAGTTTATTAATACATATATTTTTACCACCTGACTTCGCGTGAATATTTTATACATATGTATACCTGTTTCAGGTTTTCCTTTAGAATATGCTGAAAATTTGATGAAAATTCAGGTACTAGATAAATACTAATAAGAGAAGTTTTTATTAGTTTCACTTGGTTAGATGAAATTTCTAACCGTTTGAAATTTGTGAGATGGTTTGGAACCGCTTCTCTTCCGATCGTTTTGTTATTTTACCGATATAAAAGAGTAAGCTCAAGACATAAGCTACACGAGTAAGTAAAATGTTTCTGACACGAATCTAGAGGAATTTTATCATTAAAAATTACATCGGAATCATCTGTCAGATCATCGCGATGATAGATGACTATCCAATCGCGCCTTTCTACTGCCCCTACTTGACATCACCGGCTACATTGTTACATTTTTCTCGGCATGCATATGTATATACAAATTAATGTATGAACATACATTTTAATAATCACATAGTTAGGAATAGAGATATACATAATTATAAAACTATAAATAGGAATAAATAGGTAGAGTTAAGAAAGCAAAAACTGTAGATGTTTTCCACAGAGGTGTTCAAATATATAATGCTCTTCTTGAGAGCATTAGAGGTGCTAGTAACATTGGTGCTTTGACGGGTGTTAATGGAAACCTCTGTGGAAGATGACGTAATTATATATGTAAGTTTAATAAAATGCTATGTTTGGAATTATATTATATTATTTTAGGGTTACTGATTATAGTTTTGTTAATTTTGCTAGCTATGTTATTTTGTAGCTGTTAGTTTTAGTTTAAAATTGTTAATTGTTAAATAATTTACTAGCAATTTGCTTTTCTATATATGTATGTACGTATGTATATAAAAATGAATGTCTGTCTGTCTATGTGTCTTGATTAGGATCCTAAACCACTGAACCGATTACGGTGGAACTTTCAGTATTTGTTGTATGCATGTCCGGGAAGCTTACTGTAAAAAAATCGCCCGATAACCGGAACGGAAACGGGAAAAACGGGAATGAGTGGCTTTGCAACGCAATAATTTCAAATGTTTTCACGTCGCGACCTGCATTGTTAGGGTAAAATAAACAAACAATTGATTAATTTAAAATGTGTTCGCTGCCTGCATTTTTCCGACAAGTGGGAACGGGAACGAGAACGAAACGGGAACGGGAACGGTAATTACATGCGTTATTGTGGCATTGCAACGCATGCCGGGTTCAGCTAGTAAATAAATAAAATAAGTGATAATAATTTGTGACTGGACTTTCAAATATAACGGCTCATATGTTTAATTTTCCGCCATGCATCTATAAGTAAGGAAATTTTCACTCCGAAATACGAACTCAGAAACGCTAAGCACTTAAAATACAGTAGAATACGAGATATTTGAGGTAATACTACCCAACACTTTTAACAACGAACTCACATAAAAGTGTTTAAATATCATTTAACTTACCTAAATTGCTGAAATTCTCTGGAATGGAGCGGTCCTTTAGGTGGAAACGCGCCACTATCGTATTTTCAACAACACATTAATTTTCCCCTCTCCCGGTGCAATTCAGTAAGTAGTTCTGGCAACGGTTTTAGCGTGCAACATCCAACGAATGGGGGACGACTCGTTCGTGCCGGAAGGTCTTCTTTCGCATATAAAGAGGTCACATATTGATTTTTCAACCCTTTCATATGCCGGCCGTTGCCGTTCGATCCGTCAATCCGTCCGTCCGTTCCTTTTCCACTCGAGTTTGGTTTTGCCCTTTGGTTTTTATTTTTATCCGGGGCGTGTTTCAATATTTGATCGGGTCTCGTTTACCAAAATCAAGTGGGTGAGCAACTTTGATGGGATTACTTCGATAAATAACGGCTTGCAGTCCATGGCGGACATCTGTATCGGGGATTTTTTCCCGAACACACGTGTTCCGCACAGATCAAAGGTACTTATGTAAAGTGGAGTGAAAAGGGATATGTTGATTTGAAAGAAGTATTCGATCAAAATGTTTATCATTTTTAGGTAGTTGTGCTATAATGAAAAATGATACGTAACAACGTCTTGTCAGGATTCCTTTTTTTTGTATCGATAACGGTCGAACTGAGCGGTTCTAGGACACTTACCCCCTGGAAATTTACCCCCCGGACACATACCCCCGATCAAAACCCCCCTGGATATTAACCTCCCGTTCAGAAAACCCCCCTCGTCAAGGATAAAAATATTATATAAAAATTGATAGTATCTTTAATAAATAGTCAGTATCAATGCTAATTTATTTCAGCCAGAAAAATACAGATTTAAAAATACAGATATATACATATGTATATCAGATTCTTTATAAATAATCAATAATCAATAATAATAATTTAAAATATACAAAACTCCAAAATCAATTGTAGTTTAATCTTTTTCTTTTCCTTTTCTCGATTTTTCAAATTCCACCATGGATTCGATTCGATAAGTTCCGAATCTTGCCTTATTAAACTCGCCAGAAAGCTCCAACTCAATTTTAATAATTACCATTTTAATAATTGCATCTGTGCATATCGAAAGGTTACTCGTCATCTGATGTGCAATATATCATTCGAGAAAACGAGAATTACGTTTAAAGCTGCCGTTCTGTTAATCTGTCGTTCGTTTGTCTGGCGATTTTAGAGCGGATGTACCAAACCCAGTCTCAAAATATTTAAAATATAATAATAATCATATAACAATAATATATACTTTTATTAAAATTGACTTTTAATACCACAGAACGCGAACGCGAACGCGAACTGGTGACTAAAAGTCTTTTAAATTGATATTTATTCTATTTACTAAATTTAAATATTGTATATAAATTTAAATTCAATATGCTTTACCACAATCAATTTATTCTTATTTATTACTTTACTTTATTATTAACTACACTGTTCGACAAATGACGACTTTTTTTTTGGTTCAGAGACGAGATATGACTTTTCTTACACACAAACAATTATTAGAAAACACACAAAAAATATTAAATAAGTTGTTTTGTCACAAATAAAAACAAAGGACTGTATGTACAGCAGCAGTCACATAAAACGGAACGCTTAAGCGAAACATGTTTTTGCGTGAAATTTCGGTAATCTTATATAAATCCAAAACCGAAAGTCATTTAAATGATAGGTTGTATCATAGTGCATTCGTGTAACACCAAACGTGAAAATAAAAGGTGATAAAGATGAGTTGGGGAGAAATTTAATGGAGGGCAGATTTTACGACCGTGCGTTGACTTCACGGTTAAATGAAATTTGAAATGAAAATATCACTATACATATACATTTTTAATTTTATTACAGTCACATATTATTATTTACAACTTATAAAAAAGAAATTAATATTTTGTAGCGGCTCCTTTCGATTTTATAACTTCTTTTATTCGGTTTGGCATAGAATCTACTAAAGTTTTTAAATTTTCGATTGGGAGGTCTTCGTACCATATCTTTTCTATTATTTCTTTCAACGATTTAAGAGTAGAAACATTGTTCTTCCTTATCCTGTACTTGATACACATCCATAAATTTTCGATTGGATTTAAATCGGGACTATTGCCAGGTCATGGTAGTGTCTTTACACCCATTTCTTGTAAATAGTCCCGAACTTAAAAAAAAGTAAAAAAAAAATTTCAGTTTTTTGATTGAAATTTTATAATTTATATTCAATGCTATCAAATAAAATGAATACTCACCAATTTAGCTCGATGACAAGGGGCAGAGTCATCTTGAAAAATTATATCATCGGAATATGAAAGGTGGTTTTCCATCGATGGGACAAAGCTTTCTTCTAAAATTTTTTTATATTTTTTTCCATCGATGGCACCTTGTAGAAACTCCAATTGTCCAATGTTATGGTACGAAAAGCATCCCCAGACCATTTGACTTGGAAGATCCTTAACAGTTTTAAGGGTACAATTTTCATTATACCTTTCGCCAACTTTCCTTCGGACATACGGAAAACCATCAGGACTATAGAGGTTAAACTTTGATTCGTCGGAAAGTATCACTCGTTGCCAATCTGATGGACTCCAATTTTCATGTGCTTTCGCCCATTCCAATCGATTGTTTTTCATTCTCTTGGTTAGTAATGGGTTTTTTGCAGCTTTCCGACCGTACAGTCCAGCTTCTCTGAGTCGCCTTCTTACTGTTGAGTCGCTGATTTCCATGGAAAATTGTGAAGATACATCTGTTCTTAATTCTACAGCAGTTTTGAATCGCTGCTGTAAAGATAATCTGGTTATTACACGGTCTTGCCTCTCCGATGTGCATCTTTTCAGTCCGGTCCCCTTCTTACGATCAAAACTTCCAGATTCTCTTTTTTTTTCCAGTAATCTCGAAACAGTCGATATAGAACATCCCATTTTCTTGGAAATTGACCGAAAGGAAAATCCTGAACTCGCCAATGTCGCGATTTTTACACTCTTCTGCAATGATAACTGAGCTCGTTTTTTCATGTTGACGTGTTAAAATTCGAATTTGATGCTTTCTCCTCGAAAACCCACACTAAACTGAACTCAAATCTTAGAAAACAATCATATTTAGAATATTTGGTCGTTAAAAACCCTACACATAAAGGGATAATCCTTTAATGGCCTCGAAGTCGTAAAATTCACAAGCGTTCCGTTTTATGTGACTGCCGGTGTATGTATAAGCAAATATCACAAAACATAATTTTAGTAGAAAAAATAAAAGATGGCTAAAAATATTGACGACTTTGTGTAACTTAGCGATTATAAAGTATAAATAAATTAATTCTTGTGATAATACTTTTTCTCATGTGTAATATACATACATATTTATTGAATAAATTTCACTAAAGTTGAATAATTTGGTTTTGGTGAGATATATTTATTATGAGTGTATGCTATTTTAATGATAGTGAATATGGTCAAACTTTAAATTCAATTAATACGTACCCCTTTTGATCTACATATGTATGTACATACACAAAGTCCATATGATGTTATTGAAAAACATGTTTATTTAATTTAAATTATAAATAAATATATTTTCTAATAATTTACTTTTATCCATCCGAGCAACGCCTGGCAATCCTGCTTATACTATATAAATAGTATTTTTTTTATTCTGCGTTAGTGGTTTCCAACATGTTTCCCCCATTTTCAGTGAAAAGCACTAAATTGCTATTGTTGCCTACAATTACATTTTACCATTTTCTTATTATAGTTTAACGGTTAAAATTTTACAAAGTTCTTAATAAAAACTTACTTTAAAACCTACTCAACTGCTTTATTAAAACATCTTAGACTAAGGATCGTTTTAATATTAATAATTCTCATTTCTTAACGAATTTTGATAAACATTTCTACGTCTATGGTGCTCTACGCTTAGAATGCATTTGAATAATTAAATGCATTATAAACAATGGAAGCTGCCAGAATAAGCATTAATTAAATAGTGAATCCGTGAACAACACCTGCCACTTGGCACTTACGTCGTTTATCAAAACAGCACATACTGAATGACAAATACATAATTCAGAATCAAATATGTACATACATATGTACATATATGATGTGCAGTGATTCTAAATAGTTAACATCAATAGACTGGTAATAAATTATTATCTCAAATGTTGTGCATTTTCTGTTGTATACACATGTATGTATGTTTGTAATATACGGTTGGGAAACTCGAGCTTTTCCGAGCTGTGTGTGTGTGTGTGTGTGTGTGTGTGTGTGTGTGTGTGTGTGTGTGTGTGTGTGTGTGTGTGTGTGTGTGTGTGTGTGTGTGTGTGTGTGTGTGTGTGTGTGTGTGTGTGCGTGTGCGTGCGCGCGTTTGGTTCATTAATTTCATTACGGACATCGATCGCTTTCCCTCACTTGTTATTATTACGATATCCAATATTGGAGAAACTTTAATTAGGAACGCTCAAATATTGCATAAACTTAAACATTGTTTTTATAAGAAATTCAATAGCCCGAACTTTGGCTTCAGCGATTAGATTAGTTTGACAGGCTTAACCCTTAACCGCAACGAGCTTGTAATATTATATTATACCGGTATATAATGCAATACGTACATATTTCGGAAGAGGCTTTTGTAAAATCATTTTGTTGAAATTGATGGGTTTTTTTTTGTCAATGACTCGATAAAATTTGGTCAGATTTGTGTCCTAGTTGATTTTTTGAATGTAGTAGTAGATGAATGAATGTTGTTTGTACATCGAAAATGCCACGCTGCCTGAAGAAAAAGATCTGTCAATACATTTTGCCAGTGATGACGTATGGATGTGAAAATTGGACATTGAACGTCAAGGTGACACACAAAGTCCAATGCACTCAAAGAAGTATGGAACGCTGTATGCTCGGCATGGCAAGGAAAGACAGGAAGTAGAAAACTTGGGTGAGGAGTATGACAAGGGCAGTGGACATAGTGGATAGAGTAAAGAGATTGAAATGGTAATGGGTGTGCCACGTGGCTAGAAGAATTGACGAAAGGTGGACAAAAGAAGTGCTAGAATGGCACCCGAGGGAATGCAAAAGAGTAAAAGGAAGACCGCGGGGAAGATGCGTAGACGAAATTAGGAAAATGTGTGGTATGATATGGATGAGAGTTGCGCAAAACACAGACGTGTGGAGCGTTTTGGAGAGGTACATAAGTGGCTGTAGATCATGATGATGATGAAATATTACCTTTAAACCATGTCGGTACACCCCAAGCTTTAATATGTGGTCATTTTTTTAAGACTAATTAACGTTTTACATTTTTGTATTGTTATCTTATTTAACAAATTATTTGTACTATTGTCGTGCTGGAGAGACCTTCACACAACAGTGGATGGTGAGCGGTTGTAGTTGATGATGGTGATTTGTATCCGTTTGTGGGTTTGAATGAATTTTTTCTCTTTATCACAAGGAATGTTATCACATTCACTTAAAAGTTGTTCTAGCACATGTAAATATGTATGTATGTTGCTGGTTCAGTTTTACAGAGTGAATATATGTATGTATGTGTTGAGATACGTGTGCTATTACATTGAATATAAATGAATAAATTCCGTTAAAGAAATTCAATCTTCTTAGACAGACGTTCATTTTTAATTTAATATTACAAAGTACCAGCGGAGGAAAATAATTTACGTAAACCTCCACCATAAAGATACGATCAACGCGCTCAACAATTGGAGCGAACGCTTTAAATCTAATATACCAAGTATGATTTTCCCGTAAGACGTTTTATCGATCTCTAATATCGAGTTATCTCGGTTTTCCTCGAGGCATCTTCCTCGCTCGTAATATTTTCAGCACCTCTTTTTTATTTCACCGTAAAAGGCACACTTATATTATCTGTATACTTTAGTGCGCTTTCAAAGGTGGGGGTGTGGGTGGGGGAGTGGGAGTGGGTGGATTTCCTCCCACTCTCCCAGAGAGTCTGATGAAATATCTCGTATAATTGTCTCCCTGCAATCGGTTATCATTATTGAGGGGTTGTCTTTGAAGCAATACACCGATTCATCCCCTTTGAGCCTCGCACTATATATAAAGGTCTATTTATAAGTAGATAGAAACATATCTAAAGTTTGTTACAACACTTATTTATCTATTTATTTATTTATATATTCTATTTTTAATGATTGTTTTCGGTTGAAAGGATTAGTGACGAGTAAAAGGATTTATCCGCCTTGGTTTACTAAAGAAATTATTAATCTCTTAAAAAGTAAATATCAAACACATAAACTCTGGAAGAAATCGAGCAATCCTCTTATCTTAAATAATTTCCGTATTTTACGTACGGAAATTAAGAAATTAATTAATAATGCATATAATGTTTATGTAGCTGATTGTGAAAGTTCCATAGTTAAAAACCCTAAGAAATTCTGGAACTTCATCAATTCTAAACGTGTAAATCGTGTAAAGTCGACCATTATGTACAATGATTCTGGATTGTTAGAGGGTGATCAAAACATTGCTAATGGATTTGCCGACTTTTTTAAATCAGTTTTCAATAATCCTACTGATTCCATGGAACCTACCAATGACTCGGAATTTACTTTCCCCACTTTAGCGATTAATCATCTTGACTCTTCCGATCTGAAATATGGCTTTCTAAAGTTAAAAAATATTTATTCTTCCGGTCCTGACTCCATCCCTAATTACATCCTAAAAGGATGTGAGGTTAGTCTCTTAGAACCTTTAAAATTCATTTTTAATTTAATTCTAAGGAACTCTTCATTCCCCAATTTATGGAAATGCTCTAAAGTAACTCCTATTCATAAGAAGGACGATAAATCTTGTGTAAGGAACTACAGATCAATAACTATCTTGTCAGCGCCAGCCAAAATGTTTGAGGTAATATTACACAGATACATTTTTAATCACTTTCAAAGTATGCTCATTGATCAGCAACATGGCTTTCGTCCGGCCAGATCAGCCATTACCAACTTGTTATGTTTCTCTAATGACATAACCAGCACTTTGGATTGTAATAATCAAATGGATGTAATATATACTGATTTTGAGAAGGCGTTTGATAAAGTTGATCATAAAATTTTGGTTAGTAAATTAAGTTTTATTGGATTTACTTATAATCTTGTTGGTCTTTTTATTTCTTATTTACAGGATCGACGTCAATTCGTTAAGTTTGGGAGTTGCTTTTCTTATGAGTATGTTGCCACTTCTGGGATTCCCCAAGGATCAAATCTTGGCCCTTTATTATTCCTAATATTTATCAACGATATTCAATCTTCTATTCACCATTCTAAATTTTTATTATATGCGGATGACTTAAAAATCTATAAGAGAATAATTGATTTACCTGACGCTCTTTATTTGCAAGAGGATTTGAATTCTATTTATGAATGGGCTAATGTTAATAAACTTCCCTTCAATATCCTAAAGTGTCGGGTCATTTCTTACTCTCGTTCTCGTTCTCCTATTAAATATCCGTATAAATTTCATGATTCTCTTCTTCAGAGAGAATTATTTATATCTGATCTGGGAATAGTCTTCGAAAATAGTTGGAGTTTCAACATTCACATTGAGAATATCTGTGATAGGACAACAAAAATCCTTGGATTCGTAATCCGTAATTCGTCCGAACTAGGGCTCACTGCCATTCGTCTCTTATATTGTACATTAGTTCGCAGTGTGCTCGAGTTTGGCTCCATTATATGGTCTCCCTATCAACTTCGTTACTCTCTAATGTTGGAACGAGTCCAAAGGAAATTCCTTAGATTTTTATATCTGAAGACATTTGGATTTTATCCATATCTGTTCCCTAGTGCCTTTGTCTTGGGATCTTTGGGTTTCAACTCCCTGGCAAAGAGAAGAGATTTATTTCTTGGGAAACATTTCGTAAAATTACTTAGAGGAGAGATTCACAATCCCACTATCCTGGAGAAACTAAAATTCTGGGCCCCGGAAAATCGTAGAGTTTTAAGAAAACATGATATATTTTTACCAATTAGGGCTAAATCAAACGTGCTCATGAACTCCCCCCTCTCGAGAGCTGTTCGACTCCTTAACTTACTGGCACATTACTTGGACCTATTCGATGCCAGTTATGTTGAGTTGGTGGAACACATCCTAAATAGCACGATATAAATTTTTCAATCTTATTTCTTTGTTTTTATTTTGTGTACATATTTTTTACTTGATTTTTATTATTTTTTTATGATGTTTTTTTTTTTTATTTATGATTTTTATTATTTTCTTATGTTTTTTTTTATTTATGATTTTTATTATTTTTTTTATGATGTTTTTTTTGTAATTTTTATGATTTTTATTATTTGTATTAAAATCACATTGACGCTTTGGGGCAACCTGTCAAGTCTCTTTGGTATTGATTTTTTTAAATAAATAAATAAATATTAGCCACAGTGACATTACAGAATACGCTAACGCCTCACTGTGACCAGATATACATAAGCATAATACACATACTATATATGATAAAATTATTGAGACATCTATGTTAATAGATAACACATTTTTGTAATCATATTCAAATAGTGGTGACATAGTGGGTACGATGGTTATCGCCAATTTAATGGAACAACCGCTTCAACAATGAAATCAGATAAATTGGCAAACTCTGATGGGAAACGATCGACTTGGAGTCACAAATATCCAAGTCTGACCGGCAACATTTATTATTATATTATATTATTACTATTATAAATTATTTTCGGTGCTTAGTATCAATGCAATCACCGAGTCACGCTGCTGGCTAGTGGTATGTTTATGTTATAGTCAAAGTGTTCACTCCGGTTCGTACTAATGCACGTATTAGTTTGTTCATACACGAATTATATGTTTTATTTGAAGTTCTAATAGTCAAAACTTCCTCCAGGTGTCGTATGAAACTTTTATCGTCAAAATGTTAGAAAAAAAGTATTCTAATGTAATCAAAAGGGAAATCCTATGGAAACCGCATTACAGTGCTGGTATAATTCTTGCTTCCGCTAATTTTTAAATATTGCAACCCAGGGTAAGCATACATACTTACATACATAGAGGATAAGAGCCTAATAGTTTGTGCATGAACAAACTACATAGGTCGTTTGTTGATTTGTTCTTTTCTGTATACTATTACTGGCCAGATCGGTTCATCTATGAACAAACTAGGATGTTCACGAATGAATGAAATGTACAATTGGATTTAACATATGTATATAACTATTAAGACTATTGAGATTATTTTAAAATATTCGTCTGGTAGCTTACGTTCATCATTATTTTCATAATTGAATGTAATTTATGAGTGAAATTTTGAACATCTCTCTTCCATTTGGGCCTCGCTGGGATGTTTTGTATTTAAAGCTGGTTATTATATATTGGTACAAGACATTCCCTACTTTTTATTTTATTATTTGATATTTTTACTTTATATGCTACTATTATAATGCTATTGTTATTGATCATGTATTTATGTATTTTTTTGTCTGTATGTATTTATTTTATTTTTCTCATCTTTCTGTATTTTTTTGGATCATTGTGGGGCATTAGAGACTTGTGTGATGCCACAATGGTCCAAACTTAATAATCACTAACGAATATACATACATATATGTACACAGACGGATAAGGTCACATCTGCTTAAATTGACTTATAGTGCCAAATTCAGCGATGACGTGAGTAGTGATTTTTGATTTTTAAATGCTTTTTATTATTACTAAATTGTGTTCACAATACATCGTATATCTATTTTAATATCAACTGATCTACCGATGATTTTCTATTTTACAATTTTAATTTCATTTTGTTAATAATCATAGTATTATATTATTCTAATGCTAATGTACAGCATAATAAGAAAAATAGCTCAATAACCTATTTACAATTCTTATAAATGCTCATAATACATCTAATACATAATATTAATTAAAGACTCTCTAAAGTCGATGATCTAAAGCAGATTGTGTTTAGGTAATCTGTGTGACGTAAGTAGTGTTTTTTTTAATAGTATTCCTTTTTTATCCTCAATTTTTGACATTACATATTTTGGCATACTTTCATCGTATGTATGTATGTAAAAGGGTTCCATAACACAGCTTAGGGTCGATCGAAATATTGTTTGTAATCTCTATATGTACACAAGTTAGCTTAAATTTATGTAGGGCTGCGCTAAATGGTTTTTAATTTTTGAAATATAAAACGTTTGGAGTTTTTGTCCGCGTGTGTGTATCAAAGTGCGGTTTGCTAATTTAGTATTTGAAACGGTCGTAAGTTACCTTTTACTGCTCGTTTAACATATGCGTCCCCTTTTGTCTTTATGTGAGTTTTACGGCAGTTGGATGCATACGTTATACTTTTTAATTATCTTCTCGTTTTTGCGCTTAATTGTCTGCGTTGACGGATGGTCGAAATTTTCTTGTAATTTTAATGCGATATATACATGTATGAATGTATGTATGTGTCTATATATTTTCCGTTATATATTATTTCCTTTTTCCTGTACTTTTTGGTAAGTATTCTTATACAGTTGGGTGTTGATACAGCCGCCAGATATTGTAATCATGGTTTTTAATTTAAATTATATTAAGCGGTGACTCACTTGCTTTATGGAAGTATTTCATATTGGAATCAATCCACATTCTTATTCTTTTTTGCTATTGATACCATCCTGAATTTATTTTGTACGGCGACGTAACAAAACCACGCGGGACAAAATCGCTTGGACGCAGCCGCGTAGCGACAAAATCTCGCAAACCAAAATAGTGCGGCAACAAAATCGCGCAACGCATATATGTATAAACAAGAAAAAAAATCTAAAAACAAGTTATATGAATATTAAAAACAGGTCTTATGTATAAGAAAAATCCGATAGAACACAGTAATGATAAAATAAGAACCGTTTATTTGAAATTGTACTTTTGAATTTATTCACACTTTATTGAAACTTCAATGGCAAGAGTAAAATTATATTAAATGTAATTATATGTCCTAAATTTTAAATGATATTGAAGGATCAGCACAAATTCAATATAAATAAACGATTCTTATTTTATCATTAATGTATTCTATCGGATTTTTTTTATACATTAGACCTATTGTTAATATTTATATCACTAGTTGTTGTATTTATTTTATGGCTTACATCTATTTGTTTATATATATTTTGTCGCTGCGCTATTATGGTTTGGCAAATTTCGTCGCTGCGCGCTTTCATCCAAGCGATTTTGTCCCGCGCGGTTTTGTTGGGACACAATTTTGTGCAGAAAAAATGTTGATGATCTTAAATAGCATGTACATATATTGTAAAACAAAAAATCTAAGTATTCGTGAAATTTTTAGATAGTTCCATTAAAAAATCTGCTTCTAAAAATTGGTGGATTCGCGCAAATATAGCGAAAAAAAAATATGGTTCTGATATTTCATGTTATTATCAAATAATCAGTCCATTGAGTCGAGGATCTGCTTCTTCGAGAATCTGCTTCTTTTTGAGGCGACATTACGCCATGAATAATGAAGGTTCGGTGATTTTAGCCAAAAGCACTTATTTCCCTCGTTTGTTCTAAACGCAGCACAGTGCGCCCCTACACATTTATCATAATTGTATTAACATGGTGTTATTAGAAACCTATCCTTTACTATGTGACAATTCGATTTACGGTTATAGTCGTAGAAGGATTTAAAATACATAATGAAACATTTGCTAATATTTATGTACATGTGTACAATTGATTTGAATATTATATTGTCTCTACAGTATACTTTGAATAAGTATGCAAATTTATAGCATTTTATATATATGTATGTATACAGTAAATAAGTACGTACTGTGCGTAAATTTGTACACTAGGGTTGAAATATTCAACACATTAACCACCACTCTGCATACCCATGTCGCGGTGTATATATTATATGTATTACGAAATATGTTTTAATTTCGCCGTGGTTTATTTTCGGATTTGGTGAATAATTGAATTCGGGTACGACGTCGCTAATTTTTCTGCCAGAAACGTTAAATATGGGCCGGCGAATAATAATTCGGGGGCCAGCCCGCAAAAGGTTAAACTGCTGTAGGGTGACCATAAATCAATGTCGGTACGCTGTGGTCGAGATGGCCGAGAACAGTTGGCGAAAGCATATTAAGAAACATCCTTTTCTAATGCACATACATATAGTTCGATCGACTCTTAAGTTAATCTATATACATCTATAAATATCAATGTTTGTCTGTCACGTTTGGGTTCCTATACCATTCAACCGATTGCGATGAAACTTACAGGAGCTATTGTGTGCATGTCCGTAATGGTTTCTGTAAAAAAATCCCTCAAAAACGGGAAAAACGGGAATGAGTGGCATAGCATGTCCAATGTCAACCAACACTATCCAGTAACACTACTCTTCGTCGTGTCAACATCACATGCTCTAGTCGTATTTATTCAAATTTTGACTTAAATTCCGCTACAACGTGACAGAAACTGTCATCGGCTATTGATTATTTAAGTATCCTAATCGCACCGCGTCGTTTCACTTTGCACGCGATCTTACGTAGTTGTAAATGCAACAGTTTTTCGTACGTTCTGAACTTTAGTCGTGCTATCTGATTGAGACAACAATCGGAACTTATGTACAACCAGACCGTTCGAAAAATGTTCGTATTCTTATATACTTATTCAATTTATTATTGTATAAAATTGTTCAATTTATTGCGTGTTTAATGTTGTTAGTGAATGAGAGGTCCTGGGTTCAAGCTCTAATTTGACCTTGATTGAAAAGAATCATACGCTGTATGATTAACAGTATTTTTTCTGCGGTGCTGCTGGTCAGATTTGGATATTTGCGACTCCCAAGTCGATCGGCGGGTGGCCTCATGTTGAGGGCTTTAATTGGTTGACTCCATTGACCTTTATTGGTATTATATGTTTATATTAGCCAGCAGTATGGCTTAATGGTAGCGTGTATGTTTAGCATCAAGTGGGTTCGATCCGCCATACTGCTGGTTAGATTTGGGGTATTTGTGACTCCAAATGGATCGTTTCTTATCAGAGTTTGCCAATTTTATCTGATCATTGTTGAAATGGTTCCTCAAAATTGGCAAAAAATCATCTTTCCCATTTCTCACAAATCTTCTGTATTTATTGTGTGAATAATTTGTTAAAATTATGTACAAAATTTAAATCCATAGATGTCTAAATGGATTAATTCTGTAATTAATTAATTGTTCTTTCGTGTTCTTCAGCTTCTGGAAATACAGTGATTTATGTAATAATAAAATGCTGCATTGTTTGTAATTAATTGTCCAGGAAGGCGCATTGGGGTCTTCCTGTCAAGCCTTCCTTGTATACATATATTTATGTAAAAATAAAATATAAAAAAAATCTGTTTCATTTCGCTAGTTTATATATTACATTACAGTACTTAGCGATACGCACGCTTTGGACCCAAATATTTCTGTGCTGAATTTTTTAACATAAATCCTACCGACTTTTTTAATGTTGCTTAGTATAATAATAATACAATATATTTTCGCGAGATGAATTAATGGCGCGGCAGACGTGCTCCGATTTCGCAATGCGCTTTTTGGCTGCCATTATTTCAACGATGAAATTTTCACTGCCGCCGCTGTAAAATCGCATTTATCAAATTTCAGGAATCCGCTGGGATTAATTCCACCCTTTCATCACGCCCTTTTTGAGTCCTTACCGCTCTCCCCTTCCCCATCTGTCTCTTGCGTGGGTGTGTTATATGTTTGTATGTATGTATGTATGTATGTGCGTGAGTTTTCCTAACAAATGTTTGCGCGCTCACGTGCCACACCCCTAACGCGTATCTGTTTCTGAATTTTCCTCAACATTGCTTTTACGACTCGTCCATTTGTAGGCCTCGACTATAGGACTTAACCCATCGCTGCGGTTCGAATGGCTATCTATATATCCACTATCGGTCATTGAGATCGAATGAACATTTTTTTATTCCCTTTATGTACATATATAAACATCTATAATAGTAAGTCACACATCTTCTATATATATATAAAAAACATAGATAAAGTAATGAATGTCTGTGTGTGTGTTCTCGAATAGGCTCTTAAACCACTGAACCAATTACGATGGAACTTTCAGGATTTGTTTTATGCATGTCGGAGAAGATTACTGTGAAAAAAATGGGAACAGAAACGGAAAAAATGGGAATGAGTGTCATTGCAACGCAATAATTTCAAATGTGTTCGCTGCCTGCGTTTTTCCGACAAATGGGAACGGGAACGAGAATACGAATGAAAACGGGAGCGGGAACGGGAATTGCATGCGTTATTATGACTATGAGCTAGTATATAAATAAATAATATGCTATTGTACATTAAGCGGTACTAGAAGTTGATCTGCCAAACCGCTAACCAATCATTGAATTTTTTTTACATGTAATAGAAATCATAAATTTAATAACTCAATATATTTACCTCAACCGGAAGTAGTACTTTTACTCTAGAGCAGCGGTTCTCAACCTTTTTTGACTCACGTACCACTTTGGTAGTACATAGCGCTAAATTGTACCACCATATAAAAATGATTGTATTTCATGAAATTCGTTTTTTGCAAGTGTATGTAATTATTATATATAGTATTTGCATGGTAAGGAATGTGAATACAGGATACACGCAATATGTAGATCAGTTTTGGTAAGAAATTTTGTGGAAAAAAAGTTATTTGCGGAGTCACAATTATAAAATACTCAAAGTTTAATATATTTATCTACTATTTTTTCATACTTCTATTATTGATAAATGGTTTTTGTTAAAACAATTTATAGATAATAAGCTCTATGTCAGAAAGCTGTTCACATTCTTCACTAACACCTAGCCAAAAATTAATAACCTTATTTATTTCGAATTCAGTTTTTAAATGCTATAATTTGAAAGTTCAATCAAGTTCTCCTTTTTCTTGGTAGCTGTCCAAAAATCTACATTATTAAAGGGGTTTGAAATCCAATTTTTGTGCTTCTTTAGGTTTGGGGAAGCACTGCGTAAAAGGCGATTTCATCCCTATTACATGTTCAATTATTTTTTCACGTATATCCCGAGACATACTATTCTTGTTTTCAGATAAGAAATTATGTAAAGTTTCAAATACTTCAGTTTGATCATTTTTGATACATAGATTCCAAAATCTAATTTTGTAATCTTACTTTAAATTTTATCTGCAGCATTAAAGATCATTATCGATTTGTTCTCAGGTGTCAAATTTAAGTTATTTATTTATTGGAGCGCTAACGCAGTAAATTTAAAAATGCACTCCGAAATCCATGCCAGATCAGGTGGGGAACCGCTGATCTACATCATCCGTACTTATTATAGATTGAATTATTTTTTCAAAACTTTTTTATTTTATTGAATTTATTTATACAATAAGTCAAATGAATACATATTTAAATTGAAGAAAAAATTAAAAATCTACATGAGAAATAATTAATTAACAAAAAAAGGTATTACTTTTTTTCGGTCGTAATCACTTCGAGAAAAATTATTATATATATGTTTGTCCATACCTAGTCCCGTATTTTAATGTCACTAGTAAATACATACATACATAGATACTATGTCTGATATGTAAATCCACATTTTGAGACTCGTCAATGTCAAAGTATCTTAATTTTGGATTCTATGGTATGTATGTATATTCATTTCAAGATTATTTTCATTTAAAATCTCTCGGTACTGCCCAACAGTGCCGGGTAACGTCGGTTCATCTTATTATTTTATTTATTTATTTATTTTATTTAAAAAGGCTCACCAACAATGTACATAAATACATTACATTATAGTCGTACTTTTACCATAGTTAAATGTATGTGTATATACATATTTTTCCGTACATTTTTTTGTATACTCGACTTTGAGTGCAGCTACTTTACAATGTCAGACATTTTTACTGTCCATAAATAGTGAAGTGTCATTGAAAATGGCTTTTCTCCAGTAGTTTCCTTTTCTTTTCTGGAGAGGACAGAACGGATAATGAAGTTTTGTATGTATAAAACCGTCGCTACAACTGTCATATAACATAAGAAAACTACGACAGCTGATTTGGGTCCTAAATATCCTATATATTACATATATTTTCAACAGCTATAGCAACTTCAAGTGATACGTTCAAACGACTGCCACTGTATGTACTTAGTATCATCATCAGCTATGCAAAGATGCCGGAATACATGACTATTTTTCCCGCGTTGATGATTTATGATCGAACATTTGCTTTTTTAGATAGACACTGTCCCATATATGTATGTACCTATGTATGAGGAAAAATAATCAATCTAATGAGTTTATTCAGTATGTGGCGTTTACTGTTCGTTTGATCTGTATTGATCGACCGCTCGTCATCCAGTGTTATCACATCTGTCATTCTCCTTCCGCTTTTCCCATCCCCTCCGTCGTGTATATAGGGTGTTTCCTGCTAGCGGCATCGGTGCTTGTATTTTCCGGGTTCGAAGACGCTTTTCCCGAGGCGACACGTCTAATTTTCCAGCTGGGAAATGATCATTCCCTCAAATTTTTATTTAACGTGTGCGTGTTCGTGTGAATTACTACCTCGAAATTGAATTAAACCAGATCCTAAAGCGTTTTATTAATTCGAAGTTGTTTTTGCTGATGGAACCAACCCACACGATAAAGTGTAATTGACCAAATTTCAATTTCATTTTATTGACTGTTTTTTACTTTCGTCATTGATGAGTCAAATTTGAGTGGCTCATATGCTGTTGAAGTGTTTGTTTGTTTGGACATTTTCTCCTTTCATAATATTATAGTTGCCTGGCGTTGCTCGGGTCGACGTGAAATAGTAAAAGGTTTGGAAATTAGTTCTAAATTGGTTCTTAGTTGAGTACTGTTCATAGATAGTAGCCATGATTGGAAGATCAATTTGTTCTTTCGGATTAATTGGTAGTTTTTCATCTGAAATCACGCAGTCGTGCCAAATTGTATTTTATTAATGTGAGACTACATTTCACCAGAAGTATCGATCGTTCTCTCACCTGTTCAAAAGTGGGTGGGCGGGTAGGGTAGCCTCGTTCTAATGAATGAGCACGGGCGTGTGGAAATTAAAAAAAAAAGGAAAAACTTTTCCATCTCGAAAACGGACAGATAGGGACTGACGGTGCTAATTTCAATTTCGGCGTCCATTGTCGTCATGTTCACTTCATTTGTTAAATAAGGTTTTTTTTAAACTTGGGAAAAGCTCTCCGCGCGGAAAAGTTTCCCCGTCGCAATTCCGACCGACGGATTTTCCTTCTGGGTATGCTATAATTATTTTGTGATTTAATTAAACGATTTTTCGTTTGGAATTAAGAATGGAATTCAATTAAAAATATATTATATATCCGTTTCATATCAACATAATAAATATACATATACAAAGGGTGTAGTTTTATCTAATTACACAATTTTTTTTATAAAATGAATCAAAAAATCATGAAGTTGTGGATGTCAAATAAATTCTTTATAAGGATTTATAAAATTACGTCGAAGTATCAACAATCCTGTGTTATTTTGAAATTTCAGGCATATATGTATACATATTTCTGCATTTTTTCTATGAATTATGAAAATAAGGCCGTAGCTTATATTTTTAAGACCGAATAAATTATTATAAATAGTAAATTTTTATTTAAAATATGTACAAAATACATAAACAAACCTTTCTATTTGTATAATGAAATATAAATATCATATTTACCAAACTAAAACTGTTTGTAATTTGACTATAATAATAAAAAATAAACAATTTTCATATAAAGTTCCGTTTATATTATTCAGCATAACATGCTGAACAGCTCTGCTAAGCACTGCACGAAAAATTCTATTAATGTTCATACTATACAGCACCGTCCGTTTTCGGTGGGTTGATGAAGACTCGAAAAACGAACTCGTACCAAAGCATTAAGATTTGGAGTGGGGAGTAAATGGTTTTGCGCACCCTGTTTTTTTTACGTTCATGCTTGTTTTGGACGAGTGCTAGGCAAAATCGGCTTTCATATACATTACAGAGCACGACAATTTGGCAAAATATTGCTTGCGTCGTATCGTAGAGTCAATATTGTCACAATATGACGTTTCTAAAAATATTAATTTGCGCATGCACACTTTTGTCAGTACGGGCACGCTCGCCACTATGACGTCACGTCATGCGTGAATTTCCACAATGTTCAAAGAAAATCGGTTCTGCTTGAAACGTTTCGATGATATGTAGCGCTGTATAATATGAATAGATCGTGTCGATTGTACTGTTTCGGATACGTGACGCACACATTACGGAAAATATGAATGTACGAAAGAATATTTTTTGTTTACGTGCAGTTTTCAATTTGAGCTGAACTGGTATAATATATGTAGGTATGTAATTTCTTTTAATAACAATAACGACACCAAATGACTATATATACATATGAAATATATTTAATAATTGTCTGAATTTTTTTTGTATTTTACGAAAAGTCTTATCTTTAACCTTTAAAATCCATCCTTTGATATTTCGTTGGCCTTTGTGAGACTCTCCTATTCCACGGATAATTTAACAATTTACAAATGCTCCATAAGGAAATACCTGTAGGAACATCAGAGAGAAATCGTGTGCAATTTTATTCAATTCCACCGGGAAAATACCCACATTTATACAAATATAGGAAAAGACAAAAACTTTCTACGTACAAGAAGACGAGTCAAAATATTTCTATTTGAAAATTAATTAACATCACAAAAGGAGACAATCAGACCCCTTGCTTTTGAATTAATAAGCTCAATTTATAATCATTTTACAGCAAAAGTAAAGTGCAAACTTTTTCACTCAATAATTTTATACTAGAATTGGTATGATCCAAATAGACCATAAAATGCGTATAATGTGTTTGTATTTGGTATATAAAGCCGCCTAACATAATAGCATATTTCTTAACTGTATAGGATTATAGCTATAGGTCCCCAAGGTATAATGATCTTGCAGATGTAATTAATCTTATATATATATATATATATATATATATATATATATATATATATATATATATATGTATATATATCTATAATATATTTGATCCTGAATGAATTCTTATTCGTTTGAGAGCACACTTATATATTTTTATTATTTTTTTGAAGGACTGGTGTCGCCAATCGTGTGACAAGAGTGTCATCGTCACCCTTCAAAATGACATTTTTTCCCCTGGGTGACTGACATCCCCTTCATCCACATTTCTAATATCCGTATAAATTCCTGCAAGTTTCTGTTTTTCGCCTAACGCCTTTATTATCTTCGTGTGTGTTTGAAGATTTCGAATTTATTGTTGTTATTCTCGTTGCAAAGTGTCGGCTGGAATCTGGGGAATACAAACTTTCAGTTTGGAAAAATAGGTGTGTTTGTCGTGAGCTTTTCCATGTTCCGGACAAATGTTTCACATTTTCCGTTGAAAGTATACGAGGAATATCACGGTATGTATGAAAGGTAAATCATGCAATGTTTATTTGCGTAGATATGTGTATGTTGATTTTTTTTGTAATTAACAGTTTCGTTGCCTTTTCCGAATTTTGTATTAGCTTTTCCTATTGAGATTATAATTGAATTTTGTTGGGAAAAATGGGTCGTGTAACGATATTAAAAAGTTAATCAAATTGAAAGTATTCGTCATGCTGTGTATAGCTATTTTATAAAATGTAATCTTCGTATTTTGAAATTAAATTACATAGACCTTTTTACGTACATACGTTTAATTTGTGAATATTTTTTCATCATTCAATCTGACATTCACGTTAACATTTATTTCATTTCAAGGCTATGAAAATGTTGAAAGTGTTTCTATTACGGATTATGAGTCTTGAATGGCGTCCGAATAAATTGTTATCATACGGGATTATGAGGTTTTGAAATTCTCGCCGTTGAGGATTTAAAACATTCGAGATTGTGAAAAAATAATCAAAATCAATGGATTGTTATCATTTAAGATTGTGGTAATTTTAGATTGTAATAGTTGAATTTGTGACCGAGTCTATTTCAAATTAATTTTTATTCTAAATTTTGACATGCTACTCTTCAAGATTGTTCTATTTCGGTTTTATGAACATACTAATGGATATTTTATTTCAATCATTCAAGATTGCTTTTGTAATTATTATAATTATATCTCTTTTGGCTGACGGACTATTGACCGAATGAACACTTTGCCGTTGGACATTTGGCCTAACGGATACTTCGCTGAACGGATATTTGGCCGAATTTTATTTTTTATTTTACATATATACCAGGAAGGCCTTACAGGTAAATCCCAATGCGCCTTCCTGGCCAATTACAAATAAAAATGCAGCATTTTTATAATAAGTCGTTGAATTGCGAGACACTGAAAAAACTCGCAAATTAACGAGACATCTATGAATTGTACATAAATTTTTATTGTACATCAATCAAATTTCAAATAGTGGTGACATAGTAGGTAGGAAGGATTTTTAGCCAATTTTTTTTCCGGGAACCGTTTCAACAATGAAATCAGAGAAAATCGGCAAACTCTGATAGGAAACGATCAACCTGGAGTCACAAATCCAGGTCTGACCAACAGCATACTCTGAAAAATTCATTTTCATTCAGGGATAGAACCCGGCACCTTCTTGACGGTAAGCAGAAGCTTAACGTCCGAGCTATGCTGCTGGCTAAAATTTGCTGAATGAAATTTTTTATTGTTTAAATTTATCAGAAATATCAAATTTTTATGAAAGATTCAAGTATTTTCTGAATAAATTTATTTTTAGTAAGTTTTGAATAGTTTCGATACACAATTATTCATTTACATCGTTATATGTATGTATATAAATAATAATTAGCGTCCCAGCCATTGGTCGTCCACTGCTGATTCAATTAAAATTTTCCGTTCCACCAAATAGTATGTACGTTCGGCCAAACGTCCGTTGGCCTAATATCCGTTTGGCCAAAAGTCAGTTCGGACGTGGAAGTCTCTTTTTATGTGATAAATACGTTCCAGGGCATACCGCATAAGAAAAACTTGGCTTATGTAAGTATAAAAAAATTAGGGAAGCGTTACACAATATTTAAGAAAAATTAGGGATGCGTTCCAATCTGCTGGTAATTATTCATTTATTTATAGTGGTTTTGGACCATTGTGGCTTTACAGGAAGAACCTAATGGCCTATATTTGATTATGAAAAACAGAAAAATAAAAAATAAAATACATTAAATAAAAAGCAAAAATGCAAAAGCAGAAAAACATGATAAATTATACTGGCCGCGGCCCGAGTTTGCACAAAACAAGGCCGGTTGGGCTTACCTTCCACCTTCCTCAAAACCTACATGGACACATGACAACGTCGCCTTGCGAAAAAACGCGGGAACACTGAAATTTCCACGTATATAAACAACTTAAACAACGGTGCAACATTATTGTTATGACGTACGAAATTATCTTTTTTTGATAATTTTTGTACATTAAATATGTATAAACCTCATAAAAAGAGAATTGAGTGTATGTTCGTTTAGGATTACGATAATTCGATCGCAACGCGACGTGTTATCATTAAGGTATTGAGCTTTTGATATTTTTATCGTCCAAGATTGTGTGCAATCATCGGAATCATCAATAAATTAATAGCTAATGGATTACTTCCATTCAGGAGGTTTTGCAATTGTGACTATTCTGGATCGAGTTTACGACAATCGAGTTTGTGACTGAATGGATTGCTATCATTCGGGATTGCGAGCTTTCAAAATTGCTACCATTTTAGAATGTATGTATGTATGTAAGCATTCAGTATTGTCACCTTTCACAAATTTACCAAGAACGGATTGATACAATTCGTCATTGTGACCATTCAGGATTGTAAAACTTCAATATTGACGCCATTAAGAATTTGATTTAAATTAATATCGTATAGTATTTATTGAAATTATATATCGAGTTGGTTTAGATTAGTATTTTGTGATATATGTATGTAATACACATTGGAATATTGCTACAAATTAGTGGGGGATGCATTTCCTTTTAGACGCAGTTCGTGCTATTGATGTTGTTTCCGGTTTAGTTGGTCCTTCCCTAGCCGATAATTGACCATTGTTTCCCCGCAAAGTCTCTCGCAAGTGTTGCAGACAGCGAAAGGGTCAAACTACTTACTACATATACATATGTAAATACATACATATGTATATCTACATATCTCTATAACTATGTATATACTCTTCTCATTCGGATTTTCTCAACCGTTTACTGTGCACCGTTTTGCGGCTAGTGTAATGCGGCATGCAAATGGCTAACGACCTGTGCATATTGTCGTTATTGTAATGTCTTCCATGCAATTTGAATAATTTATACCGTCCAAATCCTTATTTGATATATTGCAACGTATCTTCGAAGATGTGACAAAAATACGTGGATTGGCAGATTTTTTTCCAGAAGATTTTTAGTCTGTTTTATAAAGATTCAATTGTTTCTGTACATTTATTTCGTCAAAATCATCGGAATTTAAAGTGCGATGAATTTTGGCCGAACGGACACTTGGTCAACGGACACTAGGCCGACGGACGTTTGACCGAACGGACACTAGGCCGACGGACGTTTATTTATTTATTTATTTTTTACAATTTCGCCATAGTGACATTACAGATTAGCTCCAGGTCGTCACTATGGCCAATTTATTACAAGGGATTGAAAACTCATAATTAAAGAGTCATCTAAATACATACATACACATGTAAATCAAAACAATAGCTGACATTTATGGTCAGATATTACAAACATCGTATAAATACGATTAATAAAAATTTTCATGTAACAATACAAATTTTTATATTCGATAAACAACCACAGACATCTATGGTGATAAATCTGGCGAAACCTGAGATATAACAATAACTCAAGGTTTGCAACAGAAAATTGGGAAGAAAAAACAATTTATCAGGAACCGTTTCAATGAAAATCAGAAAAATTGGCAAATTCTGATAAGAAACGATCGACCTCGACAAACCAAGGTCTGGCCAACAACGAGACACTTAGTGGGAATCGAACTCGTGACATCAAGTACGAAAGTATTCAATACTCACCACTAGACCACTCTGCTAGTTAATTAATTTATACCAGGGGGTTTGAACGATTATTTATCGAAATTACTTAAAACTCACTGAAAACAAATACATAATTCAAAAATCACCTCGACCTAATTAAATTTTGATAAATTTAAATAATTAAAAGTTTCATTCGTCAGAATAGACTAGTGTTTAGCATATAATGCTTTGAACAGAATGGTCACGGGGTCAAATCCCACTGGTTTCAGAGTTTGCCAATTCATCTTTTCATTGAAACGGTTCCAACAAATTTGCAACATTATCCATTTTCTCACAAATCTCGATTTTTCAGCCATATTGAATTTCGCTGAATTGTATTAAATGCTGCAAATTTACAAATTTGACCATAAGTGTTTATGTTGATGTTAATTAATATGTATTTACTGAATTTCTATATATTTATATATTCAATATATTTATAAAAGTTGTTTTGTATCTAATACAGTAAAAATATATTGGATTGGAACCGTCAATAGATATAAGCCATATAAAAATGCTTTGATACAATTCATATTTCTATATATTTTTCCATATATTTTTTGTCATTCGATCTCCTTGTAGGTATTTCTTTATTTGTTTTAAGCGTGTTTGTAAATTTGATTTTTTCTCTATCAGATTTGTATCTCGATTTTCACAAATACGTAGGTATGTACTTTCAAGTTGACAACCCACCTTTCTCCAATTATTTCGCATGTCTACATCTTATGTAGATAAAACGTGTATCCATTTTGCCTTCGGTAATTCGATCATTCGCCTCGGGTAAACATACATAGGTTCGACTTTTCACATCTCACTCGAGTCAAATCGTAGCTGTCTGTTTGCTCCCAAGTTTTATTTTTGCAAAATTCAAATCGACGAAAATTTCCCTTTCGGAGTTAATTCGCAAAGCCTCACACCTACAGGCTTACTAAAAATAACAAAAAAGAAAAAAAATCTTATAAAGTATTCGCACTGCTTTCGAATGTAGCAGCTCGCTCTATTATGTAAAGTGAACTCATAATTCACGCAACATCCAGTGCCGTCACAGATGTTTATCAAGTTAAGTCTTATGCCTATTTTTTTGTACTTTCAAGAGCTGTTTTTTATTTTTGTGCAGGGAGACAGTGATGTCTGGCTGATTTTACGGTAATCCTACGCAGGATTTTTCAAGTGACAGCGAAAGGGTTGAGACACTTGTAAGATTCGTAGTCGTTATTTATAATGATCCTTACTGTAACACAAATATATATGTTACATATCTAAATATATACAACTTAAATACATATAAAGAATAACGTTTGTTTGTTTTCTGATATACAAATATACATTTTTCAATTATTTAGAAACATTGATTTTTTATGTTACTCTAACTGTCCATAGTCTGTAGACTACAAAATTTTCTTCCAACTATTCATAGTCTGAAGGCTACAAAATTTAAATTTTTCTGAAACTTTCATATGTTTGAACAATGAATGCAAGATTATTCAGCAATCTTGATTTAAATTTGAAAACGTCTAATTTCTGTATTCTTTTTTGTTTCAGGTGAGTTTTTTTCTACATACATCACTGTATGTATGATGGTGTATTGGTAAGAGTATTATAATATTTGAGTGTATACATAGTAGGTATCGTTTCGAAATAATTGTATTTATTATTTAAGAAAGTTTCAAAGGTTACCCTTTTCTTTTTCAACTATTAATTTGTTTGAGCCAAATATCGAATTAGGGACATCAAAACGATATCTCGATAATTGGTTTGTCGCCTTGCAAAAACTTTCCAATTTATCCTTGGCATAAATTCGATTGAAAGTATTTTCGAATTATCATTGTATAAAATTTGAGGCATTAAAATTTCAGTATACCGATATCTTTGACTCTCTTATATATACATACATATGTATGTACATATGTACATACATAAACATTAAATTCTTCAGTAATTAATTTCGTTGAATTGAATTTTAGTTCTGCAAATGGTTTTGATTTTTGCATTTGCGTATGTAATTGACTTCAGTCTCATTAAATAAAATACTACACTATTTATTTAAAATTCAATTTTGCTTAGATTTGTTACAAGTAATATGTCTGCTGTAGTGGTTTCCAGAAACTAGTAATTTGTTTGTTTACCTACAGATAAAGATTTTATTCACAATACAATAAAATTATAATCGTTCGGATGGTTATAATTGTGTTGTCCTTCTAGGAGTGTATTTTGGCGTTTGCTGTTTTCAAATCTTAAATGCCACTGTGCCTGAAAAAAATATACTTCAATCAATTCGATGACATGCGGATGCGAAAATATGGCATCGAATGCCAGAATGCTGCATAGAGCCCAGTTCACTAAAATATGTATGGAACGTTGTATGCTTCGCATAATGAGAATGGATAGAAAACAGTGGGTGAGAATATGACAAGGGTAGTAGAAATAGTGGATAGAGTGAAGAAATTGAAATGACAATGGGCGGGTCACGTGGCTAGAAGAATGCTCGATAGTTGAATGAAAGAAGTGCTCGAATGGTACCTGAGAGAATGTAAAAGGCCGCAAAAAAAGCCACAGGGGAGGTGGGTGTATGAAATTAGAAAAATGTGTGGGATTGCCCAAAACAGAGACGAATGGAAACGTATTGGAGAGGGTGCCCCGATTTTTGTGCGATTGGCAAAAGTGCCCCAACATTTCCGCCCGGTGACAAAATCGCGAGAGACATAACCGCGCGGCTACAAAAACCGCCCCAGCAAAATGCGCCCAGCGACCGGTTATATTAATCAAATCGAGGTCGAAATCGTAATTGATATTTTAATATTTTCATATATTCTGGTTACCGAGCGCATTTTACTGGGGTGGTTTTGTCGGCGCACGGTTTTGTCGCCGACCGGTAATGTCGGGGTGGTTTTGTCGGGGCGCTTAAGTACCAAGCGGTAATATCGGGGCGCTTGTGTATCAAGCGGTTTTGATTAGACACTATTGAAAAGGCTTTCATCTAGCAGAGGATGGCGAATGTCTGTACATTTTGATGATGATGACAATATGTAACGGTGAAAAATCGAGAGATTTGTAGCAACCTTGCAATTCATTAGTACTGTTACGTACACCGCGGATTAAGCGAATAGAATCCCAGAGACTGTGTGATCGTTCAAGGATTATATCTAGACTAAAGAAGTGCATATAGGCTAAACAATGACCGTTATTAATCCCTTCGCAGAACTCACCCGTACCGTGGGACAGAATGTCGTGGGAATACATATCCGAATACGTGACTATACAATAGGTAAACAGATTAGACGTCCTGAGAGATCTACCCCTTATAAGGCGATACTTAGGCGATATCTTGTCATTCTGGACTCAGCACTGCCAGTGCGTGTATCTCCTTAATCATCAATAAATGCTGTAAAACGACTGTTGGCCTTTTACTTGGATCCTCCACCCACCCCTACGCAACAGTACAAATATGTATTTATATATTTGACATCAATCTTTTGTGAGAATTTTTGTACAATATTGAAACATAGTACGCGAACGGGAAGTTAATGTTTTTTGTCTTTATTTAAAATGTAAATATTTTGAATAGCATGGTATATGTATACATACATATGTAGAGAGAATAAAAACGTTTCTTCTCTCCCAACACTATTGATTTTGTTTGATCGTGGAAACTTTAACAACTGTAATTTCAGAAGTGTCACCTCAATAATTATTTATAGAAGAGGACATGACATACATACATATTGTAAAGAAAGACGGCCAATGTTGAAAAACTACTCGTGTAGGTTTATTCATTAAGACTGAAGTACATATGTACTTTTTACGACGGTTTCTCTGGAAAAGCACCAATTCTCTTCATTGTCCGCGTTACATATTGTTCCGAGAGTTCAGTTGAAATGTGTCGAAAAAAGAGAAGTATCAGCAGACCGTCTGGAGATTTTTCCTCCACGAGATTAGAAAAGGGAACCATTTAATATGAGGCGACGGGACACTACCGTGTATGTACGGCTTGAACCAAATTACCTTTTATTCCCCACAAAAGGGTTTCGCAGAAAATGTGTCTGTCTTGTCATTCGAATCCAGGGCTTTCTGCTTTTCTTTGATGCGGCATTCTGTTCGCACACGCGAATAAATTACAAACGAGAGAGACCCTTCGCTATCGTGGTTGAGCAACACGCCACGAAACACGAGAATTTTTCCTGTTTATTTGTTTTTGCTTTTTTGAATTGTAAACTTATTTAGGGGCGGTCCGGCGTAAGATCATTACGTACGTAGGTGGTTACGAAAATTGCGTGCTATTTCTATGCTATGTATGTGCTAGTTCTGTCTCTTTCTGAATTGTTGTTATATAAAAGTCAAATTGCGCACTCAACAAACGCCTCCCTCACGCTCCGCACCGCTTCTTCATCAAATCCAGTTTCAATCAACGCTGTCTGGTTAATGAATATCAATAATAAATGTATATGAATATATAGAATAATATATGAATTAATTTTATTTTATTTCATTTTATACCAGGAAGGCCTTACAGGTAAACCCCAATGCGCCTTCCTGGCCAATTACATACAAACAATACAGCATTTTTATTATACAAGTCGCTGAATTACGAGACACTGAAAACTCGCAAATTAACGGGACATCCATGAATTGTACATACACTTTATTGTACATTAATCATACTCAAATAGTGGTGACATAGTAGGTAGGAAGGATTTTAGTAAATTTTTAATCGGGAACCGTTTCAACAATGAAATCAGAGAAAATTGGCAAACTCTGATAGGAAACGATCGACCTGGAGTCACAAATATCCAGGTCTCACCAGCAGCATAACTGATATGTAGTACACTCGGAAAAATTCTTTTCAATCGAGGTCAGCTCATGGAATCGAACCCGGCGCCTCCGGTGCTAGGCAGAACCTTAACGACCGAACTATGCTACTGGTTAATGAATATGGATATATAGTTAATGAATATCAATATGACAATATATACATACATACATACATTTGGTCGAAGAGACGCGGGTAAGCGTGGTAGCGCTTACCCGCGTCATATGACGCCAGGCCGAGCGACGACAGGCATATGCGATGTCAGGCCGAGTGACGGGTGACATACACACACATTCATTCATTATTTCGAACGGGTGAACGGTGCATTAATACGCGCGCGTGCCTATTAATTTAATTCGTGTATCAATTCCTTTCCGAAACCACCCGTTTAAATCAACGGGCACAACGCTAGACTGAAATATTTGGTGATACGTTGTTAAAATGCTTCGATTTTTTTTGCTCTGTTTCAGAACGATCGAAAGGGTCGATTGGCTCAACTGTAGGCCTCGAAATTAATTCGTCCCTATCGGTTTCTTCCCGTTGGGGGACTGAAAGGGCGGGAGGGGGTTAACACGGATGAACTTTTCGTGTAATCCCATTATTTGACATTGGCACGGCGAGTCCGGGCCGTTTGTTTAACTCTTGTGCCCTTTTGTTTTCATCGGGGCTCGCATCCCATCGTCGTACATCAAAGTTCCACTCCAACTAAATAAAATCCCGGCCCTGTAATTCTTTTCCTGTTCTCTCCTTTTTTCCCCGGCTCTTGTCCGACAAGTTGGACGGAGAGGATGTGGGGGGTGGGTGGGGGGGGTGGTCGGGCGGCTGTAGCAGTCTTTTATTCGTCTGTAATCCCCGAAGCTCAGGCGGAATCGTGAAGGTATATCTTTGTGTTTTAGACACAAAAGCTTCAAGGATATACGGTGGATCCTTGCGAAGTATATGCAAGGTTAGATCTTCCATCTTCCATCCGTTCGGTGGACTCGCGGGAAATCGAGAAAATTCTGTTGCGCGTCATTATCACGTAGCTTTTGTGTTGGGTGCTTTATTATTGTTTGTGTGTTCGGAGTCGTGTCAAGTGACTCGACGAAAAGATAAACGATTTTGGTAGAGTGATGTGAATACGGAGCAGTGACCTAACATGCTGTATAAATGAGTTTATAGAGCTTTTTTTTTAATTTGCAGCCTTTCACCATATTTTTCCTGATGAAAGCTTATCTATTACGCTTTTATTGTTATCTGTTATGATGCACAGTAGGGATCCCAAATATTCGATTATCGAATAGTAGCTTTAAATTATTTATTTGTAGTTTTAAGAAGTTCAAGATTTTATTAAAATTTTAAGTGAATCATTATCCGGAACATCAAATAGAACTAAATGTGCTGTAGATTGAAAATAAAGAAATAAGTTCGTATAAAAAGTATTCGAATATTCGGATTTGGGATCTCTAATGCACAGTCGTCAAATCCACATATTTTTCTTGTTCTATTCCACATAGTTTTCATTGCCTCCTCATAAACTCTCTTGAGTAATTTTCAAGCACTTCTCATATACACTTTCCTGTTTATATTTTATTTTATTTTATTTTACATAGATATATAACAGCTAAACCCAATGCGCCTTCCTTAAATTAATTAATTACAAACATTGCACCATATTTTATTACATAAATCGCTGTATTTCCGGAGGCCGAAAAACACAAAATTAACAATTAATTAATTAATGAATTAATCTATAGACATATATGTATTTTTACATATTGTACATAAATCAAATTCAGATATTTGTGACAGCGGGTAGAATTGTTTCGACAATGAAATCAAATAATTGGGCAAAATCTGAAAGGAACGATTGACTTGGAGTCACAAATATCCAAGTGACCCATTTCGACTTTTAGTCACACCTTTCAACTACATATGTATATTGGATGTGTATTTCGCTTTCTTTCTCTCTTCGTGATATCGAGCATACAATGTTCAGTTCTTCTGGGTGCATTGAATTTTATTCAACAATGTGACATTCAATGCTCAAGTTTTGTATATTTACTTCTGTAAAAAATTGTTTTTAATATTTTAATACGTCTTCCCTTCACGAAACATTTTTACATAATACAAAAGAGAACTTGTTAAGTTTAATTACAGTATTTTTATCTTGTATTAGTCGGATATTGCGTTGAATAAAAAATGAAATAAAATCGTAAAGTTGAGGACATCAAAACTTTACCCATGTGGGTCAATTCTACGAAGCAAAACTTTTTTATTTCATCTTATACATATGTATATGTTTGTGTCTTCTTAAATGAAAATTTTGGTTTAACGCGTTATTTAAATATGTATATAATTAAATCGTCGTTTTATTTATGAAATATTTTTATAAAATTCAGACAATAATTGAAAATATCGGACAATCGGAAATATTTATTTATACAAAATAAAAAAATGTTACTCTAACCATATTGTGAACAAATGTTACTCATTTTTGTATGTAATAAAACGTATATTCAATTTTCTAAACTTTTTTATCAAAAATATACAAAACTTTTATCAGACCTAAACTAGAATACGCTTTTAGCATATGGAATCCTCATTTAAAAAAATATATTTCATGTATCGAAAGGGTTCAAAGGAGAATTACAAAGATTCCTTTTGAACTTAATTCACTTTCTTATAACGAAAGATTGAAAATAATGAATCTCACTGCACTGGAAACGAGAAGAATAAGAGGCGACTTAATCGAAGTCTTGAAAATAATAAATAATCATTATATACATATGTCAAATGTCCAATCTTATTACATTCAACGAAAACTCTCACCCCAGAGGTCACTCGCTTAGACTCCAAAAAGAAAAATCTAATAAATTGATCAGAGATTCCTTCTTTTGAAATAGAGTGGTTCCAGTTTGGAATAGTCTTCCCAATGATATTGTAATTTCTGACAACCTTAATATTTTTAAGAATAAGCTTGATGTATTTCTTAAACTTAAAGGATTTCTGTAATTCTTTTTTCCCAATTTCTTATTTCAGTTTCTTGTTTACTTTTTTTCTAATTGATATAATATGTATAAATCAAACTCCTTGGGTCTATCGGCTTTGCCGCCTCTCCCAAGTATGCTAAATAAATAAATATAAAATTCGGACTAGATTTTTCATTACATGTATCTACATAATACAAGCCAAAAAGTAAATTAATAGAAATTAACAGTTGAATTTGTGCCTGCTTAAGAAATTATAAAAGTCACTTCTTCAACGTTTTCTAGCTCACCTTCAACTCGTCACTTGATTTTTATTCAAGTGCACTCCAAAATGTCTCTTTTTTAACTGTGGAGATTCCTTCTGAATATTTTGCAAGCATTTCAGTCTATTTTTGAGGCGATTCGAAGCGTGTAGAAAGCGGGGGTCGTCCACCTCCTTCCGTAGACATAATATATTATGCTCACTTCCTTTCGTTTCTTCTGGTACTACTTTTGGGGCCCAGTATAAGTGCGGGTCGTAAAAAATATGACGAGAAATAATTTGGCTGTTCTCTCAGGCGCCCTTTGCCCTCCCCATCCTCCCACTCTTACATAAATTGATGCATTCGTCCCGAGTTTGAATCGTTTCTATTACGAGCCCCCGCAAGTGCGATCCTCGAATGCTCGTGATAAATCTTTTTACACTTCTTTCTGTTCGCGGCCCGTAAACCCGACCCATATTTCCCTCTCGCACGTTTTCCCGATTTTCCACGCCATGATTAATACCACAATGTATACTGATAGTACGCAATGCAAGCCGGATCTATCTTTCGCGGCGTAGAACTAAATTCCTGATCGTGACGGTATGCAATCAGCATAGCTCGGTGGTTGCGAAGATACTAAGCACCGAGAGGTCACTGGGTTTGATCCCGTGAGCTGACCGTGATTTAAAATAATTTATTCTCAGTATAATCTTTAATGCTGCTGGTCACACTTAAATATTTGTGACTCCAAGTCGATGTTTTCCTTTCAGATTTCATCGTTGAAGCGGTTCCTCCATCAAATTGGCAAAAAACCATCGTACGAACTATGTCACCACTATTTGAAAATGATTTAAAAAATGTATTATCCATAACATAAATATCTCGCTAATTTTCTTATTTACTTACAGTATTTGTATTATGCTTATATGTCTGGTCACAGTGACGCGTTGAGAGTATTCTGTAATGTCACTGTGGCTAATATGTAAATAATAAATGTCACTTTTTTAAAATACAAACAAATCTCTCGCGTCTGGAATTATTTCTCACGAAAAGATGATAGTATGATGATAAATTAAAAAAAATGTTAATCAAAAAGTTATCCTAAATTATATAGGCTGGGTGTAAACTTTTGTCTTGGTATTTTTTTATTATTTTAAACTATCAACTTATTCGAGACATAATGATTGATCGATGTCTTCGTTATTATAGTTGGGCACGCAATATTGATGACCTTTCATGGCAATGATACTCATATTACTTAATAAGGCAAGAGTGACACATTCTGAAAATAATTATTAGTCAACTTTACTTTTGTTAATTTCGATGAAACAAAACAAATATATACAAGAGGACGAATGATTTTTTACAAAATAGCAAATCGGAAATGTTCATTTCCGTAAAGTATCCACAGCGGGTGAATTTACTCCGCTCCATTTTTTTTACATTGTCCACTTGACGTATAAAATGATTTAAATAAAAGAAATAAAATCTACAAATACAAATGGTCTATCACGCAGTTTATTAATATATAATTAAACAATATTTTAAAAATCATAAAAAATAATTTATAGGCATTTTACATTCGCCCGTTATTGTGCCGCGTTCGATTTAGTCGTATCGCAGCGGTCACCGATACGACAGGAATATATTGCGCGTAAATCAAGAGCTCTACCTGTTTATCTGGAAAAGTCGTTTTATTCACTTGAGTTTGTACGTCGCCTGGAAACTCCCCGTTTTTACTATCCGATATTTTCTATTTTATGTTCGTCGCTTAAATCAGACGGTTACAGCGAGACTGTCGGCGTATCCTTTTTTACTACTTTCTACCGAATGCAGAAAAGCTCGTAAAATGTACACGTGTGTGTGTAATACGTGTAAAAATGTGTGTTACGAGCAATGTTTGGAGTCGTGGAATGCGTGTCAAACTTAATTCTGAAATGCTGGATTGATTTACATACATGTATATAGATATGTCAATATATTCCAAAGAATATATTGAATCAATCATTTAAAAGCAAAATTTGTATTTAGATAGGGCTTCATCTTTTAGAAATTCATATTTTTATCATTTTGATTTATATCAATTTACATAATTCAATATTTTTTATTTTATTTAATTTAAATTGAACACAATAATACATTTAATACAAGCATTTTTATACAATGCGAATTCATACAAACATCATCCACAGTGACATCTATGGAGAAAATTTTGCAGAATTTTATTATAAAAATTGGTGAACCTTAAGTTGAGATTTGCAAGAGTGATTGGAAAGGAAATGCCAATTTACAGGAACCGTTTTAATGAAAATCAGAAAAATTGGCAAACTTTGATAGGAAACGATCGACCTGAAGTCACAAACCAAGGTCTGGCCAACAGCTACTAGTGGCAATCGAACCGTGACCACTCCGCTCGTAAGCACAATATGCTAACCATTAGCCCAAACTGCTGGTTACATTCATCGAGGAAAATTATTTGCATTTATTTCTATATATGTACATTCTTTCTGATATCTGATATCTGATTTCAAAGGAAACGGTTCCTACTAATTTGGCAATCCCGTCATTTTTCTTACAAAATTTGAGCTTACAGCATCTCACAATTTGTTGATATTTAAAAATGCTGCAAAAATTTCTCAATGTCTCTATGATGATTGTAATTTTCGATGATATATTGTCCTTGAATAATACTTATGTACAATGTTGATAATAGACGTTGTGTTAATAAAAGTGTATACCTGTATAAAATCAAATAACATAAAAATCATGGAAATAAATAGTAATAATTTTCAATATCAAAGTTTTGACATTTCCTTAAATAATTGAACCAATTTTCTTCACATCGCACAAACATTTAACATCAATACTGTAGCGTGGACGTGTAGAAGAGTTTCTGAGATCTAGTGTGTAGTTATAGAGGTAGCTCACTGTAGTTACGTCGACGATTCAGCTTCGAATGAAGCACGGATCAGATACGCTGAGTATTTATAAACAGCGTGTACTATCAGCACAGGGGGATCATTGGTCGATGGGTCGCGAGATTTTATTGGTTGTTGTATACGGTTTATTCATACGGCCCGAACAGACTTGCATTCATGGCGGTTACGACCTATTTCCCCCTCCATTCAGTGTAATGCTCTATAAGGTGCAATGCTCACGTTAAGTCAGACAGACACGTGGAGGTAGTCATACGATACACTCCTCTGAGACGAACTACTCACATCACTGAGCAGTTCGGAAGTAGAGACATGTGAAATCAGTCACTCGAGACCCACTCACACACAGCAGTCACCGGCACGCACCTTATGGAGCAATAAAAGGAGAGTGTACTATTAAATTACAATTAAATATAAGACAAAGAAAGAAGGACGCATTTCATTTCACATTCTGGATCCCGAACACAATCCTGATACAAGCCGGAATAAGGTCCCAAGTATGGACCCGAACACGGCCTTTTTGGCACGAACGCTAGATCAGGTTATCAGCGTTTGTAAACCAGTGGTCTACGAGTACCACTCCCCTAATTTCTACGTTACAATACTTCTACTTTAATTTCACTAAACGTGTGTAACATTTATCGCGATTGAAAATGCTTTGTTTTTATTCTGTGTTATGAAATTTGTTCTTTTCTATCGTAAATAATACTAGTTCCATTGTATTTCATATTATTCGAGTCGGTATATACATACATATGTATTTATTTATTTTATTTGAATTTTTACAATGGGCGATTGTTGTAACATGTGGCGTGAACTATGTGTCAATGCAATTGATCGTATTGAGAAAAGATTTTCATCCTTAGAGCAGTTAATACGAGGCTTGAATTCTCCTGTACTTATTAGAAGTGTTGTGCCTTCTCCTTCTGTTTCTCTCGTTGCTGATGCAGCCGTGAAGATGGGCAAAAAGAAAAGAAATAGACGTAAATCTGGTCTGCGAATTAATCATGAAAAACCTGGACAACCCGCATTACCTGACCGACCTTCGGCTGAACAACCTCCACTTAGACGTAAATTTGAGGTGGGAACAGCAGCTTCTGGAATTATTGTTTCCGTCAAAAGGAATGTCAATATACATATATGGAAGCTCTCATTGGACACTTCGTGTGACGAGGTTTTGACTCACGTTAGTGCCATCTGTGGATTAAAGGATGGCATTGTGGTTTCCCCTCTTAATGCACGAGGATCTTATACATCCTTTAAGGTATCTGTTCCTGCTTCTGTCGCTGGCCTGTTATTTTCTGCTGGTTCTTGGCCTGCTGGTATTCATTTTGGTAGATTTAAAGATTGGGGAATGAGCATTAAGAATATAAAATCTAATACTAATACTACTTCTATGTCTGCCACTGACGTTGTTTCATCATTAGAGCTGCGCCCAAGTGTTTCATTTGCTGATGTTTGTACGGGAGCTGCTAGATGTTTGAAGCCTGATATTAAAACTACATCTGCAAGTATTAGTGAATCTTCTATGGAAACGGTCGCAGTGACGTCGATGTTTGCCTCTTCTCCTACATCTGCCTGCTCAAATGGTCCTGATAGTCATGATTCTGTTGTGACTGTGTTGGCTTCTTCTTCTGCTTCCTCTTCCGTTTCGTCTCCATTGGCTCAACCTCCGTTGGCTCAATCAAAACTGCCATTTCTTGTCTCAAAAAAGGTCACGCGCCAAACTGGGAGACCGAAAATTGGTAATTTATTACCAAAATGTACGAGGTCTCAGGACAAAGCTGGCTGCGTTTAATTCAGCCGTTTCTACTATTTGTGATGATATGGTAGCACTAACGGAAACATGGTTGACTTCATCATTTTTTGATGCTGAACTTTTTGATTCTTCCTGGAGGCTGCATCGTCGCGATAGAGTAGATCGACGTGGTGGTGGTGTATTATTTGCTTGTCGTGATTGGTTTCGGTCAGTCCGGATGACAAATTTTGAAACTCTATCTGGTGAGGACTTACGGAATTCATAACTTGAAAATCATAATCGAGAAAGAATATTACGAAATACAAAAACCTTGTAAACATAGAATGAATTCAAGACGATAAACGATATATAATAATAATAATTATTATTTTTAGTTGTTTGTGTATATATGTTTTGTTTTTGTTATGTCTAATTTATTATTTTGTTTCTTGTCTTTTCTGTTATATTTTTGACCATTGTGGCGCATTAGGAATTCCTGTAATGCTACAACGGTCCAAACTTAAATAAATAAATAAATAAATGTACATAGCAAACATCGTGACCGCGGGCGTACAATACGTTTTACTTAACGCAGAAAGTTTCCTCTTCAGGGTGGCATATACCATTGTTAAGACGAAAATATTCATTCATACCAAACGACCTTTAGAATACCTGAGAGAGAGGCTGCTCGAATCTGGGCTTCTCGTCTTCGAGTAATACGTATATATTAAACCTCCCTCGGGGTGTTCACTTTTCACGCCGGTGAACTCAATGAAGCCGACATGCGACTGTTGAGGATTTTCTATATGTACATATGTTTGTTGGTTTGGTACAATATACAGGGTGGTATCTTGTACTAGGGGAGAGGATTAGGCTACGTGTCTACGTTTCAATTAAGGTTGGATATGATTCAGCTTTTTTTTTTGGTTTTTTCTCTTGCTTGATTCGATAGAGGGCTGGAAAATTAATTTAGAGTTGAGCTTTTACAATCAATTACATATATTCGTTATTTATTTTTATTAATTTTATGGTTTTTTTTTTATTTTAATATTACTTTTTTTTATTTAATTTCATTTAAAATATTGTGGCGTAGAGATGAGATGATTGACCACTGGTTAAATAGCGCTGATCTTGCGTTTGTGCCCCATACGCGTATAAACAAGCCGTATACATCAACCAATAAGGTCTCACAAGTCATTGACCAATGATCTCCCTGTGCTGAAAGTGCACGATGTGTATAAATATTCGGCGTATCTGTTCCGTGCTTCATTCAGAGCTGGATCGTCGACAGAACAACAACGACTACTCACTGAGACTTTAACTCCAATTTTAGAAACCTTTATACACGTCCACGGTACAGTATTGATGTTAAATGTTTGTGAGATTTGTGATCAATGATGATGGGTATAAATATTAGACGGTTTTGTTCCGTGCTTGATTCGAAGTTGACAGGCCTACGGATAAAAAAATAAACAATTGAACTGCGTCTTGCACTTCGATCTCGGAAACCCCTTTATACGTCCACGCTACCATATAAATATATTTTTGTTCATTGATGTTTATGCTTCTGTAGACGCGAAATGTTTCATAATTAATAGGCTAGCGTTCTGCACCGCTACTTACCCCTACGTCTCCCGCACCCCAGGAAGTTTAAATCTAAAGAAATATATAAGTTTAGTATACATATATATTTTTTATTTATTTATGTGTTTGTATCTATCTAATACTACACTAGTAACAAGGTGCAATTGAAAAATTGAGCAGGGTTTAAAGACTGTATTGGATTTCAATACCGGTATACCGGTTTACCGGTAAATCGACAAAATTCGCCATCGGTAAATACCGGCAAATTTTAAAGTTTACACTATTTTATCGCAAATTTAGTACATAAACACGTATTTAAGACTATAATATTCCATTAAAAGTCATTGCAAGTGGAGTGTTGTAGATTAGGTTGTCTGGAATTTGTTTATTTTCAGTATTGAATGTGGCAATTTTAAATTGATAAATTCACTGGTAACACATGTACGAGCTAAATCGTAATAAATGTGATCAGATGGTTGTTTCAAATTATGTATAATCGAAACTTTCAAATGATTGAAAGATTGATCAAACACTAAATTATACAAATGCCACAGAATGCTTGGTCCTTATTTTATCCTTGGTACTTAAGTATTTTGCTGCATCGGATCGACTATAGCAATAAAATATATCAAATTAAAGCGCATATAATAAATATCGATTGAAATTAGACCTCACACGCAGTTCGAAGCTACCAACCGGCTGTCACTACAATTTTTTTGATCGACCGTAGAAAGTCACTTAAAATCCTAATATTTAAACAGGCAGTTCACGAACACATGATGTTTAAGCAGTGACACGCAATTACGTGTGTTTGCTACGGGTCTAATGTCTACGCCATAATTGCGTTAGCCGAACGTAGTCGTAGTATCTACATATTCATGTATGTATATATATGTAGAATCGAGATGCATTTTCTCCGTTAGTTTAAACGGACGAAACGACCGAACAAAGCAGCCCCTTCGTTGTAGCTTTAACCCTTTCCCGGCGTTAACGTTAATTGAATGCTATCTGCTTATCTCGCGCAAACGTGAAATTTATACGGCGACGAGTAAAAGAGGCTGCGCGAAAGTTAATTACGTTTATTACGCAGGACTTTCTGTCCCACCCCCCACCCCCTTCCTCCTTCATCCTACTAATGCTTTTTAATACTCGTTAAAATCATATCTAGTGAAATTAATAGGATATTGTAAATGCAAACAAACGTTCGATACAATCTAACGGTCGTCATCATCATCAGCAAGTATACTATATGTCTTTCATGGGGTCGTGATCCTCAGAGGTAAGGGTATCGACAAGAATATATTTAGAATATTTGCTACCGGGCAAGCTTTCGGTGACATTATCAGAGTAAAATTACTAATTATGCCGAGCATTGAATAATTAGGGCGAAAACACACTGAGTGGGAAGTGTTTCCCAAAAATCACCCCCTGGAGTGTTAACGGTGATGTTTAAGCCTTGCTTGACAGTGATCGATAACGGTGAATCACATTTTTAAAAAATGTAGCAAAAACTTGTCAGTTGCATATGGATATGCATTCACGTGCGACCTCCCAAACATATTCATTCTGCACGTGCACAGCGGGAAGCCAAGTACACATGACGTGCCATACCACTCAGTGGGGTTTCGCCCTTGGAATTCTCTAAATTAAGTGACAAAAAACAAAATTGTGGAACTCTAAAAAGCAAAATAAAATATTTATGAATAGGAAGCGTTTACAAAAACAAACGTCTAGTTTAATAAGTGTTAAATAAAAAAAAATTGTAATTAAAAATAATACAAAAATGTGTTTTGTTAAATAAGGTAACAGTACAAAAGTATAAAATGTAAAGTAGTATTAAAAAAAATTCTTTATATGATCAAATATAAAAGCTTGGGGTGTACCCATATGGTTTAAAGGTAATATTTCATCATCATCTATAGCTACTCACCACGTGGCCCGCCCATTGAAATTTCAATCTCTTCACTCTATCTACTATGTCCACCAACCTTGTCATACATACTTCTCACCCACGTAATCCACTTCCTGTCTTTCCTCGCTATGCCAAGCATACAGCGTTCCATACTTCTTTGAGTGCATTGGACTTTGTGTAGCATCTTGGCGTTTAATGTCCATTTTTTTCATCCATACGTCATCACTGGCAAAACGCATTGATCTTTTTGTGGCATTTTTTACTAGCCTCTTCTTACTTGGCTTTCGATTTCTTCGTTTGATTTCGTCTGATGAAATTTGAGATCTTATCCAATCGTTTTCAAACTTTGCCATTTTGCTCGGTTTGGTCGTCAATATACATATGTATGTGGAAATCAAGTCCGCCATTACGATGGTAAAAACGAATCGTAATAGACACGTTTGAAAATAGTCCATTATCTTTCTCGGTGACGTCTATTGTCCACATTGCCGGATTTATCCACACTATTCCGATCCTTTTTTTCTCTTTTTACCATCCTCTCGCTATGTCAGATTTTAGTTGTTAAAACGCCTATAACTTTTTCTTTTTTCACTCTACGTTTTATAGTTGACTGGCTGAACCCGGCATGCGTTGCAATGCCAGAATAAGGCATGCAATTCCCGTTTCAAGTGATGGTTGGAGCTCAACGTCGTGGAGTAACGTCAACCTGTTACCAACGAACACATTTCCTTGACTACACAATGGGGCTTCATACTTTCGCGTCGGTAAAATCATTATTACGAATATTATTATTAAGAGGTGTTTTCCCGTTTTTTTTTCACAGTAATCTTCCCGGACATGCATACAACAAATCCTGAAAGTTTCATCGTAATCGGTTGAGTGGTTTAGGAGCCCATTTGAGACAGACAAATAGACATTCAATTTTATATATGTATATATATTTAATAACATCATTCATTCGTCCAAATGCACTTCATCCTAATTTCATACGTCTCTTATATTTCTTTTGTATTTATTCTTAACTTCTTTACTAACGGATATGGCAATATTTAATAGTAGTAAAATGCTTGTCTATAAAAAGCTTTTTTTTTTCAAATTTTATCCACGTCTAGAATCTGGACTTGTGTAAAGAAACCCCAACACACAAGATATATTATAATACGGCAAACTGGGAGTGTTTACACGGTTCCCCAGGAAAATTCAGGATGACTACATTACTGAGGATTAGCAGGAATTCGATAGTCATTTTGCATAAGTATACGCGCGAGACGACGCACTTCACCCACAATCAACGTCAATCCACGTCTCGAGCTACGGCGTAACCCCACGTAGACGTATCTTTAGACGTTAAGTGGCCCATATGCGACACTCTCGCCTTTCACACTTCATTTTAATGGTAACTGCAAGTGTCACCTTGGTGGCAAACTGCTAAATTTCCACAACCTCTCTCCCCAGGTTCAAATTCAGGTGCCGATGTCACGATGATTCGATGCATGATTTATGGATGGGTTGTATATACATATGTATTATCTCGAGGGAGTCTGGTTTGTGATGGTTTTTTTACGTTTTAGTGTATTGGAGATGTGTCGTGGGTTAGCAGTTATGATCGAAGTGATGCTCGCGGCACCAAAAATGTCGCGTCACTCGGGTTGCGATGCTCTGCGATAACATATACATTTTACGTACGTCTCATGCCAGATCAGTTCGACAGTACATACATACATATATCTAAATATGTCATCTAAAAAAGTATCAAAAAGTAACTTTTCTCAAGTCGCAATTAATTCTTACAACTACACGCTTTCAATACAATATATTTATCAAATCTTTCCTAGCATCTGTGATAAATTCGTCGAAACGTTTTTCAGACGTTTCTTAACGCGTCCGATATTGCATTACGAATCTGCTAATCAACTCGTCTCTCGGCGCCTATTAGGGCCTAAGGGTTTTCCGCTTCATTTCCAACCCCACCCCGATTTCCACCCGTCCACCTACCGGCGAGAGTCAATCAAAGCAAAATTAGCCGCTTCTTGCTATCGTATAATTAGATTTCTACTTGCGTCGACTAGAGAAGAGAATGAGAGTTTCCCAAACCCGAACCCGGTTCCAACCCATACCCCCCCTCGACCGGTTCCGACGAACCGCCGATAAACGGAAAACGGGTTATCAAGAACCGTTGTCGCGTTATTAATATTACTTAACAACTAATGAGCTTCCGTTAAGCTGTCGACGAACTTGACGTGAGCTTTAGAAGCCGATGTCCCGAGAGTGGTTCGTGTCACTGGTCTAGTTGTTTTGAATTTATTTACGGAGGCTTTGAAGGATTCAATTTAATTCAATCGATCAGTGTTCGAGTGCTCCGGGTATATGAGGGGAAAGTCTGTAGACATTATTGAAAATTGGCTGACGTAATATCTTATCGTATTGCTGAATGCTCTTTTTTCCTAAACGACCTTGGATCTCGTTCAAGTTCAAATTATATAATAGTAGTATTGTGCCCGTTGAATTGAATGAGTGGCTTGGAAAGGAATTGATACACGAATTGAAATAAAGTTATGTTATATTTTCATTTTATTTTAACATATTAGCCACAGTGACATTACATAGAGCTCCAACGCGTCACTGTGGGCAGTCATTCAATCATAACAACATAATAACAATGTAATATCATAATAATATAACATAACATCATCATAACCAGTAGCGTGGTCTAGTGGTCAATGTTGAATTATCTCGTACTTGACGTTACGAGTTCGATTCCCGCTAAGTCTCGCTATTGGCCAGACCTTGATTTGTCAAGGTCGATCGTTTCTTATCAGAATTTGCCAATTTTTCTGATTTTCATTGAAACGATTCCTGTAAAATTGGCGTTTCCTTCCCAATTTTCTGTTGCGAACCTTCAGTTATTGTTATATCTTAGGTTTCGCCATATTGCTCACCATAGATGTCTCTGTGGTTGTTTATCGAATATAAAAATTCGTATTGTTACATGAAAGTTATTCATCGTTATTTATCGTATTAATACGATATTTGTAATATCTGACGATATATGTCAGATATTGTTTAGATTTACATGTACATATCTATGTAATAATTATGTGGACCAGGAAGGCGCATTTGGGGTTTACCTGTTAAGCCTTCCTGGTATATTTGTATATATGTATGTAAAAATAAATAAAAAAATAACAATAACATAACATCGTAATAATAACATATCATCATAATAATAGCATAACATTATTATAATCATAACATAATAATAATAATAATAATCATTCACATGTATGTATAATTGGTAAAATCAACCGCTGGCATTACTCAACAACTACTCAACCAGGTTAGCACAGTTTACATTTAAGAGGTCAATTTCACAAGCAATCGGATATATCGCCCTATTTATAGGAGACGTTGCCAATATATTTGTGCGAGCCACAGGAGGAAAAAACAAATCACGATTCCTCAGGTCCCTGAACATACTTAAAGAACTGGAGGATTGTGAACTATCCCATTTAATAGCTTAAAAAAGGGCTTTCCTAGAAACATAACATGACGAGACTCCAATGAGTTGAAGCCCCTAATAGGAATGCACTAGGATATAGCCAAGGATAATAACCATGCAATTTCATATAAAGATATCTGAGAAACCGTTTTTGGATTCTCTCAATCTTCAATGAATGAGTCATATTTGGAGGACTCCATATAATGGAAGGAAATTCTAGAATGCTAGAATTTAATTCTAGAACGTACTAGAGATTCATAAAGAATTTTAAGTACCAACGCACTCTGGAAAGGTTTACTAACTCGTAGTGAAATCCCAGCATTTTTAAGGTAATTTATGGGGGCGCGCGCGTATCATAATGCGCCTTTCGCCCGCGTCGAAATAATGATTGAACGTGTGTGTGTGTCTTTGTGGATTTGTGTATGTGTGTACGCTCACGCGCATTTGACGCTGACCCCACCCGTTCTAACTTGTTCAATATCAGGAACACGTGCGAGACGCTAGATATAGACAAAAATAAAAAAAATATAATAAATATACATATTTTTACACAAACACTAGTGTTGTGCCCGTTGAAACGTTATATATCTATAATTATAATGTTAGGTAATTTATAGGCACGTGCACGTATTTATTGTAAAATGTTGAGTGCGCGCATTACACGCTCGCCGATCAAACCCGTTCACCCGTTCGAAATGATGAATGAATGTGTGTGTTTTTTTGTGGATGTGTGTACACCATGCAGTGCATCTGACGCTGACGTCCCCCGTTCCAAGGCAGGTGCTCAATATCAGGAGCACATTTCAGACGCTCCCCGCGTCTCCTCGACACGATTGAAGGTCACCCCACACCCCTATACATAACGTATACTCGTGGCATTCTAAAATTTGTTTTTTTCAAATCTTCATACTGGTCGACGCATCCGCCACATACCCACAAACATACATACATTGCGTCCGTTTTTATGTACATAATATAAATTTAAATTATTATTCACAGTCAATGTCCAATCTACAGTAGTTTATTTTTAAATATGCTGATTATTTTCAAATCAATGCAATGGAAAATATTCAACACGTGTCTCTCTATTTTAAGCGTCGACCTACCTTGAGCATGTTCATATATGTTTGTACATATGTATAGATTTTATAATTTAGTGCAAAATAGTTGTCCCATAAATGTCGACAGCGAAATCGTATAACGATGCCTTTGTAGGGTGACCATGCATGAAATTGATTATGACACATCAATTTACACCGTTTGAACTCGATGTTGCGCTTTCCCGGAGCAAAAAAAAAACCCTATACTTATTATCCTGACGTTTTTTCGATTGGTTCGAATTATTTTCGCCTGTCAGAGCTTCGAAATCGAGTATCACCTTTCTTTTGCCGGGGTATTGAGTGTCTTTTTAATGGAAATTGAACGTTTTGAAGGGTCTTTTCGATAATTATTTCACGTGAAACAGTACGCGGTTTCTCACACAATACTCTTTTCCTTTATTTGAAAAGGTTCTTGAATTCTATTATTCGGTTACGTTCAATGAAACCTTTGACGGCTTTGTGTTATTTGATTTTTCGGTATTCGTTTAAAATTTCAACAGTAAAATATAGGCGCGGTTCATTTGAAAGGCGAAATGTGCGGTTTACGTTGAATTTGCACGTAAAACGGTTTTCAAATGATGAATCTCCATTTTTTTTATTCATCTTACCATTTTAATTCGAAGTCGTAAAATTCGAAAAATCCTGAGCAATAATGTCAGTGCTTGGGTTGTACCACTTTATATGTACATTATTTCGATACGATCTATATTCATGAAGTGTTCGTGTCCGTCGAGAGATGGAGAGAAAAGGTGACTTTTATTTTATTCCCAATCGGTAAGAAGCGACTCGGAAATGAGCGGAAAATGGGGACGTTATTTTATGAAAAGTAAAAAAAAGAAGAAAATTTTCAAATCCGAATTGAAAAGCGTTCAATTCCAGGCGCTCGATATGCATAATATAATGCAATAAGAATATTTCAAATTCCTGAAAGATTGAAGAGCCCTTGTAAAAACCTAGGTGAAGTTTTAAAGTATAAAGTTTTCAAAATTAAATTCAACTCCTTGTTACAGAAGTAATTCAATACATTTTCCAAAATTATTCTCAAAATATACATAAAATATTAAAATTTGGATTGTATATATACATATTAAAATTGAAAGTTACATAACGAGTATTTTCAAAGAGATTGGTTACGAATTGTAACATGGCAGAGATAAGGGCACTTATAAAACATTATAAAACATACATGCTGTCCCTTACCCCGCTTCTCGACCAATAGCATTTTGTGCAGGAAATAGAACATTGCACGTTTGAAATACTATTGCTCTAGATGGGGTGAAAGATGTGTGTTTTACTTTGACTGTAGCACTGATCAATCTCGCGTTCGCGCCAAAAAAGCCTCGCCGTATGAATAAACCGTATACATCAACCAATGAGGTCTCGTGATCAATCAACCAATGATCTCTCTGTGCTGAGAGTACACACTGAGTGTAAATATTCGGCTGATCTGTTCCGTATTCCATTCGGAGCTGGTTGGCCGACGGAACAAGAACAGTAAACTACCTCTACTCGCTACATTTTTTACTCCGATCTCGGAAACCCTCTACCCGTCCACGCTACAATATATGTAAATGGAAAAAATATTGTGAATTGAATTGAATGTGCTTTAGTAGAAATATTTTAGCATAACATGTTAAAATATTTTATTATTAATGTATATTTTAGCATTACAAATTAATCAGCAGCTTGGACTAATGGTTAGAATATCTTGCTATGGTCAGTGTGGTTAGGAGTTCGAGTGTCACTGGTTGCTGCTGGCCAGGCCTTGGTTTGTGACTAGATCGGTCGTCAGATAATTACAACCTGGCCATTTATATACATATATTTTGCACATTCGGATCATATTTTCGCCCGGCATATATCAAACTTGAAAGTATTAAAGAAGACGGATATTGCTACGCGTTTTGACGTCGACCAATAATGTACCGTAAGCAAGATTCATGGCTTTATTTTGAATTTAATAAATTTTGGATTATAGAAATGCATTAGCATAAACAGCAGTATGAAATAGTGGTTAGGATACATATCTTGCTATGGTCAGTGTGGTTACGAGTTCGAGTCACACTGGTTGCTGCTGGCCAGGCCTTGGTTTGTGACTAGATCGGTCCCTTCCTATCAGAGTTTGCCATTTTTTCTGATTTTTATTGAAATGATTCAAACAAAATTGACTCATTTATCTCGCAAAATCTTGAGTCATTATGTTATATCGCAAGGTCCGCCCGGTTTCTCTACATAGATGTCTCTGTGGATGATTATTGTATATAAATTCGTATTGTTGTTTAAATATTTATTGATCGTATTGTATGCGATGTTTGACCATAGATGTCATGTATAATTTAGAATTATGTAATACTTATGTATTCATATATAATTTGGTGTGTTTATTGATCTGTATAGTGCACTCGTCGCATTGGAGCAATCTGTAATGACGAGATTGATTGATTGAATAAAAATAAAATAAAACTTAGAGGGATCACATGGAGTAACTGTATTTCGTTTAATTCGACATTTTTTTAGATCCCCGACTTTCGGCGACATACAAATGCGCCCCGACATAGCCGCCCCCTGACAATACCGCGCGTAGCTTTTGCTGAGGCATATTTGTCCGCGCGCGGTTATGTCTCTCGCTGTTTCGTGACGGTTATGTACCGTTTTGACTGGTTACCATATTTTTTGCTACGTACAAAAATGAAGAAATGTAATTTTTTTAAACTTTGTTGTCTATACATATGTATATATATAATTGAATGTCTGTTTGTCTTTTTTTCTGTCTGTCTGTCTGTCTGTCTCGTATAGGCTCCTAAACCACTTGACCGATTACGATGGAACTTTCAGGATTTGTTGTATGCATGTCCGGGAAGCTTTCTGTAAAAAAACGGGAAAAAACCTCCCAATAATAATATTCGTAATTAAGATTTTATCGACGCGAAAGTTTGAAGCGCCATTGTGTAGTCAAGAAAATGTGTTCGTTGGTATCCACATTACCAATTGGTTTATAACGACACGGCGTTGAAGAGATGTTAGTAGAGTCCAACTCCAACCATCACTTGAAACGGGAACGGAAACGGAAACGCAACGGGAACGGGAACGTGAATTGCATGCCTTATTCTGGCATTGCAACGCATGCCGGGTTCAGCTATTACCCTTACTAAAAATCCATTTTTAAGCCGATTAGTTGATACTTTTCAATGTGTAATAAATACTGAATGCTACCAAATACGAGTTTTGGTAGTTTCAAGCCTCAAATCCAAGTTGTAAGTCGCAAAATCGTGAGGGGGTGAACGTCATTTGGCGAGTCGTTAAGATTGAGGAGACTGGAGATAAGATTTGCATGATAAGGGGATGGGGCGTGGGGGTGGTTTCTCAAGCGCATGCGTTTCATTACCATAAGGAGACGAGTCTTATGAAAGAGACGCTTCCGACACGACTGTCGCCAAGGAAAAGTCTTCGAATTTCATATATTCAAATGTGGCGAAGCAATGTATAATAGCTATCATTGTGTTAAATTAAAATTTTGATTAAATTCGCATTTATTTCACAAAAAGTTCAAAATATATTGTTCCATGATACCGGGATGAAGCAATACGTCCGATATAATATTAACTAACGCATATTTCATTCGAATGTAACCGAGCGCGTGACGTCACGCAAAGTAAACTTATTACATATTATAACTATTACAAGTAGACGTGACGTCACGCACTCAGCTCTCAGGCCTTGTCGGCTAAATGTTGCTCCGAAAACGGAGCAAACACGCATGCATGGTCATAAAAAATTGAATAATTTTTATTCCCGACACGAGAGCACTAACAGAATTGTAATTATTCGCAACGCGTGTGATAATAACGCGTTTCTCCGAATGTCCTATTTGTTACTTGTAATTCTGCTCGGGATTTAAATGTCAATTTTGAAAATAATATTTAGAAATTTCGAATGGCAACCATGACAGGCGAAGCATTTTATAGATTACTAGCTAAACCCGGCATGCGTTGCAATGCCACAATAACGCGTGCAATTCCCGTTCCCGTTCCACAGACATTCAATTTTATGTATACGTATATACATATATATATTTGTTGACGTGGGCCATCCGCTGTGTGTTTGTGATACAGCCCTGAATGGTCAGTGCATTCGAGAGCGACCCATTGACCAATGAACTCTCTGTGCTCAAAGTTGTGTATAAATATTCGACATTTGATCACGTCTATTTAACTACTCGCTGCGTCCTTCACCCCGATCATGGAAACCCCTCTATACGTTCACGCTATAATGTCACTGAAAACACTCCAAGAGTGAGGCCTGCGAAGGGACACGGTGGTACAGATTTGGAGTACTGAAGTACGTCTGTACGCCAAACCTAGGGATGTCGGGTGTCCCGATTAATCGGGATCGTTACCAGTTTTAAGTCTCGTGTTCCGGTGTCCCGAGCGAATCTCTCGGGACGCCCAAATGTCCCGGTTTACTACTTTTTAAATTCCTACAGAAGTTTTTAACTCAGAATTAACTCGATGCCTGGATCAGACAGTCTGGTACACACTGCAGCAATATTCAACAATGAACTATTTGTCTCTGTCTTAAACTTTCTGGAGAACTGTGTGTAGAAGGGAGAAAAAAATGTATATTATGGTGCGTACGGACCAAACCAACGACGGCTTTGGGCCAACTTTTTAAACCAGCAGGACACAAAACATCGAAATAAAAATTAAATTTAAAAATTGAAATTAAAATTTCAAAATTAAGCGTAAGAGCGAGATTGAGCTATAATTAGATCATCGTTGATGTTTTGAATTACGACGACACGCATTTACAACCAGAGAGATATTATAATTTCTCTGCTTACGAGCGAAAAATAATCTTGTTATTATTTCTTATTAAAAGTCGTGCAATGTATCCTGCCGTCGATGATCGACATTGCGTTGACGAAAAAAACCGAAGTCGGTGATTTGTCAAAGGGCTTTTTTTTCTTTCGTCGAAATAAAATTGATAATCACACATTATCCTCAGTATATATTCTCAGTAACTGTGCTTTACGGGAAAGTAAAAATAATAATTCTTTGATTTTTTTTCGATCTTAGTACGTATCTTCGTATGTCAAAACATCTTAAGTCGAGGATTACCTGTATGTGATTGTTGATGATCTAATTTTAGGTCAATCTCGAAAATTTATTTAAATTGTGCATGTTCTGTTTTTACTTTCAATATTTAATTTTAATTTTAATATAATGATTATAATTTTATTTTGATATTTGAATTTAATTTTAATATAATAATAATAGTTTTAATTTTGATATTTAATTTCAATTGTTAAATTTAATTTATATTTCGATATTTTGTACGCTACTGGTTTAAAAAGTTGGCCCAGAGGCCGTTCGTTGGTTTGGTTCGTACGCACCATTAGGCATCAATCAATTTATCTTGAATCGATAATTTTCTCACACTCAGAATGATTCATCAGTGATGAATCATTTATGTTTATGTGTATATTATTTGTATTTTTTTTTAATTAATATGTTTGTGATTGCTTTTGTTCCTATTAATAAAATAGCTGAATATAGATTTTATTCCTATTATGTGTTCATGTGGCCTTTACATTGTATTTTTTGAATTGAGATGTTTATGGCTGCTTCTGTCCCTATTTAAGTAATTAATATAATTTAATTATCTAATATATAATTTAGAAAGAGATTTTGTATGTAAGTATGTAAGTATATGTACATACATACATATATGTATCTTTCGTTGGGAATTTCGATAAAACGTCAAAATTTCTATGACGAATCGATTTTTTTTTCGATTCAAATAAATTTAATAAAAATACAAATCAATATTTACTATTAGATTTCTCATGTTTACGCTGTTTATATTACAAATACTGAGCGAAGCCGGGTAAAACAACTAGTATAATATAAATTTAAAATTGTTTGATCTGATTTTTTTTTTGGGGGGCAGGGTGTCCCGGTTTGACTTGCATGAAATCTGGCAACCCTACTTTACCTTACAAATCCTAAATGCTACATATGTATGTATGTTGCGGTCAACTATCATTTTTGACTTGATATCTCTACTTGCATTTAGTGAAAAACCTTCGTTCGCCATCTCAGCGTCAAATCACACGACAGTAATAAATCTCATCGAATGCAAACGGCCATCTTGTAAATTCAATCAACGACCGAGAGTTTTCAATTGAATGGCATTTTTAAACGACTTTGGATTGAAAAGTCGCGTGTCGATCGCGAGACGAGATTGCTGAATAGCACTGACAAAACATCAACAACTGCTGTCCCAGTTTTTATAAATGTGCATTTTTTATTTTATTTTTTCCATTCTTTTTATATGCACACACGTATTCACCGAACACATTAACACGCTAATTGCACACGGTGCACTTGAAAAACAACGCGCAATATCGCGTTGCAGCGAGTCACGTCATCCGGTATGTTTGTGAAGTGCACTTTTTCTATGCAATGCGTACAAATCGTAAACCTATACATATATACATATACATAGGTACATTATCCATTTCAATCTGTAAGTTGTTTATATGATCTTTTTTTGATTTTTTTTCGATTTCAAAGCTAGCATATACATACATATGTATGTATGTATATGTATGCGCTTGCATATATATGGTTCTATGTGAGATTTATCGGCCGAAAGGGTTCCGAATCGGGTCTAGGATCAGGTGTCGAAGTCAAAATGGTGACTTGGTTGTCAAAACGGTCATCAAGTGAAAGTGAGTACTATTTTATGACAGTTTGCCGCGCAAATTTGCCTCAAGTCGAGTCATCAGTGACAGTATGAGCCAATCAGCAAGGCCAGTTTATGACATGGTTCGAATGGTTAACTCGCACCATACATATATCAAATCGGTAGCCCGAACTTATCGCGAGAGACAGAACTGCGCCGACGTAACAGCCTCGGCATAACCGCGAGGCGTCAAATCCGCGGGAGACAAAACCGCGCCAGTAAAAAGCAATTTCCATTCTGTTAGAATGTTAAAAATAAAATCTTTTTTCGAAGGATTATAGTCAGCAGCATAGCTTGGTGGTAAGGTTGATACTAAGCACGTCTAGGTCACTCGGTTCGATCCCGTAAGCTGACCGCGATTGAAAAGAATTTATTATTTATCTTTAATGATCTGATTATCTATCTGATTATTTATCTAACATTATATTTAATGCTACTGGGCAGATTTGGATATATTTGTGACTCCAATTCGATCGTTTCCTACCAGAGTTTACCAAGTTATTTGATATCATTGTTGAAGCGGTTCCTCCTTCAAATTGGCAAAAACCATTCTAGCCACTATGTCACCACTATTTGAATATGATTTCAAAATATATTATCTTATAACTTATTCAAAACATAATGATTGATCGATGTCTTCGTTATTATATGTAGTTAGGCACGCAATATTGATGACCTTTCATGGCAATGATATTCATATTACTTAATAGGGCAAGAGTGACACATTCTAAAAATTGTTTTCTTATTAAAATTTTTTCTTAAAAATTAATTTTCTTATAAATAGTATAAATATTTATATGTCTGGTCACAGTGACGCGTTAGAGTATTATGTTATGCCACTGTGGTTAAATATGTAAATAAATAAATCTGTAGCGTTGAAAGCTTAAAACCCTACATCACTAGTGAGTTATGCTTCAGTTGCGTTTATTATATCGTGTCCTTTATTTTTGTACCTCAATGCTTAAATATTATAAATGTAGCCGTGATCGAAATTTATATTTTAATTTTTAAATATATTCTGGCGCGGTTTTGTCACCAAGCGCTTTTGACGCCTCGCGGTTGTGTTGGGGAGGTTACGTGGGGGTGGTTTTAGGGGGAACGATTTTGAATGCACACTCATGAAATCAGCCACAATCAGGGGCGTGGACTAGTGGTTAGCATATTATGCTGTCGAGCATAATATCTTAACCACTATTTCGAGCATAATATGCCTGTGGTCACTGGTTTCAGTACCACTAGAGTCCCGCTGCTAACCAGACCTGGGTTTGTGACTCCAGGTCGATCGTTTCTTATCAGATTTTGCCAATTTTACTGATTTTCATTGAAATTGTTCCCGTAAAATTGGCATCTTCTTCCTTATCTTTCTTGCTAATCTCTAGTGATTCAGTGTCTTGAGGTTGGCCAATTTGATTATAAAAAGCTGCGGAAATCTCTCCATAGATGTCTCTGTGGTTGTTTGTACGAATTCGCATCGTATAAAAAATGCTTATCTAATATTTATTTTTATTTTATTTATTTTTTCATTTAATTTACACCAAGAAGGCCTAACAGGTAAACCCAATGCACCTTCCTGGCCAAAGACAATTATATAAACATATATGTATACCATCCATATATACACAAATTCTTACACATAATTCTTAATATATAATTTCGAAAGAGATTTTGTATGTATGTAACATTCGTTGGTTTGTTGAGTGGAAACAACACGGTCGATTTATATATTTTTTTCGATTCATAGGCGCCGATTTTGATTTTTTTCGATTTAAAGGATTCCAAGTCTTCGGGTGCGAAACCTCCTAGGGCGTGAAGCCTTAGGGGTCGAAGCCCTACCCGATTTCTCTTTGGACTCTGCTATACATATAATTTCGAATGAGTATATATATTTGTTTGTTCGTGAGAGTCTATTTAATAAAAAAAAAACAAACGAGTATTCAAATAAATTTCTATAAAATAAAACTAATCAAATAAATTTAATAAAATGTTTACTATTAGATTAGTCATGTTTAAGCGGTTTATATTACAAATAACCAGCGAAACTGGGTAATGCAGCTAGTATAATATATATATATTTTTATTTTTATTTTTTATTGTTACAAATCAATATACACTCGCCATTACAGACTTGCTCCAATGCGACGGGTGTACGTTAACGAAATACAGAATACATAAACAATCAGAAATCAGAAATACAGTAATACATACATATACAATCAGAATATATAGCATATTAATCAGAAAATAATCAGAAATAATAATCATAGAGACATCTATGGATTATTTTTAGATTTTTTTTTTGTACACAATTTTTATACATATAATAAATACGAAATTATAGAGATGTCTATAGAGATATCTATAGATTTCTGATTACTTTGTATAATTATTACAAATTATACACAGGCAGATTTTGTGACAACAGGATTAGATCTAATACCAATTTTCAGGAACCGTTTCAGCAATGATCAGATAAAATTGGCAAACTCTGATAGAGAAACGATCGATTTGGAGTCGCAAAACCCCCAAATCTAACCAGCAGTGGCAAGGACTCGAACCTTTGACCTCAGTGGTGCTAAATATATACGCTACCACTAAGCCAAACTGCTGGCATATATCTGCTTAAGTTCACTCTCCGCTTTGGAGCGATCTGTAAAGGCGAGTGTTCATGTTCTATGAAATAAAATAATATAAAAATAATTACTCCCATGGGTTGGTTCCATTATGCCAAATTACACGCATTTTCACTCTGTAAGATTATTCAAAGCATAATTCTCACGGGGTTTACTTACATTTGACACATCTACCGACAATTTTTATTTCAGAAACACACGTATGTATATACTAGGGTTGACAAAATCCGGCTCTAATTTTAACGACCCTTCTCCCACCCTCTAGGGGTAATGTAATCAAGGGTTGTCACACGACGCGGTAAACTCGCGGGTAGGACGAAGCGATTCGCGCTCACAAGGGGCAAAATCCTAATTGGCGTTTTGTAAAAGTGCTTAACCTTTTTTGGCGTATTATTTTTTTTTGTTTCTCTCACCCAGGCCCGTTTTACGGTCCAGCAAGATTAGCTGAGCGGGGCGGGACTGGACACGACAGGTCCGCCCCTGGGGCTTCTCATATTTTTGCCACTATCTCCCCCTTAAAGCGCAGTTTGCTCTGCTTTATGTTAATTATATTTGCCGCATTCGACCTTTCGACGAAGGGAACGTTTAGTGATTAGCTTTAAGTGTGTGTATGTGGTTTTTTTTTCACCCCTTTCTAAACCTGCCGATTTGCCTGTTATAACATTAACTTTTTAACTTTTTTTTTTACTTGGCAACTCATTTCCATAAATTATCCCCTTCATATTAAAAAAAAAGTTTTCGCTTAGTTGTAAATATCTCAAATTTGTTGAACACGTGTTTGTTATAGACTTACATATAGTTAAGTGTTTTTTACTTTATTTTTTTTTACCGTAATGAATAATTTCTAAGAAGTCAAAACATGTAGACAGATCCGTTCGGAGGTGGGGCTAAAATCAAGGGGCGATAAAATTGTCATCGCAAATCTGAATGCGAATTTCAAATAAATGCGGCAAATTTCCGAATTTCTAAGTAATTTTCAAAAAATTGACCTTTATTTATTTATGAATAATCAAAAGAGAAATTTAAATTCAATAATATAATTAGAAATAACGAAGTCCTTCGATTGTATAATAGATTTAATTTTAAATAAATATAGAAATATGAATAATGCTGTTCGTTACTGTAAAAAAATAGAATTTATATACATATACATATGTGTGTATATGTATAGGACAACTGAAAAATATTTTAGCTTAGTTAAGATAGTCAAATTTTGTTAAACGGTTTAAAGTTAGTTAATCAGCAGCATAGCTCAGTGGTTAGCGTTTAATGCTATCAACTAAGAGGTCATGGGTTCAATCCCTTGCCTGGTGTTGCTAGCCAAACTTTGAATATATATGACTTTAGGTCGAGCCTTTCGTATCAGATTTTGCCTATTTATCTGATTTCTTTGTTGAAAAAGTTATATTTAAACTATTTGGCAACCTATCCTTATTTGTAGCCATTATTTGTATAGTATTTCAAAATTTATGATAATTTTATATATTTATATGAAGTACATACATATGTACAAATTTGGCTATTAGTGTCGCCTTGGGGCAAAACCTGTAGTGTGAAATATAAATTGAAAAAAGAAAGATATTTAATTCTTAGATGGATATTTAATTTTTCCTCCCTGAAAACAAGGAATATATCTTTATAATTGTTATTCTAGTAATTTCGGTTATCAAGTTTCTCAATTTGCGTCGTATCAAAAAACCAATAAATAATTAATATTCGTTTTTTTTAAATTGCTTAGAATCATAGTTTACATTCATATAATATATTTTCTGTGTTAAATAATAAACCTGAATGATTTTTTTTTATATCACATATGCCGTTTTTATTGACAATTTGACAATTGTACATATGTACATTTTTTATATTATGTATAATCTACAAAACTATCGAAAATTGAATTCTTTTTTGTATTATATATTGTATGTTTTTTCAAATGTATACACAAAAAATATATATAACTTTTTACGAGAGGGGAGGGGGGGGGGGGGGTGGAGGGACAATTAAGTATAGGAAACCAATGACACGAAAATACATATATGAAAATGTTGCGAATGATCTTTTAACGTTGATTTTCATTTCATATTCCTGTGCAATATATTTCATGTACTCCCCATTGGGAATATCTGTATATGTACGTACATATGTATGTATATAGGGTTAATTAAAAAAATAGTCAAAGGAAACAAATTGTAATTTGGTTTTTGTGCAAAATTGTGGCAACCGTTTTCACCTCGTGTATGTTTAATGTATATTATGCTTTCGATGGAATGTTTAATTTAGTTTCTATATGCATGTATGTACGTACATATGTACATACATATATACATATGTACATAAATACGTAATTGGGTATGGTAAGGGTTTTTTCCGTAGAATCCTCGAAAAATATTTTTTTTTATTACTGTGCTCTTTTTGCAATGTAATCTTTAGTTATTGGGATTTTTTACGATCAAGTCTGAATCCAATTTCCGAACAATACTAAATTGAGGCGATAAACTGTATAAAATTCCCAATCATTTATTTGGTTTATTTTTGCCGCGTGCATGCTGGAACGAAACGACTTGACGCGACACAAAACAGTTCAACATCGAGATCTTAAACGACGTTTGGCATTTTTATAATAGGGCTTCCAAGCCGGTTTAAACCAAAACCGAAAAACTAGCTTTTTGACCATTTTTCATAAAACTGAAAACCGGTTTATTTAGCTCGATCAACCGGCTTTTTGAGGTTTTCTTTAATTAATGTTTTTTCCTCAAAACTGGCAATTATGAATTTTAAATTTTAGAAATAAAATTTCTATAAAAGATCAAAATAAATGTATTCAAACTTATTCTCGATTCCACGATTACAGTTATTCTACGAGGTAAGACATATTCTTGATAGTAGCTTATTTAAATCATTTAATTATTTGTGCGTATTCAGGATCTACCATTTTACGGCTGTGATATACATATAATACAAATTTTATTATTTGTAATAATAATATATAGGTATAATAATGATCTTATGAAAGTTCATAACGTTTATAACTCAATTTAATTTATAAGCAATTTTTTTGCATAATATAATATGTATATTTACAATTTTTTTTTCGATATAAAAATTTAAAACTTAAAGAAAATCTTAATTTTATGAAACCGGTGAAAGCCGGTCAACCGGCTTTTTATTTGTAAAAAACCGAAAACCGGCTTTTTATTTTGGGCGGTTTTTTGGAACCCCTAATATAATACATATATGTAATTACTAGTCACCGGAGCCTGAGGGGGCCGTGTATTGTTCAAAGGTTGTAAATGCATTGTTAAAGGTTTGCCGAACAATTGATAGCACTGTGACTATCCTACCTCTAGTAATTACTAAACCGTGCGTGGAAATTTTACTGAATGGACATTTGATTGACGGACTTTAGGCTGAACGGACACTTGACCGAACGGACATTTTACCGAACGGAAATATGGCCGAATGTCCGTTCGTCAACCGACTAAGCGATTGCCTTACACTTCAAATCCTTCCCGGAATCGAAAGATTACATCTATCGTTATCAAAAGCATCATTCAAAAGCATCATTCACAGCATAGCTCGGTCGTTAAGCTTCTGCTTAGCGTCAAGAGGTGCCGATTTCGATCCCATGAGCTATCTGTATATATGTATATCTGTAGTGCTGCTGGTCAGACCTGGATATTTGTGACTCCAGGTCGATCGTTTCCTATCAGAGTTTGCCAATTTTCTCTGATTTCACTGTTGAAATGGTTCCCGATAAAATTGGCTAAATATCCTTCCTACCTACTATGTCACCACTATTTGAGATTGATTAATGTACAATAAAATGTATGTACAATTCATAGATGTCTCGTTAATTTGCGAGTTTTTCAGTGTCTTGTAATTCATCGACTGTATAATAAAAAAAAAATGCTGCAATGTTTGTAATTGGCCAGGAAGGCGCATTGGGGTTACTTGTAAGGCCTTCCTGGTATATATGTAAAAAAACAAATAAAATAAATAATATGCTTGTCGTTTGTAATTAACTTCTCTTTATCTACTTTATTTAATTTGTTTGGAAATGTACACAGTTATCCAAACGTCGATTTTGGGAGCCAAAAAGATATATTCATAGTACATAAACAGACTTAATAAGGTACTCAAAACATTCCGCAATATCTCGGTACAAATAAATCTCATTTTTCGCGAAGCAGTTTGCGCGAAATTTGCGACACGTTCAAGAGCCCACTCCACTTCACTTGTTACGCATTTATGAAAGGGTCCTCAAGACGAACGGCCAGATAAAAAGGAAACGCGCCCGTATACATAAATGAATAACTCGACGAATAAATTAATGAATAAATAAATAACGTAGCTTGTACAAACGTAGCGCGCAATTGGGAATAGTGGCAAATATGGCGGGACAAAGGGGTTTCGCGGAGGAAAACGGGAGCGTTTCCCGGGACGACACAGGCCCGTCCCTTAATAAGGTGAATACATTAGCTTGCCGAGAGGGGGCGGCCGCTTGCATAATTGAGGCCATCTGCAAGTCATGCACGACCCTGAAATTGCGACGGCTGAGGCGTAGAGACCCACCTAAAAATTGATTTCGAATTCCGTTCTGAGTGTTGTACAATGTGGTACATAAATTACGGTGTTTGTTTGTTTTTGGGGTTGCTTTTTATGTATAGGTGGTGCTTTTGTTCTTTATTTTATGATTTTGTGTAAATTTATATTGTATTCTTGACGTATTTTTGAATTGTTGATTGCTTTTGTCTGGGTTCTGGGTTGAGCTTAGTTCTAAAATCTAGATGAATATTTCGTTGGATGATTTTGAATAATGTTTGTTGAATTTCGTTAAAATCCAGGTAAAAACTTAGGTCGTTTTTTATTAGATTTTCCTTATTCACCTGACATGTTTTAGCTTTCATATAAACTAGCACTGTTACCCAATCTTCGTTCCACAATTTCTACTTAAGAATGTTCTGTAAGGTATCCTTCTTTATATTATATTCTTCTTCTTCCTCTTCTTCCTCTACCTCTTCTTCCTCATTTGCTCATGCTGATTATTGGTTATTGATATCATCTAGGATTTGGATGAACCTTCACTCCTTCCCGTCTTGTGTTGAAAGCAGCGTTCAGGGACGATTCCGTCAGTTCTTTGATTTTTTCTGACCATCTTATAGGAGAGTGTCTTCTTTCTTGCCTTCCTTCTAGTATTATGGTGACTACCAGCTTCTTTAGTCTTTCCATATTCTTCCTGGCAATATGGCCAAAGTAGGAAAAAATCATTTTCCTACATGATGTGGAGAGTCTCCTTGAAACTGCCAGCTCTTTGAGGATGAAGATGGTCTATGGAATGCGCCATCCAACACTACATTTTTATATTATATCATCATCATCATCATTTACAGCCATTCGCCATCTACTGCTGGATGAAGGCCTCTCCAACACGCTTCCACTCGTCTCTGTTTTGCGCAACACTCATCCATCTCATTCTGCACATTTTCCTAATTTCGTTCACCCATCTTCCTTGCGGTCTTCCTTTTACTCTTTTGCCTTCTCTCGGGTACCATTCAAGCACTTCTTTTGTCCACCTTTCGTCCATCCTCCTAGCTACGTGACCCGCCCATTGCCATTTCAATCTCTTCACTCTATCCACTATGTCCACTACCCTTGTCATACTTCTCACCCACGTGTTCCGATTTCTGTCTTTCCTCGTTATGCCAAGCATACAGCGTTCCATACTTCTTTGAGTGCATTGGATTTTATTTAGCATCTTGGCGTTCAGTGTCCAAGTTTCACATCCATACGTCATCACTGGCAAAACGCATTGATCATGTATAGGTATATTCGTTTTTTTTTGTATTAATTCTAACATGAAAATATACTTTTCAATTTACTGTACTTTTCTTTTTTTATTTAATACTTCTTCTGGAAGTAGTAGTACTGATGATTCTTTTCCAAATTATAACTAATATTTATTTTCAGTGGTTCAACAATATTCTAATATTAAAAATTTGTTGAATGCGGGCATGTCAATGCTACTTGTTACTATACTACAATACTACAAAGACATTGTTGATAGAAAATATAAAACTATGAGATTATGTGGTGCATTAACATTAAAGTTGTTAATGCAATAAAGATGAAAGTTTGAATATTTGGGGTAATAACGTGTATGCAATCCCCATAATCTTCAAGGAAAGGTCAATAGCAGTCTAAAGTTCATTTTATTTAGACCTTATTCTTAAGCTTGTACTCAAATTACTATTTTATTATAACATTTTTAGAACGGTCCAGTATTTTTGTTTAACTATTTTTATATTCTACTTACAAAATGAATTGAATAAGAGTAGAAATATTTCGTCCGTACTCCAAGAGGTGATAAGACATAGTTTGCGAAAATGGTTGATAATAATAAAATAATGAGTTCTCTATGCAGATGAAGATTTTTATATATATGTATGTATATATGTATAGGTAGTGTATGTAGATTTAGTACTTGATCCAGACGTAATGGATAGTGTCTGGTTCAGAGAAGAATTTTAAACCAAAGGCAAAATCTACCGATTGTTATTTATTGGATCGATTTTTATCGAATAGTTAAAAAGTCGGTCTTAAAATAAATCCTTCAGCGACTTACGAACCGTGTTATATCTGTATTTGAACTTTAGAATTTCGCTTACGTTGAGTTATTGAGTGGCGTCTACTTTAAATTTCAGGAGTTAAAAGAAAGCTCTTCCTCTCTTCTTTCTTACTTTTGCTAGTTCTTAGCCTTGGGTTTTTCTTTTGAGCTGCTTCTTATGCCGCTTACACATCCTATCTATATTCTCTCAGCTTCATACTTTATCGATTCGGTGCCCAAAAGTTCACGTTTAATTCGTTCACTTGGAATACTTAGCGTTTTGATCATTTCCGATATGGTTTTAAGCCGGTGCGCCAAATTGGAAGGATTAATTTTATGAGGGTTTTTATCTACCGTTATTACTATACTGAGTCGGGGTGGTATTTTGAATATCTGAGAGCTGTCTCTAGCAAAAAACCATTTTATTTTAATTTCTTCTTTTTTTCTGTCTTTCTTCTCCACTTCCACCCTTTTTAGGCTATTCCGTTTTCACCGAAACGAACAAAACGAACAAAAAGAACGAATGGCTGAAACTCAATGATGTATTGCCGGATTATTAAAATATGACTTCGTTCGCAGGAGAGAGATTTTTAGTAAAATCTTATTAAAAATTCGCGCACTCATGAATACTTTTAATGAGGGAGATAGTATTTGACTTTTTACGACATTAAAATTTGAAAAAAGAGAAAAAAAATACCATCTGCTCAAAATAAATAATTTTTCTTTATTAAAATTAAATATGTATATCTAATTAAAATCTTAAATGAATAGCATTGAACTTATAAACTTTATTTTGGCTTCAAAATTTAATTTGAGAAATGGCCTCAAGTTAAATAAATATTAGGGAAGGTTACAAAGGACGACCTTCGCTTGTTTAAACTTTTTAAATTTAAATATTAACAATAATTAATTGCTATCCTATTTTTTTAATTTATTGGTTTCCAACAGGCAACGCAAAATTTTCTATCGTGTATATATTTTTTTTAATTTAATACTGGAATTACATATGTATGTATTTTTATAGTTCATATCATAGTTGTTTGCAGTAGGAAGAGAAATATGCGATTCTTATTAGTCATTGAATCGAGTTTTAGAGTTAGTCTACTTTTAAGTATACTGAAATGAAATACATACATACATATGTATATTATATATGTAGGATTTGGTTTTGAACATGCAGGGTGTATAGTACAGAGCGTGTATGGGTGTAATATATGTATACATGTGTACTTTCTAGCTTGTAGTTTGCCCGAAGTTAAGAGGTACATATGGTAAACCACCGTCTGATATAATACACGTGCATCATTTGGAACTCCTTGCATCCTGATCCTTCATGTTTGTAGTATTTTTTTTTATATATGTATTAATTTGAGGGAAGAAATTTAATCGAATGCATATGATTTATTTTTATATTTTAATAGTTAAGTGGAGAGTAAACTATTTTTCTAAAAAATTATGAATGTATCAAATCAAAGATGAAAAGTCAACTACATTTATTTTTCTTAATTTAATTTAAGCCTGTCGTTTTCAGTAAGCCATGTTTAACTATTTTGTAATAAGACTTTTTTTTTTTTTAAACGAAAGCTCAAATCCAAGTTCTGTGATTCCAGAATGAAAAATTTATCTCAATTATCAATATAATTCAGGATTGTTCGGACGCTTTTCTTTTATCCAAACGGCATGCATGACTCGGTGGCTTTGTTTATGCTAAGTACTGAGAGGCCAGGTTCGATCCCGTGAGCTGACCTCGATTGAAAATAATTTATTCGGACTATAATCTTTAATGCTGCTGGCCAGACTTGGATATTTGTGGATTCAAGTCGATCGTTTCCTATCACAGCTTTACAATTTATCTGATTTCATTGTTGAAACTGTTTCTCCATCAAATTGGCAAAAACCATTATATCCACTATGTCACCACTATTTGAATTATTTACAAGTTTAATTCCATAAATGTCTCGTTAATTTATAGTTTTTCAGTATCTCAAAATTCAGCGATCGATTCTGCAATGTATGTAATTGGTCAGGAAGGCGCATTGGGGTGTACCTGCTAGGCCTTCCTGGTATATGCATATGTATGTAAAATAAAAAAAATGAAATAAAAAATTATCTCGAAATATTCAATTTAAAAAATAGTTTAAGTATATATTTATAAAGCGCCTGAAATTTATTTACATACATAAACATATGTATGTTTATCGAACATGTACAGTCGCCTTTAGAGATCGATCTATGGAGAAATGTTTGCAGCATTTTTATAATCAAATTGGCGACCCTCAAGACGCTGAAGAACTTTGAGATTAGCAAGAGAGATTTTACAGGAACCGTTTCAACGAAAATCAGAAAAATTGGCAAACTCTGATAAGAAACGATCGACCTAGAGTCACAAACCAATGTCTGGCCAGCAGCAAGACTCTAGTGGGACTCGAACCCGTGAACAATCTGCTCGAAAGCATAATATGTTAACCAATAGTCCACGCCGCTGTTTATATATAATATTATATAATAAAAAATATATAAAGAAAAAATATTTAATATATGACTTTGAGTGTTCTAAGAATTTTTTAAACGAATGATGTTTTTCCTTAAAAAATCTTTACATTTAAAAGAATAATTTTTCATTATTTTAATAATGAAAAATGAGATAAATGTTACAAAATCTTTAGATATGTATATGTAGACTGTCGTTATTTTTCATACTCTCGGTACAAATAATAAAAAACCATGTGAACTGTATAAGAGGTAAGTAAAAACCAAGCCTTTCAACACACCAAACCACACTTATTTACATCACTTATTGTATTGTTTACACTATGACTTAGTCTCTTTATTGATTGTGCGCTTTAATTAACTGACACGACTCAAATTGTACTGGGTACGAAAGCTCGTACAAATATCAGTTTGTTCTTAGGGCGAATTTAACGCATTAAAAACGTTCATTATTCGAGCATTGTCGTCGAACAAGCTTCCCTTTGTGCGCGCAAATTGAAATTTCTTCATCATAAATTTCCGGATGTCTCGTCATGGTAAATATGGGTCAAGGGTGCTCCTCTCTCCCCTAGTCTCTCTGCAAATTCATTATCCCAATTGATGGTCCCAGAGGTCTTCCATGGCTCCGAGCAATTAGAGACCTTACGTTCGAGTAACCCTCCGACTGCGAAAAATCGGTATTCGTTTCATTAAATGCCCATCGGACAGTTCAGTGCAATGGTGTGATGTTTGATCGTCGTCAAATGGTTTGCTGATTGTGGAAAAAGTCTACTAATTAAAGGGCAGGCAGTTCGAATGTAGGCGTTGATCGATTAGCTCTTGATGACGGTGATTTCATTGGAATATTACTTAAATTGTTTTTTCTATTTCATATATGCCATGACAGGTCACATAAACACGAATCGAATCGAAACCACTATTATAGTACGGTGAGCGTTATCTCGGATAGAGACAGAGACAGACAGACAGACATATACAGCAGCATAGATCAATGGCTAGAATGTAATGCTTTCAATTGTGTGGTCACGGGTTCTATTCCGTATGCTGCTGGCCAGATCTTGGATATGTGACTCCAAGGTCGATCGTTTTTTATAAGATTGTCAATTTATCTGGTTTCAACAAATTGCCTACCGTGCCCTATTTCTTTCGCAAAAAATCAAGTTTTTCAGCATCTCGCTTTTCGCTGTTTAGAAAATGCTGCAAAAAATTGTCCATAGATGTCTCTGTGGCTGTTTATCGTTGGACCATAGATGTCGTGTTTAATAAATTGGTGTATACCTGTTGTAATAATCAATCAAAAATATTCCTAATTTGTATAGCACACTCGTCGCGTTGGATTAATCTGTTAGACGAGTGTGCATGATTGATTGAGTAAAATAAATGAAAAATAAATATTATTTTGAACTTTGGGATTCGTTTTTTAACTAATAAATTCAATAAAGCGACACCTGTAGTATAAAATTTTTACATATTATAAATTTGAAGTCATATTCGAATGATGGTGACAAATAGTAAGTAGGATTATTTTACCAATTTGATGAGTTTTATAAATTTATAACATTATCATAAATTTAAAAATAATATCCAAATAATGGTGACAAATGAAGATAGGCTTTCGTGTCAACAATAAAATTAGATACATTGGAAAACTCTAATAGGAAACGATCGATTGGAGTCACAAATATCATAAGTCTGACCAGCAGCACTACAGAAATACTCGATTGAAATGAATAAATTCATTTCAATCAAGGTCAAGCCAGGGCTTGAACCTGGTAACCTCTCGGTGGTTATCCACCGAGCTATACTGCTGGCAATTTTGAGATAAGATTAACTTTCAGAGGATGGTTAACTTTTTGAATCTTCAGCCTGTGAATTTGAGCCTCCGGGCTTACATTTGTGACAATTTCTTGTTTTGTTTTGGGTGATTTTGATTGATATTTCTTATGAATTGTGATTTTTCTAAACTTGTAAATTCATATAAAATAAATTGAGATTCTGGCCTTATGAACATTCTAGAAAAGCATAATTCTATGTATAGGTACATTGTAAACTTTGGCACTAGATTTCAAATATTTATGTATCCAGTATCTTCGTACTACATATGTACAAACATTCAGTTGTTATGACACATTTCTATGTATTTTTTTTATTTTAAAAGAAAGTTGTCATAACCCACGTGAGCATTAACTATTCCTTCATCCTAGTCTCACCCCACTACTTACATACATACATAGAAGACGTAGGACACAAACTAGAAAAGTAAACATCCCCAGAGACCACGTCCTCGTAATAAAGCAACATCCCTTAAAAACGTAGCACTAAAACTTGGCGTATTATTTTTTTGGAGAATTTCATCTCAACCTCACAGCATAGCATTCTGTACTATAGTACCTAGTATGTACATGTATGTATGTATGTACTAGGTAACTTGTGTCGTTTGCTTTCTATTTATTTATCTCGTACATGCTTTTTAACCGGCGGTCGCTCGCATTCGAATCACGTTTTTCATGCCAGGGGTTTTTTTCTTGTTCTTTTTCACGATGAAGTTTTTTTTTTCATATGATCCAGCTGAGCCCCAGCTCGTAATGGCCTGATCGATATTCGTACCCGTCTTTCATATTCGTATGCGAGTGTACTCTCCGACATCCATCTCTTGTAATCGCACGATGACTTGTAGGCTTTTGGATCGGTTACGCGATATTTGATACATGGCAATAATGCGAACGTTTCGCGTGTCACAGCTTTCACGCGAATTACATAGCCCATTTCTATCTCGTTTGCCAAACGTATTACATTAGTTGTCCAGGCATGACTTCGTACACCGCAAGTTTACCTCGGCTCAAATAATACACTATGACTGTTCATGTTTGTTCAATATTGTATGGCTATTTTATTTTATTTTATTATACATTATGCACACTCGTCTAACAGATTGTTCCAAAGCGACGAGTGTGCTAAACAGATTAAGAATAGAAGAAAAGGTACATGAAAAATGCAAGTAAAAGTACATAAGCCAGCAGTGTAGCTTAATGGTAGCGTGTATGTTTAGCACCATGTGATCACTGGTTCAGTCCGCCTAAACTGCTGTTTAAATTTGGGGGTATTTGTGACTCCAAATCGATCGTTTCTTATCAGAGTTATCAGAGCCAATTTTATCTGATCATTGTTGAAACGGTTTCTCAAAATTGGCAAAAAATCATCTTTCCCGTTATCACAAATCTTCTGTATTTATTGTATGTACAATTTGTAAAAATTATGTACAAATATAAAATCCATAGATGTCTCAATGGATTAATTATGTAATTAATTAATTAATTAATTGTTATTTCGTGTTCTTCAGCTTCTGGATATACAGTGATTTATGTAATAATAAAATGCTGCATTGTTTGTTGTCCAATTGTCCAGGAAGGCGCATTGGGGTCTTCCTGTCAAGCCTTCCTGGTATATATCTATGTAAAAATAAACATAAACAGCCAGCAGTATGGCTCAGTGGTAGCGTGTATGTTTACCACCAAGTGATTATTGGGTTCGATCCCGCTATACTGCTGGTCAGACTTGGGTGTTTGTGAGTCCAAGTCCATCGTTTCTTATCAGAGTTTGCCAATTGAAACGGTTCCTTAAAATTGGCAAAAAAATCTTGCTACCTGTTGGCACAAATCTTCTGTATTATGTACATTTGTACAATTTGTAAAAAAATATGTACAAGTCTAAAATCCATAGATGTCTCAATGGATTATTTCTTTAATGAATTTAATTAATTGTTAATTTCGTGTTGTTCAGCTTCTCGAAATATGTAGTGAAAATGCCGCATTGTTCGAAATTAATTGTCCAGGACGGCGCATTGGGGTTTTCCTGTCAAGCCTTCCTGGTATATATCTATGTAAAATAAAATAAAACAAATAGAAGAAAATACACAACACAAAACCGTGCTTCACTAGTACGAGTTTTTAGCTCATAATTTTACCGATTTAAAATTCAGCACACTTCCAATTAACGCTTTTAAACGATAACAAAAAATAGTTTGGCCAGAACACTATCCCTATAAACATGTTTCAATAGAAAATACTCAATATAAAATAGTATTAACAGTGGGAAAATATCCCAAGTAAAAATACGTACTTTTGACTTTTGATTTGAAATGGACGACAACTTGGAGATATTTGAAAGCTAAAAAGTAGTACAAATGAAAGATAAAATACCCGACTATAGGTTCCAATATTCATTTTGAACAGGAAATTGACAGATTTTGAGATATCGACCGAACAACACCAAGATATAGAAAAATCGCGCGATTTAAAAAACATACATATCTCCGAATCTCGAGCCAATCAACATTTTTTTTTTATTGCCAGATTCGTGTTCACTGGGTCTATAAGAAAAGTCATGTCTCGTCTATGAACCATTTTTCGTGTCGAACAGTGTAATCATTAGGGACATAAAGTCCCAATTGTTCCAGCAACGACGGGCATGACGTATTACCATGTATGTAGAAACTGGAGAACAAAACGAATTTTAACTACACACATATATACACTGAATGTGTACAATTAATCAATATTCCTTTATTATAATATGTTTTAACCAGTGTTCAATTTTGAGATTGAATTATGCATGCAGTATTCATTAGCCGGTATTTGAATTCGTTGAATTGACGCATTGTTGAGCGATTGCAATAAAACATGGTTTGGTTATATAGGAAAATGTTTCAAGTAGTATTATACGATATTATTAAAACTACATAACATATTGTACAATGGATACAATCGTACAAAAGTGATGATGTATTGATTTTATTCTACGCACAAACATATGTATGTATATATGCATGTATCTATTTTTAACTTTTGTATTATATTTACAATTTCACAAAAGCGAAATCTCAACAAGTCAGCTTTGTAGAGAGAAAACAATTTTATCAAAAGCTCATTGAAAACCTGCGCAAAGAAAATAAACCCTCTGGATTTTCTTTTCCAGCAATAATGCGTTGTTCTCTCGTTCCCACACAATCTGTCCCTGTGGAGATGGAAACTATCGAATCGTTCGGCTCGTGTGTGTTTCGCCGCAGTAATTGTCATGTTTTTGCAGAATCAATTAACTCGATACATGTATTATGCAATAGGGGGGGGGGGGGGTTATAACGATCTGGCGTTTGGTTCCTTTTGATTTTGAAGCGGAATTCCCCGAGCTTTATCAGCAGACACCTGTCAACGCAGCACTTAACCTTAACGGTGCGCCATTATGACTGTCTAGCGTTAATTACGCTTTGTACTTGTAATTTTATTCGCTCCATGAACTTTATCGCGTAAACAATAAATGTATGGTGGTATATCACTGTCAGTGGTTCGGAAACTTTTTATGTGACGTTTGCCTAATTTTACAACCGTGGTGTTTAATAAAGTATATGTATTTTATTTATTTAATATACTTTGGGGAGGCGGCAAAGTCGATAGGCCCAAGGGGTTTGAACAAACATATTTTTACAAATTATCATGTATTAAATAAAAATGACAAAAATTAAAATACATAAAAAAAAAACAATATTAAAATAAAAAATAAGAGAGAGAAAAAAAAATATAAACAAAAAGAAAAGAAAAACAGAAATGCGATTATGGGAAAGAAGAATTACAAAAATCCTTTAGTTTTAAAAAAAGTTTGTTCTTAAAAATATTAATGATATCAGGGGTTACTACATCATTGGGAAGACTATTCCAAACTGAAACCACTCTTTTTGAAAATAATGAATCTCTGATCAATTTATTAGATTTTTCTTTTTGGAGTCTAAGCGAGTGACCTCTGAGGTGAGTGTTTACGTTGAATGTATATTCATGTGCATTTATGGATTTTCCTATGCACTTACTAACTTTAATACAGCAAAGTGCGACTTCTTCAAGTCAAACTTCTTTACGGATGGTGTTATGAATTATGCGGATTTTATGAGGCTGAGCACCACATTATCCCCCCACCCCCCTCTCAGTTACAACACTGAAAAATTGCCCGAAAAAGATGATTGAGATGCTGGAGGGATATGGTAGTTGTCCTTCTCTCTCACTTCTCCTTAAGATTTACCTCACAAACCCATGGTGTATTGCCACTATCTGTAGTACCGGTATAGATTTATATTAAAAAATTAAAATAATTACAATTAAAATATTAATTAATTAATTGCAGGTTAATCATTTTTATTTTTACTAGCCTCTTCTTACTTCGCTTTCGATTTTTTCGTATGATGAAATTTGGATTCTTATCCGATCGTTTTAAAACTGTGCCATTTTGCTCGCTTTGGTCATCAATATATGTGGAAATCAAGTCCGCCATTACGATGGTGAAAAATAATCGTAATGGTCACGATTGTAAAATAATCGTAATAGTCACGTGATAATACTCCATGATCTTTCTCAGTGACGTAGTTGTCCACATTGCAGGATTTATCCACACTATTCAGATCGTAATTTCCCTTTTAGCCACCCTCTCGCTATCATATATATTTTTAGTTCACTCATAGTGTTATTATTTATACAGGTATACACCCATTTTTATTTTACACGACATCTATGGTCAAAAATTGTAAATTATCATTCAAGGCCAATTATAAACATCGATTCATAATTATAGAGACATATATAGAAAAAAATTTGGAGCATTTAATTATCAAAAAAATAGAGATGCTAGAAATTAAAATTGTGTAAGAAATAGGCTTACGATTGCCAATTTTTTTAAAACCGTTTCCAATGAAATCAGATAAACTGGTACTCTCTGAAAGGAAACGATCGACCTTGGAGTCACATATCCAAGGTCTGGTTAGTAACAAGCAGGGATAGAACCCGTCACCGCACAATTGAAAGCATTACATTTTAGCCATTGAGCTATGCTGCTGGTTTGTTAATTAATTCGTTTTAAGCAATTACTTAAACGAAATTTAATTATTTTCTTAATTACATTAAATGTGTACATCGTTCAAATTATCGATCAATGGAAAAAAAAACGTTAATAAATTGACTGTCTCTTGCTTTTTTTTGTGGAAGGGATGGTTTTAGCTTTTATATTAATTAAAAAAGGGCCTCTCATTGTTAACAGTTAATACATGTATGTATGTATGTATTATATTTGGAAATAGTCTCAGATGTACATCAGATATTTTCGCTATATTTTATTTTTGATTTTAAATTAATGAAGCACTTAGCAGTTCCTTTGAATAGCAGGTCAAAAAGGATGAGTAGTATTAAATCTATCTTCGAATAATCCATACAAAATCCGATACAACTTTATTTCTAAATTCAAAACAATTCAATTGATATAAAATATAAATTATTATTTTTCGGTACTACTCGTTGTCTATTTTGCACCACCGGTAGTACCGATTGCCGAATTTTGGTTTTAAAAGCAAGGTAAAACCGGTTTTTTAGTTCTGATTTCTAATTGGAAGTTTCAATTTGGAAGTGTGTAGTATATTTATTATAACTTTTTTACTAGCACGTTAGCACACTATCAGCTAGTAACTGGAATGACAACTATTTTCCAAAACATTATGGCTAACTTTTTCATGTGTAAACATGTGTCAAATAAAGAGGACTTGTCGTATTTATGACAAAAATTGGAAGTTAGGCCAATTTTATTTGCCAACTTTGATAGAATATGATTTCAGAGATAACAACGCTAAGTTGCTTTCAGTTCATATATGTAAGTTATAGACATATATGTATATAAAAAAATGTTTCGATCTAACTTTCATAGTATCCAATCTTAGCTCCAAATATGGAAATTGCGACAATGGTTCTTGTGATTGCATTTAGTTTGAGTAATCGAAACTTCTTTTGTCGGAAGCTCATTTCAATCGATCTTGCTTTATGAATATTGTATAACTTATTTCAGAGTTTGATTCTTCACTATTTATAGAAAATAATTATTCATTTCGTGACAGGAACTATCATCAATTATTAATATGATGATCTTGACGACAGATCGTCGGTAGGGATTAATGTAGCTCGTCTTTAGTCACCTTGTTCTACATACATTTACTACACTACCGCACAGATATGTCCACTCTATTATCCTATCGCAAATCTATACTACTTTCAGTGTAAATATTATATTTTTTTCGGTATGTTTCTTCGGAACGTAATTGTGTTTCGTGTATCTTCCCCCCCTAGTGTGCTTTCCTTCATTTTTTACGTTTTCATATAACACTGTTTGCCTTTGACGACGCCGTGTGTTCATAAAGTTTCGTAGACGTGACCGTGTGTATTATTTAAGGGTGAATTTCGTTGGTTCGTGTATTATACTTCATACATATAATACACAAAGTCGACCAAAATGACGTTCACGTCTCGTCGTCTGTGACGTGTCACTCATTTCGGACCCTTGTTATATTTATCTGGGACATGTGCTTTAGAAATGTTTGCAATTGTAATTACATATATTGTTAATTTATTTATTTTTGGTTAAGTTAATTTTCATGTACATCTTTTATTGAAAAATAATGTATAAAATAATCAAGAATAAGAATCTGTACCGAAGAATAGGATTGCCTTAAGATTATTGATTAAAAATTCCGAAGTTTTAAAACAATCCGAAGAATTTTAGCAGGGTAAGTAATAAATTTGATGTAACGTAGAGATTAGGCGATTGGTGCTCGTCACACACTGGTTTAATAACTAGAGATCGGACCGGAAGCGTGCCGTTCATTGTTAATTGTTGCTGTGCTTTGTTCAATTTTATGAAGATACTTTTTTTGCACTCTAGCTTTGTAAATAGACCCAAAACGCCCTGATTCCTGGGAAAAGCACGCTTCCTATCCGCCTTTTATTAATAACACTGATCACCTAATCATTCGTTCGCGCCAAAAAGGTCTCGACGTATGAAAAAACCGTATACAACAGCCAATAAGGTCTCGCGAACCATCGACCAATGAAATAACTCTCTTTGCTGAGAGTACACGCCGTGTATAAATATTCGGTGGATAAATAAATTAGTTTGAAAGTAATTGAAACCTTAAGCCGATGAACATTTTTTTATCTCTTAATATTTTCTTAATTAAATTCTTTGTATCTGTGTATGTATGTATATAAATAAATCTACAATTTGTGTAAATAAACATAATGAATCACATTTTATATTAAATTTCATAGTATTTTACGTATGTATGTATGTATGTACATATGTATGTACATATTTGCTCATACATTTAATTTCGCGTTTTGATGAAATACAAATGAGAGTTTTATCAAGAAGACGTTGTTTGTACACAGCGTTTATTTTTTGTTCAGATTATACATATACAACTGTCTGCAAAACACACGACTTTCATAAATAGTTCAAATTTATGTTAATTTTTTAAAATTCTAAAAATTATATTCATATTAAAATTTATATGAGATTAGATTCAGTCATGTATGCCTCTGAGATCGTCTTTTTGTTCTAGTTGTACATATACATATATGTAGATTCAAACGTATGTATATTTAACTGTATTATTTTGATTTGCGCATGGAATCGCACTCGCAAATACACAAGGATGAAGTTTGCTTTTCTGTTTATGAAAATAGTCGCTGCTTTTACGGAGCCAGTCTCGTATCGAAAACGTTATTTACATGTCGCTCGAAACTCGCTGCGAATTTATACCGTCGGGAAGTTTCTCGTCGAAATATATATCATATTTTCCCTCTCGCACGCGTATACAAAACATTTACGTATATTACGTACGTACATTTACCGGTAACATTGTAAAGAAGTGGGGAAATTCGCGCGCGGTTCACCTGGAACGAGCGAGTATCGGCTCTATCTATCTATCGGTTGCTTGGGAAGTTTCGACGCGCGAAACGCACGGGAACGGAAGACTCGGCGAAAATTTAATATATTCCGAGGCTAGGGGGTGGGTGGGGGTGTTATGGTGTGAGTTGGGTTGTAGGGAATCTTTTCAGGAACATATTACGCAATTTGTTTAAGATGCAAAGCCGTACCCGTGTCCCGTTTACCGGAGTTCGGTCTTTCTATTTACTTTATTAGACTTCATATTTATCATACGCCCTCAGACCCGGGTCCCGTTTCTGGAGTGTGATTATCTACTGTACTCCTGTTTAATATTCTCACTTTTTTTGGATTAAATTTCTCATAGCTGAAAGGTTGAAATGAAGTGATCAGTACCGCTTTGGCGGAAGTTCATGTTTGCGAAATTGCTGTTGCTATTAATAAGAATAAGGAATTTCATTTTTATTTTGTTAAAAACATCCAGACAAATGTTATAATAATATAAGTGCCTTTACGAATAAATAAATTGTGTCAATAATACGCGGCACGTCTCCATAACTACGCTAAAAAACACGGCATATAATCAGGGTCATCACATATTCACTACAGAAATTAAAGTTTTATTTTGATATTTGTAGATTTATTTACAATTTGACTATTTATTTATAGTAGTTTTGGACCATTATGGTTTTACAGGAAGAACCTAATGCGCCACAATGGTCTACATTTGGTTATGAAATGTAGACCTTGATTTTGATTATGAAATGTAGAATGGATGAAATGTAGACTACATTTGATTATGAAATGTAGAATGGTCTACATTTGATTATATGGTGGTCGATCCGTTTCTTTTCTCAGTTGGCGGATTATTTTTATCCACTTTTTTGTATTTGTCTATCCTTGGGAACTCTTAAATTAACGTGTAATGTATAGTTTCAACAAAAATATGTATACTATAAAATGAACGATGTGCATACTAATTAAACTTAAATAATTGGTTATTAATATAATTGAGTATTCGGCGCCACCAAGAGAAATGTTTTATTTAAAAATAATTTTCACATTTCTCTGGTGCCACCCCTGAAATTTTTTGTAGAATGCGGGCGACCGCCATGACACTTTTAAAAACTGTCAAACTACGATGTTTATTGAATAATATGTTGCTTAAATTATCAATATACTTATAAAAATGTATCCCATGTTGTTTATTGTGTGTTTTTGAATGCATTGTGCAATTTTTAACGATGCACTTGCTCATCTTGCGAGTAATATAAACAAACAGAGAAGTTTTTATCCGACATACATACGTCGAGTACCAAGCATCAAATACGACTGACCGAGGAACCGTTAAATGAGAAATAATTGGCAAACTTTGGTAGGAAACAATCGACTTGGAGTCTAATATCTATCCGAGTCTGACCAGCAGCATTACAGATAATATACTCAGAATAAATTCTATTCAATCGAGGTCAACTCACGGAATCGAACCCGGTGACCTCTCGGCGCTAGGCAAAAGCCCAAGCACCAAACTTAGCTTCTGGCTATTAATGTAAATTTAACTATAGCACTATCAACTAGGTTTGAAAATACGAAAAATTTACAGTATTTACAGATCGAACGAGTCTCCCGAACCGGGGTCTAGTAAGACCCCAGTATTTTTTAATCAAAATACAGCTTTTCTCAATACAAATGGGTTCAATATATATCTTATTAATCATTTTATACATAAACATAAAAAAGTTTTAACTCTATAGCATCTTCTTGACTATTTTTTTGTTAAAAAATAACGACAAGCATCAACACGCAAACGCACATATGCAGGTAAGGCCAAGAGGCGACTGCATGACTCAATAGCCACGCGCCAAAAACGACGAAAACAATAGCTTACGAAAATAAAGCTGTTTCTTTCTCTCGCATTGATCCATCGATCAACAAGAATATGCAAGCGAACAGTCAAAAACATGACTAATCGCTATCGCCTTTAAATCATACTTTGGAACGTAGAAATGTATAAATGTATTTTTTTACGATGTACCCCGTTTCTTAATTATTAAAATAATTTTTTGTAGTTCATTCAAGGAATACAAGAAATATATGGTGTATAGCTTTGAAAACCACATAGTTATTAGGAAACACGTAAAAATTGGGGCATTTGCATACCCCACTTTGGTGAGGGAGGGTTAAAACGACAATGAATTGAATTTTCGTCATAGAGAATTCTCTCCTTGTGAAAGCACGGTAAATCACTTGATTATACTCAACAGTATCATCCAAGCAAAGTTTAAAACCACACCAAAACGTACACAAAGAGTCCATTATAATCAGCATCCTATGATAACATTAGTCGAACAATATGAAACACACTCCAATTACACGGCGTTTCATTTCCGTGCATAAAATACCGCAAATTACTACAACCTGATAATAAAAATGATAAATAATTCAAAGCAAACCCGCGGGATAATAAATCGGGTTCGCAACGTATGCAAACAAATGCGGTTCGCCCACGTTCATAATAATTCATAATAACGGCAAACACGGCCAGGTTATAAATTCCGTTCAAGCCGGGAAAACCGAGCACGGAAATGATCGGGAAATATGAACGGGCACGGAAAAAAATAATCTATTCGCTGAAAGAAATGCTCTCATTAGATTCGCCGTTTCTACGTCTGAGCAATTAGGAGATCAAATGAACGAAAGGATTACCCCATCTCCCTCACTGACTAGGCAGTGGAAATTAATTTCGACCACATATTTCACTTCTTATGGTTTTGGTTTTGCTCTTAGATTGTTCTGTCTCTGCCTCTTTCTCTGGCTGTCCGTCTGTTTCCTCTCTGCGCTGGTTTATACTTCTTTATACCATTTTCATGGTTACATACTTTTCTCGCTAAATCAAGATCGGCGAAGGGGTTGAGCGCGCTCACAAAGGAAAACATTCCGGGAATAATTACGACGGTTTTGTAAGGCTGAAAGTGACGAGAATGTAAAAAAAGGTTTCATGATAATATATATACATACATACACATGTGTGTTTGTATGTAATCGATTTTTTAAATTTCATAGCATGTACATATATGAGTATACGTTATAGTGAGGCCCGGCTCGAGGGTATATGGCACCTCTAGGCAGATTGCTTTCAGCGCCCCCCCCCCCCTTAAATTTTTAAATAATAAATTTCATGTAAGTACTTACATATATTAAGACAAAAACATAAAATTTAAATTTAAATAATGAATACATTCATTAATTAATATCTACATACATACATATATACATCTATATAAATTAATTAATTGTCTGTCTGTCTCGTATAGGCGCCTAAACCACTCAACCGATTACGATGGAACTTTCAGGATTTGTTGTATGCATGTCCGGGAAGCTTACTGTGAAAAAAACGGGAAAAAATCTCTTAATTATATTCGTAATTACGATTTTATCGACGCGAAACTTTGAAGCGCCATTGTCTAGTCAAGGAAATGTGTTCGTTGGTGACCACGTTACCAGTTGATTTATGACGGCACGGCTTTGAAGAAACGTTATTTGAACTCCAACCATCACTTGAAACGGGAACGGCATCAGGAACGTGAATTGCATGCCTTATTTCGGCATTGCAACGCATTCCGGGTTCAGCTAGTTCAACAATAAATTGAAGAATTTTATAGACTGACATTTCTTCTTTCGAATATGATTGGTAAAGATATTTAATTTTGTGAAGGAAATCCATCTCTGATATATACATATGTATACATACATATATACACATGTTTCACCGGTATTTTATATAAAATACAATTCCAAATTACCATTTGTATCGGCGACCGTTTGCTGTTTTACAAGTTTTATTCGAGTCTTTGAGATTACCACTGAATTTTCGATAAAGCTGCTGACCATTTTTAGAAAAAACTGATCATTTATGTAAATTATTGCCTTACGAATATACTCGTACATATTTAAATTAATATTTGTACATAAATGCAATATAACAAGAAGGCTTAACGGGTAAACTCCAATGCACCTTCCTAGAAAATTAATTACAAATATTGCAGAATTTTTTTTATTACATAAATCATTTTATTTAGAGAGGCTGAATACGAAATTAAAATTTAATTAATTAATTTGATTAGTTAATTAAGATTTAGACTTGTTAATCAAATTCAGATATTTGTGACATAGCGAGTAGGATAGTTTTTGCCAATTTTATGGAGGAACCGTTTCAACAATGAAATCAAATAAATTGACAAACTCTGGTAGTAAACGATCGACTTAGAGTCACAAATATCCAAGTCTAACTAGCACGAGATTGAACCTGGTAACCTCTCGGTGCTAAACATAAACGCAAACACAAAGCCATACTGCTGGCTATATACATACATATATACGATTCATATGTTTTACTGATAATGATAATTCACAACAAATATAGGTTTGAAAAAGTTTTGAAGTATCCTTAAAATGATTTTCAAAATATCAATTTACCTGAGCAACGCCAGTCATCGATTGCAATTTCAATCGATTGAGTTCAAATATATTAACAAAATTTCTTGGTGAACCTTTCGCCGGAAATATACTCTGGGGTAATATAATTTTACCGAGAAAGATTTATTGTTGCCGTTTAGAAGATAATCAAATAATTGATGGGAATGGAAATGCTACATTGTATGTATATATTTTCTTCCCAATTTAACGTACACGTACATACATTACTTCAGTGATTGCCATTTATAATATAGTACTCAGTATTTACATTGCAATTAATAAATGATTATATTTACTATGAAAATGAACAGAATAGAACGATTGGTAAAGTATAAGAAATATTGACCAATTAATGCCATTTGCTTGTACGATCACTTTCTGATATCGCATTTCACGGGTCGTTGCTTTTTATCGTGGAAGCCACAATGATTTTTCTTCTTAAATCGCTTCTAAAAACAACCTTTACATATGTACATACATAAAAATGTATTCGCAATCAAACTGCTCTCAATCTAAAAGATCTGTACATCTTGTTGCTTTTGTTAGCGTATTTCTCATCCGACGGCGAACAAATCCAGAGGGGATATTACTGAAGTTTTACACTTAAATAAAGTTTATCCAAAAGCTTTCGAAGATTATTGTTTCAATTTTGTATAGATTATTCGAATTGGATTTCGTTCTTGTTTCATTATATATAATTCTAAAACGACCATAGCATCGCTTAGTATACAAAGTCCTAACGACCTTTTAAGTTAAAGCGATCAATAGAACCCATAATTAATTCATCGGTGAGATTAAAGTTGGTGCTGTAAACTCAATTTGTTACTTTTTTTTTTAAACTGTGACGTTCTTAACACTCTCTCTGGTCGTGAAGGTTCGAAGACTGCAAATTTAATTATGAAATTTCATAACACTTGCTTGATTTTGTCTATGAAGTTTTAATCTTTAGCGTGTCGAGTAAATTGTTAAACTTGACTTTTTATTTGATTTAGGGTGTTACCTTGCGTTCGTTATAATTTTTTTGAACCGTCTGTTAAAGAGTAATTATGGAAATATATTGGCCCATTGCTGTGCGAACAAAATAAAAGTAATGAACAGGATTAAGGTATGAAAAATGGTCTTCAAAGCCCCGTCTTTTAACCTTTAAATAAATGAATGATTTTAGCCAATTTTGAAAAGTGCAGTTATGAAACATGGAAAAAACTGTTTGAGAAAAATGTTTCTAATTTAAAATAGTATACATATATTGTAATATTTCATTTGCCTTTTTGATTTATTATAAAAAAAGTACATTTAAATGGAATTTCCTTCGTATATGGGTTTGAAAATGGGAATTTACGGCGAAGAAAGTATACTGTGGTATAATGAGAAGCTATAAAAATGTAGAAATGTAGAAAAGATTAAGGTATTATTAGGAATTATGCAAAATATACACGTCCTTTTTAACCTCTTCCGCAACAGTTTCGTTCCCCAATAAAAGCTTTTTTGAAAGGTATTTAAAACTAGAATTAAGATTTAAACTATAAAATTTTATCATAAAGCATCATTTGTATCATTACTGTCAAATAATAACCAGAAACATATCTCAGTGGTTAACGTATAATACTTTCAACTGAGGGGTCATGAGTTCATTCCCTGGTCCGGTGTTGCTGCGAAGCCTTTGGATATATGAAAATCCAGGTTTCCTATCAAAGTTTGCCAATTTTTAAAGATTTAATTGTTGAAACGGTTCCATAACATTGACAACGTATCCCAGTTTGGCGCAAATTCAAGTTTATGATCTTGAATTTGTTGATAAACATGCTTTCCACCTCCATACTCCGTAAAAATGTATGTATTTCTCATAAAAAATGATGTAAATTAAATTTGTCCTTAGATGTCTCTATGATATTGTTTAAATATATTTGTGACTTACAATCTTCCTTCCATTTCTTCGCCGTGCGCCTACCGGTGGGCTCTTAAGCTAGGTCGAAATCGCCACGCGCCCGCCCCAGGGCACAAAGTCGTTTCACCTCGAACTAATCTAAAATTTATTCCGGCTTCTTTACAACGATATCTATCAATTGTTTTTAAACTAATAAAGTTGAAAAAAATTTGAAGTTTTTGAATAATATTATATATACATAAAAACGTGGGGCGATGAAGTTGTTAACCTCGAGTATTTTCTTTTGTGAATAAACCATCTCATTTGCACCACACTTTGCCTTCTTTTACAATATTGAGTACCATTCAAGCACTTCTATTGTCCGAATTTAATCCCTTCTTCGAGTCACTTATCCATTTTATCCTGTCGACTATGTCGCCTGCTACTTATTTATACCAATTCAAATGTATTGTAAAATCCATAAAATGTAATCTTCCAAATTTAAAAATTCAAATTTAAATCGAACGATCACACCTGAACTTTATTCGTCGAATTTAATCATCAGGTGTGTTAGCTCCAGTAATTGACCCATTATTTTACCCGTCGTCTGCGTGGATTAACTCAATATTAGAGGTCCCGATAATCCTTAACATTATAACACAGTTTTACTCCATCTCCATCCCCCTCTTCCGATACACCTGTGTCTCCAGGTGACCCACCCACCCGTTTGAACTATCCACGGATAATTCAGGATACCGTTTGACCCGTTTCTAATTAACCGGGCCGACCTCACGCACACGACAGATCGAATTTGGCCCTCAATAGTTGCATATCCGATCATGCACCTTGTGGAATCTGTGGTTTATTGCGGTCTAATTGAGCTGAAAATGCTCGAGTGTGGTGTTGTGATCATAAATCAGCATCCGGATGTTGGATATTACCGTGCAGTTGCGTTTACCACCCCGTATCGACGTTGCACGTGCACAAAATATGAATTCAATAAATTGTAAGTGCACTTATAATGGATTGTTATTGGTCAAATTGAATTGCTTGTATACGATACAGAAGTATGGACGGCTCAAAACTATTCAATGGTTGGTTGAAGTCTTTAAAATATGTATTTGAAAATGTGATTTTGTAGTGTTATACACACAGTGGATTATCTCAGGTGTAGTAGTTCCAATTTGCAAAACTAAATTTGTAATAGACTAGTGGTTAGCATATAATACTTTGAACGGAGTGGTCACGGATTCAAATCCCATTGGTTTCTTCTGGCCGGATCTTGGATTTGTGACTCCAGGTCGATCGTTTCCTATCAGAGTTTACCAATTTATCTGATTTTCATTGAAACGGTTCCAACAAATCGGCAACTTTACCCAGTTTTTCGCATATCTTGAGTTTTCAACAATCTCGAATTTCGCTGAATTGTATAAAATACTACAAATTTACAAATCTGACCATTAGTGTATCTTTGAATGTTAATTGATATGTACCTATTTACTAAATTTCGCTGAATTGCTAAAAAATGCTGCAAATTTACAAATTTGACCATAGATGTCTCTGTGGGTGTTAATTGATAAGTGTTTACTTTGTATAATAGTTGTATCAAATGTACAATGTTTCTGGCCAGGAAGGCGCATTGGGGTTACCTGTTAGGCCTTCCTAGTATAGATAAAAAAAAACCGGACGCGATGTATGAAGCTTTCAAAAAAACAAATTTTAGAATACCAGGAGTATACGTTATGCATAGGGGTGTGGCGTGACGATCGATCGTGTCGAGGAGACGCGGGGAAGCTGGTTAGCGGGAGAGTGGGGGGAGGGGGTAGAGATGTGCTCCTGATATTGAGCGCTGAGCGACGTCAGGCCTACCGACGGGTGACGTCAGCGTCAGATGCGCCTAAGCATGCACGGGAACGTACACATCTATACACATCCACGAAGACACACACACACACATTCATTCATCATTTCGAAAGGGTTGGATCGGCGAGCGTGTCGTGCGCGCACTCAACATTTAACTATTAATACGTGCGCGTGCCTATAAATTACCTTACTTTATATTTCTTACATTGTATTTATAAAACATATAGCCTTATTTTAATTAGTGTATTAATTATTTTTCGAAACCACCCGAAATCAACGGACACAACACTAGTATTTGATAGAATGTAACAAATGCTACTAACGTAAAGTCATAAAGCAAACGACCCATATATTGATAGTACATTGATGTATAGAAATCGAGTGCTAGACATTATTAAGTTAGCTGAAACGTAAAAGCTCAAATTGGCTTTTAAAGCTAAATTGATTCCAATATTCGCATATTGCAATATTGCACTCGACGTGTTTCCAGCGGCTCTAAACCTTTGAATCGAATCTCATCTTCTTCAGTAATTAAACGCAAACTTTGCTGGTGGTTTAAATTTTTTGCGCACTTCATGGATGCGCAAGAACGTAAATTTGAATTTTCAATGGATTTTTTCTCGCGAAAGTTAAGCGAGCACAAAAAACAACTTCGTGTAACTTTTTTACTTAATCAGCTTTTTTTCGAAAAAGCATACCCCAAACGCCGCAGCTCTTATCACAAAATAGATTTACGGCCCGCTTTCACCGCTTATTTTGAATTCGTGAAAGTCCTGCCGAGAAAAAAGAGTGAAAGTCGGCTCACTATCGAGTTAAAAATTAATCACAGATTGTCGAAAATTTTCGCAATTTATTTCCCCCGCTATTTCTTATGAAAACGTTCCAGTCGACAGTGTTGTTCAATTATGTCAATAGCGTATTTGTGTCAAATCAATCAAGATCAGTCGATTGCGTTCGGATTTTTTTTTACATATGACTTGTTTTTCTGAAAACATTTGCATTATACTGAAAGTCTTATTGAGGTTCGCGTTTATTATTTTGACTTTCAGCTGAAATGAATGATTAATTTGAAATATATTGTACATACATATACACACGTAAAAACCAGCGGCGTGGACTAGTGGTTATCTTTTTATGCCTACGAGCAGAGTGGTTACGGGTTCGAGTCCCACTAGAGTCCTGCTTCTGGCCAGACCTCGGTTTGTGACTTCAGGTCGATCGTTTCCTATCAAAGTTTTCCATTCATTTTTTTATTTTTATTGAAACGGTTACCGTAAAATTGGCATCTCATTTCCTATCTCTCTTGTTAATCTTAAGCTACGTATGTGTGTACATATTTCATATATATAATAGTGCTATTATGTATGTATATGTGTTATGTGTGTCTGTGTGCGATAACGCTAGCCGTACTATAATAGTCGTTTCGATTCGACATATGTACGTCACAGCTTATATTGTTTATAGTGATTTATATTGTTTATTCATTGTTAATTTATTTATATTGTTAATTCGCGGGTTGAGCGAGCTCGGTGCGGACGTGTGTTTGTGTGTTGTTCCCGATAAGTATGTAGAATTTTGTGTTAAATTGGAGCTAAAGAGGAGGTGCTGGGATGAGTATGTAGCTCTTCTGGCGCCTCGCAAGTTAGTACATATTCAGAATCATTACCTATGCTTGATTTCATATTTTTTAAATGGAATTTAAATTTATAATATTTTCATATTTACATAATTACCCACATAATTTCGATCACATTTCTTTTGATAATAATTTACTATTAACGTCGATTGATTTATTAATGATAGTATTGATAATATTTAACGTTGAATTATTTCATATTTAATATTGAGTGAATGGTTTGATATTTAATGTTGAATTATTTCATAATTGATTATTTAATGTTGAGTGTTGAATTATTTCATAATTGATTATTTAATATTGAGTGTTGAATTATTTAATATTTAGTTTTGATAATTTAATATTTGATATTGGATACTTGTACTCAACGTTAACGTTATTGTTTGGTACTAATTTCATAAATATTATGATTGTGAATAAACTGTCTATATATGTAAATATATCATAAATGGAAACACACGTCCGTCCGCACGGAGTAATTAATAAGCTCAGAGCAGAGCTCCATGCAACCGCTCAGGTCCCCAAGTTGCAAATAGGGGAACGACTCTTGCAGTCAACTGCCATGGCGACATGGTGGTCCTGGACAAGGAGCGCTGAGATAAGAGTGGTGATGAGTGAATCCGTGGTAAGTTTCACTCTATAAAATGTCACACAACACTATGACGGTCTCAGGTCAGCGGCGAGTAAGTGCCGCCGCTTAACAAAAGCACAACCCGGTTTTCGAAGGTACCGTATCATCTTTGACAGAGAAGGAAACTCTATAATAAATCCCTGGTAGTGGGCAGCAGCTCTGCCAGTATAAGATGTCAAAACATTTACTGCGCTGTAGAAGGAAGTGGGAATCCACTGCAGTATTCTCCCAAGATAACTATGATGTACAAAAATAAAAGTGTGAAGAAGTCTGACTCTCCGGCTGACACCCGGCGCCTTCGAGGTTCCAGGTCTCACGGTGTGAAATTGGCTACTGGCCACATGCATGTGACTCACCAGGCATCATGTGGAAAATATGCGACTGGAGAAACTTTACGGAACAAATCCAAAATAGGTACTTGGAACGTTAGAGGACTCCTGAATCCTGGGAAAACACTGGTTGTTGAGAAAGAGATGTACAGTCATGGGCTAGATATACTCGGAATCTCGGAAACGCACTGGAAGAACAACGGCCATTATAAAACCTCAAATGGAAATACGATATATTTTTCTGGTAACCAAGATTCGTCACATAGCGGTGTCGCGGTGATCTTAGCATCTAAATTAACCAGTGCACTAATTGGCTACAACCCCATAAGTGACAGACTTATACACTTAAAACTCAACACGCATCCGTATAAACTAAACATCCTTCAAATATATGCTCCTACTGCAGATGCCGAAGATATTAAAATAAATGCGTTCTATGCTTCACTACTCGATACATTGTCAAATATCTCAAACAAAGAAATGACCATCATTCTTGGTGATTTTAATGCCAAAGTCGGTAATAATAGCAACATTGATAACATAGTAGGTAAATATGGATTGGGTATTCAAAATGAGAGAGGAGAGAAACTTATAAGTTTCTGCATTGAAAATAAAATGTCCATTATGAATACTTGGTTTCAACATCATCCTAGGCGATTGTACACTTGGATATCTCCTGGGGATCGTCACCGCAACCAAATCGATTATGTATTAATAAATTCTAGATGGAAATCATCGATACATAACGTCAAAACATATCCAGGTGCAGATTGCGGATCGGACCATAACTTACTTGTTGCTAAATTTCGACTGAAATTGAAAATGATTAAAAGACATCAAAATAAAGCAATTAAACTCACCAATGATGATGTAATTAATTTTGGCAATGTAATCAGAGAAAAAGATGCAGAATTCCAAATAAATCCTAATGTAGATGTAGAAGAGTCTTGGAAAATTTTTAAAGATCTCATAATTCGGTATGCCAGAAAACATCAAACACCGCAAAATGAACATCGTAAGTCTTTTATCTCTGATTCAACTTGGGTTAAGATAAAAGAACGTAAAAGACTTAAACAAACTGGCATAACATCGACAGAATATCTTGAAAGGTATGCAATATTACATAAAGATATTCAAAGGAGTTGTAGGCGGGATAAAGCTAAATATATAAATGACATATGTGAGGAGATAGAAAAACACGCATTAAAGAATCAGGCAAGGGATATTTTTCACAAAGTAAAAATCGTCACTCAAAAATTTTCACCCAAAACTTGGACAATAGATGATCAATTTGGAAACACGCTTACAGATATTGATGTGATACTCAACCGATGGAAAGAATACTGTTCGGAATTGTACAGTGGTAGTTCGTCGACCTCAATTGTTTCCCTAATTGATGATGTCAGGGAGCCTGACATCTTGACATCTGAAGTTGTAAATGCCATAAAGAAACTGAAATGTAAAAAGTCTCCTGGCAGCGATGGTATACAAGCTGAACTTCTGAAAGAGCTTGGTGAAACTGCGATAAAGGCGCTATGTAATATGTGCAACAAGATCTGGGTAAACGGAGTATGGCCGAAAGATTGGGTCAATTCAATATTCATTCCCTTACACAAGAAAGGATCTACAAAAAAATGCGAGAATTACAGGACCTTAGCCTTAATATCGCACTCTAGTAAAGTATTGCTGTATATAATTAAAGATCGTTTGAGCAGTTACCTTGGATGGCAAATACCGAACGAACAAGCAGGGTTTGTAAAAGGCAAAGGGACGAGGGAACAAATACTGAATATACGTCAACTCATTGAAAAATGTCGGGAGTTTCAAACTCCAGCCGTTCTTTGTTTTATAGACTATAAAAAAGCTTTTGACTTTGTGAACTGGGACTATCTGTGGAAAGTTCTACTGGACATGGGAGTCCCCATGCATCTTGTAAAGATAATACATAACTTGTATAATGATAACAATGCAGTAGTTCGAATCAATTCGCTAAACTCGACAAATTTTCGAGTACAACGTGGAGTAAGGCAAGGGTGTATATTATCTCCAGACCTATTTAATATATATGGAGAGTATATAATGCGTAGAGCACTGGATGGTTGGAAGGGTGGAGTGTCCATTGGTGGAAAAAAACTATCCAATCTTCGGTATGCGGATGACACAACGCTCATAGCTAATAATCATGAAGAAATGGCCGAACTGATCCGTCGTGTTGAGACAGAGAGTAATGTGCTTGGCCTCCAGATAAACCGCCCCAAAACAAAAATTATGATAATTGACCGTCACCAACAGCTGCAAAACAACAACTCAGCTTTAAACGGTATAGATGTGGTTGATAATTTTGTCTATCTGGGGTCACTCATATCTAACAACGGCGGCAGCGAATTGGAAATACGGCGCCGGATTACATTAGCAAAATCGGCAATGTCACAACTAACGAAGATTTGGAAGAATAGAGCCATTACAACTGCTGTCAAAATCCGTCTCGTGAAGAGTCTCGTTTTTTCTGTCTGCCTTTATGGTGTCGAGACGTGGACCATGAAGGCGGCGGATAGACGGAGAATCGATGCCTTCGAGATGTGGTCCTGGAGACGGCTACTGCGCGTGCCTTGGACCGACAAACGCACGAATGTGTCTATTCTTGAAGAATTGAAAATCAAGGATAGATTGTCAACAATATGCCTGAAACGTATATTGCAGTTCTTCGGCCACATTGCACGAAGAGGTGAGGAGAGCCTGGAGCGGTTGGTTGTGGTTGGTAGCGTCGAAGGCAGAAGAGCCAGAGGCAGATCCCCCGCACGCTGGACTGACCAAGTATCTGCAGCGACGGGCGCTTCCACGGTAGCAAGTCTTCGCCTGGCCGAATTTAGAACTGAATGGAGGCAGCTGGTTGACCGCACATCATAGTCACGATCCTCAGTGATGAGGGAACCGACAGCAATATATATTGTTTATATGTAGGTAGGTAGGTAGTTTTTACCATTTTTTTCATATTAAACAATTAAATATAAATATTAAATTAAATTTATTTTAATGGTATTTGAAAAAAATTTTACCGTGATACGGATCGAACACAGACACATTTATTTTTTATTTAATAACTTAATATGCCATAACCCATGCGATGATATTTCATCGAGCACAACACTAGTTGTCCAAATAATGATAGACTTTCTTAAAAATATTTAACTCCGAAATAAATTTGAACAAAAGATGATGAATAAGTACAGGAAATGATATACAGGCAGTTTATAAGAATGGACGTGTAAACATGTTATTTTGTGAAAAGGTTAAATTTTTTAATAAGAAAAATAAAATCCTATAAACATATAAACAGTTTTTGTTCAAGTCGTTCACAAGTATTTGTGACTCCAAATCGATCGTTTCTTATCAGAGTTTGCCTATTTTATCTGATCATTGTTGAAACGGTTCCTGAAAATTGGCAAAAATCATCTTTCCTATTGTCACAAATCTTCTGTATTTATTGTGTGTATAATTTGTAAAAGTTATGTACAAAATCTAATTGTATAGATGTCTCAATGGATTGATTTTGTGATTAATTAATTAATTGTTATTTCATGTTCTTCAGCTTCTGGAAATATAGTGATTTATGTAATAATAAAATGCTGCATTATTTATAATTAATTGTCGAGGAAGGCGCATTGGGGTCTTCCTGTCAAGCCTTCCTGGTATATCTATGTAAAAAAAAATAAAAAATAAAAATAAATAAAATTTGTACATATGTACATATGTATATGTATTTGTACATACATACATACATACATATGTTATTCCGGATGATGATATTCAAAAAGTGCATGAATACAAGTACTCAACTATACGTCATATGGATATTGGTCACACGGACGCTAATCGTACGTTGGCACGATACGAGTGCACTCATATGAAGTCCGCTTATTTGGTCACTCGGACGTTACCCATAACATGTTAACGTACGAGTAGCGTCCGAGTTGCCAAATTAGCGTACTCGGTTTGAATACACTCGTTTCTTATAATATTGTTGCATATGCTAAAAGGTGCCGCCGTTATAATTGGTTTTCGAGGATTATCTCTAGGCTTAAATGCTGTCGGCTAACAATGGAGACCCCGAATGGACTTAGTGGTCGGTAACAGCACTCAGCCACTTCACGCTAGAGTTCTCAGAACTGACGGCGTCAAAGCGTGGGACTGCGTGCCGAGACTGTGGGACTGCATATCTAGTACGTGACTATAAGAATAGGTAAACAAACGCGTCGAGGAAGATACAGTGAGCGACCTACCCTTTATAAGCAGGTACTTAGGCCATATGAAGGCATTCTGGACAGAGCACTGACAGTGCATGGATCTCTTTAATCACCCAATAAATGCTGTGAAGCGACTTCAGTCTTTTATTTGGATCCTCCACCCACCCATACGTATTACGTTAACTACATGTATGCTGGTAATGTATGTATACTGTTTTATAATTTACGTATACTCATACTCACACTCAGTGGGTCTAAAGTGGTAATGATTCTTTCCCTGCAAAAAGAAAAGTACTCAACTGGAGTGCCCACTAAGTTTGAATTTAAATTTAATCGCTTGAAGTGATGTTTGCATTTTGTCGGGTGCATCGACTGGACTTCCCCGCTGCACATTCATTATTGTTGCACATGCATACGCGCCTTTTATCTTCCACTGGCAAAAATCCAGTTTCCATATATTATTTTTTTACCATCCGGTCGTTCGTGAAAAAAATAATATCCACGTTCCATTTCGGATTATTTACATAAATGGTGCACTTTTTGATGCATCGTTTTAATATTCATTGCAGCTGGATTTATGTGTTTGATTGGCGTTTGTTACGAGATGAAAATTCAAGCATCGATTCGATTTGCAATTTGAGTGCTTTTATTTTCGAAATTTAGATCCGAGTCAATTGATCGTTAGGCAAATGGTATTAGAAGTCAAGTGGGCAATTAATTCCAGTCAACTTTATATAATAGTTGCTTGATAGATATTATTTGCAAGGCCTTGGAATCTAATATACATAAGCAAGCAATTTTTTGATTGTATTATATTTTACTTGCAGGACGAATCGATCCTTTCGAGTGATTTGTAAAATGTACAATATGTAAGTAGATATGTATGGAAACGGCATCATTCCAATATGTGTCCGCGAGACGTTTCAGAATTGGTTTGAGCAGCTTCGTTTCTGCATATGCACTGTGCACTTTTCCTCTTTGCTTTATTGGATATGGTGCAGCGGTTTCATAACGGATTTATGGCAACCCTTCATCCAATGTTGCAGAAGCGGGACGGGCTTTTAAAATTGCACCATTATTTATAGAAGCCATTTTAAACTGACCACTGCACTGCACAAATGCGCTTTGGAACACCCCTCCCCCTTTTTCCCGCCTTTTACATGTATTCTAGTTTCGATCTCAGCTCTATTATTCAGGGGAAGGCAAACTATGATCCGGGTGGCTTGAAATCGTATAAATAGCACACAGATGACAGGATTTTCAGAAGGTTCCTATTATGGGATTGGTTGTGAGAGGTTCATATTTTTATTTCCGGTAACTAACTATTGGCCTTTATCTTTATTAGTTCTTAGTACTCGTATGATCTTGAATTGATTAAGTTAGATGGTTTGAATCCAATCTAAAAGACCCCGAGAAGAATCTGTTTGAGAAGTTAACTAATTTATGAATTGAGCTAATGTGCTTATCTAGAACTTACATATGTAAATAATCTGGATTAGCTCTTCTACCTAAAAAGAGGTTGTGAGAAATAGATGAGTTCATTTGTTTTTGAGTTGAGCTAATGTATGTATCTCGTTGACTCTTATTAATTGAGCCATATATTTTATTTTCTTTTCAATGTTTATTTTATTTTATGTTAATAAATATATACCACAGTGTCTTCACAACTTACCCCAATATGAAGTTGGCCAGATAATACATACATAAATATAATATCGCTATTATGTGTGTCTATGTATCTTAGATAACGGTTGCCGTACTATGATATTCATTTTGATTCAACATACATATTTACATAGAAATGCATTTCACAGCCAAAACAATGCCAACAAAACGTACTAATATAATATGAATATAATAGCAAAAGAAAAAAACCTCTATATATGTATACTGTTTGCTACCAATGTTTCCTCTATGGAAATAAGTCTCGCATTTAGCGCCATCTATTGAAAATTTATTTAATTAGTTCGTTTTTCTATTGGTGATTTATATTGTTTATATGTACATAGGTAGGTAGTTTTTACCAATTTTTACATATTAAACAATTTAATATAAATTAAATATATTTAAAAGGTATTTGAAAAAAATTCGACCGCGTGTACGCGAATACGGAATATTTGGCACTCGAGTTCTCTTTAGCATGATAGTTAGTATGATGGACTTTTCGGCTGTCAGATGTTCCGTTATAGATTTTAGTGACTTTTAGGCGCTTTGTGACTCATATTCACCGAACCATGTATAACATATCTCCATTCACACAAAGAGTACGAATCAAAGTAGAAAACACAAAATCACCATATATTTCTTCGTAGTCTCGGTACGGTCCGAACCCTGGAAAACTTTGTCCAGCCGTGGTTTAAAGCTGCGAGCCCTTTTCATGGGGATTGATCGAAGCCTCGAATTTCCTCCGGGGGTTGTTATTGTGTGTTTGTTTTTGAGTAATTTTTGCGAGTCAACTTTTGCGGTTCGGTGGCGATTGTCTCATTGATTATTCATGGGTTTTCGTGTGTCTCGTTGTGCTTCCTTTCCGCCCTCAAAGGGTGTTGCGATTTCCAGGGCTGTCGCGTTCCTGCATCCTCGCCCAGATGCTTAATATGATTTTGATGAACATACTTTCGGGAAACTTTTGAGAATTCTCGCCGACGAGCCCGTCGCGAAAGGGCACGCTCATCCCGTTCATTATTACGGTTCAAAGGGAAACTTTACCGCTCGCTTCAAACACAAACATCGCCCTCTCTCCTTTCCAAACCACCACCTTTTCACCCCCTTTGTTTTGTCGTTAAAAGTATTTTACCGAAATAAGCTTACGTGTCAAAAAAAAAAAAATGAATGATAAAAAATACTGGCAGCCGAGGGAAAACTTTGAGAGTTTTCCCGCAAAAAAAGGACACTGAAGAAAATTTAAACAATATTCATGGAATTTGAGTTTGAATGGAAATACCTGCTAGTGTGGGTACAAAACGGTACTTGTTGCTCGGGTGAAAAGGTTGATTAAACTCTCTTTACTGGGTTGAATTGTATTAAGGGAAAGCTTAGAATGGCTTCTGGGGGTAGATATGTATATGTATGTGGGTGAATGTAATTTATTGCCGATTGGCTTTGGTTCACTGCGTTCTGTGCGTTCCATGTATAATTCGTTTTACATAACAACTAGTGGCCCTATTGCACGAAAATTCGTGCACCGAACTTATCGCTAACTGAACGCAAAACACGTCCGAACGCGCGCAGGCTTAGCGCCTCTGTGTCATCTATGGTCACATCCCCACCAGACATTACTTTACATTACATTAAGTATTCATTACTTTTCATCTTGAAAGAAACTGGAAACCACTAGAGAATATCCTATATTTGACACTTCAACATGACGTTTATTAAAAAGTGAAGTGGCGCCGTTTTAAATTAAGTACACTTGAAAATACATTTTTTTTAAACGACACTTTTTTATACACTATTTTATACACTATTTTATACACTATTTTATACACTATTTTATACACCTTTCTTAGAAAACCATTAAAATATATTATATTATTTTTAAATTACAAAATAGTTTAAGATCTTACCCAGTTTCATATAAAAACCCACCACCTCGAAAGTGAACCCAATCTATCCCACAGCATCTCATAGACAAGCATCACGTTTCATTATAATTGGCAAAACTGATCATATCGCACAACGTTATAAAACATCCACACTAATATATTTGGCACTAACGTCGTCCGTATACCCAACATGGTTAAATATCATCATCCATCATCCGGAGATATTTGACATTTTGTAACGCATTCGGGGTTTATCTATTAATATCACATACCACTCTATTAAATGGGTTTCCTAGCGGGTCCACAGACCCTTCATTTTCCTATAAACTACGATCCATATCCATGACTCGGTACCGAGCTTTTAGTACATACATACATACATGCATACATACGAGTCATTATAAATTGGCTAATATGATAGACCTTAACCTTGTACTGGTACCTTGGGGGGAGTGTGCGACCTTCTCCGCGTCGTAATTAGATATAATCTCACCCTTAGGGTCAAGTGGTTCCATTGTGTTTTCTTCAGGGGTGTCTCCTCTTGAAATGCATAAAAGTCAAGTGTAATCGACGAAGCTTCCTCCCCTCTCGGCACTCGATTCTGTACTAATGTTTTTTTCCACGGCTCGTTCCCTTTCCTTCGCAATTAAGGAATAATGAGACGAATCGCTCTAAAGTTATCCGATTTCGTTCGGGAAATTTAATTAAAGGGTAGTTGGGTTGCTTTTGATGGGGCGTAAGACGATCGTACTCCTTGTGTCTGTAGTTATGTATGTGCTGGTCTAGTTTTAGTCTGGAATTTGATATGTTGCCACGTTCGAATTGGAGTGTTTTTCAGTTTCGTTTATGTTGTTGATGATATTTGATGTTTGTCAACCGCGTACGAAATTTGTACAGGAAAAATAAACAGTCTAAATGAATAAAGGTAAATTCACAATAAACTTTTCCGTCTCCTAGGATTTAAGCCTTGAAGTTTTCATATACATTTTTTGCTACCTAACATTCTTAATAATATTGTATGTGATTTTCTTTTGAAAACTTTCGTTCCATCGAACAAAGTTTTGATTTTATAACTCAATTTTGAATTACGCATGTTGAAGAAACGATCGATTCGCTATAACATGGTTTGTTCATGTTCAAACATATGATATGATACATATCTGTATAAACATACTTAATCTGCAATTATCTTAATACATAAATCACCTGTATATGTCTATAAAATTCAATTTTTCAAAAGTTTGACTTTAAATTTTACGTTCTCTACATGAAATTGTAAATAAAAACGAAAATTTTGGTTTTGCTGCAAGTAGCTTAAGACAAAAATGGAAATAAATAACTTTATTTTTTTCAATTTTTGAAGTTTTAACTTTTTAACTTATCAAGTAACTGCTAGGTGAAACAATGCACGAAACTAATCTGAGACCCTACGGCTTTTTATTCTTCTCCTCTCTTATAATTACCTCACAAGGTATAGTATTCCTGACTATATACATACCTATACATAAAATTCAAATTCTACCGACCACTATACACACGAACAATGTTGTATGTATTTCTTGACCAAAATGCAATGCCAAACTGAAACGAAATGTAATTGGCCATCGCGGGTCGAGTGGGGGGTAATGCGATAGTATGTACATATGTACATACATTTTACGTAAGTCGTAAATAGGATAAATTGGAGAATTCCGAGTTTGTTGAGAATAAGGTTTGTAGAGTATTCCGAAGCCGTGGCCTGGTTTCACCAATTCTCGTTAAATGAACTCTCCGTTTCTATAATTTTGAATAAGTTTAGAAATTCTATATTTATTACAGTATGGCTCGGTGGTTGCGTTAATGTTAAACACCGAGAGATTACCGGGTTCGATCCCGTGCTAATATTTAATGCTGCTGGTCAGACTTGTATATTTGTTACTCCAAGTCGTTCTTTCCCTACCAAAGTTTGCCAATATATCTGATTTCATTGTTGAAACGGTTCCTTCATCAAATTGGCAAAAACTATCCTACCCACTATGTCACCAATATCTGAATTTGATTTATGTACAAAATGTAAAAACTTATGTACAAGTCTAAATCCATAGATATCTTTATGGATCAATGAATGAATTAATTAATAGTTATTTTCGTGTTCTTCAGCATCTCGAAATTCAGCAATTTATGCAATAAAAAATACTGCAATGTTTGGATGTAATTGACTCGGAAAGAGCATTGGGGTTTAACTGTTAGTCTTTCCTGGTATACATATATCTATGTAAAAATAATAAATAAATAAATAAAATGTATTTAATTCATTTCAATTAATTAAACATTTTTCATATATCCTCCTATTAGCAAGCCGATGAGACAAGAATAAAACACAGAGTTCATTTAACGAGTGGGAAATAACGTTTCTTGGGAATGCTGGGCCTGTTAGGACCACTGCATGTCCGAACACTCGGATACCTGATTTTAAAAGTAGAGACACAAGGTAGACTGGGCACTCCCTAACGAACGGAGGTTCCATTTAGACTTCCTGAGTGGTATAATAATTGCTGTGAAGCGACTTAGCCTATAATTTGGATCCCTGAACCCCGGATCACTAAAAAAAACTATTTAATTAGACTACATATTGTTACGTATACTAAAAAGAGCCGCCGAGTAATTGCGATCGGATTAGGCCGCGTAGCGTCCTGAGAGACCGTGTGACCGGTGTAAGTGGTTTTAAGGATTAGCGACAGGCTAAGTGCAAGTAAGCTAAATAATGATGGCACTTCCCAGAATTGACCTGTTCCGTGGGAGCGAATGTCGTGGCAAGACATATCCGTACGTGACCATAACAATAGGTAAACAAATCGTCGTCATAGACGTCGAAGATGTCCTGAGAGATCTATCCCTTATAAGGCGATACTTAGGCGATATCATGTCATTCTGGACTGAGCGCTGCCAGTGCGTGTATCTCCTTAATCATCAATAAATGCTGTGAGACGACTGTTGGCCTTTTACTTAGATCCTCCACCCACCCCTACGCAACAATATCATTATATGTATGTTATTATGTACATATACATATGTACCGCCACTGTGTACGAAATTTCCGCCGCAAATGATTACATTATTACTACCGTTATTATGTACATATGTACCTCCGCAAATTATTACACATATGCCTAAAGCGAAAGGAAAACATAGGCATATTTTTGCAAAATAGTTCGCGAACTTGGTAGAGAATTATCTAAATATTGATTTACGCTTCGACGCGCGTTGTTTAGCCAAAGGAACGGAAGGAAGTATGCGGTCGGAAAATGTTCAGAAAGCTCTCCTACGCGTCGAAGTGCTTTACTGCCTGTCATCTGATATAAAATTTTATCCCCAATTTAAATTCACCGGTTAATCTCTGGTCGACGAGAGGAAATGGACTGTTAAGAGTTCGACGGCGCGCTCCAAAACCAACCCCCTCCCCCCTCCCACTCAGAATCCCAATCCAGTGGTTCTTAACAAATGTTCTGCGAACTTGTCCCAAGTGATTCGCGAAATCTAGGACTGTTCATCAAAAGACAGTTCATACAATGACTATTCATCAAAGATCAATCAACAAATGGTTAATTAAAAATATAAAATAATATTCAAAATATGTTCTTACGAGACGTCAACCGAGACATGGCTAAAGTCAAGCTCATTTTTATCGTATTAAATACACGATAAATAAATATATTGTAATATTTATTCAAGTGATCAAATATGTCAATTGACATCTATAGCGGTCATCCGAGGGGAAAAGTTTAAGCCAGTGTGGCTGAACTGATGATCTGCGAGCTTGCCGTATAGCGAAATTTAGAAGTGTTCTTCGAATGATAACCATTCAAGGACTATTCATCACATTTCTTAATTTCTTCATCATCTTAAATTACAGGATATCGCCTTTAGTAAGAATAATCAGGTTTTTTAATATAATTGTCTGAAGTATAACGTTCATTTTACACACATACATACATACACAACTGTTTATTTTCCAAATTTTTAAAATGGGTTCATTTAAAATTCGTTCACGGCACATTTCTTACAACTACATATGTATATAATTGTATCCCATATAAAATTCACTTCAACAGTATTCCTTCCTGTCAACCAAAAGTTATTTTATTTTTTCTACTCCAAACTTTCTGAGGAATGCTGGGCCTGTTCGGACTACTGCATGTTCGAACACTCGTCAATTTAATTTTAAAAGGAGACACTCAAAGTGGACTGGAAACTCTCAATCGAATGGCGGTTCCATCTGATTATTGTTTAAACGGTTCATTAAAATTGGCAAAAAACATTATCCTACCTGCTGTCAAATCAAATCTTCTGTTTTAATGTATAATAGATGTCTCAATGGATTAATTCATTGGTAATTTCGTGTTCTTCAGATTCTCGAAATATAGTGATTTATGTAATAAAAATACTGCATTGTTTATAATTATGTTTTTTATGTTTATGTATGGATGTATTTATGTTCATGTTTAATTGTTATTTTGTTTTTTTTCTTTTTTGTGTTATATTTTTTAACCATTGTGGCGCTTTAGGAATTCCTGTTATGCCACAATGGTCTGTTTAAAAATAAATAAATAAATAAATAATTAATTGTCTTGGAAGGCGCATTGGGGTCTTTCTATCAAGCCTTCTTGTCAAGCCTTCCTGCTATATGTATATGTATATTGTTATGTACCTCGCTTACCAATGTAGTCGACTAATCAGTAGGGACAGTAATACACACTATTGATTTGTGGCACACCTAATTTAATAAGTAGCACCATTGATTTGTAGCACACCTAATTTAATAAGAAGCGCCATTGATTTGTGGCACACCTAATTTAATAAGTAATACCATTGATTTATAGCACACCTTAAACACTGAATAACCGAAATTGTACGAAACGTGTCTTCAACACTTGTTTTAAAGAAGAGTATGTTTAAACATTTTCATTGTTTTAAAGAAGAGTATGTATAGACTCGTTACTGTTAGAATTGAAGCTAGACTCAGAAAGTGACAGTAGTCGTCACCATCGACTCCGAGAGTCGTAGTCGATACCATTGAGACTCCGAGAGTAGCAGTCAACACATCAGCAGCAGAGCAAAGTTAAATAGTGAAGCAAAGTTAAAATGAAACAGTTCTACGTATCTCGTTTAAATTCTCCATTACATAATTAAATTCTACCAATAAGATAAATGTAACGCTTTCGGCTTTAATAATAATAAATAAATCTTTGTTAGTTCACCAAGTAGTTTTAAAAAAGGAAAATTATTTAATCTTTCATTGGAACGTGAACATTGGAACCACGGGTGCATCCTAGCGTCATATACAAGTTTCGTGCAGTGTTTCAACGCTGCATCGTTTCTTGACGTTCGAATCCAATTCACTCCACCATGTCCTTAGAAAATTGTCTTCAAAAACATATTATGCTTGATATAATAATAGTAGATAATATTTCATACCATTAAGAGAGCTGAGAACCACTGCGTTAAGCGTCCGACGATCGATCGTTCGTTCCGATAGACAGCGTCGTCGAGAGGAACAAACGCTGTCGGAAAATTTCACCAGGTTGTGACGGGAATACGTAATGGGCTAGGGACACCTGAAGGAACGCGAAAACCGCCGCGGAAAACTCCATCCCCTTCCAGGACCCCTTTCGCGGCGTAATCTCGCAAATAGATCCCTTCGCGAAACTAACTAGCCGGTGAAGGCGGTGTATTTTCTTCATATTGCTGAAAATCTCAGTAGTATTCGCGAAAATTCCGGATGCACTTTAAACACGTGTATGAGACAATATTCTTACCCTTATATGAGGTTGAAAATATGTCGCCTTTATCACTATACACGCGAGAATATCTATCACAATTTTAACTTTAACGAAGCTTAGAGTGACGTAATTTTAATAAGTGAGCTTATTGAGGTACAGTCGCAATATTGCGTCAAAGATATGCAAAAAATGTATGAATTTTTTTATATTTTTTTATGAAGTCTCGTAATTGAAGATCATAAAGGAAAGCATGTCTTGTTAATTTCAATTTTATTTTAAATGGCAACTCTGCTATTTCATTTTCACAAGATCTCTCAGCTTTAAGCTTTAAGCACATATTATATTATTTTTTCTTCATATCTTCTTATGATAATCCTAGACTTATCGTGATAGTCATCCATTAAGCACTGTTGAATTGAAAGGTAATCATTAGTTCCCGATCTGTATTAATTCTATTGGTGAAGTTTCAAATAAAGGTCAAAAATATGTGATTTAAATTGGCCTGGTTTATATACTTTCGTTGTTTTATGTTGAAAATTGTAATACCGGTCATACATTAACATTTTAAAAGTTCTACATGTGAATGCATTTATGTAAGTAATCCCAAGGGCTCTATTGACCTTATCGCGATGACAGGTTCGATACTACATAGATATACCAGATTAAAAACTACATATTTGGTTAATTAAATCCCATCAACCAATTATTGAACTGACTTTCATCATGATAGAAATTAGTAGAGAAATTTCCAAGATCGGAGTGAATGACTCGGCAAATAGTGGTAGAGGTAGTTTATTGTTCTTGATCTGTCGGCCTGCCAGCTCTGAATGAATCACGGAATAAAACTGCATAATATTTATACCCAGCGTATACTCACAACACAGATATCATTGGTCAATGGGTCGCGAGACCTTATTGGCTCTTGTATAGAGCTTGTTCCAATATATTTCATTTAACTTGACAGTATTAAAATTATCTTAGTAGACAAAATTTCCATGTGACCAATGATAGTGGCGTGTTTTTCTCCTTCTGCCAAGCGAAATGAAGTTAGAAGAGAATACCAATCATTCAAATTTCTAGTATAAATGTGTAGAAATTAGCTATATTTAGCCGTTTAGCAGTAGTTGCACGTGGGTTCAATTTGGTAATACATACTACGGTTACACTTCCGGCATAGATTAACAGACATCACAAGACTAATCCAACCTTAATGAATAATTTATCCAAAGGTCAATCTAGAGTAAAGATCGTTGTTTGAAATTGTGACCTTGTCTGGTTAAATTTTCAATGAGATTGTCTTGAAATAATTGAGTCTTTTGTTGAAAGAATTGTTTTTACATGTTTTTTACTAGCTTCACTCTGTTGGTTCAGTGACATTCCTGCCTGTTAAAAAATTACGACGAGTATACTATATAGATCGAGAAACATCAAATTATATATAAATACATAATTCTTATTTACTTTTACATTATACATGATATATATGGTCAAACATTGCAAAGCGAATTGCATTTATTTTATACAATACGATCGATATAAGCGATCATACAATCGATACAAGCATTCATACAATATGAATTTTTACATACCTCCTTTACGTTTCATTATACGATAATTATCCACAAAAAAATTTACGGAGAAAATTTTGCAGCATTTTTTTGTATACAAACCGGCGAACCTTGAGACGCTAAATAGCTCAAGATTAGTAAAATAGATAGGGGAACCGTTTCAATAAAAATTGGCTAACTCTGATAGGAAACGATCAACCTGGAGTCAAAAAACAAGGTCTGGCCAGCAGCAACCAGTGAGACTCGAACCCGTGACCACTCTGTTATCACTATTATCTACCACTCTAACATTATATGCTACCCTCTATTTCATGCTGCTGGTTGAAATCACTTCCACTATTCAGTTCGCTTTGATATCTTACCGACAGACGAGGGTATTATATCAAAGTAAGTTAATTTCTCTGTACTGAAGCTAGAAGAGTTTAATTATAATCCAATTCACTAAAAATAACATCGCCATCTTATGTCAGATTGAAGTGATAACAGCTAGCTATCCAAACACGTCTTTCTACAATCCCTTCACAACTCACACGTTAAGCAGTTACTTTATTCGCTAACATTTTTCGATTCAGATTTGTCTACAAATATAAATACACATTCAAAATCATAATTAAAGCAAAATTTTTACCATTTGCATATTTAAGCACCATTATTGTAAGCACGCTTTATTTATCGCAGTTGAACGGTTCGATTTAATTCGATAATGAGATTATCGCATTTTCCGCCGTTGTATGTATTTTTGACAGTTGTTCTATGGTATGACATGTATGTATATATAGATTTTTTTTTTAATTTTCCGGCTCCTTTGTGGTGCAGACCGCAAAAAAAAAATGGCGAATAAAGCGAAATATAAAGTGGAAAATCTAAGTGAAAAGCTCCATTTCAATAGGGAAACGCGCTGCTACTCATTTGAAGTTTTCTTTAAGAAATTCCCCCCCATCAGATATAATTTCGATTCCTTTGCGAAATTTCCCCAATCTTTGACGTTTCATTTATTATCTGCTATCCGATCTACGTCATGTGGCGTCTTTAGAATCTCGATTATATCATGTATGTACGTGTTTTGATGTTTACTTATTAATGTTTTCTGTTTGTTTCAGGTGAGTTCATCTTCTTTATATCCTGCTTAAGTTCGATGTAAAAGTTGTAAGTATTTTTATACATATGTATTGCTCACTAAGCAATTAAACGTAAGCTTTATATAAATAGAACCGGATCGATAACAGGTATATAATGACGTGTCTGGTCTTTCAGCCTGTACGTGTGAATTTTTAATGGAAATATATATGTAATATATTTGTATAAAATATACGAATGTTAAAAATGCATATTATAATCATGGAATCAATTGCACCGTGGGGGAATCAATCGATCCTACCGTGCCTGTTCAATTTGTATCGCGTATGTCCGGTGAGCCGGTTTCATTAACCGGTGACACGACACAGTGGATCTGCGCCGGTTTGCTTTTCGGTCGTAAAAACGACAATAGCCTCTGGCCAAACGAGGGTAACCGCAAGGGTGGGTTTTAGGGGGGTCGTTCTGGGCTAAAACCACCCTTACCGGCACACACCCTTTTACCACTTGACTATGCGAAACCGGAATCCGGCGTAGAGCCGGTTTTCTCCTGTCCGGACGATGTCTACCGCTTAATACTCCATTCCACTTTGCGTCGCTCCCTGTTATGATTATTTTACAGTTAAAATCTTTATCCCGTAGCTTGGATAACTGTACGTATAGGTTTTAGTGTCTGAATCGGAATATTATACAGACTGTCTGTCGTACATATTCATTAAACTATGCGCTTTGCCGCTATGTTTTTAGGTACAGTTTAATTATGTTTGAAATATTTGCATATATGTATGTATGTAAGTAATGGTACCATTTACCGTCCTCTCTAGGTTTTTCATGAAAATGTGAATCAAAATTACTTCAAATTTAAAAGCTTTACATACTGAGTTTAATTTTTAAAACGGCTACAAGAATCCACCCACTAATACCAGTAAGAGTTTTCAATATGTAACGTTCCCCTGGAGTATTTTTGATGATATTTATCCTTGTATTAACGTTTGACAGTGATCGATTCCCATGTTTGAAGAAGTGTAGGAGAAACTTGTAGAAATAATAAAAATAACAATGACCGAAGAAACGCCTTTCTCAGCTGGAAACGAACAGTGACCACTCCATTAATGTCTTTGAACATTGATTTGTACGTTTGAAATTATTTTTATTTTATTCAATCAATCAATCTACATATGTGAACTCGTCATTACAGATGCGACGAGTGTACTATATATTATGGACCAAGAAACACACCAAATTATACACATAATTCGATATTATACATGACATCTATGGTCAAACATTGCAAACATCGTATACAATACGATCAACAACCATTTATACAACAATACGATTTTTTTACACAACAATCATCCACAGAGGCATACATACGATTATATGGAGAGAAACCCGGTGAACCTTGATATATGCTAGGCTTTGACTCACTATCTTCGAGAAGAATTATTGCCATTTCCAAATATTTCTTTGGAGTATTAAAGGGAAGAATTGACAACCCTTCGATTTTATTGGAATTTAAATGGCGCCTGAATGTGATAGAGCCTTGCGTCATAATTTGCTTTTCCAAAATATTCCGGCGAAAACGTCTGCTTTCAATAGCTCGTCTCTTGTAAAAGCTTTCCGGTTCCTTAATATGATAGATGAACATTTGGACCTATTTGTAGTCTCCGCTAACTAATCACCGAGTGTTGCACTCCTCAATACAACGCTATACATAAAATGTATTAAAAAAAAATATTTATTTGATAATCAATTATAAGTATTTTAAAACTCTATTTAAATCGATAAAAAATAAAAAATAAATCACAATCAATAGGAAAAACATCTGACTATAGATTTCAATACTCACTTTTGGAATAAGAATTCTAGATATTGAGTTAAAGACTAAAAGCAAAAAAAAAAAAAAATTGCGCAATTTTTAAACGCTCATATTTCATAAACAAAAAAAAACAACAACAATCATTGTTGTATTCGAATTCAGTGAGTCAAATTTAGTCAGTATTGATTAGGCTCCGCTCCAGTAATTTTTTCGTCGCTCAGTGTAATCAAATACTGGTTTGATAAAATTTATGAATTGCGTCTTTAAATATTTCGGCGTTAATATTTTTAGCAATATTCGATAAGAGCATTTTTAGGATAAAAATACATCTGAAGGACAGAACAATGAAACAAAAGACTGTCCTCTTAAATAAAGGACGTATGGTCAGCGTAACTACATATGTATGTATACCTTACTTTGGAACCTTGGCGTGTTTCGGAAAGACTTGAGCCCTAGATTGAAGGGATCTCACACAAAACTTCTTGTATGTTTTTCCGTTATTATACAATTCCACAGCTGTCAATATATAACCGCAAAGTTTGGTATAGTATCTCATGGCATTATAAATTAAACCGAAGCTAGTTTTAAATTAGTTAATCCAAGGTCAAGGTTACAAACCCATACAAATTTTCACCCACCCGAGTAACGCCGTGTTATCTAAGACATATTGAATACACTTTTTTTCATAATATGTGTGACTCTGCAGACGCTAGTTTTTATTTTACCTATATATAAAATGACTTCAAGTCGAAACTGTTCAGTAAAAGCTACTAGTATTTTCACTTTAATTCAAATGAAATTAATCGCGACCGTCATAAATTTGATTTATTTGTCCATTAATAAAACCCAAACCGTAACATTTACACATCAGCTCATAACGAGTATCCGTTTTCTCTTTGAAGTTAGTTTAACTGTAATCCTTTCACGTTGTCAGTTCATATGTACAGACCGGTGGGGGATTAGGGTAGTTTCCGTAGCTCGATGTTTAAACTTACTTCAAGTATACTTCACGTAAAATTTCAACCATAACACACCCATACCTACAAAAATAGAACGTACATAAAATTGAACTTTTTACATATCTTCCCCCCACCTTGTCAAAAGTATAGACGCGAATATGAACGCGTCCACTCAAATACCACCCCTAGTGCAATTTCGCGGTGCAAAAACCCACCCCTTTTGTGTGAAATTGAGCTCGACTGTCATCGCACATATGCTGCGAATGTTTCATCCTAAAAATTGCATGACGGTTGTGCTATCTATGGATTTTGTTCGGGGCACAGGTGTATTTTACAGGTAAACTTCTCACTTCAACGTTCTTTCGTTTGAATACACACCCGTATGTACATATATGTGCTTAAAAGCTTTTTTTTCCACTGTTGAGATACATAGAATCGTTTCTGTGCTTTTATTTTCATTGTTTTGTTTCAAACACATACGAATGACCCGGTGCTTACATTGAACGCAAAGTATCATGTCACGTTTTTTTTTTGTTAAGCGCATTGTAAATTTTATTTATGTTATTTTATACGTTAGCCCGTAACATTTTGAATTAATTAAATTGTAAAATTCGTTCCAATTGAAGATAGAATGAAATGATTTGTTGAGCTGTATACACGAGCTTTTCTGAAAAACATCCACCATACATATGTATATTCGATATATCTATTTAAATTAAATTCATAAGCTCGGGAATATCAAATGAATAGATATCGTTCCCGCTATCGAATAAAAACTTTTAAAACATCGATCATTTAGAAATTCGTTTATTTATTGATAGATTTAATTTCACAGAAAATTATATATTAAATTAAATCAGTTGATAACTAAAAATAATTGTATGTGATGTATGTATGTAAGCTTATTGTAAAAAACTAAATGTATGTAAGCTTATTGTAAATCATATTAACAATTAGATACAACATAACTTATTATTGAATACTTATCTCGCAGATAAAACCCAGTGAAGAGATATACTTTTAGCCGTGAAATGTCAAATCTGACATATTTGGCCAAAAATCAATATATATCGTGTATTACCCTACAAGAAGCTACACGCCAAATTTGAAATTTATATATACATATGAGAGTTAAAACTATAAATATTTATATATTAGAGATAACGAGAACCAATAGAGCAAATTTCATAAAATATAGAGTGAATTATAGGCGTTTAAACAATTAAAATCTTATATCGCCATATCAAGGCGAACAGGTTGGAAGATACGGGACGAACGCTTATTAAACGTCAGGAAGATTTACTTTCCGCGTGTTTAAAACGCGTTGTATACGATATTTTATCTCCAACGTAATGGCAGACGATACATTAACGTATATTGATGACCAAAATGAGAATATGGCAAAGTATGAAAACGATCGGATAAGAGATAAAAATGACCACTGACACGAAAGCCATGTGAAACATAAAGGAGGTATGTAATAAAAATAGAAACACACTGTAAGTTCAATAACCGCCAAATCAATTATAATATCTTTCAGTAAACTTTAAATAATTAAAGATCTTCAATGGCTTAGGATTTCAATTTTACCATTTAGTAACCAGAAGCATTTAATGCTTTAAGTAAAATTAATTTTAATTTGTGTGGTCATAGGATCTATCCCGTATGCTGCTTTGGATATGTGACTCCAAGGTCAATCGTTTCATATCACAATTATTCTATTTATCTGATTTCATTGAAACGGTTCCAACAAATTGGCAGCCCCGTTCTATCCCTTTTGCAAAAATTTTAATTATTCACCATCACCATCACCAGCTGATTAGAAAATTTGTCCATATATATATTTGGCATTTAATCGTTTGAATTTTTAAATTATTAAAAAATACCTGTTTAAATAATCTGTTAGATGAGTGTGCATGATTGATTAATTACAAATAATATTAATTCCAAATTGTCTCGGTCGGCAATCTCGACACTTACGGCAGCCCTACATTAGACCCAATTAAACTACAATAAGTGAATATGTGACTTTTTTACTAACTATTCTAATGATTCTAAAAAGAAAATGTAAAATAACCACTTTTTCAATATTTTTGAGAAGATAAATCGATTGGAAGATGAAAATTTTCCACTAGATCTATCGATGGAAATCCGAAATTCGTGCTTTTCGCTCACACACAAAGCTTTGATCATGTACATATATCACTGCAATCAGCATAACATCATAAAATGCATTACGTGCATTTGTTCGAAAATAGATGGTTTTATTTGCACCACTCTGTTTGCACACTCGGTATATTCATTGAATCATTTTGTACGGTGTAATTTGAGTTGGTAAATTGTAGTTTTAATTTCCCCTCTTTTAATCTGTTTTTGGACCGGCCGAGTTGGACGACGGGAAAATTCATTTCCCATCCTTACATAAACAGAAAAATACACATGTACATACAGTATCTGAACCTTTGATATTTTAGTACAATTTTCAACTATTGAGTGGATATTCCAAGTATGCATGTAATATAGTATAAGTTGCTTTATTCCATCCCTTTTCATACGCATACATATAAAGGTCACCGAAATCTGTCGTCGGAAAAATCTATTTTCGCCTTCAAAAAAAAAAAAACCCCTCAGCATTACTTGCGACACGTGCTATTTCACGTGCTCGCCATTCTTCACATTCCAGAACCGTATTATTGCCCAGTATTTGTATTTATATAAGGGCGATAAAATATGTACGTCTAAATATACTTAGGAATGGAATTTAATTCAAGAGCTTTTACTACATGTACACAAATTGTTAAATTGAGATAAATTAATATATATACTAACGTGCGCGATGTATGTATGTACATATGTGGGTATGTGGCAGACAAGTAGGGAGATTTCAATAAAACAAATTTTAGAATACCAGGAATATATGTACATACGTTGTGCATAGGGATGTAACGTGACGATGCGGCGAAGCGGGGTAACGGGTTATAGGGGAAGTGGAGGAGGGGGGAGGGTGTGGAGCTGACATGTACTGTTGATATTGAGTGCCGAGTGACGTCAGTCCGAGCGACGGGTGACGTCATCGTCAGTTGCGCTGCGCGGAAGCGTACACACATACACGAAGATGCACACACTCATTCATCATTTCGATCGGGTAAAACGGCGCATTACAATATATTTCAATATAACATATAACTTTATTTTAATTCGTGTATCAATTCATTTCCGAATCCACCCGTTGAAATCAACGGGCACAACACTAGTCATCAGTAAAATTTTATATATTTCATTGATTTTTGATTTTTAAATGCTTTCTTTTATTACTAAGTTATGTTCACAATACATATTATATCTATTTTGATAGCTACTGATCTACTGATCATTTTCTATTATAAAATTTTTATTTATTTATTTTAGTTATCATAGTATTATATTATTATAATGTTAATGTACATCATAATAGGGAAAAGAGCTCAAAAACCTATTTCATGGATATGACTAAAAATATAAAATCCTTAAATATTTATGCTTCATAAAATTGTTTATTCAGCGGGAAAATTCGATATGTACTAAGTACAGTTTTAGTTCACACAAGTGATTGTATACCAGTACACAAGTGACTGTTTACCAGTACAGTTTTAGTTCACACAAGTGATTGTTTAACAGTACTCATTATTACAGATCGCTCCAATGTAACGAGTGTACTATACAGATCAAGAAACACACCATATTATATTTAAATTCATAATTCGAAATCATACATAAAATCTATGGTCAAGCATTGTAAAGTGCATTGCAAACATCGTATACAATACAATCAACAACAAATATTTATACAACAATACGAATTTTTATACAATAATCATCCACAGAGACATCTGTGGAGAAAAACCCGACCGACCTTGAGATATAACATAATTACTCCAGATTTTGCGATAGAAACGGGGAGGGCAAGCCAATGTTACAGGAATCGATTCAATGAAAATCAGAAAAATTGGCAAACTATGATAGAAATCGACCGACCTGGTCACAAACCAAGTTCTGGCCAGCAGCAACCAGTGTGACTCGGACTCGTAACCACACTGACCATATCAAGATATGTATCCTAACCACTGATTCATGCTTCTGGTTATGCTAATGGCCATTTATATAATTCAAAAGTTATTAAATTAAAAATAAAACCATTTATCTTGCTTACAGTTCATTATTGGTCGACGTCAAAACGCGTACCAATATCCGTCTTCTTTAGTACGTTCAAGTTTGATATATGCCCGGCGAAAATATGATCCGAATGTGCAAAATATATACAAATGGCCAGGTTGTAATTATCTGGCTGGGTTTATTTCAACCCGGCACTGTACCGCATTTCCCGAACGTTTTCGCCGGGAACGTCGGGAAAAACAGGGAAAGTGATTTATCATAACGACAACCTTTAAGGGAGATTTATGGTCGGGCGGATGAAGAAAAAATTCCACATAAATATATTTATATATATTATATATAGTGTGTGCGTGTATTCTTATGTATGTATTTATATATGGTATATTTTATTTTTATTTTCTGTTTGACGCCAATATTTACTGACGTCGACACTGTGTGGAAAATTTTCCGCTCGCCCTCAACGGTCGAATATATTTTTCCGATACAATCGAATGGCTTATTGTGATCAAAATTTACAATAAACGAACCTTCAGCAATGTGAAATTGTAAAGACCTGGCTATACATCTTTATATACATAAATACATACTATATATGGTATAATAATTCCACTTCCATTCTTATTATAAGCGTTTTAATATGCATAGAGTCGTAGTTGAAATCTTGGAATTAGAATTCACATAAGTTGTAAGTCTTAGAATGGTGGCTGAATTTGTAATTGTAGTAAAATATAATTGTAACAAGAGATGTAATCGTAGCCCGTCGGAGTTGGATTCGCGGTTAGTGTCATAATTGGAGTCGTAGTTGAAGTCGCGTAGTCTTTGTCGTATTTGAAGATGGGATTTTAGTAATGAATTCTAAATTTGAGTTTGTAAGTGTAGTAAAATTCCTAGATTTTTAACTCAATTTGTAACTGTAGTCAAAGTCACTGGTAGCTGTAGTCGTAAACAAAGCCATGGATTTATTATCGACTGTGGTCGATTATTTTGGTTCGTATTTTTAGTAAGAATATTGTAATATTGACAGGTAATATCGTTATTTTTATATATTTTATTTTATTTTTATTTCAATCCGACATGTACACTCGCCTTTACAGATAGCTGCAAAGCTACGAGTGTAATAATATATTCCAAGAAGGCCTAACAGTTGAACCCCAATGCGCCTTCCTAGACAATTAATTACAAACATTGCAGCATTTTTTATTACATATATATTAATCAATTAATTAATCCATAGATACATCTATGGACTTAGACTTGTCCATAAAATTTTACACACATGTATTTATTGTACATAAATATAATTCAGATATCTGTGACATAGCGGGTAGGATGATTTTTGTCAATTTGATAGGGGATCCGTTTCAACAATGAAATCAGATCAATTGGAAAACTCTTATAGGAAACGATCGACTTGGAGTTACAAATATCCAAGTCTGACTAGCAGCATTAAAGATTAGCACGGGATCGAACCCGGTAACCTCTCGGTGCTAAACATACACGCAACCACCGAGCCATACTGCCATAGAATAAAATTAAAATTTAGCCAGCAGCATAGCTCGGTCGTTAAGCTTCTGCCTAACACCGAGAGGGGCCGGGTTCGATCCGATGCGCTGATCTCGATTGAAAAGAATTTTTCTGAGTATATCTGTAGTACTGCTGGTCAGACCTGGATATTTGTGACTCCAGGTCGATCGTTTCCTATCAGAGTTTGCCAATTTTCTCCGATTTCATTGTTGAAACGGTTCCCGATTGAAAATTGGCTAAAAATCTTCCTACCTACTATGTCACCACTATTTGAGTATGATTAATGTGCAATAAAATTTATGTACAATTCATAGATGTTTCGTTAATTTGCGAGTTTTTGGTGTAATTCAGCGACTTGTATAATAAAAATGCTGTATTGTTTGTAATTGGCCAGGAAAGCGCATTGGGGTTTACTTGTAAGGCCCTCCTGGTATAAAAATGTAATAAAATAATAAAAGAACACAAGTATATATAAGTTTTAGTGGTCTCTGAGAAACCACTAAAACAGGGTTCTGGCCAAATTTTAATAGAAAGTTTTTTGCACGAAGGGTTAATGTCCAGGGGGTATGTGTCCGGGGGCTATGTGTCCAGGGGGTAAATGTCCGGATACCCTAAAACAGATATTTCACTATATGATTGTCAATTTGTAAATCGTCAAATTTATATAAGCAGAAAGGTCTGTAAGTCCTCGTATTCAAATTCGGCGAACTATTCGAACTCGAATGTGTAGATGGGCATCTACAGGTTTGATGAACGAATCGAGTGAGAGGGGGTATGATCGCAGTATAGTTCGTCGCATGTACATATACATAGATGGAGCATACATAAAAAATACATTATTATTTAATAATGCGAGACGCAAGCAAGGGATGAGGCGGTGGGTAGGTGGGTTGGGGTGGTTTCCCAAATGCTTGATGTACTGATTAGCATGTGCTCTCGGGAACTGTTGATTTATGTCGGCTCGCACCGGAATGGACGTGATTTATGCCCGACCCGTCCATCAAGTTCGCCCAGAAAGGTTGCGAAGAATATTCCTCCGGTTTGCCGATTAGCTATTAAACCCACTTTGTGTCTGCAGTTAACCTTCGTCGATTAGCTCAAATATAATAAGAACACGTGTTCACGAATTTCATAATGGTATAATATATTTTGATTTTTCAATGCTTTTTATTATTACGAAATTATGTTCACAATACATCTTATATCTATTTTAATAGCTACTGATTTACTGATCATTTTCTATTTTACAATTTTAATTTAATTTTGTTAGTAATCATAGTATCATATTATTATAATGTTAATGTACAGCATAATAAGAAAAAGAGCTCAAAAACCTATTTACAATTCTTATAAATGCTCTCTAACGGCAATGACCTAAAGCATGTTGTGTTTAGGTAATCTGTGTTTATACCTGAAGGGTATATATATTGTGTTTAGGTAATCACCGAGACTCTTCACAAGTGTGTTAGTATGGTTATTAGTGATTCTGTCATTGAATCCACTGGTTAGTTTGTTAGTAATGTCTGTAACTAACGGAATATTATTTATGGCATGCAGTTTTTTCAAGTTAGTATATATGGGTGTATTATAAAATATTTTTTAGGGATTTATTTTGTATTATTTGAAGCTTGGAAGGGTTAGTATTCGAGGCGTTATTCCATACAGGTGAAGCATAGGTAAATAATGGTAATATGAGCGCGCGATTTAATTTAATTTAATTTTAAGTGTATAATATATGTACATATATTGTAATTCATTGAGATTTTTGATTTGTTCTAATTTTTTTTTTGGTATTATTAGTTTACAGAAGAAATGTATGGTAATTCTTTATCCATCAACATAGCTCAGTGGTTAATGTATGATGCTTTCAACTGAGGGGTCATGGGTTCGTTTCCTGGCCCGGTGCTGCTGGCCATACCTTGGATATATGTGAATTCAGATAATTGATCTGATTTTATTGTTTTTTGCAAATTCTATTTTTTTGCGTGTTGAATTTTTCCCACCTATAATAATAATAATAACAAATTTTATAGTGCAATCCCCATCGCCCATATAAATAATATATACATAATAAATACAATATTATTGAAAGATAATAAAAAAAAAATTAAATATATAAATAATAATAATAATAATAATATGTGCATGTAATGTAACAAGAGGTATGTAAAAAAGAATGTATTTTAGAAAAAATGTATATTTTATTTTTCCACAGATATTTTATGGGTTTACTTGTAATAATATAAAGTATATTGTATTTGTTACGTTCTGGTGGCAGCCAAAAAGCTTCATTTATAATCTTTGTGTGGAATAATCAAATTTTATTCAACCTCAAACCACAACTTCATTACGTTTTGATTTTAACATCTATACATTTTTATTTATTTTTTGAATTAAATTATGTTGATAGTAATTTTAATACTAGAAAACAATATTACATTTGGTTTAATTTGAAGACAATAAAAACCTTAGCTTTTTATTATATTTTCAAAACGATAAAAATTAAATATATTATATGTAATATAATGTTGTATTTAAAAATTATTATAATGAAAATAATAGCACAAATTGATTATTATTCAGATGTAAAATGATCAATGTAACAAAATATTTAAATATTACTTCAAAATGAATATACATATTGTGTAAATTTTTATTTATATAATAATATTTACTTTTATAGAAATATCGACGAGCACAATACCATTTTATCAATAAAAATATATCAATCATGGCCGTTTTTTACATAATAAATTTATCTCTAATATATATATATATATATATATATATATATATATATATATATATATATATATATATATATATATATATATATATATATATATATTTATATATAATTTCAAAAAGGACTTTGTATATAAGTTTTGGTTCGTAAATTAAATGAATATTACAAATACCGAGTGAAGCTGGGTAAAACCACCAGTACTAAATATAACAAAGCATTCAATTCCAGTTGTATTATTGCATGTCGTCATATTTCGATGCATATCTATTATTATCATCGGCAAAACAACATTGAAACTTCGTATTGTAACGTCAGGAGCGAAGTTAATTTCCGCTTCGCCGATTCCAACAACGAACTCTGATCAGGTGAACTTTGGAAATGTCAGATTTCCATTGAAAATTCTGCGCAAATAATAAAAACCTGTCCAAACATCAAAGGTTTACGGAAAGTTAGGTCTAAACAGTATACGCATAGAGGAGTGTCACGGTAATATTAATTATAATTGTGATATAAAGTTTGATCCCCACCGGAGCAAAGGTGGCATAAACTAGAAACTAGTTTCGACTGAGTAACTTCTACTTGAATCTGATATCGATAGTGCGAACGGTTAATTATAGTTGATTATAGGGCTTTTGACTAACGAACGCCTCTAATTAAATAATGAGTGTGTACCGAATGTTGCCTCTTATTCAATTAAATTTAGCACATTGGGTATATTAAATATGTACATATCAGTGGCGTGCGGTGACTTTTTAACCAGAGGATGCTGTACAAGACATGATCAGTTTATTTTTTAAAATTTTATTTTATTCTTCCAAACATGGTCATAGTTATATTTATTAAAATGTCTGATATATTTTCGATTTTGAATGAATATTCAATATTGGTTTGGGTTTTGGATTCTTAACAATAATCTCTTTTTCATTATACATAGGTACATATATGGTAGAGAAGCGAATGTCCTTTTTAGTACATTTTTAATTAAACAATTTCAATTATTATTAACAACGACGATAAATTCACTTGCATTGTTACTTTGGCTATTTATATTCAGGGCCATAATAAATAATTATTTAGGACGTAATAAATTACAATAAAATAATAAAAGTAAATAACTTAGGACGTAATGGACGAAATATCAATCAACGAATCAAGCGAAAGTCCACACATTAAAGGCGAATCAAGTCCATATATACGTAAAAGGAGATTTTGCTTTCAGAGCAAGTGTATAGTCGAGATCGAGACGAATGTAGAGTCGTCTCACTCATGCGCATACGCAATAGTGACAGCTCACTTGTGCGCATGCGCAAAAGATTTGTAGAGAACTTCAGCATCCATGGTAATTCAAGCTTGATGGGAAACACGCTGCGGTCGCGCAGACGGCTACGGCCTTTTAACGGGGATGCTCGTTTATGTCAATTTTGGATCAGACAAAAGATCGTATTTATCATAATCACGTAATCAAAAACAAATGAAAGATAAATAAAACTAAGAAATTCAGAAAACAAACGGTATGAAAATATTTTTCACGTAATTTTTAAGGGATCCGCAGCATCCATGGACGGTACGCCATTGATACATGTATATATAATTTATTGTAATGAGAAAATTGCTGTGGAAATGTAACGGAAAGTTTACGATTGCGAAAACGCTAACGAGGAGTGCGTACTCCTCAGTTATTCTCATTTCGCGACGACACTTTAACGGCAGGAGGTATTTTTGCAAATTTGATTACATATTTGACTCGGATAAAAGGCGAGATAAATCTGTTGTTCGTCCGTGACGTTCTAATATTTCAGTGTGATTCGGATTCAGGAGTAATGGAAATTCGTATGCAATGTCCTATGTATTACGAGTATATGGGAGACATGCAATGAAAAGTGAATTTCCCCGCATTAGTTTGTATGAATGTTCATTATTATAATATTTTATTGAACGAGACAGATCTTTGCTACAATCTGACGTGTCTATCGGAAGGGCTTTCGAGTAAAATTTAAATGATATTATATACATAAATAAATTTGAAAACTGATACCTCTAGAATAGTAAGCGGTACTTTAAAAACCTTTATAAATATATATTTTTGACATGTTTGTATATCAGATTTGATAGTCATATGGTATATAATCAGAAATTACATGCTTAATAAATATATATATTTATTCGGGCAATATTTATTTATTTATTCAGGTATAGGAATTTAACTTATAATATTCTAATTTGTGTCGATCAAACATCCTTCTGAATCACTTTTTTTCTTAAAATAAGGCAGAACTTTTTGAGTATAAATAAGGAAAGGGACTCAGCTCTGGAAACGATTCCCTCAGAACAAATCAGTGCAGAGCATAACCAGAAACAAATAACGGGACCTTGGAAAGTTGTATTTTCGATCGACCATTTAACAAATCATTCAGAAGACTGAGTTTTGAAAACAAATAATATGTTATTTAGATAGGCGGGCTATTTAGGATATTGCTGCTAGCACAAAAATGAAAAATCATACTCATCACTTCAAGACAGTAGTATAATTCAAATATTCAAAATATATTTTTTTGTCCATACCTAGTCCCGTGTTTTGAAAGTCACGGCACGCCACTGCTTATCATATATATAGGAAGTCCGTTGGGTAGTAGGGAGGATTGCAGGAGAGATAGACAAGTAAAAGCGATCTCAATTCAATCTTATACGTTTATTTAGAACAATATGGTACTCGATGCGCATACGCACCCGGTCCAACGTCACACCGCGACGCTACTGTCGCTACCGCACAAGGTTCGGGAGTACCAACCTTAACATTAATACATATGTGTATAATACCAACTGTTCGGCATGAGCCACATCATTATACATAATTATAATCATTTTATATTAATATCCTACATATATATGTGTATAAAATAACATTATAAATTTTAAAATAAATTAAATAATTCATAGAAATATTCAAATCAATGTGTTAATAAAAAAAAAAGAAATAATAATAATTTTGAATTGTAGGCATGGTGAAATAACAATCCTACTAATCTGTTTTAATTTTTTCCGTGATTTATAATCGAGCTTGTCAAAGTTTCGTGCATACAAATTTGGGGTGCGATTTTCCCATATATTAATAATTCAACTATTAATTAGGGTAATATTTCATTCGTACAAAGTTTGGCACTGTATGCGTCTTTGATGGATAAAGGTCTCATTATTAATTACGCTTTTATATTACATCATATGTACATATATATATTCAAACGTACACACATACATACATATGCACATATTCAAAATAGGTATATAAACATTTTCAAAGGTTCAATCTTTCACGGTGTGTTGTTGTTTCAAGAGGAATATCGCAATTTTTATTCAAGCTGTTTTATACATCTTTTATTTTTGTTTTCTTTTGATATTATATTTTCTCATTTCCCATATATGTAATATAAAACAAAGCAAACACCACTCCAGATAATCTTATAAATAAAAATTAAATAATAATATACATACGTACATATATTCAATATATACAGTAGGCAACGATGATATCAAAGTTCTATCAAATTTTTTATTATAAATTTATTATTTTTAAATTTAGTGCTGTGAAGTATTGCCTCTCATGGCTGTCGTCTGAAGTGTTTTCATGTATGAACATAATTTGAATTCTACAGAAAACAACACTGAAAAACAAATTCAACTTTTTCCATTTGATTTTTTATAATTTTTTATACAGCTATACACGCATTTTTATTTTAAACGACTTCTATGCTCAAACATTTTACATAAGTATTATACAAGGCCAATTACAAACACCGATTAACAATCATCATAGAGCCACCTATGGACAAATCTGTGGCATTTTAAATATTGTTGCGTAGGGATGGGTTCAGGATACAAATGAAAGGCCAAAGTCGCTTCACAGCATTTATTCTGCGATTCAGGAGGTCCACACCGTGTGTACGTCTTTATAAAGCACAAGTTGCCCACCATAGCTTCCCCGATCCATTTATGTATCTATTGTCTAGACACGTAGGTCTACCCGCACTCGTCCCGTTCTGTGAAAACCCCAGCGTATCGTTTGTTCGGGCACTTACTGAGTCCCGTTAGCCTAATCCGGGATCTCTATTGTTCACCCACGAATGCTTTTAGACAGTGGATACTCTGTCTCATGTTCCCACGTTACAATATTATTGCGTGGTCGTGAAGAGGGGTTTCCAGGATCGGAGAGAAAGACGCAGTTAGGGTTGTAGACGTTGTTTATTGGTCTTCACCCGTCGGCTCTCCAGCTCGGTATGCTCTACAGTTTGAGAGCGCTCAATATTTATACTTTTCGGGCGCAATACATATACAGATATTCGCGAGATCCTATTGGTCGATAAGTCGCTCGATCCTATTGGCCATTATACACGACTCCTCTATACGTCGAGGCCATTTTGACGCGAGATCAGCTTATCAGCGCCGGTATACCATCGGTCCACGAGCGCCACTCACCTAATCTCTACGTAACAATATCAACACATTTTGAGTTGCTTTGAGAAACTCAAAAGAAATAGGAAAGGATTGCCAATTTGTTGGAACCGTTTCAAATAAAATCAGATAAATTGGCAAACTCTGAAAGGAAAACATTGACCTTGGAGTCACATATTCAAGGTCTGTCCAGCAGCGAAAGCTAGGGATAGAATCCGTGACCACACAATTGAAAGCATTACAAAACGTAAATTTTTTTTAATGAATTTTAAATATATATTTTTTTTTATTATTAGCTAGTGTTGTGCCCGTTGATATTTCAACAAGTATTTTTGGAAATAAATTGATACAGGATCTGCAGCCGAGGCTATTGTCACTATAGCATACACAGTCCATGTGGTCTATTTAAATCGCCCCTTCACTACACCCCCCTTCACGTACCTTTCTCATTTAATCTCAGCACACTTGGCCGGCCGTCCGCGTACAAATGAGCATATGTTTGTATGTGTCTAAATAAAACTCACGTTTTTGAAATAATAACTTATCAGTTCCTTTCCAAAACTATCCCTTGAGTTATCAACGAGCATTATTCTAGTTTAAAATAAAATTTTATACAGACTCCAATGTAATTTGTGCTCACTACGTTTTTCGTCGATACGTAATAGTGAGTGGGTGGTCGGGTGCTTATGTCGTTCTGGAATTAGACACTGTCGAAACCCACGCAGGCGTCTCGTCGACGCATTAATTTTCAGTATGAAAGCGGTAGAACCTCCTCTCCCAGCTGCCACCCACCGCCCCAGATTCCACCCTTCGAGTCTTAGGAAGGCAAAGAGGGGGGGGGGGGTCTGGATGCTGCCTTAAACTTGATTGATTGGTTTCACCTTAGCGTCGCCGCAAACAATGCGCTTTGATCGGACCATTAGCATATAAATATACCCTGTACCATACACGCGTGGACCGTAAAAGGCACATCGCTAACCCTTTGAACTCGGTTTCATTGGTCTTGTGAAGGGGCAAGGTTATGGGGGTTGGCTAAAGTCGGCAACCCTTTCGATTGGATCTGTATTTTAACCGTGGTGGGCTATTCGTCGTGTTCTGAATGGTTTTACATGCACTTGATTTGTACCGGGAGCTTTTCACGTGCCTACTTTGTTTGGTCAGTGGAGTGTGAACCTTTTTATGTAATGGTAGTTTGGAATTATATACAGGTACCTTTTTTCAATTTGCTCTATTGATGTAATTTTTTTTATTGATTTGTTTTTCGTTTAAGCACACGTATAATTACAATATTTTTTTAAAGAAAAAATATATTCACTCTGTTAGTTCCATGTAATCCTACCCGTTAAAAATTGTGACCTGATTTTGAACCACTTCCACTCTTTAGATCGCTTTGCTATTTTACCGACATACGAGAGTTAGCTAACATTAAAGTAAGCTAATGTCTACGGTATGAAGCTAGAGAAGTTTAATCATAAACGAACTCATTAAAAATTACACCGGAATCTTGTGTTAGATCGAAGCGATGACAGCTAGCTGTCGAAACGCGGCTATATATACATATGTTGTCATGTTCCAAAACGCAGTTTAAATATTTTTTAAATTACTTGGTTAACAAACCAAGATTTATTTATTATCATAAAAACGTTACATTTATGATATTGGTAGATATATTCGAAAACTACAGATTTAATTATGGAACGATGATGAATTTAAAATGAGATACGTAGAACATTTTTTCACTAATTAACTTTGGTTCACTTTTTTCTGCTGCTATGCTAACCGTCACTTGGGGGGTCGATAATAATGACTACCACTCTCGGAGTCTCGATGGTGATGACTAATGTGATCGAATCATGATAAATATAAATGATTTCTTTATCTTTTGGGTTGGGCAAAGTCCGGCATTCCTATCTTATGTGACTATCCTTTTACAGGTTGAGTCGGATGGTAACTTACTGACTAATATGTTCGAATCGCGATCTATATAAATGATTTCTTTATCTTTTGGGTTGGACAAAGTCAGGCACTCCTATTTTATCTGACTATCCCTTTACAGGAATTTTAATGGACTTGTTACTCACGTATATGAATGTGAATTTGATCATTGTGGGAACTACATACATTGATAGTCGAGGTACATAAAAATGTATATTTAAAATATTTCTTATAATTATTTTTAAGTCAATTCGTACAAAATAAAGATTATTATTATTATATTATTTTACTGAATAAGAAAAATTGTCTGCGAACCATTTTCTTGGTCTATAATATAATATGTGTGGAGGGTTCAGTTCTTTTTCTACTATTTAAAAAAAAATTCCATTTTCACTTTATTTGATTTATTGCACGAAAGTTGAAAAAGGTTCGCTTCATAATTCATATAATGTATGTGTGTATGGTGTCACACGTGAAATTAAACCCGTCATTTTTGACGGATTAATATTTTCGAAACCGTAATCGAATCATAGCGTCGCGAATTCGATTAGAAAATATGCGCATCTGAATGACGCGAAAACCGTTTCAAGTTTTGCGTAACATGCAAAATTAAATAAACAGTTGAACTTCGAGCGACGCACTTTACATTCGTAATTAATTAAATAAATTTCACCGCTCGAGAAAAACGTATTTAAGTTTCGTCGACTATAAAACATTTTTCTTTAATATCAACTTCACAAAGACTTTCACGAATGCTGCCGCGGAAAGTGGAAAGTTTCCCGACCGGAATACGAATTCAAAAGTTTATTTCATCTCTTGTTATTTGTTTTATGACATTTTTATTATTATAATCTCAGCGAGATACCCACACCCTCAGACGAACCACGCATTTTATATTTATCGGAAAAACTATCACACACATAAACATACATATGTACGTAGAAGGGACTGAAAATCAACCCGAATATGGAGATCATCGACCTTTTCAAACCACACCTACATATGTACGTACACGTACATGGGTACGAGGGGCGTTTTTAAAGTCCTTTTAATTTTTAAAGCATGTAAATGTTCTATTTATGTAAGTTAAAACATTTTCCGTACGTTCTCTTCACCCATCTTAGCCCTTACTATAGAAATCAGCCCTTTTTAAATTATACCACTAGACGTTTGACTTCAACAACAAAAGCTTGCCTTGAATCAACTCATCTTTCAAAATGTAACTCGTAATCAAATGGAAATACACTATTATTAGTTTTCGATATAACTTTTCACTGTTGTCTAAACAGTACTGTACATATTTCCGTCCCTTTTACAAATGCGAATAATAGTGTTTCTTTTATTCAATATTTATTTAAAATTCGTTTAAATATTTTTATCTTTTTGTCTTGACTTTTTAATTAATTTATTTTCAACACATTGGGAGTATTAGGAGCAATCGTTCAGTGAGATTTGTGAGTATTGTGAGCAATCTGCATTCGAAAAAACTTGAAAATATTACCTGAATTTGGTTCAGATTTTATTTTCATTAATACATTCAAGTTCAATCAACGAAATATGGAAAGCTGTATATATAGGAGAAATAGGAAACGAAATACATTGAAAAGTATGACAAGGGGAGTTGATAAAGTGGATATAATAAAGATATTGAAATTGCAACGTAGTTACAAAGAAGAATGGACGAAATGTGGGTGAAAGAAGTGCTGAAATGGTATCTGAGAGAATTTAAAAAGATGAAAGGAAGGCCGCTAGGATGATAGGTGGATGAAATTAGAACAATGTGTGGGGTGAGAAGGATGAGAGTTGCGCAAAATAAAGACGATTGGAAGTGTGATAGAGAGGCCTTCATCCAGCAATGGATGGTGAATGGCTTTATCATGATGATGATAAGTTCAATATGTACATACATACATATATTAAAGTATGTGTTTACTGTTGACAAAATTTGACCGTTTTTTCCGAATGTAAGAAGTTCGTCAGACTTATTGGCGAAATTAAACTAATAAAAATCATAGTCAAAATCAACAATATCATTAAAAAATTCGGGTGTGACTAACCCATGACTTTATCTATTTATTTGAGGAATATAAGAAGGTTACAAAACAAAATTCGATATTGAACTAATAACTATGATAGCGATACAAATTGAGCGCAAATATATGCAAATACTTGCACAAGACAAAATTTCTACTTCCGGTTGGCGGATTTTGTTCAAATTTTTTTAATTATTCAAAATCAGTATAATTATTATACACATTTAATATCAAGAGGATAAAAATAATTTAAAAGGTCAAAATAAAATAATGAAATATTGTTTTAAAAAAAAATACTACTTTTGGTTTACGAATTCTGACCAAAACGTTACCAAATCTAAGTTAGTACATAAACAACATAAATATAAATTTTCAGCTTAATACGTTCAGGGGCGTGGACAGGATCCAGGCGACAACATTTTTGACCTTTCTAATAGGAGAAAATCCCACTTCCGGTTCATTAAATTTCATGGTTTTATTTTTTATTTTTACTTAAAATCACTATTTTTATTATACACAATAAATATCAAGACGCTTAAAATAATTTAAAAGGTCAAAATAAAATAATGAAAAAATAATGAAATATTGTTTTTAAAAAAATACTACTTCCGGTTTACGAATTCTGACCAAAACGTTACCAAGTTAGTACATAAAGAATATAAATATAAATTTTCAGCTTAATACGTTCAGGGGTGTGGTCAGGATCCAGGCGACAACATTTTTGACCTTCCTTCAGGATGCTTCCGGAAGGGAAAAAATCCCACTTCCGGTTTATTAAATTTAGTGATTTTTTTTTATTTTAATCACATTGATACAAGAATTATACTTGCATTTTTTCGTGAAGACCACACATGTTTAAGGGGTCGAAAAAAATAGTGGAAGACAAATCGAACAAGAGTAAACTGCCACTTCCGGTCGACGGACGCTTACCAAATTTTATACATAACTTGGTATTGAGCTTAAACTGATCGATATGAAATTTCAGTTCGATAAATCAAAAGGCTTTTGAGAAAAACATAAAAAACCTCGATTCTCTAGAGTAAAAGTACTACTTCCGGTTCAGATAAAAATATTTAAAAAATATAAAATTATAAAAATTATTATTTCTAGTACATGTAAAAAAAATTCAGTCCGATTCAGTTAGTAGTTTGGGAGAAAATCGAATTCAAAAAATTAAAAAAAAGAGGACACCTATAAGGGGAGGTACCATTTCCGGTCAACTTAAAAATTTGAAAAAAATTTACGTAGTGTCTATAAGAATTTCATTAACCGATACTAAGTTTCGGTTCGATAGGACTAACGGTGTTGAAAAAATCCCCAAAGTACACAGACACACACACAGACACACACACATTTTTTCTAGATCATTAAAACGTGATCAGTAATCGATTCTGAGTTCGAATCAGTCAAAATCTCGAGTTCGAATTTTCGCATGATCACAAAACTTCATCTATTGTTACTACGTACATAGATAAAGTAAAAAGGTTATTCCATAAATACACTTCAATAATTTCCCATATCAATTGATATTCTTCTGCGAAATGCTCCTTAACCCGAGGGAGACATAAATACAAGTATTCTGTTAGTATGTCTGGTATCTTTGATGTTCTCTCAATCCTCAATAAAATGGTTTTCCTTAGTACATTTTTTATAAAAATATATATTGAGAAGCGCACACTTCAAATTTATCCGAATCCATGTTCGCAGATTTAAGAGTTATTTCAAACGAATTAATTATCTTCGCAAATACCGGATTCAATTAGTTTGAGTCGCTTAAATATAAATATAACATTCTGTTCGTGAATAGTTACCACTTTCCGGAAACTATTTGAACACCATGCGTTCATATGTACATGTATATTCTATGATATATCCAGTGGCGTACGTGTAAAATGATTAATATTCAACCAAAACTCGAAATAGACGTACACGGCAGAAGCAATTATGAACATTTCGTACATAATGTATAGTATGTTTCATTGTTGATTCGCGAATGAACTCAAACTACTCCAGTACGAATTTTAACACTAGGAGTACACGTGAAAGTTGTTCTGAAACATTCACGTATTTATTTAAATTTATTTTGTATAGAATCTGACAGGTGCTGAAGATGTACGGCTCGTGCGGATTATATTGTGAAATTTCTCAATTATTATTCACCCTCCCAATAGGAATGGATCGTTTGACCTGTCACTCTGTAAGAAAGATGTGTGTGCAATGCAAACTTCGGAAAAACGGCCCTCCCCGTCGCGAAAAATGTGGGAAAGCTCCGGCGCAAAAGGGCGCATGTGCAAATATGAAAAAAATGAAAGTAAATTTTACGCGTAGGCATTTATTATGTGCAAGCGCGAAACAAGAGAGGAAAATTCACCGTTCGGGTGTGAGTTTTCCGGATGTTTTTCGACGTTAGCCGGAAATGCGTATGCGAAAGCATACGCATATACTCATATTATATTAATGGCGGTTGGAAAATGTCGAACTTGTTTTTTAATCACAGTGTGTATGTACACACATACATACATACACACGTTGAAATATTACTAGGAAATAATGGGTTTTAGTTTTCTTATATTTTCATATAACTATTTAAATACTATAAATAAATTATTTATTTAAAAAAATTATTACATATATTTTATTTTATTTCAATTAATCATGCACACTCGCCTAACAGATTGCTCCAAAGCGGCGAGTATGCTAAACAGATTAATACTCAAGAAATTACTATATATTACATATATTAAATGCATAATTATTACATACATACACATGTGAATCGAAACAACACCTGACATCTATGGTCAGACATTACAGACATCGTAAACAATACGATAAATAACATTTTTCATGTAACAATACGAATTTTTACATTCAATAAACATCCATGGAGAGAAATCTGGCTAAACCTGAGATATAACAATGACTCAAGGTCGCAAACCTTGAGTGACTCAAACTTGACAATGACTCAAGGTTTGCAATAGGAAATTGGGTAAGAAAAGCCAATTTTACAGGAACCGTTTCAATGAAAATCAGAGACTCAAACTCACAAACACACTGACCATAGCAAGACATGCTTACCACTAGTCCATGCTGATGGTATATATTTGAAACATTAATCGTATTGCGTTATTAAAGAAAATTCAATTAATTCATTAACACTAACCTTATTATAATGTTTTTTTTTGCCTATAGTAAATGCGTCAGTAATTGAATTTAATTTTTGATACTACTTTTATACCTTTATATATGTACATATTTGAACAATAGTAAAATTATAATACTTATTTAAGGAATACCTTATACGTTTTATATATGCAATGAAGAATCGAACGTACGGACTTTTTTCGTTTGTTTGATTTGTATTAATTAATATATAATATAATTAATTAATAGAAAGGAATTGGATTGTCGTTTTGTTAGAAGTTAGAAAATTTAACTTTCAATTGATGAAGAAGCTTTGAATAATACTGGGACGTATTGTATATATTTTTGTATTTTAATTAAATGGCTCACTTTCCAATTATTCTTCCTCAAGCTGATTCTATTTAAGAATATCGGGTAAAATCTTCCGGAATTAATTTGTCTCTCCGGCTTGATTTTAAATTGTAGATGTATCTTCGATATTAAGCCATCGTCAGGTTACAGGTATATCTTTTGCTCTTTAAATGTTTACATGTACCTCTTTCCGTTTACTTTTCGCTAAATAAACAATAAAGTCGAAGTAAGATGCTTTGAATCTATTTATTTAAATTTAAATTATGTCATGTACAAATATTAGTTTCATTCATTTTTTATTACAAATTAATTGGTGTATTATCAAATTCTATTTTTACTGAAATCGTGCTTTAATGAGTCTGATTTACCGCAGTTGATTTTCATCTGATAATGGGTCTTGAAAATGTAGCCAATTTATTGCAAAGATAATAAGAAAAGACGGGCTGAAACAAAGATGAAATTTTATAGTAAATTCATTTAAATATTACAAACTATTGTAGGCATTCAACGAAAATCATTTAACTGACGTATTTTATGAAACGTAGTTATGAATGCTATTATACATTTTTCATTATTCATATATACATACATTATATATATATGAATATATATATAATTCTTTATTCTTTACTTTTTAATTTGTTTTCCTTATATTTATCTTTTTCATTTTTGTAAAAATCTATTATTGGACTCGGATGTTACATATATTATTTATTTACTTTTTGTTTTTTTTTATACCTATCTCTGTACATCCTGTCTGTTGATTTTTCAATTAATAAAATAAAATAAAATAAAAATACATGTATGAAAATTTATGTTGAAAAGTTTATTTTGTAATGAAACATGCATAAATCATTTCATACATTGAAAAGCTCAATGTTTTTTTTATAATTGACATATGTATATATGTAAATGCAAGTACATATGAGCAATTATATTTGAAAATCCAATATTCAGTTCCAAAAACAATATTTCTGTTTGACTTAATTCGCAAATTGCTTTCACTTCTACCTATATGTATGTATGTTCGATATCACTTACATATTCGATATCACTTCTATATTCGAGTTGCTGAAAACTTGAATATTGTGAGAAATAGGTGAAGGCTGCCAATTTGTTGGAACCGGGTAAACTCTGATATGAAAAGATCAACCTTGAGTCATAAACCAAGGTCTGACCAGCAGCAATCAGGGACTCGAACCCATGACCACTATGTTCGAAAGTATATATGCTAACCATTAATCCATGCTGCTGGTTATATTCCCAGAACCTCGGCAAAGCAGAGAAGACGTATATAATCCACTAGTATTTTTAAATATTGTTTAACGCCAAATATTATATTTAATGTTTTGCGAAATATTTGTCGAAATGAAGTAAAGTGGACTTCAAATATTACCGCTCATATAATTCATTAAATATTTCTTAACAATGAAAAATGCCTGGTTTTCTCAAAATGATGCTTCATACATGTTCATACAACAGTTCATACATTTTCATCGTACATGCATGTTGACAGTAAATATTACTCAAATGTCATATATTATATAATAAAATAGGAAAATATAGACCTGTTAATTCATAAAACCATCCAAGTGAGAGTGATAATAAAACTGCACATAAAAACACTTTTTTATGTAATAGCTTCGTTGTTCCTTCGACTTTCAGGAAAAATCATAATTTTCGTATTAACGAGACAGAACGTTAATCAATTTATATGGCAACCGAGTAAACATATTGTTTATACAACGTGCCAATGACTGAAATACTTCTGTAGAACAAATCATGTCCGTTGAAGTTGATCACATGATTTTTACCCTCACTAACATCTAATCCTTCACCAAAAGTATTCAGTTTTCCTCTTCAACTATCGAATTTCACAATTAACCACTTAATCCCACTTGAAATTAATTAATCGATAGTGAAATTTGTGGATTTACATAAACTTGTACATAAATTTTTACACACGTATGTATTGTACATAAATCTAATTCAGATATTTGTGACATATCGGGTAGGATGATTTTTTCCAATTCGATGGAGGAACCGTTTCAACAAAGAAATCAGATAAATTGTCAAAATCTGATAGGAAACGATCGACTTGGAGTCACAAATATCCAAGTTTGACTAGCGGCATTAAAGATTAACACGAGGTCGAACCCGGTAACCTCTCGGTGCTTAACATAAACGCAACCACTGAGCCATACTGCTGGATATCTAATATATAAATTGTAAAGAGACTTTGTATGTATGTAACCTTCGTTCGTTGGGTCGTAAATCCGTGACGTCATCGAACAGATAATTCGATTTCTTCCGATTCAAAGTATTCGAAGTCCCCGGGGGCAAAGGTGTTGAAGGCGAAGCCGCCTTGGCGCCTGGGGCGAAGCCCTAGGGTTCGGAGCTTCCGGGGGCGCTGACGCCGTGGGCAAAGCCCTAGGTGGTGAAACCCTAGGCAGGCGCCGGATTCTGGTATACATATAATTTCGTTTACATATAATTTTTTATAAGACACTTACTATATATGTTTGTTTGTTCGTGACAGTCAATTTAATAAAAAAAACAAATGCGTATTTAAATAAATTTATATAAAATAAAACAATTCATATAAATTTAATAAAATGTTTACTATTAGATTAGTCATGTATAATCGGTTTATATTACAAACACCGAGCGAAGCCAAGTAATACAACTAGTATATCTATATACATACATATGTATATATAAAATTGAATGTCTGTTTGTCTGTCTGTCTGTTTCGTATAGGCTCCTAAACAACTAAACCGATTACGATGGAACTTTCAGGATTTGTTGTATGCATGTTCGGGAAGCTTACTGTGAAAAAAAACGGGAAAAATTCTCTTAATAATATTCGTAATTACGATTTTACCGACGCGAAAGTATGAAGCGCCATTGTGTAGTCAAGGAAATGCGTTTGTTGGTAACCACGTTACCAGTTGGTTTATGACGACACGGCGTTGAAGAGACGTTAGTAGAGCTCCAATCATCACTTGAAACGGTAACAGTAACAGGAACAGGAATGGGAACGGGAACGGGAACGGGAACGGGAACGGGAACGGGAACGGAACGGGAATGCAACGGAAACTGCATGCCTTATTCTGGCTCAGCTGGGCTCAGCTAGTATAAAATAAAACAAGCAGACAAAACACACATAATTTCAATTACCAACACACACAAATATAAGCACATACATTTATAGCGTTTACGAAGAGGGATCGTCCACAACAAAGGGAACACGAATTCTCTTTAATAACATTTTTCTCTTTTCGGCTACCACCCGTTCGCCCCCTGCGAATGACCGAGTGATTTATACCCACCATATTTCCTCTTATTTTGGCCCGCCATTCGCAGCATCGTTATGCGATTTCCCCGAATATCTCCAGGCGTAACTAGCGCCCCCACACCCCATCGTCACTCGTGACACGTGACAGAAAGGGAATCCCGTTTAATTTATTTTCACCTTAGACTTCAGTCCCGAATTTTAATCGCCAACATGTCATCGAGTCAACGAGACATTGCCTTGAATTTATGATTTTTTAAATATTTATTTAACAAAAGATACTCCCTTTGATTATATTTCTTTGTTGTGAAAATGACATAATTATACTCGTATAAAATCAATACAATAAATTTAATTATGTATTATATTATAATAATACGGATTTAATTGAAAATTATTTGTTTATGATTTGGCAACATTGCAGTTTTCCATTTGACCGACTCGTTTTAAGTTCGCGTTGTGAAAATCGGCCGACAGATGCTCCGCGCGAATTTTCCACACGGTGTGCGTCTTTGCTAAATTGTTTAATGTTGACGTTTTCAACGCGGCCTTTAGATGTCTCCCGTTCATTTTCGTACAATTTTGTTAGCCTTTTATGCAAGATGTCTCTGATTTTTGCGATCGCGTAATGTTTTCAATTAAATTGAATCGTCGCAGCTTTTCGGTCCATATCAAATTTACAAATTGTTATACAGCGCAAAGCTTTTCGGCCAATTAGTGTCGAGTTACTAATGGACGACCCTTTCAGGGCTTTTCAGGGCGAACATATTTTAATAAATTATTACTCGCTAATGGCCAAGTTACATCGCGAAGACGCGACAAGAACGAGGGAGGCGAGGGGTGATTTATAATCGTCTGTTTGTATGATGGGTATGTTGTGCGTAAATTGATTTCGCGTTGCGAATTTTATTAGCGTGTTATTATTACGGACCTGCCTTTTGATTGTATTACGAGATGGATGTTTTATTTGCGATCATGCCGTTTCGAATGAATATCGGATTAAGCTCGCTCTCTCTCTACTATTACCCGGATAAATAGCTTTTATCCATTACTTCGTCCGTGTTTTTTTCTCGGGTGCTTTTATTTTTCTTTGCGATGGATCGGTATGAGACTGACGCAGAGATAAATTAATAATGGGACAGTATAATCTCTGGAGACAGTGGAAAACCCCCGGTAAAGGAACTCGGATTGCTTGTAAGCGTATCCACCGCCCCCATGAAATCAGGGGTATTCACCATTGAGCCGAATGGCTTAGTTTTAATGGCCACATACTATTTTTAGATGTATTAGTTTCAAATTGTTCCTTTTATCGATTAAAAAAAACCAGCCATTGATATAACCATTATAGGTTTAATATATAATGGTTTTTTCAACGGAAAGCTTTGATTTTTATGTATTATATTATATACTGGTAGATATTTCCAGTTATATTATTTAATATTTAAATGTTGATAAATTGAAATCATATATTTATTTATTTTTAGTTCATTTTAAGTTTAAGTTTGGACCATTGTGGCATTACAGGAGTCCCTAATGCGCCACAATGGTCCAAAAAAAAATAAATGGTAATAAATAAATGGTCGAAAATATAAAGAGTGATGAGAAAAATAAAAATGTATACAGAAAAAAAATACATTTATACATTTACATTTACAAAAAAAATACATTTATGTTTTTATTATTATTAGAATATAGTTAAAATGTGGTAATTACATTTATTATTATATAGTTAAAATGTGGTATGATACATATTTTATATAAAAAGTAAATTATATTGTAATACTTCTACACATACCCAGTTGCATAGATCGATGGTTAAAATGTAATGCTTTCAATCGTGTGATCACGGGTTCTATCCCGTATGCTGCTGGCTAGACCTTGGATATGTGACTCCGGGGTCGATCGTTTCTCATTTATTTATTTAAGTTTGAGTTTGGACCATTGTGGCATTAAAGGAGTCCCTAATGCGCCAAAATGGTAGAAAAAAAAGAGAGATGAGAAAGATAAAAATATATTCATATACATATATACAGAAAAAAATACGTTTTTAAATAATCATAAAAAGCAATAGCATTATTATTATAGCAGATAAAGTCAAAATATTAAATAATAAAATAAAAAATAGGAAATGTCTTGCACCTACATATGTATAATAACCAGCCACAAATACAAAACATTCTTGCGAGGCCCAAATGGAAGAGAGGGGATCAAAATTCCACTGATACATCATATTCAATTATGAAAATAATTGTGATCGCAGGCTACCAGACAAATAGGTTAAAATAATCTCCGATAACCTACTCTTATTAAGGTGGAAAATATCTCATTCTGGCTCATCAGCAATGATTTCATTGAGAAGTAAAATTTAATTTCTAAAACCTTTCTGATATTATGAGAAACTCATTCGCATACTTACAATTTATTTAAATGATTTTGGATTTGGGATAATTTGGGATAATAATAATCATGGAGAATTTGATTTTGAACGATTTGAAATAAAATAAGTTAAATTTAACGCGTAGGAAAGTTCGAACATTTTATGACTCCGAAAAATCCGTACACGACATTGCCGCATAGTTAACATAGTAAATTCGTATATATTATATAATTTAATATACAATAAAAATTAAAAACATCATAATTCGATTTTTTTTTAATGTTTGCGCAACTCTGAAAAAAAAATTGCAAGACATTTTCATACTTTTCTCAAAATTATATTTCCGATTGGAATGCAAATACTTATATTGTAATTTAATATTATATTAAAAATGCTGAACTATGTATAGCGTAATATAAAATATGTAAATGTCGCCAAAAATAAATGTTCAATTTTTGCGAGACCTTCATAAAGCTTTATGACGGTTGTAGTTTTTGCCTAGAACGTCTGCATTTTGAGTCCTTAAAATAGTTGCAATCAATTGTATTAAGTAAAAGCTAACGAATCCTCCGTACTAGTGCTTCTCATTTTTTTTTTTCAAATATACCTTTTTATTAGTTTTACTCTGTTAGTTCAGTGATATTCCTGCTCGTTAGCTAACATTGAAGTAAGCTAATGTCGAAGTTACTTTTTTCACTCTTTCTTTCCTTCTATATCCTAAAAATAAATTCTGTTTTTTTTTAATTAAATTAAATATTGTACATAGTTTTGTTTTGTGCGGCACTTTCGGCGCGGGTTTGTCGGCGCGGCTTTGACGGGATTGTTCTGCGCGTTTATGTTTGAGTGGTCTTTTCGGCGCCGCAATGTCGTGCACGGCTTTTTCGGGTCACCGTAAAGTATAATATATAAGTTGGTTTGTTTAAATAACTTACATATATAGTTGTATATATTTGATTTAAACAATTTTAGCCAAAACTTAATAATAGCATTTTCTTTTTACATATTCGTATTATATTTTATTGCTTCTTATCATTTTTGTGTTAATAAATAAATGATAAAATCTGGGGTTTGTTGTTTTAGCCATTTATTAAATTTTTATGTCTTTTCGCAGATCAGGATTCTATTTTAATATTAATTTAAATTAAAATGTTTTCGGATAATATTCAAACGAAAATTTAATGTATATAATTTTAAATAAAAATTCAAATATTTTTTCATACAAAACAAATATTGAAAAACAATTGATAATTAGTTAGTGAAAATTTTCTCTTTCTCGACAGTGTATTTAATCAAAGCTTTTTTTACAACAATCTGAAAAGTTCTAAAGATTCGTTTCTATTGCAAAACTTCGCAAAATATTATTGATCAATAGATGGATTCATATTTGCGTTCAAAAACCGTCAAAAATAGTGGATTTTACCACCATCATCATCACTGATTCCGGGCAGACCATGGCTGTTTACAACAACTATAATTATAGTGAGCAAGATTTTAAGGTTAAGATTTTGAGTATTTTCATATATACATTTCAATTTTGCTTTATTATACAATTTTACAGTGTTTTAACTATTTTTATAATATATGTAATACATTCATATATAAATAACAAAAGACAAATTTAATTAATAATAAAAAATATATAAATATTCGAATTCATACACACTGCATTAGATTTGAAAACACAAACGGCTAAAATAAAATGGCGACGAATAAAATTTTCATTTTCCGAGACTGACGATTTGCGTTAATAACGATCGTTACGGTTTACGATGAATAATTTACGCGGAAAATTTTCGCTCCATCGTAACCGAAAGAATTTTATTCGATCATTTACCGGAAGAGATAAGATATAACGCCCTCATAAATTTCCTTTTTTTTCTTCACTTCATCTTACAACCTCACCCTCTGGCGTTTTTAACCTTCATTTGCGACCACTTTTGACACCGTCATCGCGCGAGATTTTTATTTTTCTATGGATCAATGTCAGTTGGCAACTCCTGGCCGCCCTCTCATCCCGTGTGGGAGGCTACAGGGGGTGGGGGAGAAGAGTAATCCCGCGGGTCGCGTAACTGGAGGCTGGATTAGAGCTCGCCGTTCGCGGGACAATGATACGTTTCATTTTCCGACTGAAATAATTTCACTCCATTTGACTCCATCTTGTGCAGACTTTCAGTTAATCGTCTGCTGCAGAGACAATCCAGTGATGTTTTTTCTGCTCATCTTTGAATACGGCTGGAGCGATGTTTGTAATATTAATAATAGCCAGCATTCGATTCCGTGCTTATCTTTATTGCTGCTAGTCAGACTTGGATTTTTGTGACTCCAAGTCGATCTTTTCCTATCAGAGTTTGCCAATTTATCTAATTTCATTGTTGAAACGGTTCCTTCATTGTTTTTTTATAAACAGACCATTGTGGCATAACAAGAATTCCTAAAGCGCCACAATGGTCAAAAAATACAACACAAAAAAAAAACAAAATAACAATTAAACAAATTAATACATAACGAAAATAATATACTAATCAATTAGTATATTTTAAATATGTACATAAAAAAAATACATTTGAACATAAACATAAATACATCCATACATAAACATAAAAATAGCATTTAATAATAACAGATAAAGTAAAAATATCAAATAAAAAATATAGCATAAAGAATGCCTTGCACCTACAACCAGTTCCAATAAATATGTAAGAAACAACTACAAATACAAAACATCCATGTAAGGCCCAAATGGAAGAGAGTTAATCAAAATTTCACTCGTAAATCACAATCAATCATGAAAACAATGATGAGCGCAGACTACCAGATAAATGGGTTAGAGTAATTTCCGACAATTTACGCTCACTAAGGTGGAAAATATCACATTCAGTTTCGGCAGCAACGATTTCATTAAGAAGTCGAATAGCTCTTGGAATAGGAGCCATTCGAAAAAGAACTGTGCGGGCAGGAGGTACAGCCACCAAATGATGATGTCTACCACGCACATAGTGATTAGGGACATAAAGTCCCAACTGCTCCAGCAACAACGGGCATGACGTATTACCACGTAAGAGCTGGAGAACGAAACAAATTAATGAGAAATTTCTCCGAAGTTCAAGGGAATTATACCCAAGCATGCCCAAAAGGAAAGGAGTAGGGTAGAGATATGGGTAATCCCCATATTCTTTCCTATATAGGAAACGAAGAAATGCTTTTTGCACTTTCATCAAATTCGTCAAATTGGCAAGAACCATCCTACCCACTGTCACCAATATCTTATATTGATTTATGCACAATATGTAAAAAATTATGTACAGGTATAAATCCGTAGATGTCTCTATGGATTAATTCATTAATTAATTAATCGTTAATTGTGTGTTCTTCGGCCTCTCAAAATTCAGCGATTTATGTAATAACAAATGATACAATGTTTGTAATTGGCTAGGAAGCCGCATTGGGGCTTATATGTTAGGCTTTCCTGGTATAAATATATGTAAAAATAAAAATAATATTGAAACGTCCCTATGAATCAGTCCATATTACTATGCGAAAAATGTGTCGCAATAAAGGATGTTTTTGTACTTCAATCTATATATGTATGTACATACATTAATCAAATGTATAAAATAATGCATTTTTTAAACTCAATAAACTCTGGTATTTTTATTGAGCAATTAAAGGTTTTAATTTGCGCGCGTTGATCTCTCTGTATGTTTGCTTTGCTACGTTGTTAGGTATATTATTTTTTCGATTTGTTGTTCAGAATAGCACAAAGTGCATCGAATGCAATTGTCCCTTTGTGTATGCCCTACCTGGAAATTTGCCCTTTGTTTCCTTACAATCAACTTACACACACACACACACCCACAGAACGTAGGTACATATAAATTTCTTTCTTTTATACTCTCGTTACGCTTTCAGCACTCTTTCTTACAAAAGCGTTCCATCTAGTGTACATACATATTATTTTGTTTTTGTATTTATTCTAGTCCTTTGTGTTTAATATTTTATGAATTTCCATTTAGACAAAAACAAAAAAAATCGATCCTGAAAATTTTCACTCGTGCAAATGTCACTTAACCCGGAAAAGCCCTTCGTCTAAAGTGGTATCGGTCCGTTTTCCAATAAAAGCCCCGCCACCGGAAATCGTCTTCTTCTTTTCTGTTCTTTTTTTCCACCCGCCCCCCTGTTTGTTTTGTTTATTTTCGTTATTGCCAATATGTACTGGGTTCCAATGTCCGATATTTCGGCCATTGTTTTATTCATACGTGGATCTCTCTCTCTCTCTCTCTCTTCTTTCATTCTGTCTCTCTCTGGTCCCGGTAACGTTACATATTCATTAATTTTTCGGTCGACAGAGTGGTCCACTATCCCATCACTACTTTCTTTTGCCGAATAGTCGGCGCGTCCTTTATTTATTTTTGGTCCTTTTTTTGTGGGCCTCGTGTCGACTTCCGTCTGATGTCTCCTGATTTTCTGGCACGAAGGCCGAAAGGGTATTGGAGAATTGAAATTCAAAAAACAAAAAAATACAATCTCTTCATTGTGAAGTCAAAACTACTTTTTACTAGTAAACATATCATTTTTTTTAAAGAACCAAGTAATTTAATAAATATATAAACTGCGTTTTGGAACATGACAGCATGCGCATATAATTTTTTTTTAAAAACGTCATGACACAACGATTTCATGCAAGTAATATTGCGCCGTATCATCACTAGTCACCGGAGCTTGAGGGGGCCGTGTATTGTTCAAAGGTTGTAAATGCATTGTTAAAGGTTTGCCCAACAATGGATAGCACTGTGATTATCCTCTTACCTCTAATCATCGCGCTCTGTAATGTCGATTTTGCCTTGCACTCGGCCAAAAATTGTCTGAACGTGCCGAAACGTGCGTTGCTGTATAATATGAATAGACACTGTCGTTTATGTGGGCTGCTGTACTGTTCTGTAGCCGTGTACTGCTGGATCGAATGAATATACCTTAAATCGGAGTTGGAGTCACTCAAATGAATTAGCCAAAAATTATTTGAGTGACTCCAACTCCGATTTAAGGTCTATTCACTCAAAACTCCGACTTTAGCCAAAAAGCCACGAATGATGTAAACGAATAATTACATATATGTATATCTTAATTTCATACACTTTAAACATCTGTTATATAAAATATATAACGTTGAAATATCCGTTATATAAAATATATACAATGTACGTAAAAAAAAAGTTTTCTTCATGATAATAAACAAAATCTTGGTTTGTTAACCAATAAAAAAAATATTATATAGAAACGGCGTTTTGGAACATGAAATTTATAGCAGTTTCAAAGGCGAAATATTTGTAAAATATTCCTCAACATTATTTTATAAATTTACGGGACTGCTTGCATGTAGAATTTCATACAATTTTTGACGCAACACTGCAGACTAGCTATATTTACATAAGTCTGCAGGCTGATTAATTACTATTTTGAGTAGCGTCATTCAAGTGTTATTGATGTTAAAGGCAACATGTACATACATATGTATATTTGCGTCTACGCTTAATGTGTGCCCCCGCGAACAGTCGTATGTACATACATATGTAGTTCTACATCAAAGTTTATATTATTATTATTCGTAGGTCATTACGACTGGAGATATCATCGTAGTGTCGATTGAATTTATCGCGCGCGTGTGTGTTTCGGGAATACGGGAAGGGTTGGGATACGCGGCCAATATGGTTGTCTCGTGCAAACGTGTTTACCCGGAGAGACTTCCGCGCCATTACTGATCCCTTTTGAGTGATCGGAAAATGGCTTTTCATAACCATGGCAACACGCGCGCACACACCCACAATGGTGTCCCACGCGCTACACCGAGATGCCATTTCGAATTATTTCTTCATATTTATACATGCCTACATATATAAATACATACATACATACATACATTTGAAAGTGGAATTATATATATATATATATATATATATATATATATATATATATATATATTTTTTTTTTTTTTTTTTTAAATTTTATACCAGGAAGGCCTCACAGTTAAAACCCAATGCGCCTTCCTGGCCAAACAAGACAGCATTTTTATTATACAAGTCGCTGAATAACGAGACACTGAAAACTCGCAAATTAACGAGACATCTATGAATTGTACATATATTTTATTGTACATTCATCATACACAAATAGTGGTGACATAGTAGGTAGGATTGTATGATATTAACAATGAAATCAGATAAAATTGACAAATTGGAAAATTTAAATTTTCCGAGATTCTGTACATATCATTAGCCGGCAGCATAGTTCGGTCGTTAAGCTTCTGCCTAACACTGAGAGGCGCTGGGTTCGATCCCATGAGCTGACCTCGATTGAAAATAATTATTCTCAGTATATCTGTAGTGTTGCTGGTCAGACCGGGATATTTGTGACTCCAAGTCGATCGTTTCTTATCAGAGTTTGCCAATTTATCTGATTTTCATTGTTAAAACGGTTCCTCAAATTGGCGAAAATCGTCCTACCCGCCGTCACAAATATCTGAATTTGATTTATGTACAATATTTAAAAATTAATGTACAAGTCTAAATCCATGGATGTCTCAATGGATTAATTAATTAATTGTTAATTTTTTGTTCTACAGCCTCTCGAAATACAGTGATACAGTATGTAATAAAAATGCTGTAATGTTTGTAATTAATTGTCTAAGAATGCGAATTGGGGCCTACCTGTCAGGCCTTCCTAGTATATAAGCATATGTAAAAAATAAAGACAAGAAATAAAAAATAAATCGGGCTGAAGCATAGCCGTCATTTCACGGTGGATATCATTCTCACATTGAGCGTTGAGCGCAGCGTACTGAATTCCCCCTCTCTCGCATCTGTGCGACACGTGTAGAAGGGGCTTCCCACGAAAATAGTTATTTCTGTTGAGAAGACCCTGATAAGAAGACCCTGTATTTAGTATATTTGGAGATAAGTCTTGTTCACTCTTGTTCATCCATCACAGTGCGGCAAATTTTAATTTAATAAATATCTGCAGCCTATTTAGATACATACAGTTTAATTGACCCATTTTTTATTCAATTGATAATTTTTCGGCAATTTTGACGAATCAAATGCAGTTTAGTTCAGTATTTAAATGAAAAAAAATCGACGAGGATAAGTAACGACATACGTACTACCGTTACTTTGTCAAGATTATTTATAAATGTATCCAATACCGTTTGTACAACGTAATGTGGAAATTTTTAGGTATCTTTTGCGGATTACACGCGTTGCCTACAACATATTATATGTATAATATATATTGGTACATACATATGTATGTAGGTAGGTATACGTATTATACACGTGTATCAAATTACAACATCCACTTCGTTTGATTCCTCCTCGCCCCGAAAGAAATCGAATTTTTCCCGATCGCGTATAAAGTATCAATTTGTGCGAACGGTGTGTGTTTTTTTTTACCTTTTTTTGTGCGTGAACATTTTATTTTCACGGGCGAATCCTTAGAGGTATATCATACAGGTGTTTTCAATTCACTATTGACGCTTCACATAAATTTGTATGTATTGACAGTTGCGTCGCAGGCAATCTTCGCCAAAAACTCGTTGATACATCAAAAAAACAGTGCTCGTGTGATTTATTGTCTCCAATCTCCTTTTGCGTCAGCCCTTTCACAATATATGGTGATTTACAATCAGAGCGAACCGTGTGTGTAATATAATACACACTCATATAGGTTTGGAAATCACCCCCAACCCCCCAACCCCTCCCCCTTTTTATCTCCGGAAACTGTTCGGTGAAAGGTTATACATTGAAGTTTTGAAGTTGTTGTGGTTCGACAACGAGTGGATGGATGGTGGCAGTCGATGAAAGTTACCCAGAATTAGACAGGTGCAAAATATGTAGGCTTTTAATCTGGAAATTTAGTGATTTTGGCCGTTTATTTAACATATCTACATTCGTATTTTGGAGGAGTTGACGATAGGATATGTTTTCTTGAATAGCTCAAAAAGATTTCTAATGATTGATTACTTGAAGGGCAATTGAGAGATTTCCAACATTTTCGAACAATCGTGCTATGATGTTTTCTGGTGACAGCTTTTCGTACAGTCAATTGGCAAGAATATTGACTTCCATCATGGCTTATATTGTGGAAGAGTATGACCTTAGTGCATAAGGAATAATCATCATTAGACAAATCATCCATGCATTTTCATTAGATAATTTATTGTGTTTGAAGTCTTCGAAATTCTAAAGAGCACTAATTGAAAGAAGAAGAATGTTTGTGGGATGTTGAGATAAGTCCGTTCAGATTTTATTGGTGTTTACTGAATTTTGGGAGATAAAATATCACTCAGGTAACGCAGATGGAGCTGAAAGTAATACATAGGTGCTCAAGGTGCGATTACAGAAGCAGGTTCTCTTGAAAAAGCCTGTTCGACTTCAATATTATGTAAGGAGCTTAGAAGATTAATTAAGTTTGTTAGGCCAGATGGAGAAGAAGAACAGAGAACACAGCATCTAGTAGTTGTGATTACATTGAAATAGCATTAGAAATACGTATAATAAATAGAGAACATTTCTAGCTTAAAACATGGTTATATAATTCGATATCAACGGAACGTTATGCTTGGAATGCGAATGACGAGAGGTTGTCGAATGGAGAATTGGTTGAAAACATATGTGAAGCGGCTTTAATTTATCCGATTAAAACTTGACTTAATAATTAATGAAATAGACAATATAGATTATGGGAAGAATTCAAAGTTTTTGAAATCTTGTTAAGTTTTATTTAAAAAAACAGCTTATTCAATTTTGTATTTGAAAAAAGAACTCCTACACAAGTGTGAAATAGTGTGACATTTGAGCGACTTGAAAGATTTCTCGGAAAACTAGCTTTCAGAAATCAGATATAGTTTTTCTTTTTTTGCGCCCATTTTGTATGTGTATGTGTGTGTCTAGTGCTCGAGGAGAGTTTCGAGTTTTTCCATACGTATCTTTTTCAGGTTTTCAGGACCGATTCTCTCCTCTTGTAACCCTGAGGGATCAGTATAATGGCGAATCGTATTATTCGAAGGGTTGCTCTCTTTATGCCGGCTCCCCATACTCTCAGTGTCCCGTTCAGGTGAAAAGGTGGTCTCTTTTTTATTCTTTTTACTCTTTTTCATCTCGGATAGCGCCCGTATTTGCTTGTCCTCGTTTTTTTTTCACCGGGATCCAACAAGGTCCCGGCTATTTGTGACTATTTTCGTTCGAATATAATTAAGGGGATGGGTACGCCGTGAATTTTTTTTTGTATTTTCGGCTGGAGGGAAAATTGGCGTCGAAGCAACGTTGTCGTCGCCACGAGGGTAATTTTCAATTTTCTCAACAATGCACCATATTTTCACGGCATCAATGGAAATTCTTGGGCTGTTGCTCGGAGCGAACGAACGAACGATACGACACGGAAATCGGAATTCCTTCAAATATGGGAATTTCGCGTTTATTAATATTTTTAAAAATTTTTCTTGTATATTTTTATTTTTTTCATATAATATGAACAGTCGCCTTTACAGATTGCTCCAAAGCGACGAGTGTACACAATACAATCAATATACATATGTACATAAGCATTTTATTCAATGCTAATTCATACAAACATCCACAGTGACATCTATGGAGATATTTTCGCCGCATTTTATTATCAAATTGGTGAATAAATTGAGATTAGCTAGAGATATAGGAAAGGAGATGCAAATTTTACAAGAACCGTTAAATCAGAAAAAAATGGTAAACTCTGATAAGAATCAATCGACCTGGAATCACAAATCAAGGTCTGACCAAGCGGGACTCTTGTGAGACCCGTAACTTGACCACTCTGCTCGAAAGCATAATATGCTAACTACTAGTCAATGCCGCTGGTTAATATAATGTCATATAATATTATACCATATCATATTAATATTATACATATCATATTAACCAGCAGCGTGGTCTAGTGGTGATTTCTGTATTCTTTCGTGCAGGGTGTCATGGGTTCGATTCCCACTGGAGTCTCGTTGTTGGCCAGACCTCGGTTTGTCGAGGTCGATCGGTTTATATCAGAATTTGCCAATTTTTATGATTTTCATTGAAACGGTTCCTGTAAAATTGCCCTTTCCTCTCCAATTTTCGATTGCAAATCTTGAGTTATTGTTATATCTCAGGTTTCGCCAGATTTCTCTTCATATATGTACATATGGCTCTGTGGATGTTTATTAAATATAAAAATTCGTATTGTATACGATGTTTATAATGTCTGACCATAGATGTCAAGTATTGTTTCGATGTACGTAATAATTATGTATTTAATATATGTATATTAATAATTTCTTGCACACTCGCCGATTTGAAGCAATATGTTAGACGAGTGTGCATGATTAATTGAATTAAAAAATAAATAAATAAAATATCTATATATGTTATATATATAAAGATATTGAAACTTTGTTCAAAACGTAGTCCGAACTTGACATACATGACAAGCAGTCAAATAGTACATATGTAGATGTTGTTTTTCCCATTGAAACTTACCCCCTCGAGTCATTTGTAATTTAATGAATATTTTTGCGTGTAGAACGTGCTGGTTCTCGTTTGTATGTAAATGCCATTCTAATTTATAAAATACAAATGGCTGTGCACTATAGTAACAGTTTGACGTCGACCGCAATAATTTCCACGTAGCCAACCGTCTTCTTTGGCATTGAATTACTTCATAAGTCTCTCGTTCGTCAGGCCATATCTACAATACCATATACCAACCAGTCCGTTCTGGGGGGCAAAATTCGAGCAAGTTTCCCCGTCTGGTTATCGCGTCGTAAACCTTTGTTCTCGGGTACGCACCCATTCATTTCCGCAACTTCACTTTGGGGAACATTTCGCGCAAACTTGCACGACGATCCACCGGTCAAATATGTCTGTATAGATGTACGTACGTACATATATACTGTGCCATTTTATGTCTGTGTGAACTTTTTAGATTTATTATCAAAAAAAAAAAAAGATGAATTTGAATTAATTGAATCTTAGAGGCGTGTCGTCGAGCTCTCTGTTCGATTTTGACGAGGCGGATTTGCCGGATTTGTCTGTCGTCGTCAAACGGTGGATTAGTTCAATCGATTCTCGTCATTGTCAAATAAAAGATTAAATCTCTTCGTTCCAAAATGGGCTTTCGCCCCACCGTGTGATGAAGTGGCAGAAGTGAGATGAAGTACATACATACATTCATACGTACGGCGAAAAATTATCAAATTACGAATGAAACTACGCATTTTATTACTTCCAGTTATATATATATATATATATATGTATGTATGTATATAATAATATACAACTGCAAGTATTAAAATGTGTAGTTACATTTTTAATTTCATAATATTTCGTCGTACGTACATCGTACTTCATCCCACTTCTGACACCATTGATTTTAAAAAGTATTCATATTGATGAATGGTTTAATAATGGTATTTATATTGATTATTGGTTTACTCTAAGAGTGTATCTATTCATCTTCAATTAATTTAGAAGTGGGCTAGTTATTATGTGTTGTCTGGATTCCGATTGGACGGTGAGATTTGTTATGAACCTCTTGAACGTTTTATATGCTAAATGAAATTCGATAATTTGTCTTTTTGAGCTTTTAATTAACTTCAGTAACATTCCTACCCGTCAAAAATTTGTGATCTGATATCGAACCATTTCCGCTCTTTAGATCGCTTTGATATTTTACCGACATACGGTTGTTAGCTAACAATAAAGTAAGCCAGTGTCTCCGACGTGAAAGTTTAATCATCAATGAACTCATTAAAAATTACATCGGAATCTTGTTTCAGAACTTTTGCAAAGTTTTAAGGTTTTGAATGCCTTTAAATTGAGTTTTACCACTATTTATTTTAAGGTAAATTCAATTTTCTTCTCTTTAACTTCAATAAAAATCATTTTCAATCCTAAGATATATCAGCTAGTAGATTTTAATACTATATATGTATATACATATAGTACATACATATGTACATATATATACTTGAAGAAAAGGATCGTCGATCAGTGTTTTCTACCAGTGATGACGTATGGATGTGAAACTTGGACATTTAACGAAGCTATTATTCAAAGGCCAATACACTGAAAGATGTATGGAACGCTGTATGCTTGGTATAACGACGAAAAAAGGTAACCGAATACTTGGGTGAGAAGTACGACAAGTGTATATAGTGTATAGAGTTAAGAGATTGAAATGGCAATGGACGGGTCACGTTGTTAGAAGAATCGACGAAAGGTAGTAAAAAGATGTACAATAATGGTACCCGAGAGAATGCAAAAGGGTAAAAGGAAAACCGCAGGGAAGACGATGTAGCAACTTGGCACTGATGGTGTAGCAACTTGGCAAAACACATTGATCGAAAATCTTTTTCTTCTGGAAAAGCGGTATTTTTGATTTAAAAATAGCATTCATTCGTCCAAATGCACTCCGTCGTAATTTCATGCATATTTTTAAAATAAAGAATTTGTACACTTTTTGATGATCGTAGCCACCATTGAAATTTAATTTTCGCCGCCTTTTCCCTCGGAAAGACGGGCGTGGGAAAATTACAAAAGCCTTTCGTAGAAACAATAACAGCAGAACAGAAATTTGAAACAAGTCAAGAGGACATTTACATGTACATACATAAAATTAATATTTCCCCATCGTACAGCGCTACGACACGAAAGCTCATTAGAACGAAACGCACTCTGACTTTTAACCCCTACGAGGCGGGCGCCCACCCTTTTTTAACCTCTACTGCCGTACATAGCGCGGCTACTCGACACTCCCCCGAAAATATTTACCGGCAACAACAATTTCTCCATTTGCGAGAGTGGCGCGATGGTGAGCCCCATTAATAATCTGTTTTGAGTGTAACGCGCGCGCAAATATGTCGGAAAACACGGGGTCCACCAGAGCGTTACTCTCGCGCTCGTGGGGGATAACCACCCCCACCCCCTCCCCCTTCCATCTCCATCCCTCTCTTTCTCTCTGTCTCGTTCTCCAAATGAGGGAGAGAGGGAGATTTTCGGTGAAATATGAATTTGTTTCCCGTCTATCGGAGCGTGCGACGTGACGTGACGTGACGGGACGGGACGCAGTCATTATCACCGTGCGCGGACACGATTCGGTACAGCTCGTTTAGACGTGTCATGTACACACATATGTGGTGTGTTGCAAAATAAAAGTCGATACTTGTCAATGTATTTATTTTATTGCATTTTTTGCTCGCTACGTACGAAAAGGGATATGGTTATGCATATGCAGGTACTTTTTAGGGTATGGTTTCTGCGTACTTGTATGTATCTACAGCAGTGCTACTCAAACTTTTTCAGCTGGCGGACCAGTATATATTTTTCAGTAATTCTCACGGAGCAGCATCATATTTTAAAATAAAAAGGTTATATATGTATACCGTTGAAAGCTTGTAAACAAATAAAAATAAAATAAAATCTAAGAAGTAAAATTTATTTTATTGCATTCAAAGAAGTACAATATGTATATACTTAGACAAAGATAAAAAATGAAAATACAAAAAAAACTAATGAGACATACATATGAGCTTGTTTGTTATTAGATAACCAGTCTTGGCTTAATCGAAGACAATGCCACACGCAATGGATCATAAATATCCACACTATTACGATGTTTTGTTTTAATTATACTCATGGTTGTAAAACCAGTCTCGCAAAGGTAAGTTGATGCAAATGGTAAAAGAGTTTTCACTGCAAGTTCATAAATATATGGGAATTCTACTTTTAATTTGATCCAAAAGCCTGCAAGTGAAGTTGTGGTTTCAAAACATTTTTTTTTAATTCTTGATTTGCAGTCAGATCAATTAGTTTATCTTCCTAATTAGATGATGTATCATAATTCCATGGCAAAAATGGATTTCGTATCCATCCTTTTCCTTTTCGTGGATCGTCATCCGGTGGAAAATAGAAATCGAATCGCTCTGATAAATTTGTCAAATGACAACTGATTATATCGCGCAAAGACGTCATATTAAGCTCCTCTCCTCCTTCGTAATTAATATCAGCCAAATTATGAAACATGTTATAGCAATCTTTTGAAACACGAATCTTCCATGTTTTTAGTTTTCGTTTCAACCCATCTGTATTGTCTGCCAATGTGAAATAAGATGACATTCATCCTTGCATGGATAAGTTAAGGTCATTCGAAATGCAAAAAATATCTGTCAAATAAGCTAGCTTCCTATCCAGTCTATATTTTGAAATGGTTCTGACATAAGCTATTGTTTTATTTTTTTAATTACGTCTTTCTCCGCGGACCGGCTATCTCCGGTCCACGGCCCAGTAATGGGCCGTGTACCATAGTTCGAGTAGCACTGATCTGCAGTGTTTCTCTTTGCATAGATTATTCTTCTGGGTTACATTGAATTACGTATGTAGATATATATGTAGATTTTGGATCTATGTGAATCTGCCAGTATGTTAGCTCTAGTATTTAGATTTTCATTATATCTATGTATGTACATATGTAGTGACAATAGAGTTTCGTGATCATGCAAAAATCGGAACTCGAGATTTTTGTTGGTAACTAGCTGAACCAGGCATGCGTTTCAATGCCACAATAACGCATGCAATTCCCGTTCCCGTTCTCGTTTCCGTTCCCGTTCCCATTTGTCGGTATAACGGAGGCAGCGAACAAGTTGGTCGCGAAGCGCAAACATTTTAAATTATAGCGTTGCAATGAGACTCATTCCCGTTTTTCCCGTTTCCGTTCTCGTTTTTGGGCGATTTTTTTTCACAGTAATCTTGCCGGACATGCATACAATAAATCCTGAAAGTTCCATCGTAATCGGTTCAGTGGCTTAGGAGCTTACATTCATTTTTATATATTGGTAATAAGGATAGGTGCTTCAGAAAGTTTAAATAACGCAAAAACAAAAAAATACGGTTTTCTCAAACGAATACATATATAATATTACATATATTTGCATATAAGATTTTCACATCAAAATTAGAATTAGAATTAACAAATAGGGTTATGGCGGTTAAAATTATGAAAATATCGATATAGCTTGGTTAAAATATGACATTTTGATTTATATTGCATAAAATTCTCATATTTTTTCGATTTTTTTAATATTTGAAATAAAGATAGATACCCAAAAAGAAAGTCTCAACAAATTCTGTAATCAAAATATTGACGGGAACATTAAAAAAATATAATTTTTTGAAAATACCACTTCAGTCAAAACTTGTCTTATTCGACTTAAGTTTTTTTCAATGATTTTTATTGTTTATTGAGACCTACTACTTGCGACATACTAGGTTGTTGTTACCAGTCTATGAAAGATGAATCTTTGCAATTATTTGTTTAAATGGTTTCTAAGAAAATCTTCGTAGTACATATCGTAGCTAAATTAATATGACTAGTTTAGATATCTGTGTAATCTTTTTGCCACCTCGGGTGATTTTTTTTTGATTTTTTAATGTTTCTTTGTAAATATTCATAAATTATGTTCGCCATACATGTTAGGTATATTATAACAGCTCTTAATCCAGTGATTATTGTCTATGTCATACATTATTTTTCTTGATAGTATTAATAGTATTATCTTATTTTAATGTTACACAGCATAAGAGGAAAGAGCTTAAAAACCTATTTACAATTCGAATAATACATTTCGTACATTGTATATATTATTTTTAACTAAAGTCTCTTTAAATCCGATAAGCTTAGGCAAATTGTCATTAGGTAATCTGTGTGTTTATATGAAGGCTAAAGACTTAATTATAAATCATATGGAATATCTTTTATGTACATATATACATACATATACATATATTATAACACATCCATATGTTTTGTGATGTGAGTGTTTTTCCCAAAATTTTCATACAAGCAATATATTATTTTATTATGTGTTTTACTAAATCTTATATATTTATCTGATTTTGCTGTTTTGTTTTGTTTCAGGTAAGCTGTCATGTTTTCCATCCAAGAATGCTCGCTCACATTAATGGTATTTCTCGTCATAATTTTTGCCAAAACGATTCTCTCTTCTTAGGTACGTAATGTGTATTTATGTACATACATATGTATGTGCATATGTTTTATTCACGCTAAATTCTTATTGTGTTTTCTTTGACGCTTTTTTTTTCATCGAAGGCGCACGAAATCGCCTCGCGCAAAAAGTGAATATATGTATAATACGTTGCGATAAGTATTTTTGCTTTTTTTATTTTGGTAAGGATAAATATTTAAGGGCGCAGCTAGGGACTCAAGTTCCGGATACACTCCGACGTTTTCCGGTTTTTCAGACGAACCGCACGCACACACACACCCATATGGAAATAAAAAAATAAAAAAAGAAGTTGTTTCGGAACGTTTTCCGGCCCGACAAGACCGGATGATGCGTATTTCGCATGTTATATCTAAAAATATGGTATTGCACAATCTTAATAAAAAATATCAACTATATGTATAAATATATATTTGTTTGTGTACATTTATTATTTTTGATTATTTGTACTCGTATATTTTCTCTGTTGAATTAATCTGATAGGAGCCCGCGCGGTTTACTCGTACAGATTTGCAAGTAAATTTGCTCGTAGATTTGCCAACCTGCTTATATTTAATTTTACTGCTGTTGAGAGTTGAGATAATATATACGTGATTCCTATTATTTAGATGTTCTGACCAATATGAATTGCATATTTTGATTGTTAATATATGTATGTATGATACGCTATACTTGAAAGTTGCATAAGTCCACTTTTTAAAAAAAAATATTTAAAAACACTGGTGGCCTGTAATATGTTCGTTCTGATTTGCCGAGATTCTGGACATATCGAATTAAAATAAGCGATAACAGTTTGTGAATTAAGTCAAACAGAAATAGTGTTTTTGGAACTGAAAATTGGACAAATAGTGTTTTTATTTGAGTTTTGTGGGTTGTTCGCCTAGGTTTGTAGTCTTTTCAGGTTATTAAGGGGGCTGGATACCCGAAACCTTAATTTTGTTGCCGTTCTTTTCTTCGATATATTTATATATTGAGTGAATGCGACAATATACATATGTACATATACGTATATATTGAGTGAATGCGACAGTTGCGCCTCGAAAAGATAATACCTATTTTAAATTGACAAAATCGAGGTTTCGTATTCTACAGTTTTCAATTTAAAAAAAAAAATCATCATCGGTATGAGAAAAATATTTTCGATGTTTGTGTCTTCGTATTTTTTTTAAAAATCAACCGTTAAATAAGCACGCTGGACTCTTTTCCTGGCTGTAAAAACTAGGCGATTTTATATATGTTTGGTGGCTCCTAGCTCCTATAAAAGATAACTAATCAAAAAAATTAAACTATCGAAACATGCCTATGGTGGATATTCATAGCATATTAAGAAAAAAAATTCTCTAGTGCCATAAGTAATGTAATACGTTTGTATGGACAATGTGCTGGTGTCCAGCCCTCTTAATGGGCGTGTTATAAAAAACTATGTACATAGATAAAGTAATAAATGTTGTGAAAATACACCCAGTCCTAATTAAATTGTTTATTTTATTTATTTTGAATTATTTACATTTAATTAGGGGCTTGAACCCCTGCTCACCGCCGATCGAAATATGCGTTCCTCGTCGTAATCGGACCGTTTTAATTATTTTCTAGGCTATTTTATCATGGTAACTAGATCTGGCCGCAGGCTTTATTCGCATCTAAATAGGATTTCTCCGGTACAAAAAGGCACTCCCCTTTCCTCCCCACGCCACCGTCCCATCTTCGTCCTTCAACAGATTCGGAAAACGGGGAGGGGGAAGGAAAATTCGGGTAGGTGGGATCCGCCGCGCATCGCATATAAATGTCAAACGCCGGCAGCGAAAGGGTTTTTCCGTACCTTCCACTTTTGCGACCGTTTCCTTTTTTGTCCTACCTCCCTCGTCGCTTTACTTTTTAACACCACTTTGAATTCGGATATCGCGCATTTACATATTTGGTTTTTTTTTTTTTTTTTTTTGTTGCCTTTTTCCCCTTTTTTATTTTATTATTATTTATTGTTTCGATCTCTCGACTTGTATCAAATTTATGTATGTACAAGCGTGACGTGTTTTATTAAATTACAATATTTTACACGGTCATTAAGCTTTCCAACGAGCGGTGAAAAATTTTCCGTTGATAACGTTTTTTTTTTTTTAATATTTCAAGTACAAACTTTCACAGTGTATGCTCAAGTTATACTAGTATTAATATAAAATTTCCTCAAAAATAAGTTATTGAGATTCACTTCTTTCAATCATTTTGTCAAAATTTATGTGCAAGACATTCTTGTTTTTATTTAAGTTTATTTTTATAATCTTACTTAATTAACACTTACCGCACTGTGATATATTTTATTTCTCCAAATATACTGAATTCGAGGTCTTCATATTTTATGCATTTCTCATCGAAACCTATATAATTCGAATCATGTCATGACAAAATAAAAAAAATGATCAGTATTTATTTTCGTGGGAAGCCTCTTTTTACACATGCCTTATTATTGCGAGATACAGAAAGAGATGGATTTAGTACGCGCCGCGCTCAACAATCAGTTTTTAGAATGATAACTGCCTTGGAATGATGACTCTGGTTGAGCTGTTATTTTTTTAAATTTATTGCTTATTTTATGCTAGTGGTTTTACCCGGCTTCGCTCGGTATTTGTAATATAAACCGCTTAAACATGACTAATCTAAATAGTAAACATTTTATTTAATTTATTTTTATAGTTTTATTTTATATAAATTTATTTGTATACTTATTTGCTATTTTTTATTAAATTGACTGCCACGAACAAACAAACATATATACTAAGTCTCTTTCGAAATTATATGTCTACTAGAATCCAGCGGCGCTCCCGGCGCCCCTCGGACTTCGCCCCCGGTGCCCCTTGAGACTTCGCCTTCGGGGACTTCAAATCCTTTAAATCGAAAAAACAAATCGAATCGGCGCCTATGATTCGAAAAAAATATATAAATCGAATGTAATGTTTACGAACCAACCAACCAATGTCACATATATACAGTGTGTATGCATATGTACCCATATATACATATGTATATACCTATTATGCTGTAGATTAACATTAGAATAATATAATACTATAATTACTAACCAAATTAAATTAAATTGTAAAATAGAAAATTATCAGAAATCAAAAAATCAAAACATATATACAGTCTTTTTCGAAATTATATATTAGATTACTCGACGTTTGATACACGACACAATTACAATAATTAACCTCGCAGATTTTACATTATTCTAACATAAAACACACATTTTCAACTGTAACTATTCTTCCAGAGTATTAAAATGTGTTGTTAATTAAAAAAAAAAAACTTTTGATGGAGTGTAGTAGAGATTAAAATTTTGAAATTATTTTGCGGTTGGCATAGCATACTCACTGTCGAGATTGTGTCTCTTCTAACGTCGTAAAAACAGTGGTTTGTTTGTGTTGTGATGTCTTTTTATAGTATAAAACAATCTAAAGTGAAATGAGTAACACAGAACGAGTAGTAAGGGTGTGAATCTCAAACATTTAAAATAATGTTTCTTCAAAGTGTCTACGTACATACAAATTGTAAATGCACATTGAGGATATTGGTAGGTTATATAAATACATGGATTAAACTTTTAAGAAAATGCTTATTATTTAAAGCTTTCATTAGGATGCTCTATTATCTTTCTGTAGTTGGATAGGAAAATGTATCTACGTAAGTCAGTGAGAAAGGCTTTGACGTCTTTTCATTACGGTGTTCTCATTTTCATTATGATTCATCCCAACACGCTTTCATAATGCTCGCTTTTCCGCAATGCACTTTACGTAGGTAAAAGTGGTGTGCAGTTGAAGAATTTTCCTCCACAGCAGCTTTCCTCGCCAAGTGGCGAGAGCGCTTTATTTCATCGTCCTTTGCCAAAGCCGTGTAGATGGCGGACTTTTCTTTCATTTTTTTTTGCATCAGCCAGGCTGTGGTGTTGTCAAAGAGGAGGGGATGGGGATGAGGGGCAGAATTACATTTCCTCTAGCAATTGTATTGTAATTCAGGGCCCTTGTTCGCACTACCTGCGGTTGTTTAACTTTCGCGAACAATGCGGGCGACTCTACACCCGGACGAAGTGGTGGGTAAAAAGTAGGGCGCAAAAGGGGGAATGGGGGTTGTTAGGCACTATACAAATTTTCTCGCTTTTCCTGCGAGTTTTACGCTCGCAAATATGTTCCCGATGCTTCCATTGCATTCACTGGTTTCATGTTTGTGTGTGGGTGTGTGTGTGTTTGCAAATCGGCTTATCGGTTGCGTTTTAAATTGAACGTTTCGAATTGTAAGCGTATGTATGTTGTGCTTTCGTTTTATGGATCGTGGGATTTGTATGCATCACAAAGTTTTATTATCCTCGGGTGTTATTATAATGGTGTGTGAGGTTGAAGTGCACAATGCAGTTTTATGCATTGCTTTATTACGTACATATGTACGTATATACCTGCTAATCCGTGAAAGCATTGCTTTTAACGTACGTCTAAATAATGCGCGGTGCATTAAAAATATTATTTTAAATAATATATAGACATTGCTTTTTCGTCCATTTGAAATGTACATGTATCGAATTAATATGGTACAAACGAGAATTACTGAAATACCTTCAGAATTTATATGACTTTATTATTATGACAGGTTGAAAATAATGAAAGTCACCACTCTGAAGAAGAGAAGAATAAGAGGTGATATAATTGAAGTCGTTGAAATATTAAATAATCAACAATGTTGTCCTATGTCTAACCTCTTCATGTCTGAACGTGAGAAATCGATCAAATTGATTAGAGATCCCCTATTTTCAAACAAATTGGTTAAAGTTTGCAACAGTCTTTCCAAATATGTATTTTGAAAAGCTTAATGTTTTTATGTTTAAATCTTTTATATTATATGTATATGTCTTTCTTAAACGTAAAGGGCTTTATAATTGTTCCTTTCCAATATCTTCATTATTATCATTTTAATTCAATATTATCATTTTACTCATCTATTTTTTGTCTTTGTATTTCCGTTGATTTCGTTACTTATTTTTCTTGTTGACTTTTTGCTATCTTGAGTGTTTTATTTATAATTTTTATTTTTTTTACAAGCCTCTGCTACATACATATGTATGTTTGCCTTCTCGTTCGTTTGATAACATTTGGATTTGATATCTTACATTCTTCCGATCGTTTAGAAATTTGCCATTTTGCGAGGTTTGGTCAACAATATTATATATTCAAATCAAATCCGCCAGTACGACGGTGAAAAATAATCGTAATAGACAATAAAAATAATCGCAATATTGCGACAATTTTAACCATCTTGACGTCTAATGGAACTTTTTGGATTTGTTGTATGCATGTCCGGGAAGATTACTGTGAAAAAATAAATCGCCCAAAAACGGGAACGGAAACGGTAAAAACGGGAATGAGTGTCATTGCAACGCAATAATTTCAAATATGTTCGCTGCCTGCGTTTTTCCGACAAGTGGGAACGGTAACGGGAACGAGAACGGGAACGGGAATTGCATTCGTTATAAAAGCATTGAAAGGCATGCCGGGTTCAACTAGTATCTTATAAAATTTGCATTATAAGTTCTCATTATCTCATTATCTCTCACATAAATTTTTACTTTACTCATAGGATATATAATTAATCATTTAGTTTATATAATATACATATACAAAGGTATGTATAAGTCAAACCCTTAGGGTATATCGGCTTTGCCGCCTCCTCCAAGTATGCTAAATAAATAAATAAATAATATTTCAACTATTTGCAATGATATTATACGTATATTAATATATACAGCCAGCAGCATTGCTCGGTCGTTAAGCTTCTGCTCAGCGTTGAGAGGCGCCGGGTTCGATCCCATGAGCTGATCTCGATGAAAAGAAGTATATCCGTAGTGCTGCTGGTCAGACCTGGATATTTTTGTTTGCCAACTTTCAAACCAAACAGAATTTGCCAATTTTCTCAAATTTCATTGTTGAAATGGTTCCCGGTAATATTGGCTAAGTATCCTTCCTACTTACTTATGTCACCACTATTTAATATTGATTAATGTACAATAAAATGTATGTACAATTCATAGATTTCTCGTTAATTTGGGAGTTTTTCAGTGTCTCGTTATTCAGCGACTTGTATAATAAAAAAAAAATTCTGCAATGTTTGTAATTGGCCAGGAAGGCGCATTGGGATTGTCTGTAAGGTCTTCCTGGTATATATGTAAAAAATAAATATAGTTTAATTCCTATTCCTATTCATATGTATGAATAGTTGATTCTTATTGAACATTCCGCCGTCGAACTTTGCGAAAATTCCTCATCGCTACACACTTTTCCGTGACGTCTGGAAAATGCAGATTATGAAAAATTCCACGATGTAATAAACCTCATGCGATCGGTGATATTACAACAACCCCTTTCGGTCGGTGGACGTGCCCGAACCGAAAACTTATAATAATAATGTAACGAAAGCGCGACGTGTCCATTGTTTCTTCGTTGTCGATGCAGATCACGGTCTCGGGACCGAAACGGGATTAACCCTTTCGCCGTCCGCCTCCCATTCCCTTTCGCTCCGCTCCAACCCCCGGACGAGGGTGTCCGTTTGATTTTCCGCGTTATCGGAGTTTTCCGCGGGAAGTTTTCCGCAGCGGTGCGCCTCATCTGCGAGATCGCTTCTGCGATTTTCCCGTGGAAAAACCTCTCTGGCGATAAAGTTTTCCCTCGAGTTGAAAGTCCCGAGCGTAATAAGTTCACGTTGATTATTTCAACGGCTGTCGGCAAACACTATATCGACTCATTACACTTTTTCCCATCAACTTTTTTTTACGTTCGAACTTTTTTTCCTTGTGACGTGACCTGGATATTATTTATAGACGTATTTTTTGCCATATAGAACTTTGTTATGTAATTGTTTAATTTTGATACATCGTATCACCCAAGTGGTATGGTTTCATTGGGAAAAACTTATATATATATATATACTTATGGTTGTTTTCTGTACAATATAATACCCTTATTTAATATATACCTAGTTATATATACATGTGCACGTGTATTTACAGATGATGATGTATTAATCTAATATATAATTTCGAAGGAGACTTTGTATGTAAGTAAATATTGTTGGTTGGAAAATGGTTGGGAACTTCGAAAACAAGTCAAAATTTCCATGACGATATGGGGACGGGGGGCGCCGGGGGTGAAGGCCCGGGGGGCACCCGGGGCGAAGGGCGCTGGGGGACCCGCCGGATTCTGGTATAATATATAATACGGTATGATATTAGTTTGTAACTATAGTTAGTTGGGAATCGAAAAAAAGTCAGTTTCTATAACGATTCCATTGGTTGAATTTTTTTTTTTTCGATTCAAATAAATTTAATAAAAACACAAATGAATATTTACTATTGGATTCGCCATGTTTAAGCTGTTTATATTACAAATACTGAGCGTAGCCGGGTAAAACAACTAGTATAATATACATATATTATACAACGACATTTATTATAATTTTTATTGTATTATATGTAAGACCTTTTTTTCTACATTTAGTATTTTTTTATTTGATACTTCTTTTTAATGAAATAAATTATTTTTTCGATACCTTACTATTTTTCTTTTTATTTATTTTTCGATACAATTTCGCCATGAATATTGACGTTCGTTAACACTTACCGCACTGTGATGGTTTGCCAGTGACCAGGATTTATATTTATAGTTTTATTTCTCCAAATATACTGAATGCAGAGTTCTTCATATTTCATGTATTCTTCAGCAACACATCTATGATTCCAATTTTTTCATTACGAAATAAAGCATTATCAATAAAAATAATTATTTTCGCTTAATAATAAGTCACTTGTACACGCGCCTCACAAATGCGACACAGTGGGGGAATTCAGTACGCGCTACGCTCAACGGTCATTGTGAGATTGATATCCGCCTTGGTTGTTTCAACCGCGATTTTTTTCATTTAATTAAATTATTTTACATTATTCGACTTTTGGTACATGATAAAATGATTTTTATAGCTAATAACAATAATTAATCTTGCAGATTTTGCATTATTTTAACTTAAATCACACATTTTTAACTGGACGCTTGGAGCACAGCGGATTTTTTTAAGCAAATGTGTACGATATTTTTTTAACTTTGCGTGATATATTTTTTTACTATTCTTGATTCTATTTATTTTTTTCGTGGGGTTTTCCGATACATTTTGCGTAACTCGCGATTTCAGTCGTAAATTTAATTATAAATATACCTACATATATTACTGTGAACTTTTCCATTTATGTCACTACATACATACATATACATATGTATATGTATCTAGGTATTTATATAAAAATTCGACATTTAAACGTACATACATATGTATATCAAAGTTCACTCCTATTGCTTTTTATTTTGTTTCGAAAGAACGGAAGAAGAAAAGATAAATATAAAAAAAATAAGAAGCGATCGACCTTTTCTGAAATCAGCGCCAAAATCTGAGCAAAAATAAAATGAAGAAAAAAAAAGCTTTTATCCGAAGCCGTGTGATATACGTCTGAAGTGGAGTTTCAGGTCGTTACCTTTGCGCATGTTAATTCGAGCGTTAAGGGCTCGCCTTAACCCTTTGCGGTCGGCCGCTCGCGGTCCCATCCCCTACCCTCGCCCAACGAAGAATGCGGGCTAACACAAACACGCTTTTGATTTATATTTATCGCGGTCACGCATTAGAGGATCGACTTTCTTTAAATTTTTCCTCGTCTCTTTAACCCTTTCCCGCATATCCGCTAAATTTACATGTGCATATAATATCATAGATATAATCCAGTTGGCGCTCTTTCCACAATGCTTGGTGTGGAATTATGTGTTCGCAGTAATATTGTATGGACTTTCATAATGCTTTTTGATAATATTCCTGTATATTTATACATATACATAGGTATATAAAAAATGAATGTCTGTTTTTCTGTTTGTCTGTCTGTCTCGTATAGGCTCCTAAACCACTCAACCGATTACGATGGAACTTTCAAGATTTTTTGTATGCATGTCAGATTTTTGTAAAAAAAATCGCCCAAAAACGGGAACGGAAACGGGAAAAACGGGACTGAAAGGCACTGCAACGCAATAATTTCAAATGTTTTTGCATCGCGACCTGCTTTGCTAGGGTAAAATAAACAAACAATTGAATAATTTAAACGTGTTTGCTGCCTGAATTTTTCCGACAAATGGGAACGGGATCGAGAACGAGAACAGGAACGGGAACGGGATTATTGTGGAATTGCAACGCATGCCGGGTTCAGCTTTTTTCTTTTTTTCTATTTCTGTTCTGTTTTTCGAACCAAATAAGCGTGAGCGTTTAGTAATATTGCCTTATCCCTAATAATAAATAAAACGAATTTTTTATTTTCAAATCTGTCATATTTAGTTATTGTGTCTCTGCTAATGAATTTTTCAAAACTACAGGTTCGACTTCTGATTTATACATATGGTTTTGCCATAAACGACTCATTTTAATCAGCTTGTTTTCTTAACACTTGCCGCACTGTGATTGATAGCGTGTGATCACAATTTGTATTTTATTTTATATATCCAAATATATTGAATGTAGAGTCTTCATATTTTATGTGTTCCTCATCAAAACCTCTCCGATTCCACAATTCCTCTCATGTCATAACATTGATCATTATCAACGGAAGTAATTATTTTCGCGGGAAGTCTTTTGTACACTTGCCTCACAATGCAAGGGAGAGGGGTGACGCAGTACCCGCCTCACTCAATGGCCAGTGTAAGGATGATATCCGCCTTGGAAAGACGACTTATATTATCCGACGTTTATTCATTATGAATGATTTTTATAGGTAATTGCAATAATTTGACTCCCAGATTTTGCATTATTTTAACTTAAAAAATCCATTTTCAACTGGACGCTTGGCGTCCAGCACAGTGGCTGGCGGATTTCATATGCACAGTAAAACAAGTGTTAAATGGTCTTAAAAGTTAGTAAGCAGCTGAATAGTTCTCACCATGTGGGAACAATCTAAATAGTACATATACATATGTAGAGAGCGTGTTTAAACAGCCTTATCTTGCTTACTACGATTTCAATACGCATAATGAATGAACTTTCTTATTTTCGAATAGTTCTTTTCTGAACATTTCAAAACTCCAGATACGACTTTTGATTCACACAACTATGCTTTGAAATACTCATTTTCATCAGCCTGTCTTCTAAAACAACTATTTCAAGGATTAGATCCTTGATCAGGTCTGTATTTAGAGATAACTTTTGAATATCCTTATCTTGCTAAATACAACTTCAATCATCCTTGTTTTCGAAGATTCGCTCTTCTAAACATTTCAAGATTCCAAGTGCGACTGCTTATTCACACAACTTTGCTTTAATAGACTAATTTTTAAAACAAATATCCTAAAAATTAGTAGGCAGCAAAAACTCCTCATACTTGGTCAGGGCAATTTCAATAAATAATAATAAAAAACATTTTCGAGCAATCTTGTCTTGTTTAGTCAGATTTTAATATGCATAATCTTCAGCTGTGACGGTTTTTTTACACACGACTTATTTACAATGACAATGCAATATTATCATGTATGTAGTATGTATAGAATACATATGGAATACCGAATTTTATCTCAAATTACCATTTCCACATATTTACTATTATATGTATAGTTCTCTTTATACCAGCCGATTCTACACATTTATTTATTTTACATAGATATATACCAGGAAGGCTTGACAGGAAGACCCTAATGCGCCTTCCTGGACAATTAATTACAAATAATGCAACAACATGAAATTAACCATTAATTAATTAATTAATCCATTGAGACATAATATGGATTTAGATTTGTACATAATTTTACATACATTAAATACAGAAGATTTGTGACAGCAGGTAGGTTGATTTTTTTGCCAATTTTGAGGAACCGTTTCAACAATGATGAGATAAAATTGGCAAACTCTGATAAGAAACGATCGATTTGGAGTCATAAATATCCAAATCTAACTGGCAGTATACTGCGGGATCGAACCCAATAATCACTAGGTGCTAAACATAGACGCTACCACTGAGCCATCCTGCGGGCATACATATGTAACAACATCTGCGACTACATACCTACTGACTATATGTAACTTACAAATGTTATTTATCGTGTGGGGCTGAATTCGTCCCTGATTTCATTACGTTCATCCGCATTGACCGACTTGATTTATTTACGTCCTCTCTCTACCCCGTATATATTACATATATATCGTATCGTTGTCGGTGGTACAATTTTCGCCATCTTCGTAGTCCGTTCGTTGGATTGTAACCACATTATCCCGGACCGCATGTGCCGTGTGTATCCATAGAATATATCGTATTTCATATATGTACATATATTGTATAATCCAATGGAAAATGAATTAAACGTGTTTTCGTTGTGTTTATTGCGAGGTCACAACAAGCCGGCGTTATAAATATCAGCGATTAAGGACGAGCCGAACTGGCAGGACTAAGGGTCTTGACAAATTCGTCCGCTTTGCTAATTCTAATTGGAGGCTTCAGACTTAAAGGCGGGGATTTATTAGTGATTTCGACCGGGGAAACGCAGGACCTGTCTGTGTAGGAAGTGCCATCCCTAAGGCCCCAGGGGATGGTTTGCATATTAGGATGGTTTTTTGTATATTTTTGAGGCTCGTTTTACTTGGAAGATTCATGTGTTCGTATGAGGGTTTCTTCCCGGGGCGGAAATTTCCGGGAAATCGTGGAGTTTTTGATATCCCGTGTCCCGGGAATTTTTATTTAGAATCCCGGGAAAAGTATTTCACTCAAAACTTTCTTTAAATGGTTTAATAAATGCGAATGTATGTATATACATATAGGTACATATAACCAGCAGCGTAATCACGGTTCGATTCCTACTAGTATCTGTTGGCCAGACCTTGATATGTGACTCCAGGTCGATCGTTTTCTAACAGAGTTTGGCAATTTTTCTGATTTTCATTGAAACTGTTTCTGTAAATTAGCATAAGCATAGCCAGCAGTATGGCTCAGTGGTAGCGTGTATTTTTAGCACCAAGTGATCAGTGGGTTCGATCCGCCATACTTCTGGTTAGATTTGGGGGTATTTGTGACTCCAAATCGATCAGAGTCTGCAAATTTTATCTGATCATTGTTGAAACGGTTCCTCAAAATTGGCAAAGAATCGTTTTTCCTTTTTTCCTTTATGTACAAAATCTAAATCCATATATGTCTCAATGAATTAATTATGTAATTAATTGTTATTTTGTGTTCTTCAGCTTCTGAAATACAGTGATTTATGTAATAATAAAGTGCTGCTTTGTTTGTAATTAACTGTCCAGGAAAGCGCATTGATGTCTACCTGTCAAGCCTTCCTGGTATATATCTATGTAAAAATAAAATAAAGTCTGTACATATACAAACATAACCAGCAGCGTGGACTAGCGGTTAGCATATTATGCTTTCGAGCAGACTGATCATAGTTGGATTACCACTAGTAACTACTAGCGAGACCTCGGTCTGTGACGAGGTCGATCGTTTCCTATCAGTGTTCGCCAATTTTTCTTATTTTCATTAAAACGGTTCCTATAAAATTGCCATTTCTTTTCCAATCTCTCTTGCAAATCTCAGGCGTCTTGAGGTTCGCCAATTCGTATAATAAAATGCTGTGAAAATTTCTCCATATATGTATGTATGTACATATGTCACTCTTTTAGATTTTGATTAAGATGACACAATTGCTTCTTTGATGACTAATAAAGAATTAAATAAGGAGTCGTCTAAGACAAAACTAAAAAATAGCGTATATATACAATTATAGCCTCGACTTAAAAAAAAAGAATGAAAATATACATGATAGGAGATTGAATCAAATTGAATATAAAAAAAACATAATTAAAAGAAAATCCCGTTTTATGATTTTGATTTTCATACTTGTTGCGAATCTTGCTTGAGTAACTACATATCTTTCTTTAAAATACGAAAACATGTCTAAAAATTATTCGAATTTTATAAGTTGTAGCGTCGACATATCGGTGACGACGAGGAGAGTTACATAACATGAATCTCGTTTGGTCCAAAGTAGATTGTAGTGGAGAGTTTAACCGGAGGTTTCGACCCTAGTGCTCCAAGTGAGCACGAAGCCTAGAGATGTAATTAGGCAGATCTTCCGACACGAGTTTCGCAACCTGCCCTCCCCCACCACCCCCCCTGGATTCTGCCTCAATTTCGCCAGGCCAGCTGCTCCCAACCATTTCCCTTTTTATTGCGTTTGCACCGGAGAGAACCATAATCATCACCGCACCAAGACCGACCCCACCGTATCTGCAATTTCGACGTTGCGCATGTTGGAAAATTAATTTGCTTGCTTGTAAGGCAGTATTTGTAAGTGCAAGAAGAAAATTTCTGGCCTTAAAAAAGTGGTGACGAAAATCGTGTACTGTTTTTTTCTAACTGTTATGTAGAGAGAAACATAGAGAGGGCATACGTGGCGCGTGTTTTTTGGTTCAGTGATTATTGGTCACAAACCGCTCGCCCAAAAGCCACTTAAATCTCTATAACGGAACATCTGGCAGCTGAAAATGGATTATTAGTCATATTGCGATCGCCCAAAAGACAATTTTTGCCATGAAAATCGCGAATACGGAATATTTGGAACTTGAGTTCTCGTTGGTATGATAGTTATCGTTAGTATGATGGACTTGCATTTGGCTATATATTTAATACTAAGAACAAATATGCATTTGGCGAATGATACGGTTGTCTCATTTTCAACGTGGTAATTTTCGTCTCTTTAAAATACTTTGGTTCGTACCGGTAAAATAGAATGTTTCATATATAGGGGTTGATGGGTGAATGGATGGAGGGAAGTTAGGAGGGGTGGGGGGGTTGAAATTGGTTTAGTGTAATGTCTTTTGTGTGGTCAGTTCGAGCGTGTAATGGGAAAAGATCTTTTAGGAATTTCGCCGCCGAAAATATGAAATGTTTGATTGGAAAAATCGACCGGCACTAAAAGGGTTAACTCCCCTTCTCCCCCCCCCCCGGTTCTCGGGTCTCTCATTAAATTGCACGGAGGTTTGCACATTTATCTGGCGCGCCGAAGGATTTTTTTGTGTTAACAAATGCGAAAAACCGACCGGTCTGATTAAGTATGTGGTTTGGGGGACGATGGAGGGGGTTCGTCGTCGAATTATAAAAGAAAATGGAAACAGCGTAGTTTATCTTGGGTTTTTGGAAAATTTTCGCCCGTTCAAACACTCGAGATATGTATGTATAATATGTATGTACATATTCTCTGACATTTGAGGAGTGCTCGTTCGCCGCGTATTATTCTTCAATTAATTTCCGGCATAGAAACTAATTTATCTTGAGAGTTTTGCTCTCGTCAATTGGAATTACCTATGTACATACATACGCAGCTGGGGAAATATAATATAACCTGCCTTTGTTTATTCAGGTATATATTGTATGTGTGTTTATTTAATATACGTACACATAGCGGTTATGTTACCTGTGACGTTGCTATTTTTTCACATTGTGTTTTGTTACATTATGTGCTTTTTAAAGTAACGTGTGGGAGTTCAAGGGTTGCCACTTGAGTTTTCGCGTCTGTCGGTGAATTGTAGGGGTGATTGTTCTCCGTTAGGTATTTATGTTGAATTTTGAGAATGATAAAATGTAACGGCTCGGAAAATGAATGTTGCTCTCTATCAAAAATGACAAAATTTAATTGGTTCTCGAATGGTTTTCTTTTGACTGTGTATACATACGTATAAGGGTTAAAAAAGAAAATGTGGAATGAAATTCAATTCACTTTCAATAAAATAAATATAGTCTCTAGTAAGGTGTACAATATATTTTATTTATTTTCTATTTATAACATAGTGAGTTTACTGGTTTATCTGTAACGTTGCTGTGACATTTTCCAGTGATGTGTCGCCGGCTTTATGTAAGGCTGAAAAATTGTTGGAGGATGAGGAATTTGATGTGTTTGTGTGCCTTTGAAAGTAAATTGATTTTATATTTTGAAACTGATTCTTCGAGGTTTGATTTTTTGTAATTATTGCCTCATTTTTCTTCCAAGGTTTCTAAGCAATGCTGACTCGTCCATATGGGCTGCAGGCCTCCCAGGCTGGTCTATATTCATGCTATTTTTATGCCCATATGGGCTGCAGACCTCCCAGTATAGATCACATGCATGCTATTTTTCTGCCCACATGGGCTGCAGTCCTCCCACTATGTATAGAACATATGTATGTATGCTATTTTTGTTTGCATTTGGTCACTGGTAAGTCCAACGAGCTACCACAGTCCAATTCATCTCTGCAGCCCACGCCACTGCTTCTAAGGCATTATTTTATTGAATTAAGAATGAAAGATAAAAAAAACGTGATCAGTGATCGATTTTGAGTTCGAATCAGTCAAAATCTCGAGTTAGAATTTTTGTATGATCACAAAACTTCATATATTGTTACTACGTACATAGTAGATATTAGAAGCTTTCTTAGAAAAAAGTTTTGTACCGGATATCAAATTATTTCTTCCTCTTTATTTTTTTTAGGTATTCTTTGTCAATCATTGAAATTTTAAATTCACCCCTCACTAAAGAAGTTTACATTAAAAAAAAATGAAAGCCAGCTTTTCAGTGGTTAACATGTAATGCTTTCAATTGTGTGGTCAGAAGCTCAATCCTTGGCTTTGTGCTGTTGTCTAGACCTCGGATATGTGACTGATTTTGTGCCATTTTGTCTGCTTTCATTGAAACGGTTGCTACAAATTGGCAACCGTGTCTGATTTTTCGCAAAAATTGAGTTTATAGCATCTTGATTTTTCTGATTTATAAAAAAGCTCTATGATTGTTAGTCGTTGTTTGTAATTGCCCTTAAATAATACTTACAATACTAATGTACAATGTTTGACCATACATAAAATAAATATCGTGTAAAATAAAATAAATATCATCATTATCATCTACAGCCGCTCACCATCACCACTGCTGGATGAAGGCCTCTCCAACACGCTTCTCTTCGTCTCTGTTTTGCGCAACTCTCATCTATCTCACTCCACACTTTTCCTAATTTCGTCTACCCAACTATCCTGTGGTCTTCCTTTTACCTTTTTGCATTCTCTCTGGTACCATTCTAGCATTTATTTTTTCCACCTTTCGTCCATTTTTCCAGCCACATGTCCCGCCCATTGCCATTTCAATCTCTACTCTCTATCTACTATATCCACACCCCTTATCATACTTCTTACCCACGTATTCCGTTTCCTGTCTTCCCTCGTTATGCCAAGCATACACCGTTCCGTATTTATTTTAGTTTCATTGGACTTTGTGTAGCTACTTGGCCTTCAATTTCCTAGATTTACGTCCATACGTCATCACTGGCAAAACACATTGATCGAATATCTTTTTTTTCTCTATACATAGGTGTACATACATATGTATACCCAAAAAAACTAGCCGAAAGGTGACATTTAATATTCAGTTGTATTTCTTATACCCAAAAATTGTTGGAATTGAAAAAATTATATATACATTCATACTTACATATATATTTTACATATATATTTACATACGATATCGAAACAGCAATGGTTCGGAAGTGTCGCCCCTGTCGGCTGTGGCATCAAAGGGACCCGATCCATCAGGGTGAATAAGTGGGGTAGCTGGTCGGGGGCAGGTAGAGTAGAGTAGAGTAGGCCACTGTTGCTACATTTCCTCTGTACTCGCTCACCTCTCAGGTACACTGATTGATCAAACGTGCCACAGGTTGATTAGCCGATGATTTATCAAAGAGTCGCACGCCACGTTGCTTATGTACACAAACACACACTTAAGTACCGTGAACATTTTCGAGATGTTCAAGCCTCCTTCCCCCTCCTCCTTTTCTTTTTAGATATTTAGATTTTTCTTGGAACGGTTCATGTATATACTTGTGGAAAGAAATTTGTAGAATTTGACTAAATTGAGTTATTGATAAGGTTTCCTCATCGGCTAATAGGATCTCAGGCGACTCATCAACAAATAGGATCTCGCGAACGGAGAGCACCTGATGAGTGTAAATATTGGGCGCTCTCGAACTGTAGAGCATTCGGAACTGGATAGCCGACGAGTGCACACCAATAAAAAACTTCTACAACGCTAACTGCGTCTTTCTCTCTGATCCTGGAAAACCCTCTTCACGTCCACGCAACAATAGTAAAGAGTTGAGTGGGCGCATTACACGCTTGCCGATCCAACCCGTTCACCGTTCGAGATAATGAATTTATGTGTGTGTATGTGTTACTTCGTGGATGTGCGTATGTGTGTTCGCTTCCGCGCAGTGCATCTGACGCTGACGTCACCCGTTTCAAGTCAGGTGCTCAATATCAGGAGCACATATCAGACGCTCCACCCCCCCCCCACTTCCACGTGTCTCCTCGAGACAATCGATCGGCACGCCATATCTCTATCCATAACGTATACTCCTGGTATTATAAAATTAGATGTTTTGAATTCTCAATACGTCGACGCATCCGCCACATACATACCCACATACAAAAATACATCGCGTCCGTTTTTATATATATTATTATAATAAATATTTGTATAAATGTGCACTTGGCTAGTTTTAAAAGGACCACGTGACGCACATACACGAGTTTTTCCAAAGGTCTCGCTTGAGAGCTGGTGACCTTTTGTCCCACACGAAAGCCCTCCTGGCCCTTTGACACCTCCAGGGATCGCCCCTATATGGGGAAGGCTCCGTCCCCATCCACGGGGCTGTACAGCCACCTTCGCACCTGTGAACAGGTGCGCATTCTCTTGTATCTATTTCGTATATGTAGATTACCCCTGCCATTCTCATTTGCCTACTGTGTCTAGAAACTTTTGAACGAAAAAATCCATTTTTTTTAAATCGAAACTGTTTGTTTTTTTGGGACGCTGGGTCGTTTTGAATGGTTTGTAATTCGAGAAGAATTTTCTGCTCTATCTCTCTCTCTCTCTTTCTATTTTTGAAATGTGATATTAATTCAACTGTGAATTTGTTTCGATAATGTAGTGAGGTATTCGTTTGATCGTTGGTCCGAAATGTGGAATTTCGTGTAACGTTGATTCGGAATTCGGAACGATCGTATTATATGTATTTGAATGTTTAAATAGTGTTGATTTTATGCAAGTTGTTCTGCATAAATCCCTAAAAATAATTTATAATACACCCATATATACTACATTGAAAAAACTGCATGCCATATATGTATAATATTCCGATTGTTACAGACATTACTAACAAACTAACCAGTAGATTCTATGACAGAATCACTAATAACCATACTAACACACTTGTGAAGAGTCTCGGTGATTACAACAAAATGTCTATACCCTTCAGGTATAAGCACAGATTACCTAAACACAATCTGCTTTAGGTCATCGACTTTAGAGAGTCTTAAATTATTATTATGTATTATATGTATATAAACGGAACAGAATTCTTAGACGTGATGTACATAAAGAATTTCCACTTTTTGAGTTTGAGGCCTTAGTTGTAGGGCATCTGAAGAAATCCCGCCAACACATCTGTCATTAAATTATTATTCGTATAATTTTTTACGACGTCGAGTAAACTGCGTCCGTGCAAAAGTTCGTCACTTTATTATCTCCGGCTAAAACGACTTTCGCGGTGCTTTTCCCGTCTTTACGACCCGCTTTCTGGAAGGCGAAGATTATACGGCGATGTCACTTTGAGATTGCTCTCACACGTCATTAATTTCGAACCAGAATCCGCGGTGTGTTTCGTCAATCGAACCGCCAGACTTGGCTTTTTGACTAAACTGACTCTTCCCCCCCCCCCCCCTTTTTTTTTTTACTTTATCAATGTTTTCTCATTACACTCCGAGGTTAGTGTAAATTTACGCATATTTATATATATGAATTCACAGGGTAAACAAAATTAACGAGACATCTATGAATTGTACATTAATCATACTCAAATAGTGGTGACATCGTAGGTTGAAAGGTTTTTAGTCAATTTAATCGGCAACCGTTTCAACAATGAAATCCGAAAAATTGGCAAACTCTGATAGAAAACGATTGACCCTGAGTCACAAATATCCTAGATATTAATAACAATAATAAAAAAAGAAAAAAATCGGAAGTAATATTAATATTGATAACAGTAAAAATAACGTAACAATAAATAAGTAACGTGGGAACATGATAGAGAGTATCTAGTGTCTAAGTGCATTCGTGACTAACTTAGGCTAACTTAGGCTAACGGGATTCAGTAAGCGCCCGAACAAAGGCTACGCTGAAGTCCTCATAGACCCGGGCTAGTGCGTGCGTAAGCAGTGGACTCACCACGGTAGACTTCTACGTGCCTAGACAATAGATACGTAAATGGATCAGGGAAGCTGTGGTGGGCAACTTATCCTTTATAAGGAGGTGCATATGAATTATTCCCGAATCGTGGAATAAATCATGTGAAGCGATTTTGGCCTTTCATTTAGATCCTGAACCCACCCCTAAGCAGCCGTAGTAATTAAAATATAATAACAAGAGTAATAATAATAATAATCGTATATATGAAACCAAAAGGGCGTCTGTAATTTGTTTCTGATTGGCTGTTGTCAAAGTCGTTTCTGATTGACTGGATTGATCAAAGACGTTTGTGATTGGTCGGTCGTTAAATAGTTTATATTTTTTTTCGATTCAAATAAATTTAATAAAAAAACAAATGAAGATTTTTTTCATGGTTCCACGGTATTCTCATTACTAGGTTGCATTTCAAATTACCGAGCGAAGCTGGGTAGCACCACTTTTAATAATAAAAAATTGTAATAAACAATAAATAATAAGTATATATTTCTGCAAAATAAATTAAAAATAAAACAAAACGAATAAAATAAGTAAAATAATTTGAAAAAATTGCAATTCAATTATTATATTGTTTATAAACAATCTAAAATAAGTCATTGCATTTTATCATAAATTATATGTACATATGTATTATATGTAATGCTGTTTCAGTTTGATCGATGTACATACATATGTACATTGAGTGGTTTCTGAGAAAGTATGAAAGGCGTCAAAGGTCAAGTGCAAAAGTGGTACTTCCGGTTGAAATAATATTATTCAAAGAACACTGTCTTCTGGAACATTACGTACACAGCTTCAGTTCCATCTTTTCAACTGCTTACGAGAAGAATTGAAATCTAGGATTTTTTTATATAACACTAGTGTTTTTACCCGTCTTCGCTCGGTATTTATAATATATACCGCTTAAATATGGCGAAACTAAAAGTAAATATTCATTTGTTGAAAAAAAATATATTTTCAACCATATAATACATATATGCTACCATATGGCTACCATTAAGCCGGCAGTGTGGCTTAATGGTAGCGTGTATGCTTAGCACCAAGTGATCAGTGGGTTTGATCCGCTATACTGCTAGTTATATTTGGGGGTATTTGTGACTCCAAATCGATCGTTTCTTATCAGAGTTCGCCAATTTTATCTGATCATTGTTGTAACGGTTCCTCAAATTTGGCAAAAAATCATCTTTCCTGTTATCACAAATCTTCTGTATTTCATGTATCTACAATTTGTAAAAATTATGTACAAATCTAAAATCTATAGATGTTTCAATAGATTAATTATTTAATTAATTGTTATTTCGTGTTCTTCAGCTGATCTTCCTGTCAAGCCTTCCTGGTATATGTTCGTATATCTATGTAAAAATAAAATATATCGATATTGTCGTCATAGAAACTTTGATTTGATTTGTTTTCGATGCTCCGAACCAAATATATTTACATACATAGTTACAAAGTCTCTTTCGAAATTATATATTAGATTTGTTTTTGATTCGGCCCATCGTGGTAAATCTAAAATTTGTATTTTTCGCTTCGGCCTAATGTATTATATAATACATACGTAAATGTTTTATTTTATATGTATGTAGTACAGTGAGGCCTTAGCCGAAAGTGAATGAGTGCCTCTCATATCGCTACATTAGCCCGCTAATGTCGCCTTCATTATGCGAAAGCGGCTAAATAGCTACATTTTTCACCCCTCATAATAAATGCTCAGAGTGTACCCGATCCTCGTGTGAGGGAGGCTGTGTCAAAAATCCCCCTCCCCCCCACTCCTTTCGGTTTTCCCGTTAAACTGCGCTTCTACTAACCCCGATTCGGTAATGCAACGCGTGTTGGAAATAATCGAATCCGTTCATGATTCCGACCACGGTGTACCGGTTCCAGTATTGGTGTTGGGTTTCGTGTTGGCTCTTTCTATCCCATGGTATATATGATATATCCCATATATCTTGGTGTGGTCGGTTTGAATTGGTACGGTGTTTTGATGTACGCGAGTCGTGCTCGCAACATTAGAGGATGCTGTGACGATTTTCCTTCGATGTTCGTTCATTGGACCACACCCTTTTTCATATATTTTTATTTAGATTTGATTTTTTGTATTTTTGGGTGATTTGTAAGTTGCTTTAAAGTCATTTAATTGGTTTGTGTAATTTAAAGACTAACTTTTGATATTAAAAACAAGTGATACTGTATCAAAGATGTGTCTACTTGTAATAGAAAATTCACCTTGGATGTTCTGCGGTGGACCACAGAATCTTGATGTATGTACATATGTACAAGTATACGACATACTGCTCTTTATTTTTTTTGGAAATCTTTAACGTGTCTATTTATAATGAGCAGATTAAAGGCAGTCTTAAAATATTTGTCAAATTTTAGGCGTTCTTTAGTTTATTTTAAATATTTTTACTATGGTGATTTACAGATTGCCTCAATCTATGGTTTACCTCGAACATGTGGCCATTTTTATATGTTATAAATTTTGATATTGTATTCAACACAATCGGTTTCTCGACAAAATCGCTTGGAAGAAATCGCGCAAAGTATAATATATAAAGAAAAAAAAACAAGAAATTTAATACAAAAATAAGTAATAAAACTAGCAAAAACAGTATATATGTATATGTATAAGAAGAATCCAATAGGACACAGTAATGATAAAATAAGAATCGTTTATTTATTTCGAATGTGTATTTTTGAATTTGTACTAATTCTTCGATATTATTTTTAATTTAGAACATGTTATTATTATTAATTTAATATGTCTATTCTTGTTATTCAAGTTTAAATAAAGTGTGAATAGATTCAAAAGTACACTTCAAAAGTTCATACATGGTTCGGTGATTATTGTGTTATCTATATAACGGAACCGAATCTGACAGCCGAAAAGTCCGTCATACTAACGATAACTATTGTAGCATATGCTAAAAGGAGCCGCCGTTATAATTGGTTTTCGAGGATTATCTCCAGGCTTAAGTGCTGTCGGCTAACAATGGATACTCCTGAATGGACATAGTGGTCGATAGTTCTCAGAACTGATAACACGAAAGCGTGGGACTGCGTGCCGAGACCGTGGGACTGCATACATATCTAGTACGTGACTATAACAATAGGTAAACAAACGCGTCGATGAAGATGCAGTGAGCGACCTGCCTATTATAAACATGTACTTAGGCCATATGAAGGCATTCTGGACGGAGCGTGACACTGGTAGTGCGTGGATCTCCTTAATCACCCAATAAATGCTGTGAAGCGACTTTGGCCTTTTATTTGGATCATCCATCCGCTCCTACGCAACACTATCATACTAACGAGAACTCTAGTGCCAAATATTCCGTATTCGCGATTTTCATGGAAAAAAATTGTCTTTTGGACGATTGCAATGTGACTAATAATCCAATCACCGCACTCATTGGGTAGTTTGTACGCAAATCACGCCCGACCGCGCGCACGCCGTGTCTCGTACCGTCGTTTTTATTTTCATACCATTTCAAGTTTGAAAGAGTATCAATACCGCATCCGTCACGGACGAACGAACGGATGGCTTATATAAGCCAGCAGCATAGCTCGGTCGTTAAGCTTCTGTTTAGCGTCGAGCGACGCCGGGTTGGATCCCACGAGCTGATCTCGATTGAAAAGTATATCTGTAGTGCTGCTGGTCAGACCTGGATATTTGTGACTCCAAATCTATCGTTTCCTATCATAGTTTGCCAATTTTCTCTGATTTTATTGTTGAAACTGGTATGAAATGTAATAAAAAAAAATACATATGTAAGTATGAACTGCAATATGCACCCTTTGGTGTGGCACGTGAATATATCCGAAGCCTCCCACCTCGTTGCGGGAGGGGGGGTGGGATGGGGGAAGACACAGGGCGTTTCGCAAAGTGAAGTGAACACGTCAGCTGGACCACCCTGTACAAGAGAGTGTGCGAGAGGAGACAGTTGCGCGTCCCAGTCGACGCACCTCCGTTGACCCGGGCGCCAGTTCGCGAGAGAGGCGCCGCAGTCGCAGACGCGTCCCTGGCGTCGGGAATTTCCCGGGAAAAATGCGGGAAATATCCGCACCGGAAGTGGGGACGCCAGCGTACGACCGGAAGCGCTCCTAAAGCGCCCCCCCTCCCCCGACCAGTGACAGTGCTAACTGAAAAACGCTCCGATTGAAACGCATACGTGTACGATTTTCATCCCCGCTCTCTGAGCCAACCTTTCGAATATTTTTCTTTAAATATGTCCACTATTTATTATTTTTTAATTTTTGGCTCGTTCTTGTGTTACGAAACGACCCTTCGTCTTCTTGGCCCGTTCGCGATTGTTTTGGATAATTAAAACAATAATTCTGGTGGCATTCAAAACGAGACGAGTCTATTGAACGGGCTGTGTTTAATTAAACGGAATTTTCGCGCACAATGGGTGCTAATTGTTTTTTGCGTGCTCTTAATTATGAATTCAATATTGCGATTTGACGTTTTGTGATCGCTTTTTTTTTCTCGCCGCTTTTGTGTCTGGTCTATTTTAAATTGAATTATTGTGAACTATTGCGGATTAAGCGAAACTTATATATGTATATTATTATACATATGTGGTTTGAAATTTGTCTTGTTTGTTAGATTTAAATGAAAGCTGGTTTTTAAATATATGTATTCATATATAGCTTTTCAACTAATTGAGGTTAATATTTAGTACATATATGTACATTGTATTTTATTTCAGTAAATTTAAAATCCTTAAAATCTGATTCGTTTGATTATTTGTATCTTATACACACATATAATATCTTCTTATTACGGCTTTTTTTTATTGAATTCTAATTTTTTTGTTTTGTAGAAAGTTTGTGCGTCGATCTAAATAAATTTGTTTGAACTTTAATTGAATTGTTTTGTCTTTATTCTTTTTTTCAATGATAGATACATTTATCGTGTTTAACCTACCTTCATATTCACTTTAGTTTAAAATCTTATGAAATTTAGATATATTAAAATTTTAATGATGATTTTCTTCGCATAAATAATGATACTATCTGATTAAAAATATATTTATTATTATTATTATAATTTAGGCTGATTTATTTGGATTTATACGTTTTATTTTATTCATATGTGAATACTCCTTATTATTTGTATAGTACATAAAACACAAATATTAGATTTTTCGTAATCATTCTTGCATTTATAATTATATTTTGAATTTTTATACATTTTGAACACTTTTTGACGTGCAGTATAACATATATTTATATAAAGTAAGCTTTTTGTGATTAAAATGTAATAAATGTATAAATTTGTACGTTAAAAATATGATTGTATTACAGATTTCCTAAGGGTTGTGCCGACGATTTATTCAATTGTCTCCCGTAACGACGTTTAATAATTTCGGCCATAATTAGCACTCGCGCAATTTGAGGCTTTCGTCGTTTTTCCACTCCCCACCACCCTTTTCCTCCAACCCACACCTCCCATTTCCACGGTGAATTTTCACGAACCCCACCCCTACGTACCGATCCATCTATAAAGAAAAACATAAAATTTTCGTCGATCTGGCGCGTCGTCGGCGTCGAATTTCCCCGATTGGCAGCAGTTAACCGGTAATTTATTCGGTTCTCAATGACGTTTATGAGCCGGGGTGGATTTGATCGAGGGATGCTTCATCCCGACCCATCCCATTCCATCCCCATCCCGTTCGCCTGCCCTGTTTTTGCGTCGTTTGACAGCTGCCGATCTCGCCGTTGCAACCGTAATTTGGACCCTTCAAATTGGGGTATCGATTAATTGCGTTCGAGTAATTTTCCATCGATACCTTTTCGACGATAACCCGAGTTTTTATTTTTAATCGTGGAAAATCGTATCGGAAATCATCGTATTTTTATTATTATATTTTTGTTCTACTATACATGAAATTTACAAGGATTCTTTCAATCAATTCAATGCCCAAATATCTCAAATCATTCAATAGTTTCACTTTGAATTTGGAACGATTTCCTTATTATATTTCATATTAAATTATATCAGGCACAAAAAAACCGAAAAAAATGTATATTTATATAAAAAATTTAAACGATTCTGAGATCAATCTTCAATTCAATTTGAATTCGCTCATAAGCGCATTCAACTGTACGGAACTGATGCATTTGATTTTGCAATCACAAAAATTATTGCGAATCTTTTCCCAAGCCAGCGTCTTTTAAATTATCAACGGGTTCAATATTAATAGTTAATTTTTTGCAGTGTTTTTTCAATGGAGCGTTTTTCGACGTAGTGCGCGAACTCGGATTGCAATCGAATATGGAGGTATTCATCCTGTTGGGAGTCAGTGTTGTGATGTATCAATTTTTGGTTTTCTTACGCAACCAAAGTTGGTGCTCGAAGAGTCAAGACTCTGAGGATTCCGAGTGTCTGTCCGATTCAAATAACATATTCATTATTTCGTCGCAAATCGAAGATCCCGAAAAGTCGGCTATAAAGTGAATAAATATTTGATTATAAATAAAAATCAAGGTTCAATTCTCGTACGTACCCATAGCATTAAGGTGTAATATATAATATGTAGCGGGCAAAAATGAAATTTAAAATCTGCATGTATCATATTTATGATGTTTTTTTGTGTTTCATATGTTGTATGTTCGTAATTGTGTGTAAGAAGTTTTACTGCTTCTTTATTATATTAGACAATCGTCTTACTTATTTAATGAGTACATCAATTTTTCGATCTTGTTTGAGAAAATTCCTAAAAGGAAAATTAATGAGGGAGCTTTGTTATCATAATATTACATTATTCATTCGAAAATGTTCAATAAATTTAGCACAAGCAAATTTTTTCCTCGAATTTATATCCTGAATATTTAATTTGACAATTTTTTGTTATTTTGAAGTATTTATTGAAAAATTTGTAGAATCATAGAAGCGTGTTATTTCAAAAACGAAAGAATTTGAACAATTTTTTTTATATAAACGAATCCGTATTTATTTGTCATACTTGAAAAAGTAATAAATATTTAAAGGCCTGTATTAAATTGGTCAGTAGTTTTGAACGCATTTATATATTTAAAATACTATTATTAAATAAAGTAAACGGTCAGTAACTTTACACCTACAAACCCATTGGTTTGTATTTTATTTTGTAAATTTAAGTACTTTAATTAAATCGCTAGTCACTATTTATCTAAGCATAGTGATATAATGTTTTGAATGCGAAAACACTCGTGATTTTCTAATTTTACGAAATGGACATTTTGATGAATCCAATAATAGTATTTGCTAAATAACTTTAATTTACTAAATATTTGATTACGTGTTTTTAACGTATGGCGTATTTTTATAGTAAAAATAAACAGTAATAAAATTTTATACATTAAAAGTTCATTTAGAAAGTAAACTATGACCTTTCAAAGGAAATTTATTTTACATTTTTGCCCGTCATATTATATTATAAATATATTATATGCGTTGTACAATACTGTTAACATTTATTTTAATATAATTGTATAATAGGCATTTTTAATTGTAGGGCAGTTTTCACCCCCACATATGTATATAAAATGTATAATATAATAGAACCCACAAGTTTTATACTTTCTCTGTGTGTAGATAACAAGTTGCTTGTAACTTGTTTACGTTTTGTCGTTTATCATCCCCTGTCATCTACAATAAACATGTTTGCGCAAAACGTGTTGCTTCACGCGAAAGTTTCGGGTGGAAACTAAAGCGCATTAGGGGATGTTAATTATGTATATATTATATGTATGGATATATGAGTGTGTATTCAATAATGTCAGATTTTGATTGCATCCTCCCTTTAGATGCTTTCTACATTGGAATAATGAAATTCGCATTTTTTATGCGGTATCGTGATGAATAATAGCGTTGTGAAATATCGGCTGGAGGGGGGGAATTTGTGGCAGCCTTGTTTATTCCCTGAATTCCCCCTTGCCCGCCTCCCCTCATCTCCTATTTCATCCCCAGGGACTCGAGAGGACGGACAACGGTGCGAGAAAACACCATTAAAAAAGTTGCCGAGGAGCCGACCGAAACGTAATGAATATTTCATAGCGGACGTGGAAAATTGCTTGTACGTATAACCTACGATAGATGGTATCCGATGGTTCGACGTGTCCCTGTCCCTGGATGTGGATTTTCACGGATTTATCTGGATTTTTTGTAGAATTTTAATTGCATTTTGTTGCTGAAGGTCCCATGTTTGATTTGAGTCGTTTTTTATATGGTGTCGTCCTGGAAAATGCTCACGAAATGATACCCTCAAGTTTGATATGTAATAAAATCACTCATTGACTCGATTTGTTCTCTAGTGTCCGCGTGGCAATACGTTGTTGCTTAATAGTTTGAAACTTTGTGTCCCAAATAACTATAAGCGTAATAGACATCATAGTTCCTGCTTCCCGCTCGTACCTTTATTAGATGGCCCATGTTGTAAACTGCAACGGTTTATTCCGATAATTATATTTATCGCGTTTTTATGACATACCTTTTAAGAATAATCCTTTAAAATATCAAATTCTTATGAACCTCTCAAATATAGTAAAATTAGATTAATTATTTTGGGGATAATATTTTTTGCACGGCTGTATAATAAATTAGACGACATGTGTAAAAATGACATTTAATATCAAATGAATATCTCTAAAATAGCTCGCACGACCCAATCGAGGCCCGGCCGGTAAAACAAACGTCAAATGGGTTGCCAGTATCAAAAATAAAATTTGATAGTGAACTTATTATAAAAACTTAACATTAAATGTAAATAGCTTTATTACATTAAAATATATGGAAATTATCAAATTATATACTAAAAAAATATTTAAAAGTTACTTTCTGAGCACAATTTTGATATTGTAGGCTACGATGCATTTGACAGTTTGATGAAATTTCGAATCGGTTTTTATTCCAATCGCATCGCATCAATTTACAACTAATACATTGTAATGAATGTTTATTTTTTATAACAAATTCACTATCAAAATTTATTTTTGTTACTGGCAACCCATTTGACATTTGATTTGCCGGGCGGACCCCGATTGGGTCGTGCGAACTATTTTAGAGAGGGGCACTCTTTTTATTTGCAGGGTGAAATGTTTTAGAGATGATCATTAGCATATTATGTCGTGATAAATACCTAATATGTCTGGAAATAGGGCTATTTGCCGGGCCGATAAACGGTAGCCATTATTTTGTGGTATGTTACACAAAATTGTATCAACACCTAATGGCATTGTTTAAAATTTGGTTTCCTTCTATTTGAATCTAGTTAGAAAGTTAGGAATATTGTGTCATTAAAAACTTGATTCGTTTTCGTAAATGTAATTGTAAAAAAATTACTCGGGAAAAGCAATATATTACGAAATCTAATGATTTAAATATATATCATATATAAATCGTAATATAATATGTATAGTTTCAGATCTCATTCTTTTTTCGAAGATTATTATACAATATATAAATGTTGTATGAAAATTTCCACGACCTTGATTGAGAAGCTTGTCGACATTTCGACGGTATAATTGCGGATGGGCTTTTCTCGCTTTTCGTCAATGGGGCGAAAAGCCGTTTCGAATGCGTTTCCCACCATCCCTAAATTAAATCCTCCTCTTAAGAGGGCCGTCCTCAATTATGTTATCCACAAAAACTCGACTGTTTTTACTCCCCATACACCCCAACCCCCAACCCCATGGCTCTCCAGCATCCCTAAAGCCTTTTCGCCCACTAAACTCACTTAGGAGCATTTTTTCGTCGGAGGCTGCACAATAGCCGCGGCCCGTGTTTCCATCCCTTTAATCTCGTTTATAGCTTTGTTTTCCATAACATCTTTTCCCGTTTTTTTTATTTTTATTTTTCGACCGACAGACTGGCTGGCGGTCGCTCATCTTTCCTCTTTCGCCTCTCCGAAAAAATTAAGCCTGCTTTTTTACTACCAAAGTGCACCTATTATAAAAATTTTCAATTCTGGATTTTTTTTTGTATATATATGTAGTATATATGTAAATTAAAACGAGTAAAGTTATAATTTTAGTTACAGTACAGTACAACGTATTTTTATATTGTATAATGTATATTTTAAACATTTTATGCAATTTCGAACTGTTCTCTACGTTTTTCTAATTGATGTTTGCACCTCTCGACTATTTCAAATGCCATTTTCTACTAAATTAATTCCATTTTGTGTAGGATTTCCAAATGGATTCTTTAATAAATATATTTTACACTTTATACCTTATGTTTCTTGTGTCTTTGTTTCATTTAGATTTAACGTTGTACATATTCCATAGAAATACTATTTAGAGTGTGTTTCAAAACCTTGGCTGTAACGAATTAACGGTTAATTGATTTCAATTAATTAGTTAATTGATTTAACTAACGGTTAATTTATTTCCAAATTTAATCATTTCATAATCTATTGCATATCCAGTTGCCGATAATCTGATTTTGTAAAATTTTATTTAACATATCAATATAAATAAATAATATATCACAACACTTGTCTATTTATATTTTTTATACGATAAAGAGCACTTATACAGTGTTATCACTGATTATGATATTGAAATTCGTAAATTCTTACTTCAATAAACTATTATCTCATTCAAAATAAATACGTATTAATATGTAAGGTTAGTATTTATGTATATATCTGATTAGTATAATAAATATTTTTTTATATCTTTTTAGAGTCTTATTTAGCAAAAAGCTTAAGGCTATAAAAAAGTATGGAAATATCTTTCCTTTTATTGGTTGAATCAATACATGAATGTTGATATATGATATTTATAAATAAAAAAAAAACAGTTAAAATATCAAATTAGAAATTTTCCATGACAACAATGCTACTTCATATACCTATACATGTGTATGTAGTTAGATAAGTAAATACAAATCATTGTTGATATTAAATAGGTTCGCCTATGTTTCCATTAGTAAGTGACACATTTAAATTATAGTAGAATGCATTTTAAATTATTAAGGGTGCAAAAAGTTTTTTTATGTTTATTTTAATATAACTTTAAGATAATTTTCGAAATTGCATGATCTCATACAAAGTGACGGGTATTGAACGATAATTGAACCACCCCCCCCACCCAGGTCAGATGAAATTCACGCACCGGATTGACTGGAAGCGTGTATAATATCACATCGGAGAAGTGTATAATAATAATTATAGATAGTGTGAGTGATATATATGTGGTCGTCGAGTTTGTGAGTGCGGGAATATGGAGTCCCTGTCGCGGCTTGTGGGGGGCGCAGCGCTACCGGCAGCGCTGGGCCCCACGCGGGACGCACGCCCCCGTGGAGCCCTAGTGCACGCCTCCCTGGCGCCCCCTGCCAAGGGGCGACACCTCACCGGGACCTTCTGCCTGGCTGGAGACACCATGGAGGGCATCATCCAGTGCCTCGTCTTCCTCAAGGCTTTCTCGGTAATATGTTGTATAATTACGAGACCATGTAACCAGTAGAAAAAGTGTTTTTGTATAATGCAAGCCCTTACCACGTGTCCAATCGATCGGATTCTACATTTATACGGAGGGCATTATTCAGTATTTTGTCTTCTTTTTTGCAAATTACATGTTATCCGGTACGCCAAAACTGTACAGCAGCGTTCCTTCGCAAACCTCACCCCGTGGAGCGTTTTCGGTGATATTTTATCCTTTACATAGGTTTGACAGAAATCGATAGCGGTGATTCCCATATTTGAAGAAATGAAGAAGAGACTTATTTTATTTTACTTTTTCACAAGTATTTTTATTGTATTCAATCAATCTTCATATGTACACTCGTCATTACAGATCGCTCCAATGCGACAAGTTTACTATACACATCAAGAAACAAACCAAATTATGAAGTAATTCATAATTATTATATAATTCTAAATTATACATGACATCTATGGTCAAACATTGCAAACATCGTATACAATACGATCAAAAATATAATATTTATACAACAATACGACTTCTTATACAATAATCATCCACAGAGACATCTATAGAGAGAATCCTGGCGAACCTTGAAATATAACATAATAACTCATGACGATGATGATGAGATGTTTCAATGTTTTATGAACCGTTTCAATGAAAATGATAAAAAATGGCAAACTCTGATTGGAAACGATCGACCTGGTGTCATAAACCAAGGTCCCACTAGTAGCTATTAGTGGTAATCAACCGTGAGCACACGCTAGTCCACGCTGCTGGTTATGTTTGTGTATGTACATACTTTATGGCCACCTCGACATTTTATTTTATTTTATTTTTACACAGATATATACCAGGAAGGCTTGACAAGAATACCCCAATGCGCCTTCCTGGACAATTATTTACAAACTATGCAGCATTTTATTATTACATAAATCACTGCATCTCCAGAAGCTGAAGAACACGAAATAACAATTAATTACAGAATTAATCCATTGAGACATCTATGGATTTAGGTTTTGTACATAATTTCTACAAATTATTCCCACAATAAATACAGAAGATTTGTCACAACTGGAAAGATGATTTTTTTTCCAATTTTGAGGAACCGTTTCAACAACGATCAGATAAAATTGGCAAACTCTGATCGATTCGATTTTGAGTCACAAATACCCCCAAATCTAACCAGCAGTATGACGGATCGAACCCACTGATCACTTGGTGCTAAACATACACGCTACCATTGGCTAAAACTTACCACAGAAATGTCATTAAATCATTAACTGAATCCACGGGAGACCAAGTATGTAATTTAGGCAACCTCATAAAGCTTGTTCATATGCAAAAGGATATATAAATGTACATATGTATACATGTGTTTCTCGTTTTTCATTAATAATTCCGAGCGTTTTCATCCCTTTGAACGAACGACTGTGAATTTTCAGCAGTGAATTAAATTTCAAAATACCCTTTATGCACTCGTTTCATAAACTAGCAGTGCATAATTCAATAGAATTTCATCCCTATTGCGCTCGGCTCGGTTCTGTCTGTTGATATATTAGCGCATAATTCGATATGACGTCACTGATTATATAAATAACTGTGACGTCTTTTGTCAAAATACCCGACGAGGGTTTATATCCGTGGTTTTTCCTCTTTGTGTCTATTTTTGGTACATTTCCCTCGCGTTTTGAGCGATTTAAAATGGAGACTTATTTTTACGTACATTGTATATATTTTATATAACGGTTATGTTTAAAGTGTATGACATTTAGATGTATATGTAATTATTCGTTTACATCAGTCGTGGCTTTTTGGCTGAAGTCGGGGTCGCTGAAAGTTTGAGTTACTCCAACTCCGATTTAAGGTCTATTCATTCTATCCAACAGCTCACCTAAACGACATTGTCTATTCATACTATACAGCAACGCACGTTTCGGCACGTTCAGGCAAGTTTTGGCCGAGTGAAAGGCATAATTGACATTACGGAGCGTAATGATACGGCGCAATATTACTTGCATCATATCGTTAAGTCAATACTGTCATCATATGACGTTTTTGAAAATATTCATATGCGCACGCTGTCATGTTCCAAAACGAAGTCCATATATATTTTTTAAATTACTTGGTTAACAAACCAAGATTTCTTTATTATCATAAATAAGTTACATTTATGTTATTGGTAGATATATTCGAAAACTAAAGATTTAATTATGGAACGATGATGAATTTAAAATGAGATACGTAGCACTTTGTTTCACTAATTAACCTTGGTTCACTTTGTTCTGTTGCTGTGCTGACCGTCATTTGCGGGGTCGATATTAATGACTACCACTCTCAGAGTCACGATGGTGATGACTACCACTCTCGGAGTCTCGATGGCGATGACTAACTAATGTGATCGAATCGTGATCTATATAAATGATTTATTTTTCCCTCGGGTTGGGCAAAGTCCGGCATTCCTATCTCATGTGAATATCCTTTTACAGGTTGAGTCGGATGGTAACTGACTGACTGATGTGATTGAATCGCGATCTATATAAACGATTTCTTTATTTCTTGGGCTGGGCAACGTCCGGCATTCCTATCTTATCTGACTATCCCTTTACATGAATTTTAATGGACTTGTTACTCACGTACATGAATGTGATAAAGTGAATTTGATTTTTGTGGAAGCGAGGTACATAACAATGAGCACTTTTGTTAGTACGCGTGCACTCGCCACTATGACGTCACGTCATGCATGGATATTTCCACAGTGGTCAAAGGAAACTGATTTTACTTGATAGGTTGTTTTGCTTAACAATGTATATATGTATGTACATATATATGAATTGCTAACTACAACTGTAAGAGTGACTCACCAATACCCAATGTGTGTTTTAAATTTTCAACATACATAGCCGTTGTATCACCTTTTATATAATAGGATGGGGATGAATGTTCGGTAGGTACGAGTGAAATCAACATATTCCTGTTTTTTGTCGAGTGACGTGTGCGTATATTTATTTACATTCCATTCGAGGCGAAGCCATTTTTCGTGCGTTTATTTATTTTACAAATGTGTGTAAAAATAAAATAAAAAATGTACGCGTGTGTCTGTATATGTAGGTATGTTGGAGTTTTCCTGCGGGACCTTCGGGGAAAACCTCTTCACAGATCGGTATCTGCTGACGCGCACCGCGAAAATATCAATCTACATATTTATGAGCTTTTATTCATTACTTTTTTTTGCTCTCTTCCGGGGCACGGAATGTGGAGGGGAAGGGGTGCGGGGGGAGTCGTTGTCATTATTTCGCGCATATTTTCCGAGTGTTTGATGTATGTAGATTGTTCCGATATCGATATTGTTCTCGCCAAATTGACCGCTTTTCGATGAAGGTTACAGTGGCGGTCATCGAGCATTTTTTTTGCATCATCTTTTTTTCTGTGTATGAAATGTTTTTTTATAGACTCAAATAATATCAACATGAAACGAAATCGTTTTTTCTTTAAAATTTAGACAAGTAAAGTTAAATTTTTAGTCAATGTACAATATATATATATATATATATATACATACATATGTAGTTTGATGCATAAGATATCGCCGATATTCGTCAAACTAATTGAGATACAATTTTAATGACCGAAACTTGGGCATCGAACGTCAGAATGCGGCACAAAATATGTACAATGTACTCAAAGAAGTATGCTCAGCATGTTGCTGTATGCTCAAGGGTAGTTGATATGAGAGTAAATGGATTAACATGACAATCGGTGGGTCACGTAGCTAAGAACTGTTTATAGATGGACGATAGAAGTGCTCTAATGGTACCCGACAGAATGTGGGTGGGTGCAAAAAAGTTGAGTTGATGAAATTAGACAAATATGTGGGATGAGATGATTGATAGTTGCCTAAAATAGAGACGAATGGAAGCGTGTTAGAGTGGCCTTCATCCGGCAGTGGACGGTGAATGGCTGTAAATGATAATGATGATGATTACAATATAAAAATGCTTAATAAATGAGCAATTTTTGTTTATGTATTGATCTGTGAATTGTATCTATAAATTAAGTCTAACGATTTTGATGTAATGTGATTAATCTACCATTTTGACTGAAGGAAATTATTTAACTAGAGCTTGAATTAGGTAAATCTCGTTCAGGAGGTTAAATTATCAGATTCGTTTCCATGAATTAATATTAAAGAAAGTGCATGAATTTATCTATGTACATACATACAAATGAACCGTTATATTTGAAAGTGACGAATGTCCAATTTTTAGTTCCAAAAACACTATTTCTATATTATGTAATTGATAATATTTTAATATATTATATAAGTACATAATGTACTATACTTTGTATCATATATTGGAATAAACATACATTTGTATATATGTAGGTATGTGTGTAAAGTAGAATTCTGCAAATAAATATTAAAATTTCAAAGCGATCTCCGTGACCAGTACTGTATTTAATTTAGATATTTCGACTCGCGCATAACTCGCAGAAATATTTTCATTGAAATTTTTCAACACGTGTCAGGTTCAACCCCCTTTCTCCCCTCCCCCTATTCCGACTCAATCTTCACAAATTAATTATTTCATTTGAAAATCCTGTCTTATATTTAATGTTATATTTTTGTATCGCAAGGACGAGGGGATAATTTAATTACGATGTCTCTACACTTCTCGTCTACGAAAAGTTCACTTTTATATTCATTCCCATAACCTTTTTTTTGTCACAGCCATTCGTCTGGATCGGACTTTTTTAATTAATTGAAACAATATTCTTTTCCACGCAGTAATAAAATTATGAAGCTTTTTAAGGCAATTTGTAACGCCTCGTCTGTTGACAATTGCTCTCATTTAATGTCGGGGATTCTCACAAAAATAAATTGTATTCCTTATTTTTGTGTTTATTGTATATTCTATCTGTACGAATTATTAATAGCATTTGCAATTTGTTTTGTATTATTGTTCATTTTTTACGATTCGCATTTGAATAGATTGTGCCGTAACTAGAATAGAATACAGATCAGGTCATACGGTTTATTATATTTTTATGTTGCTTTTTTTATTCCGAATGACAAACAAACCCTCATCCATTCAATAGGAGCCTCGAAAGGTCGTCCTGCATTTTTATTATGTGCTTTTGTTCCTTTTGTTTTGATGAAAACCGTAGTTTTACGAGATGATTCAATGCTCGCAATGTATTGATTGAATTGTTATACTCACACGGAAATCATTTCAAGAGCAAAAAATGCACGGTATTCTATGGAATTTTCATGTCAATTATTCTGAATTTTTATTATAAATTCCTTGTTAGGTTGTTTTAGCTTGTTGTTAGGTACGCTACGTTTTAGTTGAATTTTTACAATATTTTTATAAGCTTCACTTTGTTACCTCATTGACATTCCTGCCCGTTTAAAAATTTTGATCAGATTTTGAATCACTTCCACTCTTCAGGTCGCTTTGATATGGTTGCGTAAGGGTGGGTTCAGGAACCAAATAAAAGGCCAAAGTCGCTTCACAGTATTTATTCAAGGATTGAGGAGGTCCAGACGTAACTACCGCTCACTTCAGAATACTCGATCTACCGTGTGTACCTTCTTATAAACGACAAGTTGCCCAGCATAGCATCCCCGATCTGTTGGCGTGTCTATTGTCTAGGCACGTAGGTCTACCCGCATTCGTCCCGTTCTGTGAGAACCTCAGCGTATCCTTTGTTCGGGCACTTCCTGGGTCCCGTTAGCCTAATCCGAGATCTTTATTGTTCACTCACGAATGCACTTGACAGTGGATACTCTCTCTCATGTTCCCACGTTACAATATCTTGCTGACATACGGGGGGTTAGCTAACATTGAAGTAAGTTTAAATTCTCCGACATGTAGCTAGGAGGAGTTTAATCTACTATATATATATATATATATATATATATATATATATATATATATATATATATATATATATATATATATATATATATATATATATATATATATATATATATATATATATATATATATATATATATATATATATATATATATATATATATATATATATATATATATATGGGAGTTCGGTCTTTCGTGTCATGCGGGGAAGACGTGCTTCTGCGTTCTTCCCGCTATTACTCGCTTAAACCCGGCTATTGCACGAAATTTAATCTAAAAATTTAACCATCTAATCACTTATTTTACTAATTGCAGCCTAGTATAATTTAAGTGTAAAAATAAACAGACGATCGGCCGTTAACAGCGTTTTTAATATCAGTGATTGCGAAAAATTTTGTGTTAATTTTGTGTCAGTTACAAAAGCGTATACGAACGAGATACATCTCCCTACCTGAATACAAAAAAATAAGGGTCGCCAGTCAAAATTCGGTCCCACAGAAGCAATAAATCTTCCACATAATTGCTTTCAGACAAAAATTTTTAACGAACTTTACTTAATAGAATAATAGCAAACAGAAACGGTGTTTCCCAACTGTCTAATAGTTCTTTTTCATATTTAATTTATATTAAAGTAATTCGTGTAATTTTATATTCTTTACTAAATTTATTATTAAAATATTAAATTGCAAACCGCACTCACATATATAAATCCGTTGTCTCCAAAGAGGCGTCTCACGATAAAGATCTGTAAAAAAGTAGTATAACAATTGCTAATCTATTATTATCATAACTAACTACTTTCACTTACAAAGTAACCCTGTTAAATGGCATGTAATAACTCATAAGTGATCCAAGTGATACCTAGGATGACTATCTGTCAAAGCTGACCACAGAGAAGAGTCTATGGCGGTAAGAACTCACTCCTTGAATGGAAATCTCTCTCAAGTACCGCCTTTTTCTCAACACATCTTGGATAAATGCGAGAAAAATAATATCCAAACCTCCAACAAGGTAAGAGTGACGATGGATGATAGCTTAGCTAATAGAAACCTGTATTTAGCCACGTACAATGTAAGAACGTTATCGAGTGAAGGAAGTGTGCTTGCATTAGAGAATGAATTAGAAAATATCAAATGGGATATAATAGGACTTAGTGAAGTAAGACGAAAACAGCAAAACCAAATAATCCTAAAAAGTGGTAACTGTCTCTACTGGAGAGGGCTACCAAATGGTAGAATAGGAGGAGTAGGGTTTCTTATCAATAAGAGAATAGAAAGAAATATTATAGAAATAAGCGACATATCGGAACGTATATGCTATATAGTATTAAGAATCTCGAGCAGGTACACTTGTCAAATCTTCCAAGTGTACGCCCCCACATCTAGCCACCCAGACGAGGAAATAGAAGACTTCTACGAAAAAATACAGGACGCATACGATAATAGCCGTCACCACTTTAAAATAATCATGGGCGACTTTAACGCAAAAATAGGACAAAAGGCAAATACTGAAAGAGCAGTAGGCAATTTTGGTACCGGCCAAAGAAACGACAGAGGCGATCGCCTCATAGAATTCGCAGAACACAACAGGCTCTTTATCACTAATTCATTTTTCAGGAAAAACACCAACAATAAGTGGACTTGGGAGAGTCCTAAAGGAGACAGAAACGAGATCGATTTCATCCTAACAAATGCCCTGCACTCCGTTAAAGACGTTAGTGTTTTAAGTAAAGTAGATATAGGTAGCGATCACAGATTAGTCCGTGCCAAGATGGCCATTAATATAAATTGCGAACGTAGGAAATTAATAAAAGGATGCAGTAACTCTCCAGATTTCGCTCAACTAAGGTCTAGGAAAAAGGAATTCGAACTCGAACTTGGAAATCGATACGGGAAATTAAACCCAGAAGCAGACATCGAGGAATTGAACACTGTAATTAGTTCGGTTCTAACCTCAACAGGTAAGAAATTAGGTGGATTCAGGAAACAGATTAAATTAAGCAAAATTTCAGCGGAAACAAAAAACCTAATTAAGCATAAAAGGAATTTAGATAGGGATAATAATAAGCAAGAATACAATCTAGTAAATAAGGAAATTAAAAAGAGAATAGTCAGGGATGTCAGGGATTTTAACAGCAAGCTAATAGAAAATACCATTAAGAATAACCGTAGCCTGAAAAAGTGCAAACAGGATCTTTTCTTAGGCAAAAACCAAATGATCGCAATCAGATCAGAGAGCGGAGTAATAATTAGGAATAGAGAAGAAATCATAGACAGAGTTTACACGTTCTATGCAAAACTATACGAGAACGACAACGGCCAATTCCCCGCTCTGGAATCGACACACGGCCAAAGGGTTCCTGCAGTATTGCCTAGCGAAGTAGAGGCCGCGCTAAAAACTGCAAAGAACGGTAAAACCCCAGGGGAAGATAATATTCCCATTGACTTACTAAAATGTGGCGGCCCCCCCCTAATTAATATCTTAGCTAGGCTTTTCAGCAAATGCATCCAGAACCAAGTTATACCAGAAGGATGGAATAACGCAACTATCATTTTAATACACAAAAAAGGCGACAAAAGCGATATCAAGAACTACCGACCCATTAGTCTACTTTCAGCGGTCTACAAGCTCTTCACGAAGGTTATTACAGAAAGGCTGAAGAATATCCTCGACGAGAACCAACCTATAGAGCAGGCAGGGTTTAGGGCAAATTTCAGCACAATGGACCACCTCCAAGTAGTTGGCGAACTAATCGAGCGCGCCAACGAATATCAACGGCCATTGTGCCTAGGTTTCGTCGATTATGAGAAAGCCTTCGATACAGTTAGTCATAATGCAGTACTTAACGCTCTAAAAACACAGGGAGTGCCGGAACCCTATGTGGGACTGTTAGCTGCAATATATAAGAATGCCACAGCTTCGGTTAAAATTTTTTCAGGTACAGATAGATTTAGCATAGGAAAAGGAGTAAGACAAGGAGATACAATCTCGCCCAAGTTATTCAATGCGGTGCTTGAGGGAGTTTTCAGGAAATTGGATTGGGATACAGCCGGAGTAAGCATCAATGGTCGCTTTTTGAGTCACCTTCGGTTCGCAGACGATATAGTTTTAGTAGCTCGTGATTCAGCTGACCTACTTATCAGACTAACACAGCTGGACAGGGAAAGTAGAAAAGTAGGATTAAAAATTAACGTAGATAAGACTAAACTAATGTTCAATAGTTATTGCATGCCTGATAGCATCCCCTTAGATGATAAACCAGTAGAAGTAGTAAATAATTATTTATATTTAGGTCAAATAATTGACATGTCTGGTAGTAAAAATGAAGAGATAAAGAGACGTATGAAATTAGGGTGGAGTGCATTTGGACGGATGAATGCTGTTTTTAAATCAAAAATGCCACTCTGCCTGAAGAAAAGGATCTTTGATCAATGCGTTTTGCCAGTGATGACGTATGGATGTGAAACTTGGACACTGAACGCCAAGATGCAAAATAAAATCCAATGCACTCAAAGAAGTATGGAACGCTGTATGCTTGGCATAACGAGGAAAGACAGGAAGCGGAACACGTGGGTGAGAAATATGACAAGGGTAGTGGACATAGTGGATAGAGTGAAGAGATTGAAATGGCAATGGGCGGGTCACGTAGCTAGGAGGATGGACGAAAGGTGGACAAAAGAAGTGCTTGAATGGTACCCGAGAGAAGGCAAAAGAGTAAAAGGAAGACCGCAAGGAAGATGGGTGAACGAAATTAGGAAAATGTGCGGAATGAGATGGATGAGTGTTGCGCAAAACAGAGACGAGTGGAAGCGTGTTGGAGAGGCCTTCATCCAGCAGTGGATGGCGAATGGCTGTAAATGATGATGATGATGATGATATATATATATATATATATATATATATATATATATATATATATATATATATAATCTAATATATAATTTCGAAAGAGACTTTGCATATATGTATACATATACATATGTGTATGTATATATTGTTCGTTCGTAAGGAAATGTGTCCGTTGGTAACCACGTTACTAGTTGGTTTATGATGACACAGTGTTGAAGAGACTTTAGTTGAGCTCCAACCATCACTTGAAACGGGAACGGGAATTGCATGCCTTATTCTGGAATTGCATCGCAAGCCGAGTTCAGCTAGTTATTAATATAATATTAGTTTTTTTATTTATCTGAATCTTGTCAGATTGGACCGATGACAGCTGGCTATCCGAAGCTTTCTTTCTTTCTTTCTACCACCCCTTCATAATTCAAGTAAACTGTGATAAAAGTTATATTTTTACCTACATTTATACTTTCTCGATCTTTTCGGCTTATTTTTGGTATAAATTTACGGCATGCCAGAAATGGGTTCACGCGTCAGAATCAAAAATCTCTTACTCATAATCAACATGTGTGCGATCCGTTCCCTGCCAAGTGTTTCCACTCGACAAATGAATGTCCCTTGGAGAGCGTTTTCGGTGTGGACACATTCGAGGGCGATTTCTTGAAAAAGCTCGAGGGCCACCTTCTTTGTTTGGCGGCTGGCCCTCTCGTCTCCTCTTTGCCAAAGTACCCGAGCCGAGTACACGAAAAACCCTTCAGCCTCGTCGCACAAATATTTCAGCTCGCAAGGTAAACTCTGAAAGGACTCTGGACCATACATTTGTTACGCACACACACACGCGAGGCTTACATTGTTAAGCCCCCGAAAGAGAGGGATAATTGATGAAATGCGGTGCAGTCGGCTTGTCCATTATCGGATTTTGTTCTCAATGCCATTCATTTCTGTCTCTGTATAGTAAAAATAATAATGGGAATTGTTAATTCTCTTAGCTTTGAAACGTACATTGTTCAGTTCAGGCTTATGTGTAATGTGAATGCTTGATGCGATTTTCATTCGGTGTACATCGACTTAGTTTGAGAAGAATGAATTTTTCATTTATCAAATAATCAGAAATCGACAGTAAAAATATCCATTAAAAGCACAATTTTTTTAGAATTCGTCTTCTGAGAATTTAAATAATTCAGCGAATTCTTCGATTCCTTGGAATTCAAGATTCAATGTAAGACTAGGACAATGTGAGTGGATTTTTTATTCCTCAAAGAAAAATGAAACTTTTTCTTTAAGAGGGCTGGACCCCAGCGCCTTGTCCATACAAACGTATTAGACTTCCTCAATTATGGCACTAGAGAAATTATTTTTTAATATGCTATTTATATCCACCAAGCCATGCTTCTATTTTTTATTTTTTTGATTATACAAAAATTAATTAATCAAAAAAATAGAACCATGCTATAGTGGATATTCATACTGTATATGCTTATTCAGTTATACATATTACCTATATATTATACATATATGTATATGTAAGGTATGTAAAGTTACCTCTTACATATACGTGGTAGCAAACTTCCTGTGAATGTACATTACTAGGATGCTGTATTGTGTAATAATGTAATGTGATACTTGATAAGTACGTTATATAGTTTGAACGTGTTTGTTTTGAATGGAACAGACAAAGTACATTGTTTCTATAGACTAAAGAAAATTTTGAGTTGTTAACAAAATATGTACATATATGTTTTTGTACAGTATAACATCCAAAATGGTACATAAATAACAGTGTTTACATTTGCTGTTTAGTGAAGTTATATGATTTAAACAAAAAAAAGGCTTTAATCTTAATGTAAATATGTATTTTTTTATATATTGAACGTATCATTTTCCTCTTACTTTTTGATCTCGAGAGTATTTTGTAATGGGGTAAAAGAAGGTGCGGCATCTTGTATAATGTTTTATCGAAGCTCGTCACGTATCCTCGAAACAATACGTCGGGATAGTTTGAGTCTGAGTGTTCCATATAAGAGGCTGAGGCTTAGAAGCGGTGTGACCTCCTTCTCGTGGAGATTTTTCCCGGAAAAACTTCATACAGGGAGGCTCCCGTGCGGCCAGGAAAGATTAACTTTCCACGAGAAACGTGCCAGGGCCGGGTATCAAAACAGGCCAATGCTCGCCCTTATCTCCGCAAATCTATAAGCTCCTCCAGCAGCCAAAGCGAAAAAGATAAAATAAAGCCGAAAACTTTTTCCGAAAACCTTCCGAAGAGGATTGGCGCTCCAAGTCTTTTGTTTTCCACAAATTGACCTCTCGAAACTGCTTGAAAGCGATTGTAACGAATGAAAAAAAAATCGAATCAATATAAATAGTAGATGAATGTTCGAATGCAGGCATACAAGCTCAATCTAAAATTATTTTTTTTATTATTATTATAATATAGTTAAAATTTGGTAATTACATTTATGATATGTATATATCTATATATACATATATATATATAAAATTGAATGTCTGCTTGTCTATCTGTCTGTCTTCTAAACCACTCAACCGATTACGATGGAATTTTCAGGATTTGTTGTATGCATGTCCGGGAAGCTTACTGTGAAAAAAAATCTCTTAATAATAACACTGTTCGACACGAAAAATGGTTCAAAGATGAGATATGACATTTCTTATAGATCTATGCCCAGTAAACACGAATCTGGTAATAAAAAATGTTGATTGGCTCGAGATTTGGAGATATATGTTTTTAATTCGCGCGATTTTTCTATATCTTGGTGTTGTTCGGTCGATATCTCAAAATCTGTCAATTTCCTGTTCAAAATTAATATTGGAATCTATAGGTATTTTATCTTTCATCTGTAATACTTTTCAGCTTTCAAATCTCTCTAAGTAGGCGTCCAGTTCAAATCAAAATTGAAAAGTACGTATTTTCACTTGGGATTTTTTCCCACTATTAATACTATTTTATATTGAGTTTTTTTCTATTGAAACATATTTATTGGGATAGTGTTCTGGCCACACTATTTCTTGTTTTCTTTTAAAAGGGTTAATTGGAAGGGTGCTGAGCCAATCAACATTTTTTATTACCAGATTCGTGTTTACTGGACATAGATCTACATATAAGAAATGTCATATCTCGTCTCTGAACCAAAAAAAGTCGTCATTTGTCTATATAATAATAATTCGTAATTATGATTTTGCCGACGCGAAAGTTTGAAGCGCCATTGTGTAGTCAAGGAAATGGGTTCGCTGGTAACCGTGTTACCAGTTGGTTTATGACGACTATGTATGGCTATGTATATACATACATATGTATGTATAGCATATTAAACAAAAAATAAACATTGAAACCATACAAATACCACAACCTCAGAATGGATCAAACTACCAACCATCAATCTTAAAATAACTAGAAACTAAAATCTTCTGCGTTCGCAGCGTACGTACCTACATACATACATGGTCGCATTTTCTGCGCGAGTTTTCCCGACTCGCTTCAGAAGAAAAATCACTTCCGGCGCAGCTTCTCTCACTCTCCGAGATACGAAACGCCCACATTTCCCGTCTGAATTATAAATGCGTGCATTAGAGTCGGTCGACAATCCCGCTAGATTACCGACCCTTTGTGTGCAACGTCGTGTGTTTGCTCGACCCTTTACCCTGTGTAAACTCCGCGCATATTATACCCAGTGTACGCAATTCCGTTTTTTTTTCTCGTTTTATTTATTTTTTATTTTACATAACATACACACGTTGTACGACCATCGCCCTTCGACTCGTCAAAACGTGAATTAGTCGGTGAAAATATTATTTTTGCTATATTCACTGTCAAAACATATCCACTATGATTTGATTTTTTTTTAAATGATTTTTATTATTACGAAATTATGTTCACAACACATCTTATATCTATTTCAATAGCTACTGATCTACTGATCTTTTTCTGTTTTACAATTTAATTTAATTTGGTTAGTAATCATACTATTATAATATTCTAATGTTAATGTACAACATAATAGGAATAAGAGCTTAAAAACCTATTTACAATTATTATAAATGCTCATAATACATCTAATACATAATATTAATTAAAGACTCTCTAAAGTCGATGACCTAAAGCAGATTGTGTTTAGGTAATCTGTGTTTATACCTGAAGGGTGTAGATATTTTGTTGTAAACACCGAGACTCTTCACAAGTGTGTTAGTATGGTTATTAGTGATTCTGTCATATAATCTACTGGTTAGTTTGTTAGTAATGTCTGTAACAAACGGAATATTATATATGGCATGCAGTTTTTTCAAGTTAGTATATATGGGTGTATTATATATGTTAATTATTTTTAGGGGTTTATTTTGTATTATTTGGAATTTGGAAAGGTTAGTATTCGAGGCGTTATTCCATACAGCTGAAGCATAGGTTAATAATGTTAATATGAGCGAGCGATATAATTTTATTTTATTTTGAGTTGATAAAGAACTATGGCGATTAAATATTGGGAATATTGAGGATATACCCGATCGGATGGTTTATTAGTATAGTTACTATGGAAATTATCGATTTTAATTTATTATTCAAATTTGTTTTATCTCAAAGTCATTAATCACGACGTGACAATAATTCCTATCAAGACGACGTGATAAGAAATTCGTGAATTTTAATCGACGATTACAAGGAAACTTTTCGACTAATTACTCGAGCGTGATTGACGCAAGTTGAAATATTAAATTTTTGACTTGTTCGCGCCAAATAATAAATTACATTATATAATATTTAAAATTACATTGTTATTTGCTAAAAGCATTCAACATGATTACATTAAAAACCGTTTTTAATGCCTTTGTATTATTAATGTTAATTGTTTTATTTTACTTTATTCAATCAATTATGCATACTTGTCTAATAGATTGCTCTAACGCGACGAGTATGCTATACCGTTTAAGAAGTATTTCTAATAATTATTTTAACCCGTTTATTAAACACGACATCTATGGTCAAACGACTAACAACCATAGAGACATCTATGAACAAATTTTTCAGCATTTTCTAATCAGCGAAAATCGAGATGCTGAATAACTCGAATTTTTGCGAAAGGGATGGGTCAACGCTGCCAATTTGTTGAAACTGTTTTAATGAAATCGGATTAATTGTCAAACTCTGGTAAGAATGTAATGTATGAGTGGAATTTTGATCATATCTCTTTCATTTGGAGCTCGCAGGGATGTCTTATGTTTGCAGCTGGTTCTTATACATATATATTGGGGCTGGCTATATGTGCAAGACATTCCCTACTTTGTATTTTATTACTTGTTATTTTAACTTTTTATGCTTTTATTATATTACTATTGTTTTTTTATGATTATGTATAAACGTATTTTTTGTCTGTGTATATATGTTTATATTTTTATTTTTATCATCTCTCTTTTTTTTTACTATTATGGCGCACTAGGGCCTCTTGTAATGACACAATGGTCCAAACTCAAACTTAAATTAATAGATAAGGAACGATCGAACTTGGAGTCCAAAGTCCAGCCAGCACCATACGGTATAGAACCCGTGACCACACAATTGAAAGCATACAAGTGATGGTTGGAGCTCTACTAACGTCTCTTCAACGCCGTGTCATCTAATACCAACTGGTAACGTGGTTACCAACGTACAAAATTTATTTGACTACACAATGGCGCTTCAAACTTTCGCGTCGGTAAAATTACGAATATTATTATTATTAAGAGGTTTTTCCCTTTTTTTTCACAGTAAGCTTCCCGGACATGCAAACAACAAATCTTGAAAGTTTCATCGTAATCGGTTGAGTGGTTTAGGAGTCTATACGGAACAGACAGACAGACGGAAAAACAGCCATTCAATTTTAAATATGTATATAGTTTAAAATGGTATACATTTGTATGTTGAATTTGATTGGATATTTCTTTCGTTCGTCGAAATGTGAGGAGGCAACTCATAAACAAACACGAAATGAGACGAAATCTATTAATTTTCCGAGGCTTAACGAGAGCTTAAATAATTATCTCACTTCAAAGAAGCGACTTTGATTAATTTTGAAAGGAAAATAGTGAGTATTCATTCGCATTGTCGACAGCTTTCTCCTCTTGTGAGAGCGTCTTTCTTTCATCCACACGACGACGTGGCGTTCGCATTTTTACAAAGTGTCATTGAAACGAAATTAATTTATTTCGCTTCGGTCGATGACAGACTAAACAAGTGAATGGAATACGAGAAAATAAAATGAAAAAAAGTGAGGAAAAACGACTTAAGAAAAAAAAGTACTATTTGTCCACAAATTGCTCGGCGCGTCTGTTTAGGAGTTTTCCTCGTAATGTTTCACTCGAACGTAATGGATCTGCGTACTTTTTGTCCCAGTTTTTCCGCCCCCGGTTACTTTTTCAGGGTGGGTGGGTACGGGAGGGATTGCTGTCATTCGTTCAGGATTTATATTCGATACAAAAAGCGATCGAGTGTATAGATATTGGGTTGCGAGAGACCCCCCGGTATATTATGGGTTGTTTTTTGCCCTCCCCCTGCAATCTGCGATAAGAAAGGGTCAACTCTGTAACGACACGTCCGCAAAGTTCCACGTTTAACCCCAAAAATACAGTGGGCAAAAAAAAAGGATCCTTATAAACGTCTTAAATTTGGTTTCCATTCTTCCGTACAAATAAAGGATATTTCAGCAATGGGGCGCTTTAGATATACCAAACGATTCGTTTTGTATTATGTATTTGAATATACATACATACATTCAGGATTTTTGGTTGTTTTAATTCTTATCTCTATTTAATCTAAATATATATATTTTTTTGATGTACAGGGCCGTGTCGTGTTCTGATATAGTGATGCGGTTGCATCAGGCGGGATTTTAAGAGGAGCGGCATAAGCAGCGAAACAAAATGTCGATGAACCCGTAACGAAGGGGATTAATTTTTTTTTTCAATTATAATATGTGTATTACTCTTAATTCTCTTAATGAACGATTCAAACTTAGTAAAAATTTTCAGTTTTAATACTACATTTAAAAACTCAAGGATATAGATGAAAAAACGCTAGAAAATTATTGTAGCAAATATCAATACTTTCGGTCGAAAATGCATCAGATATACATATGTTAATTCAAATGATCCAGAAGAAGAATTACGTTATGTATCCCAAATGCTACCATATTCTAGGAAAACTTTGGACGTTTCAAATTACTTGTGCCAAAATAACTTAATTACTTTGTATCCGAATAATGTTGTAGCTCTGAGAAATTTACTAACTCTCCCCTGTCTTTGTAGCTAGCGGGGAGGAAGTTTTTCCAAATAAAAATTAATAAAACACTTCGTAAGAATTTTAACGAGGCAAACAAAGTTTAGAAATTTGTCATTAATTTATATTGAATCTGTATTAGCTGCCACTCTAGACTAACTACACATGACTACTGACTACGAATTCGCTAAAGTTTAAGTTAGACAGGTCAAACTGTAGTAGATTGTTGTAGTTAATTGTCATATTTGATATTACTATTTAAAATAGCATTCGTTCGTTTTGTGCAGTTTTTTTTTTAAATCACAATCAAAGATTAGAAAAACATTTTAGGGGTGGATTTCGAAGACTTGCATAATACTGAGAAAATCTACCCTCGCTCTTGTATTTGATTTTTAAATGCTTTTTATTATTACGAAATTATGTTCACAATACATCTTATATCTATTTTAATAGCTACTGATCTACTGATCTTTTTCTATTTTACAATTTTAATTTAATTTTGTTAGTAATCATAGTATTATATTATTCTAATGTTAAAGTATAATAAGAAAAAGATACTAGCATAATAGGAAAAAGAGCTCAAAATCCTATTTTCAATTCTTATAAATGCTCATAATACATCAAATTTATAATATTCATTAAATACTCTCTTAAGTCAAAGACCTAAAGCAGATTGTGTTTAGGTAATCATCGGTACATACTGACTTCTAAATACTTCATGCGAAACAACTTCGATCACCGAAACTGTATACTCAAAGACATTACACAATGCTTATCTACGTTACATTAGTTGCTTATCCGAATCAAGAAGCGTATAACACATGTCCCCTCGGCTTAAGTACGAACTATACAAGCAAAGGGTAGAAACCAGTACTTACCTTCCAGTCGTAATTAAATCGTGTAAAACCACTACCCTTTTTCTGGTTGATTTTTTCCCCTTTTTGCTTGTCTTCGAAATTGTGGTCTCTGTGTGCGCAAAAAGCTCGAATCCGACAACCGGAAAGTGGATGTTGTCCTTCCGCCTGTTTCTTGTAAGGATCCACCTCTTCTGTGTGCTCCTTATTCGATCGGTCTAGAAACGATTGCTCCAGACTGTATGTCTATGTACTTGTCTTGGAAATGTTACCTAATACTACATATTTTATATCGCATGTATCGGATTTCTCACTTTTGATGTCGTGTCGCTTCTGAGAGAACTCTTTGTCGTGTATTAAATTACACTTCGGTTGTTTGAAGACGACTGCGACTCGTGTAGAATTTTATCACTCAATTAATTATTATATCGTATGATACGACAATATTTCATTGTCTTTTTGTGTATGCTAATTTGTTACATACGGATCATTACAGCTCATTTACATACATACATCATACCGTAGTAAAATTGCTTTAGACTCTCTAGAAAGGTTTCCAGTGAGTATTTGAGAGGTGTTTTGAAATTTTGTTGCATCTATACACTAATCATATTCATAAGATGAAGTAGTTTATCCGATTTGGCGAAGTTTTGCCTATAGAGTTTGAATAATTGTAGCAAACGATTATCTTTTTTGCAAATGAAATCTGCAAACAATATTGAAAAGTGTTTTAGATTTTAGACGACATACTTCAAGTGGTGCTACCCGGCTTCGCTCGGTTCCACTTTTGACGATCTCTTCCGTTTTAGCACTGATATAATAAAAGCAAATTGAAATGCAGTCTAGTACATAGTGAGAAGACCATGGAATCATTAAAAAAAACTATATTTGTTATTTTATTAAATTTATTTGAATCGAAAAAAATAATATTATTTTACGGCCGACCAATCACAAATGTTTTTGATCAATCCAGCCAATCAGAAACGACTTTGACAACAGCCAATCAGAAACGACTTTGACAACAACCAATCAGAAACTAACTACAGACGCCGTTTCGGTTTTACATACATATAAGATAAATCAATGCTATATGTCTATTGACTAGTGTTGTACCCGATGAAATATCATCGCATCAGTGTTGTGCATATTAAGTTATTAAATTAAAAAAAAAAAAAAAAATGTGTCAGTCCTGTGTTCGATCCGCACGCGGTCGAATTTTTTTCAAATACTTTTTAATATATTCAATTAAATATTTATATTTAATTGTTTTTTATATATAAATATTTATACTTTTCAATAGATGGCTCTAAATGCTCAGAGACTTATATCCTTAGGGGAACCATGGGTAGCAAACAGTATAAATAGAAGTTTTTTCTTTTGTTATTATATTCTTACATTTTCGAAACGAATAGTATAGTACGGCGAGCGTTATCGCAGATACACGGATATACAGACATACGGAATTGCGATGTTGTATATATAGGTATATGTTAAAATAATATAATATACGATTTTTTGGATCCGGTGTGAGCTTTGAACCGTTCTGTTTGCGTTTCGTATGTACGTGCGTACGTACTCTTGTTTTAATTAAATTGGAACACGTGCTGAGTTTTGTATTTCCGCCGTTTTATTTGAGAGTTTCGCTATTAAATCACGTTTGTTCTCGTAAATCAAGAGCTTAAATGCCCGGCTTACATCTTCAAAACAAATTCACGTTGGAACGTATCGACAAATTTAATTTATTCATTAATTTTCTCACACTTTATTTACTTAATTCAGAACACGCACAAAAGCTCCACGGCATATTTTACAATACAAAAATTAAGCAACGTATCTTAAGTCATCGACTTCATCAACATTTACAGGCATTCACTGCTAAATGCTGTTTCTCTAACATGATTCTCTTTGCATGCGTCTCCAATATGCTTCTTAGCAATATTCTTCACAAACCCATGCATTTTTTCTTATACCTTAATCTAATTTGTGAACTTTATTAGATATGTACTTTCATACTCTCTTGAATGAATTCGTACACTACTTGACCTGCATATGTATGTACCTATAGCCATTTCAATCTCATCATCTTTCTTACCCGCGTGTTTCGTTTTTTTTTTGTCTACGTTAAATAATACCACATACAAGTACATATAATGTTGATATTCATGCCAAAGTTTTACATATATGTATGCCTATTAGGGTTTCTTCCTGAGTGGATTCAGGACAGAAATTCCCGGGAATTAACGGAATTTTGATATCAGGAACTATTATCTCGAGTCCCAGGAAAAACATTTTAATTAAAACGTTCCTTAAATATTTTAATATAAACGCGAATGTATGTACATATGTATGTATAATATATCCTAAGATGAAACTATTATGAAGCAAGTGTATCCTTCTTGTATTGACGATTCCACGGTGAAATTAATTCGCCGAAATTAACTCAACATGTTCATTCATTCATTCAAGTGAACTCTAATGTTAGTCTAATGGAACTAAGTACACTTGTTTTATATCTAGATGATGTATTTTAAGTGGCAAGCCTCAGCGTAGCTCCCTGGAAGATCTATTGTTTATTTATTTATTGAAAAATCAACAGGCCTCAGATGTAGAAATTCATAAAAATAAAGAATAAATATAACAAAATAGCACCTGAGCCCAATTATAGATTTTTACAAAATACATAATATATCTAGTACATATAGACGAGCAAATGAAAATGGAAAGAATAAAAACTAAAATATGACTAAATAGGACAATGCGTAATTAAACATATTTTTTTTACATATATACCAGGAAGGCCTAACAGGTAAATCCAAATGCACCTTCCTGTCCAATTACAAACAATGCAGCTTTTTTTTTACACAAATCGTTGAATTACGAGTAACTGAAAACTCAAAAATAACGAGACATCGATGAATAGTACATACATTTTTATTGTACATTAATCATACTCAAATAGTGGTGACATGGTAGATAGGAAGGTTTTTAGCCAATTTTATTGGGAACCGTTTCAACAATGAAATCAGAAAAATTGTCAAACTCTGATAGGAAACGATCTACCTGGAGTCACAAATATCCAAATCTGACCAGCAGCACTACAGATAAATTCTTTTCAATCGAGGTCAGCTCATGGGATCCAACCCGGCGCCTCTTGATGCTAGGCAGAAGCTTAACGACCGAGCTATGCTGCTGGTTATATAATATCATATAATTGGATAAATATAAAGTGATATAATATAATTGGATAAAGAATATATAATAGAAATAGAAATGGATCAATCAATCAAGACTTTCCTGATGGGAGTCTTGAATTGATGTAAGGAAATACCGAATAGATCAACCTCATTCAACTCCCCGTTAAGCATACGATAAACACGATGTAGATAGGAATATTTTAGGGAATTGGTTTGCCAGTAGAGAGGTCGAAGGTTCAAGTCCCGTCCAATTATGCGTCCGTCTCGTGCAATAATTTTCCAATTTATCTGGCTTAATTGTTGTGACGGATCCAATAAATCATTACCCTCCCCAGTCTTTTGCGTTCATCATATATAATATAACTTTTGTTTTCAACGGTACTTAGGGTTGAATTCGATCTTGCGTCGTAATGGACAAGATGATGTGGCAGAGTGAAAAACACGTCGGGGAACTTTTCCAACCGATAAAGTATGCATGCGTGGGTCCTCGGTCCCGGTCCCGGTCCCGGTTCGGGTCTGGGTCGTGTAAATAATGTGCTCAGGTGGGTCGGGTTCAGCGCGCGGTATACTCTCGCTCGTAAAAAAGATGTACAGTCCCTCAGGTAACAATTAAATTGACATTAAATTCGCACGCGAGACCCCTAAAACTTTTCACTTTGGGCACCTTCTCACCCTTCCTCAATGTTGCTGTATCGTAGAAGCTGAATATGTTCGATTTCAACTTGATCTGAAAGTCTGTTGAATAATTAATTCAACTATTTCAATTCTTTCCTTTTAAGTGAAACATTCCGTAGTACGGCAAAGTGAATTGCTGTTGAAACGTTACATCCCCATTCTCTTATGTCTACGCTGGCCATACGTCCATAATTTAAGAGGACAGTCCTTTATTTCGCTGTTCTATCCTTAAGATTTATTTATTTTCTAAAATTGCTCTTTTGTCCTTAAATTGTGGCATTACAGGAAGAACCTAATGCGTCACCTATATAATAAGACAAGAGAGGGAAAAAACAGATAGAACAAAAAGGAAAAGCAAAAAATAAGATAAAAAAAAAATTACAAATAAGAAAAGATTAAAACAATTTGTAATATCGACTATCGCTTAAAATATTTAGGCTGGAATATTTAAAAATGCAATTCATTAATTTTATCAAATTTGTATTGATTACATTGAGCAACAACAAAAATACCGGAGCGGAGACTAATAAATATTTACTAAGTCTGACCCAGTGAATTTAAATATTTAAATATAACAATGATTTTTGTTGTTTTATTTTTCTAACTGAACTGATCGTAAGTGCAAGTAAGAAGAGGTTGTTAGTAAAAAATGCGCAATTTTTGTAGTTTTTATCGCAAAATCTAGTATTGCTATGCCAAAAGTGAGTATTGTAACTAATATTCAGATGATTTTCCTTTTGATTGTGATTTTTTAATACGTTAAAATACTTATAATTGATTATCTAGCGAATTTAAAAGTTAAATAATATCCTATTTTTTACACAATTTTTTCCGTGATGCAAAAAGTTTATTTCGCTACTTTTTCACTTTATCACGTTTATATGAATTGGATTTCTAACTCAATGTTTTTTATTATCTGAACGTACTTATTCGAGTGATAAATACCTATATTTTAAATTTTAATAATCTGTAGTGTGTAAATATGATTGTTTAAAATTAAAAATTTTGTACGTTTATATTTTATGATAAATGTTATAAACTTATAAAGCATTTTTAATTTATAAAACGATTCTTTATATGTCAGTTTTTTTCCAAAAATATATGGTCATCGTACTTATGCCGCTAAAATAGAGTGAGATCCTAGAAAGATCCTATTCTTTTAGAATTTCCTATCAGAACCAATCTTAGAACAAGTTTAGTAAATTTGAATCAACACACCAAGTCACAGCTTAAGCCGATTTACCATTTGAGCTCTCAATTTTTAGAGTTTTATAATTTGATCTAAAATATTGTATGTAGAACTAACTATATATTATAAATATGTGTTTATCAACTAAAGTGTTTCGAACGTTTCACTTCCTATTTCATTTTACAGTGAGCCTTTTACCGCTAACGCGGTTAAATATATTGGCCAAATCGTAGATTACCTTTTTTTTTCGTTTATTTTCATTTTTTATTTGGTATTCGCGACAACCCTCGTGTGACGTGCACATTTCGACCAACCCCTCCTGTCTCTCGTGACCGAAGACAGGGTATTGGTATAATTAAATGTAACCGAGATAAACCAACGAACCCTATCCCTGGCCCCGGGGGATGATGGACAATATTGCCATGGTTTAGTATGCAAAAAAGGTCTTTTTGTACGTAGCAGTAAATTTTTAATTATGTTTTATATATCATTTGCTATCATCTGTATTGTTTCGTATCGCATGAGCCATATTATAAAAGACTAGCCTCACGATTTTTTTTATGTACAATTATTATTCATCATTAAAATCCAAAGCTTTTCAATTTTATAACCTAGATTGCTGAATTGCCGTCTATATTTAAGCCGTTATATTTAAAAGTGGCATAAGTCCATTTTTATTAATTTCAAGAAATATTTCGCAAAATATCAAATATAATGTTTTACGTTTAGCAATATTTAAAAATACTGCTGGCCTACAATTCTGTACATATCGAATTAAAAGAAGTGATATATTTTGTGAATTAAGTCAAACAGAAATATTGTTTTATATACAGGAACTGAAAATTGGACTTCCGCCGCTTTCAAATATAACGGCTCATTTATTAATTTTTTATAGAATTTTTGAGATAAAACTAACGTATATTTTATGCATGTAGTGTAAAATATCATATTGAAAGTTGTTTTTTAGAACAATTTCGATGACTAATTACCATATTTGTGCATATGTAGGCTGTTTTTATATGTAATATTTTCACAAGTTGATAATTTTACTCTTTTAAATGTATATTCATAAACAGATAAAACATTTACATAAGTATATAAAAAAAAACATGGAAATCCTCAGTTTTCATCTTCAATCCATAAAATTCAGTTCATTTTCCGATGATTTTCCTATATTTTACACTCGTTTGAGCAACGCTGGGAAGTCAGCTACTTCAATATACGTATATTAGTCATAAACAAGTTTAAACTGAAGATACAAAAACACGTTTTGCATTTTTCTCGTGTAATTGCATCTCCTTATTCCATGTCACCTATTAGCCGTTTTATTTTTCATTCTACTGAAAAAGTACATAATATTTTAAAACACGAAACAAAAAAATTCAATATTTCGAAGAAAATGGCATTGAATCTCTTTCGATATCGAAAATATTTTCCCAATACTCCTACTTATAAAATATTGCCAATTTTCGAGACATCTATATTGGTATTTTCAAGAACACAATTGATATTCAATATCTGTACTTCTGCGGAATAATTTACGTTTAATTCTTTTAATGCTCAACATTTATGTATTGTATGTTTGGATAGATTGAAGAATATTCCCGACAATTCTCGTTTTACCCGGGATACGATCATTTATGTGTGCGTACCCCACTTTGTGTTTGCACGGAATGTTTTCTGTTTATTTTGTCCATTTTGTGTTTACCCAATTCGGTATTATCGGAACGGAGCATCTCAATAAGATACATTTTTCACGTTCGTAAGATTTTATGATATTCGAGTGGTCCTTTGTTATACAAAACATCCATGGCCCGAAGCTATAATATTAAAACAAATAAACGAATAAATTCGTACATCGTGTGGTGTGTGTGTGTGACCTTGGAGTATTTTTCTGGGAAATTTAGTGTTTAATATAGAAAGTTTATTTGATTTAATTCCTTCTGAAGTTGTGTGATGTCTTTTTGCGATTTTATGATGAAAGGAATCGTCAGGAGTCTAATCTTTGAATGCTTGCGTTTAATTTTGGGTGAGGATTTTATAGGTTAATATCCTGGAAAGGATTATATTTTGATTTTGTACGGTTATGGAAAATTATATGATATCGTTATATAAAGCGTTTATTGAAAAGGTTCAAGTTTAGTTTATTTAGTTTATCCGCCTGAGTAACTACTAGTAATTGTTTCGAAAACAATCTTCAAAATGAAAGCAGATTATGGAATTGGATACAAGGATATTGAATGATTAATTAAAAAGTTTAATTTAAACCTCCGAAACTTTTAACTCTTTCTGTTTTTTTCTTCTTTATTTTTTGTTTCTTCAAATATTTTGGTAGCATTTCAAGACTATTATCAATTTTTGTTAAATAAATTGAAATGTGTTTTTTTATATCTTTTATATGTATGTATGTATAAAAATAAAATAAAAAATGGGTCAATCTGAGCAGATATGTTAATTAATGAAAAACAAGATCTGTTTGAACGCATACATTTTATTTATATTTATTATACTGTGATTTTATATTTAATTTTTTGTTGCAATAATCGATGATGCTTTGGAAATTCCAAATATTTTTATAGCGTATTCTTTTTTTGTATGAAAATCTAATGACAAATTATTATTCAAATATATATTTTGTAGCATTAAATTATGTATATTTTTTATTGACGAATATTTATTTAAAGGTCACGAAATTTTCCTTCTATGAAGTTCAAATTTTGCTAATAACAAATGAATACATGTAAATAAAATATTTTTAATTTCAATAAAATTAAACAGTTTCATCTGATTTATTGTATTGTACTCATTTTGTGTAATTAAGTCTCTTTCTGTAACACAATATTTGCACCATTAGATAAAACTAGAGTTAATTAGATGTCAAGTCTATTTTTCCCGTCTAACGAATGACACAAAGCAATATCGTGGTCGGTCTTCCTTCTCGTGCTTATCGGATCTTTTTTTTTTGTTGGAGATTTAGTGATTATTTTTGAAGACAAAAGCTTCTTTAGAAACAATGAAAAGCCCAAGAATTCTGCTATACGTTTTTGTCTATATAATATAATTTAAGAATATTCCGTTTGATGAGATCAAAGTTGACTCCTAATTAATTTCCTCAATGAACATATGTACATAATTAAACGAATTCAATTTATTTGAAGTACATTTTCTAAAATAAGTCGTTGTTGATTTATTAATAATGTCTTAAATCAAGATTCTGTAACAGATTCATTCATTGTTTGAGAGTAGGAACGTTTCCTTACACTACCGTAACATAAATAGCTTTACTTTAAGAATACATAAATACGTATAATCCTATAAATTGGATTCACGTTAAGTACCTTGCGACTGAAAGCGGAGGGTGAGTGGGAATTTTCCGGTTATGTATGTGCGGTGTGTATTTTTTAGTGTGTTTTCCTCGCGGGGATTTCCTCGCGCAAAGCTTCCCGAAACCCACGAATGAAAACTACGAATCGGAAAAATGTCTGAAACGTATTCGATGATGGATTGAGCGACGTAAATCCGAGGGATTGCAGGGGTACGACGCGAGGATAAATGTAAGATACAAAAGTAAAATGGATACACGTGAAAAAAGATTTCCCGCGTTGGACGTGCGCGCGTACAAAGTCGCCGGGGGAAAAAATCAAATAACATTTGGAAACAGATAAAAAATAATGTATATAAACAAATTTGTGTTTCGTACATTTATGCAATGTTGTATTATATCGAGCAATGTCTATCACTTATTTGAATAATTATATTTTTATCTTATTTTCATTCTATTTCATGACAATTTAAAATATTTGTCATATTTCAAATCATTTCAATTACCATAGCTTTAGCTTTTGAGCTTTTATTCGTTTTGAATCACTAAGATTCCATTTTCAAGCGTGTGCAGGAATGAGTCACAAGTCCAGTGGCAATCAGTCGGCCTGTGAGATTTTCCATCAGCCATTCACCGATATTTACCCTTGCGTTGTCTTTTTTTATTATTATTTCTATTCAGTTTCCACTCAGGCTCACCGCTATGTTTTCATCGGAAATATCGGAAGAAATCCCGGAAATTCAATTAAATCAGCCGGGGATGCTGTGCTCGTCAAGGATATGAAGTCGCGGGGAGTGTTGCCGAAACGACGCGACTTGCAAAAACGGAAAATGGGAAAATCCCGAAACATCCCCTCTCCCGGTCTCGCGTCGAAAGCGGAAATTAAAGCAAACAGCAATAAGGCTTATCGCCCGACAAAAATTTTAATCTTATTATTACGAGAGTACACCGGCTGTTGGATCGTTTTTGAACGTCGTCTTAACGAGGAAATTATCTCGTTAAAGCGTATCCCTTTACGATCGTGTTTATTTTTATCGGTTCTCCCCTTTAATCTGTCCATCCGTATCTAATTCATTTTTTTACAAAGCGAACTGGGCTTGAACATCGAAGCTATTTCGGAATTATTTAAAATACATCATACATCGCTCTGTAAAGGTATTGCGTTCATTTGACTTCGCGGTTCGCTGGTTCAATGACCATTAATTTCTATCGAACCGCGAAATCAGTTCTACGACTTTTTAGCATATATGTACATATTTTTTGTGTATATTTACATGTACATATATATTCATATATTTATGGGTAAAACACTAGTATACTATAGTATTGTACACATTGATATATTTATCATACTTGACTGTCCTCTTTTGTAGTGCATTATGTTTAATCAAAACGAAGTGCTGCAATATTTCCAAGTTAATCTCTTTGAAATTGGAGTTTATATTTGCGAAGGGGGAAAAACTGTCAAGAGTTTGTCGCACGTACATACATATATAGTACATATATTTATACATATATAGTACATATCACTCTGTGAGGGACAGTACATATAAGTTGATTATAAATTTTAGAGTTAAGTATAATAATTAAGATGTATTTTTTTTTAAATTAGCTTGATAGCTAAAATATATATAAATAAATAAAATAAATATATTATAAATTTCCATCATCCTTCAAATTTGATTTTGCGTGCTTTGTTTTTTCTGTACACATTCGTACGTGTACTTTCGATCCCGTTCGGTATGAATGTCTGAAAGACTTTACCCGAATTTCATCATTTATTATTCATAAGGAGCTATATTACCTCAAATTATTTATTTATTTCATCGAACATGTACATATTACCTACATCAAAAATAGATTATTACCTCAGATGTGGTTCGATTCGCGTTTTTACTCGAACTCACGTGTATTCTATTTTTTTTTATCTTATGAATATATTGATACGTATTTGGGGCGGGTAAAAAAAGGTGTTACATATATTGAATAATTTTCGAGCGTTTTTATTGAAAGGATGATCTTTACAAGTTGTTAAATTTAATAGCAACCCAATAAACAAGGCAAACTGGTTTGAGCTATACTATTATATAGGTATGTATGTAGATCCTGTATTGTGATGCGAGTTGCTTATACATACCTACATACATATGTATGTGTAATACTACAAAACATGTTGAAAGTTTAATGCTTCCCGTATATATATGTACATATTTACATACATATAGAATTTTTTTTTTACTTATCTCTTCTCAAAGTAGAATAAATCTTCTATCATAAGATCATTGGCCTATTTGATTAAATTTACTGCTCTGTTTTTTGTCATCGTCTTTTCAAAATTTAAAATTTTATTTATATAACATTAGTATATAACATTGACACCAAAAATGTTACTACACAACAACGAAAAAATATAAATAAAAACAATTTTCGCATGATCACAAAACTTAATCTATTGTTACTACGTACATAGATAAAGTAAATAGCATTATATGTACGTGCATATGTATATATTACTTGATGATCAAAAATTGGAAATGATCAAACTATAAAAATTTAAATCAAGAAAATGAACAACAGAAAAAGGATCAATATTAGGGGGAATATTGTTAAAAGAAGAGCAAGATCTACATATTTATGTATATAAAAAGATTTACATGAATAGTAGAGCAGAGATTTATGTGAAATAATGAAGAATTGCGGAGATTAAATGATTTATTATTATTAAATCTTAATGCTTTACATACAGTAATTATTTACATATATTATTAGATCTTAATGATTTACATATGTACATAGCTGTGCTTGTGCTCTTCTTCTTTCTGTTACTTCTCGATATCTATTTTTTTGTAATTCTGCATTGTGTTCCTCTCTTTTTCTAAAATATTTCAAATCAAATACTTATGAAATCTCCATATGTTATAAAGATGGTCTACGTTAAAATCATCTCATCCTTCATACAACTTACATAATTTTCCATAGTAATGTACTTGATTTTATATACTAATCTGAAATCTCAAATGTACAGATTTGAATAACTAAAGATTTCATCATCTTCTTATTTATCTAACTTTGCTCATTCTTTAAAGAAACCATGTATGCTATTGGAAATGTATTACTCTATATTATACATATCTCATATTTTTCTCAGCCATAAGATTCATTGTATAGGAAAATTGGTGCATTGAAATAAATAACAGATGTATCTTATTCATATTATAACTTCAATTAGTCAGATATTTCTAAAGGTATAATTCATATAAAATTTACCACTATTTATGTAAATGATTGTTAAACCTTTTCAGGACAAGAATAAGGGTAGATAAATTCTACATACTAAATACTCGCTAGTTGATGCGTCATATTCTTGTTTTCCAAACAAAAAAATACATACATACATATCTAGCAGTATAAAAATAGATTCTGCGAATTCTAGAATCTTCCGTTTGTTTACGACATCCATTAATTTCGCGACGAATCCGTATTATCTGCGAGCGGGATATTTCCATCGGGAAAATCGCCACATTAATCATCCCCTACGTCAATATTTATTAATAGCGACAACGTCTGATGGAAGTATGCGAAAAATCCGATCCGATTCGACATCAATCAAGTCGACCAGTCGGAAAACAAAGCGTCCGATACTTACGGTTAATTTGACCGCAATTATGGTGTGAAAAAATGTACTGAAACAGCCTTCCGCTGGATCATATTAAGTGGCGCCTTAATAGGTGCCAATAAATCAACCCCTACACGACTTGTATTATGTGTTTTGTGTATATATGTACAGTGCCGGCTCTCGAGAGCCTTTGAGGGTTCTCGACTTCATCTAATAAACACACTACGGGATAAACGCCACTCTTGGCGGTATAAAATTGCACGATTATAATGTAATGTATATGATATTATATGTACATGGGGGTGTAATTCTGTACGGTAATTTATTGCCGAGGTTACGTAAAATCGCGCGACCGCACGAGGAATATAAATAATAATAATAAAATATGGCCGATGCGAACAAAGAGGATGTTGTATGTGTTTTATCTCCGTATGAATGTATCAAATCGATTTTGTTTGTTCTTTTGTATCGTACGTAGAATACTGTATGGTTGTTAAATAAATCATGTGTATAATATGTATTTTATATATTTGATTTTCAAATTGTAATTGAATACACTTTTGTTTTGATTGATTCTTTTTTATTTTTATTTCGATCAATCATACACAGATTGCTCCAAAGCGACGAGTGTGGTATATATATTTTAAATAATTATTTATTGTATATAATACATAATCAGCGGTGTGGACGAGTGGTTTGCATATTATGCTTTTTATCAGAGTACTCTAGTCACGGGTTCGAGTCATACTAAAGTCCCGCTGCTGGCCAGACTTTGGTCGATCGTTTCTTATCAGAGTTTGTCAATTTTTCTGATTTTTATTAAAACGGTTAAGACATCTTCTTTCCTATCTCTCTTGCAAATCTCAAATCATTCATTGTCTTGGGGTTTTCCAATTTGATTATAAAATGCTGCAAAAATTTCTCCATAGATGTCTCTGTGGATGATTATCGTACTGTATAAATAAATACTTATTAATCGTATTATATAAAACTGTTTGCAATGTATTTTGTAGTGTTTGGCCATAGATGTATTATACATATGTAATTTTGGTGTTTCTTGATATGTATAGTACACTCGTCGCTTTGGAGTGATCTGTTAAAAGAGTGTACATGATTAATTGAATAAAAAAAAAACCATTTTTAGATATTTTTACAAACATGTTTGTCTAATTAAAAATCAATTCACGAAGAGCAATCCAATGAACACAGTTCCCAACTAAAATAAGTTCACAAATTATATTATTTCAATATTATATAATACTAGTGGTCTTACCCGTCTTCACTCGGTATTTGTAATATAAACCGCTTAAACATGACTATAATTTAATAGTAAACATTTTAATAAATTCATTTGGAATCTAATTTGTTTTTTTTTTTATTAAATTGACTGTCTCGAACAAACAAACATATATACTGTCTCTTTCGAAATTATATGTATACCAGAATCCGGCGCCTGCGCCCCCGAGTTTTCGCCTCCTAGGGCTTTGCCCCCTAGGGCTTCGCCCCCGGCGCATTTGCCCCCCGGGACTTCGAATCCTATGAATCGAAAAAAAAAATCGAACGTGTCGTCTACGAACCAACGAACGAAGGTTACATATATATACACAGTCTCTTTCGAAATTATATATTAGATCTGTCTTTTTATCTTGTGTAAAGTCGATCAATACCATACCGTACAATCTCAAAGCCCTAATTCCTTCATATGCGAACTCACACCGCCTTCTAGAAAGCACGTGCCGTATGAGAATGGCCGAATTTAAGTGGTGGTTTTTCCCCCTAAGGGCTTGCATCCCCGCCCCCGATCCCTTCTCATACAAAGGTCATCAACGTATAAATGGTAGTCGTCGAAAGAATTTACGATCGCTTCCATAACAAGGTGCGGATTGGTTCTGCACGTTTTCCGGCCCAGAGACCGAGACGTAAAAAAGCTCTAATTTGACGCTGCCTACACGAGGTCCTTTGTCAGCCCTTTATTGGACTCGGAGACCCATTATAACGGTAGAGCCTGAAGGCTGAAAGGTGTCGCCTGAAGGCTCAAAAGCAAATCTCCTTCAGGATGACCGCAATAGGTATATATGTATATATGTAACATATGTATTTATGTATGTATGGAGATCTTCGAGACTTTTCACCTACGTTATGCTTTTCGCGCGTACGTGCTCCAATATCGCGTCCATTTTCGTCGTGTGTTGGGTATTTTGTCTCGTATTTTCATTTGTCGGGTGTCGAAAGGGTTCGTAAAGCAAAACCGGTCTATCTTGGCAGGTGGTGGTAGGTTCTCGAAATGTTTATCCCCTCGCCTGTCAGTCCTAGCTGTCGTATAAAGCTGTTTATTAGAATTTTGGAGATTTTTTTTGTTCTTTTGTTGGAGTTCTGTTGAGAAGGGTGTTGTTTGGGAAGTTTTCAAGTATGAAATAAGTTAAGACGCGTACAAGTTGTGTTTATTTTATTATGAAATTTTATACTGAATAAATATGTGCGTAGTTAATATTAAAGTGTATTTGTTTCAAGTATTTTTTGCATGGCAAATATATATTATACATATATAATTTATGGCATGCCATGTATTTTTTACCATACTTTGTTCTCAAATCAAAATAAATTTCCTTTGAATGTTATGAAAAGTTATTCCATAATATTCTGAGATTATTTCGCTAATTTTTCACTTAACCACTGGCTTTTTATCTCAATATTAACTCAAGTACTAATTCAGGCGATAAATGATTTTAAATGCTGTTATTTATGACCGCATGCTGCAAGAGCGAGATGAAAAGTGAAGAGCACATCACTCCATCTCACTCATTCACGCTCACTTTTTAAATAACAATTTAAAATCATTTTCCGCTCGAATTAGTACGTTCAGATAAAATAAAAAAATATTGAGATTTAAAACCCGCTTATATAAACGTAGTGAAATAAAGAACTGGTTCATTAAATGCACGGTAACTTGAGAAAAAAATTGTAAACACCATAAATTTTTTACTTAAAATTCGCTAGATAATTAATTATACGTTTTTAATAAGGCAATAAAAAATCACAATCAATAGAAGAAAACACTTGACTATTGATTTCGTTACTTAATTTTTGCAAAGAAGTACTGAATTTTGAGTTAAATACTGCAAAACAAAAAAATCTATTCTGTATTCAGTCTGTTTTACATAGATACGAAATGTTTAAAATTTTAAGATTTTTACGTAGGTATTATCCTTAAATCCTTTTCAAAAAATTACCATCTCTAAAAAGATTATTTAATAGTGTTGATATGAGTTGAATATATCAAAACTATTTTGAAATATTATTAATGCAATTCTGATGTAGTGAAATCTATGTTATTATTATATCCGATACGATCGGTTTTTTTATTATTATTAGATCGTTTATTATTTTATTATACCTATCCGATCGTTTTTTATTATTTTTTTAAGGCTTTTTATGTTTAACCAGCATAATAAACTAGTGGTTAGCATATAATGCTATGACCAAGGTTGTCACGGGTTCAAATCCCACTGGTTTCTGCTGGCCAGACCTTGGATTTGTTTGTGACTTCAGGTCGATCGTTTCCTCTCAGAGTTTGCCAATTTATCTGATTTGCATTGAAACAGATCCAACAAATTGGCAATCTTACCCATTTCCAATCTCAAATTTCGCTGAATTGTATAAAATGCTGCAAATTTACAAATTCGACCATAAATGTCTATGTGGATATTAATTGATGTGTATTTATTTAATTTTATTACACTGATAATATTTGTATCAAATGTACAACGTTTCTGACCAGGAAAACGTATTGGGTTTACCTGTGAGGCCTTCCTGGTATAAATTAAAGATAAAATAAAATAAAATGTATGTATCTATTTGATTGATCTTTTAGCATATAGGTATAATACATGCGTTATATATACATATCGTATTTGAAATTTCGAGAAACTAATTCTTCCAACTGTATATTTAATTGTGTACTAATAAAATGTTTCATTTTCTTTGCAGGTGAGTCTCAATTTTCAATTTTCCCGCGGGCCGAGTTCGTGTACATGTTCGTCATTTGTACTGGAGACCGCGCGCTCGCTGAAATTACGCGGAAAATTCGCGAGGAGTTTTTCCCTTTGTTCGCGACAGGTACTATTCATATTTGCTTAACTGTATAAATTAATTGTTTTCGCCGACGCGAGCACACATATTAAAGCAGATTTTTGTTCGAACAATGGATCTAAAATATCCCCGACGAGAAGTCCAATATGTATTCGAGGCGAGTGCCGAAATCGTATGCGACCTGAATAGTCGATGAGCTCTCCTGGCCGCTAGTCCTGAGGAAATAACACGAAAATACAGACCATTGTGTGTGCCAATACGACTCCTCGATTTATTCACGTCGACTTCAAAAAACTGCTGGCATCGTTTTTCCTAACGCGATTTTTCACTTAATCCTCGTTCGGTATTTTGCCTCCGTTTGTCGATGAATTTTCGCTCTCTTTCTTTTTCGTTTGTAATTTTTCGAGTATATTATTATAATATCACATCGTATACATATATGTATTATACATATAGAATGTGAACAAAATATATCGATTCATACTTTAAGTTGCTGGGGATTCATTTATAAAATATAATATGTATAGAATTCAAGGTGAATAAAATGTCGATCGTTTTTTTATTTTCTTATTTTCAATTTGCTACAATTTTTGTTTCGTAATTATGATATTTAATTTTTACTATATCTATGTACGTAGTAGATAAAGTAAGGTTTTGCTAAGGTTTGCTAAGGTTTTGGTCAAAATTCGTAAACCGGAAGTAGTATTTTTTCTTTAAAACAATTTTTCATTATTTTATTTTGACCTTTTAAATTGTTTTAATCTTGATATTTATTGTGTATAATAAAGATAGTGATTTTAAGTAAAAATAAAAAAAAATCACTAAATTTAATGATCCGGAAGTGGGATTTTTTCCTCTTAGAAATGTCAAAAATGTTGTGCCCACTATTTTGTCCACACCCCCGAACGTATCAAGCTGAAAATTTATATTTGTATTCTTTATGTACTAACTTAGAGCTGATAAGGTTTTGGTCAGAATTCGTAAACCGGAAGTAGTATTTTTTTTAAACAATATTTCATTATTTTATTTTGACCTTTTAAATTATTTTAATCTTCTTGATATTTATTGTGTATAGTAGTGATTTTAAGTATTAAAATATAATTTGAACAAAATTCGACAACCGGAAGTAGAACTTTTGTCTTGCCCAAGTTTTCATACATTTGCGCTCATGACTTTATGTATCGAAAATGCTGTCAGCTATTAGTACCTCATAATACTTCCGGTATATGTGATTGTGTCTGTGCGGTTAAATATCGAATTTTGTTTTCTGACCTTCTTATATTCCTCAAATACGTACATAAAGTCATGGGTTGGTCACACCCGTATTTTTACTTTATTTATGTACGTAGTAACAATAGATGAAGTTTTTTTCATATATGATGTAGATACATTTCTTTCATTTTTTAACTTGTTGTTTTATTAAAATTGTTTTTTAAACTTTTATAAATGGAAGATTATATAGAAATTTATCACTTGTATAATCAGTTTTAAATCACTTGTATAATCAGTTTTAAATCACTTGTATAATCAGTTTTAAATCACTTGTATAATCAGTTTTAAATCACTTGTATAATCGTTTTTGTCTGGTACAAAAGTATCTTATAAATATAAAAAAAGCTAAATATAAAAATTTCACTATAAATGTTTACGTTTTTTTTTCTATCGCTTTCGATTATGTTATTAAATTGGACATATTTTATTTAATAAATCTATAAATATAATAAAATCAACTGAAATTGAAGACATGTTATATATGTATATGGAAATTTTATTACGTACATACATACATGTGTTAACGTACAAATGTATAGTAAAAATGTTTTTGTAATTCTTTTGTTCATTTATACATATGATTAAATTTAATATATAAACCTTCATGAATGTTTCGAATTTATTTCATTAATTTCTAGTGAATAGTAAAAATAGTAATGGCAAAAAAAGATTTTTTCGTCTGTTTGTGTCTAGTATTGTTAGTTCGGCTTTTTATTGAAAGCTTACCTGTCTTTCAACTTAACAATAATACTTTCTAAAGTATTTCGAGATGTCTAGACATGGATGAGTAAGCCTGCCTAAATAGAATACGGGATTTTCCTTGGTCGAATGTATGTATTGTCGAGCAATGTATTTTCATCGTTATACACCAATTTGATCTCGTTGTAGCGATTTTTCCGAACATTGACATATTTTTTGTCGTTCCTGTCCGCTCGGACAGAAAACGCGATACGTGGAAAAGAATGAAACAGCCGCGATGAAGACAGTAATGCGAAAAAAAAATTGAAATGGAGGATTAAACAAAAAGATAACAACAGCTTTTGTTCGCAGACGTACGAATCAACGGCGCTAAATCTCGCAAATATAATTAATCACTCGAGTAATTAATTCTCGCGGAGAACCTTCTGTTGAAAGCGATTTTTCACAAACAATAGATATTTCGGATATTAAATTATTGCTGTTTTTAAACACGGAAGCTTTGCTCGGCTGATTTTCAGTCCGAAAATTATGCTTTTATTTGTAATTTATATGTGTGGCTTTGTTTCATAATAGCTTGCTCGACAGTGTAAAAGTTGGAATTGAAAGTTTTAAGCAGGACTTTTGATTATAATATAAGTAAAAGTACTGTTGCGTAGGAGTGGGTGGAGGATCCAAATGAAAGGCCAAAGTAGCTTCACCGCATTTATTGACTGATTTAGGAGGTCCACGCGCAGCTAGCGCTCGTTCCAGAATGATCTGATATGGCCTAAGTACCTCCTTATAAAGGGTAAGCCGCTCACTGCATCTCCCACTATCCGTTTACTTCTGCATTATTTAAGCACGTACAGTCTCACGGTCTCAGGCACAAACAATCTCACGCTCCGTAAGGACTCTGAGAACTAGCGGGGATGCCGCTTAGCCTAATCGGGGGGTCTCCATTGTCTATTTCCAAATGCACTTTAGGCGGTGTATAATAAAACAGAGAGATGAAATAATAAAAATATATAAAAAAAAATATATATATAATAACAAAAATACATTTATACATAATCATAAAAAAAAACAATAGCATTATTGTATTAGCAGATAAAGTAAAATTATCTAATAATATAATATAAAGTAGGAAATTTCTCGCACCATAATTATGAAAATAATTGAGGTACCACACAAATAGGTTTAAATAATCTCCGATAACCTACGCTCACTGAGGTGGAAAATATCACAGGCTCAGCAACTCGGCAGTAATGGAATCGAATATTAGACAAATACAATTTCCCAGCGTTGCTCGGGAGTTTTCGATTCGAACTCTCTCGATCCTTGGTTTCAAAATAATGTCTTGCACCTCAATTATGAAAATAATGATGAGCGCAGGCTTCCAGACAAATAGGTTAAAATAGTCTCCGATAACCTACGCTCACTGAGGTGGAAAATATCACAATCAGGCTCATCCACTCGGCAGTAATGGAATCGAATATTAGAAAAATACAATTACTCAGCTTTGCTCGGGAGTTTTCGATTCGAACTCTCTCGATCCTTGGTTTCAAAATAGGCTTAAGGACCGAATTTGGGTACCAAATGAAGTGGTTTTTAGTTAGAAACCATAGAATTATAAATGTTTTTTAATTTAGTCACTTGAAGATTGGCATGTGGTGCTCCTGAACCACGCATAAACGGTCTAGTTCTAGGAGTTGAAGCTGGAAAATTAGTATTTGTAGCAGACGCAGGAACCGAGTCATAATTAGGGTCTTGCCGATTCCGAGGGGTAGTAGAGCGTGGTAGCGAGGGCCGCAAGAGTTGAGATGCCGCCAAAGAATCAGGAGAAGGCTGGTCCACATCGTGAGAGGATGGCACTGAAGCAGGATCAGATACAGGTTCCGAGCATGGTAGCGGGGCTGCGAGGGACGAAACGGCGCCAAATAACCCACAGTATCGTCAGGGATGGTTGCAGTAGAGATGGAAGCAGAGGCAACAGCAGAAACAATAGCTGAGTCTGAACGGATCGATGAAGCAGCGTTTGACAGTTGATATCGCTGTTGCAAGTTTTGTTTACGACGTCTTGGACTGCTATTGGTTGGCGAAGAATGGCGTCGATTGGATGCCCGAGTTAAAGCAGGTGTAGGAGGGGGCTGAGCGAGTGCAGAGACAGGTGGTGGTATTGTTGCAATATTCTTTCCAGCCTCAATCTGAGCAGCCAGAGCACTGAAAGAAGCAGCAATGAACAGCTTCAGTTCATGGGAATCTTTGATGAGTTGGTCCACTGCAAGCTTGAGGTTATCCAACAGAGTGGGAGAGTCAGGCGCCCGCGAGGAGTCCTCTTCAGCTCTTGCCAACATGACTATTTGAGAGGTGGCCTCCATCATATCAGCCTTCTTCGCATTAGTGAGGATATTTCCTCCAGACAGGTCATCCTCAATTGCACCACACAATTTGTAAATAGCTTCAAAGCGCGACATACTAAAAGTATTAGGACAGAACGACAGCACGTCAACAACGTTCGAAAGGCGAGCGGCTAATAAGTGTTGAATTCGGAAGTCAACTTTTTATTTCCATTCGTTTATTCACGTCTAACGAGTTTCCCCATTTGTGTGCACATTACATACATATACCTTAACATACGTGTTCCGGGAACATTTCACGGATCGGTTCCGACGTATTGTACAGCTGGATTCGGACCGAGACCGCAGCCTCCGGGCTATCCGGACCGGATAACGAATAGTTGCATCGTGTTCAGCTATAAACGAAATAACTATTCAAAAATGTTTATCATATATGTAGTGAACATATGTATGTGTGTGCTCGAAAACAGACACGTTCGTTGTTTGTAAGCCATGAAAGCGTTTTACGTTCCCCATACGCAAATTGATACAGATGAATCCGACTGTGAGGTGAATTTTATCTCGCGTCTAATGTCTGGATTTGTTTTATCTATGTACCTATACAAATGTAAGCTTTGAAAAAATGTAATTAGTCTGTGCGATGTTTGGTCGTTGGTTAAATCTAATTCGTTACATATATCATGTGTTATTATTATAAATATAAAGACGGTAATCTGTGTTTGTGTGTGTGAACATAATGTAGCCGTACATAATGATGAATCGCTAAAGAGCCTAAACTTTGTATAAATTCATTCGGAATCGAACCCGCGTACCCTCGTGCAAACACAAATATCCTCTTATAGGTATACCTGAGTTGAGAGAGTTAGCGACGAAGCCAACGTCGAATTTTCAATTGGCCTTTTTTACTAACCTCTTTTTAGTTTGGAATCGATTTTGTCGTGTGACGAAGTTTGGCTTCTTGTCCGATCGTTTTCAAACTTTGCCATTTTGCTCGGTTTGGTCATCAATATAAGTGGTAATGACGTCCGCCGTAAGATGGTGAAAAATAATCGTAATAGACACGTTTGAAAATACTGCATCTTCGTTCACGATGACGTCTATCGTCCACACTGTCGCATTTGTCCACACTATTTTGATTGTTTTTTCCCTTTTCGCCCCCCTCTTGCTATGGCAGATTGAGCACTTTGCCATACTCATTATCAAAGTTTACGGAGAGAATTGGTGATTTCTCAATTGGGTTTTTTTTTATATACATTTTTAAACATTAATTGAAATTTGATCCTTCTCGCCATTCAAAAATACGTAATAATAGTTTTATTTAGCGAGGTTTTGAACTATTTCTTTTTTGTTTTCATATTAAACAATTAAATATATATTTGTTTTTAATTTAAATTAATTATATTTTAACGATATTTGAAAAATAAAATGAAATTGAAAGATTGCGGATCGAACCTGGGCCGGGGTTTGTTTATACATAATTGTGGGTATTAGGTTTTGCAAATAAAACATACATTGCTCATGAATCTTTTTGCTTACGTCGCGCTATGTAAAATTACGTTCTTTTCATATTATCCGATTCCCGATTCTGATTTCGACTTCGATGTTGACTTCGGGTTTTATAATTTTACTATTATTTTTTATTGCATAATTTAATTGGCATAACCGATTCCCGATCTCTGTTTCAGTTCCGATTCCGATTAATTGTTTCTATTAATATTGTAACTTTATTTTAAATCATTTATCAATCTGAAAGCAGCCGTTGAAATTTCAACGGGCTTAACACTAGTCTAGTAATATTTACGACTAATATGCTATTTACTAGTGCTGTGCTTGTTGATATTCCAACGGGTGGTTTCGGAAAAGGAATTGATACAGGAATTTAAATAAAGTTATATGACATCGTAATTGTAATATGACACGAAACGACTATTATAGTACGGCGAGCGTTTTCTATGTATGTATATATGCTATGAAATTTTGTTCCTTTTCGAAAATCTGCGGTACCAATTAGTGGGTGTCGGGTGTCCCAATTTGAGAATTGTTTCTCTAAGCAAGTGGCTGGGGGTATTTAGAACAAAGGAGACGATGAATCGGCAATGGTAACACCAAAGGTTACCGCTACAAAGTGATGGGGGCGGACCAACTTTTCTTTGTAAGGATTGGAGATGAGAAGAGCGAGTGATGGTCGGGAAAACAACCGAGGAAAACTGTTCGGTGGCAAACACACAAATAGTTAAATTCCTTTGATGTGTTCTCCACGGCAAAGAACAAAGCCAATCGTCGAGGGTTAAGAACCCTATCCTGCAGAATTCATAGCCCAAGTACCCACTTACCGCTCTATTATACATTCTCAAACTACATATGATGAGTTTTTCACACATACGCCCACATATTCCTACATACATATATATACACTAAGGGTGAATTTATAACGTTTTCACTTTATATACCCATATATAACTGAACTGATAACGTGTTTGGATGAAGCCTTAAAACTTATGTAATAAAAAAAATAGTTTTCCTTTTGTAGTACTTTCATTGTATGTATGTACTTATACATAGAAGATATAAAAAGTTTATAAAAATATACAATAAATAAATGAGAGTGAAAATAGTAACTGTTATAACTGATTAGCATGTGAATTGTGAAGGGGTGGTTGAAATCCATGTTTAGATATTTACTTTCACCGCTTCGGTTTGAAAATTCCGATGTAATTTTAATGATTTCGTTATAATCATTAAAATCACTTCGGTAAAACGCAGATGCTGTCCTTTTCACCGCATCTTGACCAATAGCGTTTCGTACGTACAAATTGTCTATCTGAAATGCTATTTATTGGTCGAGAGGCGGTGAAAGAGATAGTATTTCGTTTTTCCTAAGTATTATTTTATATGTTCTTTCCATATAAAACCTTTAGGATTTTTTTGTGATTTTAAATCAAAACGCCGTTCAAAGGAATTAATTGAAAACAAAACCCCAAATGACATGTGTTATTACTTAACATACTTTATTACTTAACTACATATGTAGTAATTTTTTAAGAACATTTATTTGAATATACAAAAATATTCGATTGTATACAATTTTCGTCTCAAGGATTTAGTCTAATAAGATTACCCTCATATCACCATCTTCATCTATAGCCATTCACCGTTCACTGCTGGATGAAGGCCTCTCCAACACGCTTCCACTTGTCTCCGTTTTGCGCAGCTCTCGTCCATCTCACCCCACACATCTTCCTAATTTCGTCTACCGTTCTTCTCTGTGATCTTTCTTTTACCCTTTTGCGTTCTCTCGAGTACCATTCTAGCACTTATTTTGTCCACCTTTCGTCCATTCTTCTTGCCACGTGGCCCGCCCATTGCCATTTCAATCTCTTTACTCTATCCACTATATCCATTACTCTTGTCATACTTCTTACCAACGTATTCCGTTTCGGGTTATTCCTCGTTATGCCAAGCATACAAAATTCCATACTTATTTAAGTGCATTGGACTTTGTGTAGAAACTTGGCGTTTAATGTCAAAAATTCACATCCATATCTCCATATATGTACAAAAAACCTTTATTAAAAAAATAATATTAGAATTATTTCTAGTTTAAATATTATTTATATTGGTAGATATTTTTTTTACAAAATTAAATAGTTGAAACAATAAATGCGAGCAATATCGATGGACGCCGAATCCACGTCCCCCGCTCCAACAGAAAGCTTACCGATAAAGCAGATTCCGCGTTCTCCGGCGTCAACTTGCTAAGTCATTCTACATTATTTCTAAACGATACGGCTATATGTAAATACAGTAAACTTCAGAATTTATTATATGTATGTGGTTACTCCTTAATGTATTTAATTAAAATATGTTTTTTTTAAATGACGATACAGGTATGCATATATAAAACACATTCATATATGTATGTATGTATATGTACGTGCACCAAAAAGTTCTAATAACAATAAAAGTAGCCTTAATTTAAACAAGATATATGAAAATACAGGCGAGTACCCAAAGCATCTAACCTTGCGCGTCCTAGCTAACAACAAATTTCCTTGATTACTATCATATTTATGTACATTAGGCTCTTTTCTTGTTGTTGTTGTTCCGACTGTCCTTTTTTTTGCCACTCATTTTGCCGTCAGTTATCTTTGAAGTGCTCGTTCGCATTTCGCAAATGTCGTTGTGCTCATCTCGACTGCGGAATTTTTTCCCCTCATTCCCGACTGGAGCTCATCGTCGCTCTTTGTGTCCCATTTATCTTTGTGCGAATTATGACTTTTGCATCGCATTTGAGAGCGCAGTTTCATTTTCATACGTCAAAACCGGAAGCGCGCATTAATCATACGCCCATCTCGTCCCCGACCCAAATGTGAAGATAGATTTATAATGCTTAGCTTTGAATTTTTTATTCTCGTCTTCACTATTCTGATTTTCATATATTAACTTGAATGTATGTTCATTTTTGGACGTTGTGACGTAGCACTAGATGTACATATGTACTATTCTTTACACTCAAATTTTAACAAAAGCACTTACATACATACATATGAACCGTTTTATTATATTTGAAAGTTGCATAAGTCCACTTTTCTTCATTTCGAGAAATATCTCGCAAAACGTTAATATGATTTGCGTTTAACAATATTTAAAAAAAAAAATAGTGGCCTGTAATACATGTATTTTGCTTTTCCAAGGTTCTGGTCATATCTAATTAAAAGAAATGATGAAAATTTGTGAATTAAGTCAATTAGAAATAGTGTTTTTGGAGCTGAAAAATGACTATTGTTAATTCTAATCATTTATCGAGTTAGGATCGATTACATAATTTTAATTTAGTTAATTTACAGATATTCACCATCCACTGCTGGATGAAAGCCTCTTCAACACGCTTCTGCTTGTGTCTGTTTCACACAACTCTCATCCATCTCATCCCAAAAATTTTCCTAATTACTTCTACACAAAGTGGCATTTTTGATTTCAAAACTGCATTAATTAATTTAATTTCAAACTGCATTTCATGTATGTATTTTCTTTATTTCTTCTTCTATACTACCGGACATCTTTAGTATTTGTCCTATATATAAATTATTAGTGACAGCTTGTACTATTTTATTATCTAAGTGTACTATATATGTACATATGTACACATTTTCAAAAGGTATTGAGTGTGCATTATGTATGCTAAGCAAGTCGTCTAATTAAAGTTAGTTCCGTGTATGTTTTTCACCTTATGTACACATCCCCGTGAGCAATTATCGTTAAAATCAACAAGGATCTTCCTGTTAGGCCGCTGCAGTCCCTGGGGATTTTCCAGGCATTGTTAATACCCAAATTGTTTCGCTCGGCTGTAAGTTGTACCGGTAGTTAGTAAGTACCTTCGGGTGCGGTTAATATTTAAACGCAACACCGAATTACTCGGATAGAATATATAAATATATATATATATACACGTACATTATAATTTATAGTATTAGAGCGAAGGGTATACTTCTGGATGTACACTCGAGAGCTTACGAGGCCTTACCGGAGTCTGGCTGCGCGTGGCAATAAGGTCGTAAGTGGCGGAAATCCAGGCAGTTTCGCGCTAATTCCGCACAACAATGGACTAATTATTCCGCAGGATTCACTGCTTCGGACTAAGAGTGGTCCATTGTGTGGAGGACATGCATGAAATTCGCATGATTGTGTATGTATACGGGACAGTGTGCACTCCGAACAATACTTGTATTGGTCATAAGTGGTTGAAGGTTTACGGTTCGATTGCCCGTACGATCGGCTTTGTGTGCTCATTATTATTTAAATGGTTTTCAATGTGTTCTGTTTTGAAGGCTTTTCAGTGTTGAGACTGCTCTGTGTCATTAGAAATTGGTTCCACTTCATACTGTTTTCTTTGTTTTCTTGCTTTGTTCCAGAAGAACGAGCAACAGCTGGTTTACTTTTAATTTCTAAAACCTGTTCATTTAAACAGCAACATAGATCAGTGCGCAGCATGTAATGCTTTCGATTGTGTGGTCGCGGGTTCTATTCCCGGCTTTGTTGCTCTCCAGACATCCAAGGTCCATCGGTTCCATTCAGAGTTTTCCAATTTATCTTATGTCATTGAATACGGTTCCGAAAAATAGAAATACTGCCCTATTTCTTGCAATATTTAAGCTTAAAGCATCTCATAATTTGTGGATATTTCAAAAAAGGCCGTAAAATTTTTTCCGTAGATGACTGTATGTTGGTTGTAATGTTTGGTGATCAATTTTTGTAATTGACCTTGAATATTACTTATGTACATTGCTGACAATAGATGTCGTGTTAATAAAATGGGTGTGACCTGTATAAATAAATAAATACATTTTCTTTGCTTGTTTTCTGTATATGTTACATTGAAAACATACATCTCAAGTGAAAATATATTTTCACCAATTCAAGCAGTGGAAATGTATCAAACAATGAATTTACAACGTTTAACTCTATAAATTTAACCCTAACAACCCAATCTTAAATGAATAGGGCCAACCCTTACTTAACCTAACCTATCCTAACCCTTAAATAATACCAACCCTAACAATCTAATCTTAAATTAATAAAACCAACCCTGAAAATGTAACTGGTTATGATTTCACTGAAACGTCAGTGAAAATATATTTTCACTTGAAATATAATTTCACTGTGACATATGTATATTTGTCATCATCAGCAAGAAGGCATTCGACATTGGAATTTGGAAAAACGGCTGAGATTAATTTTCGAAAATCTAGAACTTCAGTAGAAATTGAAGATAAGTTTTTCCAAAAGAGTTTAAGCTCAAAGAAAGCAACTGAAGAGCTATATTTTGATTTTTGATTTTTAAATGCTTATGTTCACAATACATCTAACATATATCTAGTTCAATAGCTACTGATCTACTGATCATATTCTATTTTACAATTTTGATTAAATTTTGTTTATAATCAAAGTATTATATTATTCTAATGTTAATGCACAGCATAATATGTAGGAAAAAGTGCTCAAAAAGCTATTTACAATTCTTATAAATGCTCATAATACATCTTATATATAATATTAATTAAAGACTCTCTAAAGTTGACGATCAAGAGCAGATTGTGTTTAGGTAATCTGAAGGGAATAGACATTTTGTTATAATCACCGAGAATCTTCACAAGTGTGTTGGTATGGTTAAAAGAGTTATATTATTGATGAAAAAAACGAGCGAATTGCATGAATATGGTATATGACTGTTCACACGTATCCAACATCGCATAAAATTCTAAAGCTATCTGTACAAAACTGTATAAAATTATTCAAATACCCTCTGCAATAGTTCTCACTTCTCATTTCCATGATTGTATTTTCAAAGTTTGCCTTGACATAGCTATGTACATATAGTAGTTTTTCCGAGATACGTATTATTTGCAGTATTTATTCTGCTGAAAAATGAGATCGCCATTCCGACAAAAGAAATTTCTACTCATCCACCTTCACTAGAGAGTGACTGGGTGATGCAAATCTGTGCAAATTTTCGCGTGCAACGTCTGTCTGCTCTGAGGATTTAGTCCTGGTCGTCCCTGGGGGCTTACGGGGCTAATTCACCACGTAAATCCCTCGTCTTATACCGTATATTACAGGCTCCATTATTCACTCTCGTCGTCTCCTATGCACACATTCGGTTCTATCATGTATATACATATGTGTGTGTGTGTGTGTGTGTATTCGCTTTAATCATTTATCGATTGTGCAATTTTATAACGGGGACGTCAACCTTTGCAAGTGTATGAAAAAGAGTTTTTGTTTATTTATGTTCTTTCTTTTGTCTAGACAAGACAATGCCCTGGCGGTACGAAATTCTGAATTTCAAATGAAATTTAAAAAGCTTCGTTTCAAATTGTGTTCAATTGAATTTTAAATCATTTTTCTCCTCGCTTTGTGGATCTCGTCTATTATGCGAAAGAGTCTGGTAAATTGAGGCTGTTACTTTGATATGTTTTTTTTTTAGTGCCGTTGTATATAATTTTTATTTATTTAAATTCGGTGTACGTAGAATATTTGAAATCATACAAACTTTTAGAAAATTATTGTATTTTTTTTACGTGTTATATTACGTTTGTAGAGTAAAAGTGATTATTTATACACATATTTTACTATACATACATACATGTATACATATTTTCAAAAATACCTAATCTTGTTTGATCATAACTCAATTTGGTTGTTCTTTGGAATAAATTATATAATATAATTAGAAAACACTATATTTTCAACTGATTTTATCAATACATTTTGTTTAAAATATTGTTATATGATTGTTGAAATTTCATCTAAAAGAACACTCAATGGTTTTAAATTCTTGATATATTTTATTATCATTGAAATAGTTTCAAGTAATAATTGTAAATAGATTTATTGAGCTATTGTTTCTATTAAGTTGTACATAGACATTGAAATAAGATAAAACTATAATTTCTTACAAAAATAAAATAAAATTGTAAAATAGAAAATGATCGCTAGATCAGTAGCTATTAAAATATAATAGATATAAGATTATTTAGATAATTAGCTATTAAAATATAATAGATATTATAAACATAATTTAGTAATAATAAAAAGCATTTAAAAATCAAAATCAAGAACATTTTGAACTATTTATTTCAGTTTTTAATTGAATTGATACTTCAATTTCATATTCCATATGCATTTTATTAATAAAATTTGCCCAAATGGGTATAAGTTGAGTTACAGAAGAGGAAATATCTAAATTTTTCATAAAATTTTAAGTATCATGACTTACATGATACATACATATATCAACTTAAATTGAATTAAAAACTTAATTTTGAATACCAGATAATAAAACATTTATCTTTATATACATGTAGGTAATAAATATGTAGATTTACCAGCTTGTATTTTTTATTATTCATTCTTTTGAGTGTGTTTCAAGTTTTACACTTGAAAATTTGCTGATACAATAGGCATGTTAGTTCGTTGAACTTTTACCTTTGAGAGATATCTATCTAAAAATGTAAAATATTTGCTTTTTTTGTAGCTAAAGAAAAAAAGAAGCAAATGCAGTTTCCACGTTCACGTGTCACTGTACATATAGATATTACTGTACATAAATATGTATACTTCTATAATACATATAGCCCAGAGTTCACATATCATAATAGAACTGCAACGTGCTTTCAGTTGGATTTCATACTTTTGTGTGTTTTCTTTCTCAGTAGGTTTTATGTTTTTGATATCTTTGTATGTACATATGTGTATATTTTATATTCCACGTGAATATGAGATGTGTTTTGTTTCGTGACGAATTTTTTTTTACTGATACTGTTCGTCGATGGTAATCCCGGTCGTTTCTTGGGCGAAATCCGCTAAAACTTGGGTCAGATATTATTATCTGATTTATATTTCTATTATTAGAAGTTCAGATGAGGTTTCGTTCGTTCGTTTGTTCGTTTCGTCGCAGAAAATCAATATTGGCATCTCGAGCCTATACAGAGATTTTGACGTAAGCGGACGAACTTAGCTCATTGTATGAAAGTTAAATAAAAGTTTTTCTTTTATTATTTCAATATGGAAAGTCTTCACGTTGTCTTTTTATTATTTTTTTTCCAACCCGGCTATGAATTATTGAAAGAGGCTCTTTTTTATTGTAGTTTGTTGAATGGTTGCGTTCCTCCAAGTGCGTTCTATTTGACTGGGAACTTTGTGTTATTTTTAAATGTTTTTTTTTATTTGATTATATTTCGAAATACAGAAAAAAAGGTGAACTGTTTTATTAAAATAATAGATAAATTACTAGGCGTTGCTTGGGAGGGTTAAAATTAAAAAAATGCAAAAAGTTGAACTTATTCGAAAAATTTTGTATTTTACGATTTCAGTTTAGAATAGGTGCCGTGAAATATTATAGTTTGGTAGTTCTAAGTTGAAAACTTTAGATTTTGTTAGTAGTCATACACATACACTTATCTTTATATTTTATTTTATTTTATTTTATTTTAAAAAATCAATACCACAGAGACTTGACAGGTTGCCCCAAAGCGTCAATGTGATTTTAATACAAATAATAAAAATCATAAAAATTACAAAAAAAACACCATAAAAAAAATAATAAAAATCATAAATAAAAAAAAACATAAGAAAATAATAAAAATCATAAATAAAAAAAAACATCATAAAAAAATAATAAAAATCAAGTAAAAAATATGTACACAAAATAAGAACAAAGAAATAAGATTGAAAAATTTATATCGTGCTATTTAGGATGTGTTCCACCAACTCAACATAACTGGCATCGAATAGGTCCAAGTAATGTGCCAGTAAGTTGAGGAGTCGAACAGCTCTCGAGAGGGGGGAGTTCATGAGCACGTTTGATTTAGCCCTAATTGGTAAAAATATATCATGTTTTCTTAAAACTCTACGATTTTCCGGGGCCCAGAATTTTAGTTTCTCCAGGATAGTGGGATTGTGAATCTCTCCTCTAAGTAATTTTACGAAATGTTTCCCAAGAAATAAATCTCTTCTCTTTGCCAGGGAGTTGAAACCCAAAGATCCCAAGACAAAGGCACTAGGGAACAGATATGGATAAAATCCAAATGTCTTCAGATATAAAAATCTAAGGAATTTCCTTTGGACTCGTTCCAACATTAGAGAGTAACGAAGTTGATAGGGAGACCATATAATGGAGCCAAACTCGAGCACACTGCGAACTAATGTACAATATAAGAGACGAATGGCAGTGAGCCCTAGTTCGGACGAATTACGGATTACGAATCCAAGGATTTTTGTTGCCCTATCACAGATATTCTCAATGTGAATGTTGAAACTCCAACTATTTTCGAAGACTATTCCCAGATCAGATATAAATAATTCTCTCTGAAGAAGAGAATCATGAAATTTATACGGATAATTAATAGGAGAACGAGAACGAGAGTAAGAAATGACCCGACACTTTAGGATATTGAAGGGAAGTTTATTAACATTAGCCCATTCATAAATAGAATTCAAATCCTCTTGCAAATAAAGAGCGTCAGGTAAATCAATTATTCTCTTATAGATTTTTAAGTCATCCGCATATAATAAAAATTTAGAATGGTGAATAGAAGATTGAATATCGTTGATAAATATTAGGAATAATAAAGGGCCAAGATTTGATCCTTGGGGAATCCCAGAAGTGGCAACATACTCATAAGAAAAGCAACTCCCAAACTTAACGAATTGACGTCGATCCTGTAAATAAGAAATAAAAAGACCAACAAGATTATAAGTAAATCCAATAAAACTTAATTTACTAACCAAAATTTTATGATCAACTTTATCAAACGCCTTCTCAAAATCAGTATATATTACATCCATTTGATTATTACAATCCAAAGTGCTGGTTATGTCATTAGAGAAACATAACAAGTTGGTAATAGCTGATCTGGCCGGACGAAAGCCATGCTGCTGATCAATGAGCATACTTTGAAAGTGATTAAAAATGTATCTGTGTAATATTACCTCAAACATTTTGGCTGGCGCTGACAAGATAGTTATTGGTCTGTAGTTTATATATATATAGAACAAGAGCGTTTCGCTAAAAAGTTAAATTTTAAGTTTTTTAATAAATATTTAAGGACTTCAGTATTACATATTGTAATTATTAAAATATATCTCCAATCTATGCTTAGATATTTTTAACATAAAGAATAAAAATGCTCATTTAGATCTAAATATGCACATACATATATAAGTCTTCCTTCTTCAATATAATATTATCTATGTGATGGATGGTTTGATATTTCATTATTGTACAAGAATTTTTACTATTATTTTTTTTAATTAAATTAATTTCTAAAGAAACTCAACTAACCATTTAGAAGCGACTTTATCAGTTTGAGAAACGCTACTTTTTATTGTATTACGAGTGATATAAATATATGTTTAATAATTTGCGATATAATTATGTGACTTGTTTCTACGAATTTCCAAGTTTAAATATTGTATTACACTTAAGTAGAAATTTGCAGCTTTAATACTCAATTAAATAATTATATACAGCGTTAAAATTTAAATTGTGATATTTTAACATTAGAAAATTTTTGCAGTTGTATTATGGAAATTTTTTATATTTTATTTTATTTTATTTTTTATATTTTACATAGATTTTCTAATATATACCAGGAAGACCTAGCAGGTAGACTCCAATTACAAACAATGCAGCATTACAAACAATACAAACAATGCAGCATTTTTATTATATTAATCGCTGTATTTCGAGAGGCTGAAGAACACCATAGAGGCATCTATGGATTTAGACTTGTATATAAATTTTTAAATGTTATACATAAATCAAATTCAGATATTTATGACAGCGGGTAGGATGATTTTTGCTAATTTGATGGAGGATCTGTTTCGACAATGAAATAAGAGAGATTGGCAAATTCTGATAAGAAACGATCGATTTGGAGTCACAAATATCCAAGTCTGACCAGCAGTATTAAAGATTAGCATGGGATCGAGCCCGGTGGCCTCTCGGTGCTAAACATAAACGCAACCACTGAGCCATACTACTGGCTGATAATTATGTAGAAAATTTTTTTGAGTGTTTGGTTAGCGAGAGTGCATTGTGCAGAGCGTGTATTGGCAGTTTTTGGGAATTATGTATCTTTGTATAGCCGTGAGGTACTTGCCCTTGGCAAGCAAACTTTAAAGCACAATAAAAGCTGATTTCGAAACCTTTGCATTTTGATAATACATTTTTATAATTTACAAAAATTTGTATAACAAAATCGTACTAAAAAATTTACAATATATCTTCGTATTATTTAGTATGTTTGCGGCGACTGGGAAAGTTTCGTCTTTCTGTTCGCGTATTTATTCAATTTTTTTTTTGTAATCTCAATTATAAACAGAAGTTTATTGTGTTGTCGAGTTTATTAAGAAATCTCATTTCGCGTTACCAGTGTCGCATTTCCCATTTCGGTGAATCTTCCTTTGCAAAACCCGTGACTAAACAGAAGTGGGTAAGTTTTCGCCAAAGGGACGAAGGCGGGAAAGCTTGTTTGCTTTTTCCAAAAAATAAAGAAAAACTTGGGGACCGGCGCGCGCGTGCAACTTTTCTTTCATTAAAACTTTTCCATCTGTCATGTTAAACTTTTGAGTCAGGTATAAATGCGAAACGGAAATGTATTTTTCCTATTCTTTTCCTCTGACGTCGTTTCAATTTTTTGCCGCATTTTCCGCTTCGTGTTAAATTAATCTCGCGCTTCATAAAAAAAGCGACTGCGATGATGCTTCTGCAAATTATTTCCCATTTGAAAAGGGATAAATTTCAACCAGTCATCAAGTGTCCTTTTTACGAGTATTCTTTTCTTCAAAATAAAATCCTGTTTAATATACACTTTGAATTTTTTTTATTACTTTTAATTTTTCAACACTCACTTGAATGTTTTTAAATATTTAATTCACTTTTTTTAATACGTTGAATTTATGTACATAATTTACGATCAATATTTAGATTGGTATGTTTGGTGGTATTAGTTTCATTTCGACATCTCTACAACGTGTCCTATCCATACATTTACATATATATATATATATATATATATATATATATATATATATATATATATATATATATATATATATATATATATATATATATATATATATATATATATATATATAAAAAATACGTGTACATATATGCCGTTTTATTTTTAGAAAATTGAAATTTCATTCCATATTGTGTTACAAAATTAATTTCGCGAGTGTATTCGATGAAATTTATTCGATATTTCATACAAGTACATACTTCAAACTCCAATTTCAGCCGTTATTATTTAATGTTCTATATATGTATGTACTTACATATAGAACATATACATATGTATATACGTATTATATATATATATATATATATATATATATATATATATATATATATATATATATATATATATATATATATATATATATATATATATATATATGTTGATATTTGGCGCCCTCGTGTTTGACACACTCAACTGATTTTACATCATTCGAATTCAATATTGTAAAGTGGGGTCTTTGACCACAAAGCCGCTTTGCTTTACCCAGAACCATGCGAACTTTCATCGGAATGCTTTTTGTCAAACGATCAATGTATGATTGCTCAGTGTCGTCAACACATATATACATATGTACATATGTATGTGTAATGTGAATGCCTATAATACGAACAAAAATATTGAGATAAAAATAACCATGAATATACATACTGTCACGTTATTTGTATTTTTGAAGACGTTGATTAGGATTATGACGATGCAGTCAAAATTATTTTTTTATTATTTATTTTTTATTCCCAATCATTATCGGAATTATTAAAATTCATAGATGTCTCGTTAATTTTGAGTTTTCAATGTATCATAATTCAGCGCCAATATAATTGGCCAGGAAGGCACATTGGGGTTTATCTGTTAGGCCTTGCTGGTATATGTATGTCACGTTCCAATGAAAGATTAAATATTTTTTTCCTTTTTTTAAACTACTTGGTTAACTAAGAAAGATATTTTTATTATTATTATTACGTTACATTTATCTTATTGGTAGAATTTAATTATGGAACGGAGAATTTAAATGAGATACGTAGAACTGTTTCATTTTAACTTTACTTCACTATTTAACTTTGTTTTGCTGCTGAGGTGTTGATTGCTACTCTCGGAGTCTCGATGGTATCGAAAACCACTCTTGGAGTCGATGTTGATGACTATCACTCTCGAAGTCTTAATGGTTATGACTTACTTAAATTCTAACAGTAATGAGTTTATATACTATTCTTTAAATGAAGTGTTGAAGACACGTGTTGTTCAATTTTGGTTAGTCAGTGTTTAAGGTGTGCTTTTAATGAATGGTGTGTATTATCCCTACTGGTTAGTCGACTACATTGATAAGCGAGGTACATAACAATATGTATATAATAAAAAATATATAAACAAACCACCAAACTAATTAAAGTAGGAGAGTTTGAAATGATTATTTCATTAGTGTAGTATTATTAAGATACACGTGCTAAGTATCCGCGTAGTCTTTTATGTATAATCCCACTTTATATTCGAGTATGTACCTCGAGTAATTCCGAGAAGAACAGCTTTCTAAGAAGCGTCTCCTGTTTATTTAACGGGAGAAAAAATTCCCGCGTCGTCAAATCGCAGGAAATTAGGGCCTCTCCAGAAAAGCGAATTTGTTTGAAAAGGCAGATAGAAAGGTCAAGCGAACTTCCCCAGGAGCCCGAGGGGGAAGCTGGCCGCCGTCAAATGAATTTCATATCTTCGGCATCTTGTTTGCCCCAAGGTGTCTCTTTTGTTCCCGTATCCGAGGCACCATCGATCGCATTTTCGGCAAAAGGGTCGACCGATCCACTTTTTCGCATCCAATCTCATCGTGTACGTCATCTGAGGGAAATCCAATAATCCCGAGATGATTCCGGGTAATGAGTAAATCCAGTGTATCCGACATCCTCCGATCTGATTTTTTGCGCAACGTGTATATAAGGATTATAACTTTGTAAGAGGTGTGTTTGTTTGTGTATTGTTTTGAAAGTTCAACGGTATACATTTCTTATTACTTTGTATGGAAGTTGGTGGTATAATGTGGGGAAGTTTCTGTGACGTAGAGGCTCTTATTTTGACGCAGAGTTGCGTCTATTCTTTAAAGTACATATATTCAGTTATACTCATATTGTTGAATAGAGCAAGATATATGCTTTGTAATGATAGTTATTAATTGATCAAGTGACTTGTTGAGTTCGTTGTATTGTCCAAAAGTCGTGTGGAAAATGTATGAAGATTATCATAATCATATTTTTAGGAAAAAGTATTGCTATTACCCATATGTCTACACCACTCCTTTGTTTTTGGTCATTCATGGGTATAATTCCATATATAACTTCGGAGAAATTTTTCAATAATTTGTTTTGTTCTCCAGCTTCTACATACGTAGTAATACGTCATGCCCGTTGTTGCTGTAACATTCCGGACTTAATGTCCCTAATATGTAATTATGTTCTTGGTAGACATCATCATTTGATCTCTATACCTTCTGCTCGCACAGTTCTTTATCGAATGGCTCCTATTTCAAGATCTATCCGACTTCGCAATGAAATCTTTGCTGCTGAGCCTGAATGTGATATTTTCCACCTCAGTGAGCTTAGGTTATTTATTTTATTTTATTTTATTTATTTGGAAAATTTACAGTTTACAGTTTATTAGATTGATAGTAAAAAAAATATAATTATGTTAAGTAAACCATTAATAATTTTCACATATAGGTAAAAAAAGAAAAGCTCAAACATTTAAAATAAGAAACAAAAATGATAATAGAGTAAGATAGTTAAAGAAAACAAAAAAAGAAAAAAAAATAGAAATAACAGTATAATAAAAATATCAGAATAATAAGAATAATAATATGATAAAAATTATGAAATAATATAAAAAATATAATATATAACAAAAAACAAAAAGACAAAATAAATACATCAAAATAAAAATTCATAATCATAATCATAAACTTTCATTAAAATTAATCATCGAAAAACAAATTTGCAATAATTACTCTAGCTTGTATAGCATTAATATTAAATAAGTCAAACATAGAAATTGTTAAGATTAGTGTGTTGACGGTGGAGCTTGCACGCCAGATGAATGAGCTTCTTCCATAATTAGAAAAAGTATTAGGTATGTAAAGGAGCTCATTACATCTAGTCATTCTATTTGGTACACGCAATGATAGTCTGCTCAATAATTGAGGACAGTCAATCGAGCCGTTAAGGATGTTCAAAATTGTTGAGATGTCAGCTATCTCCCTTCTTTTGACAAGAGGAAGTAGATGCTGACACCTACAAGCATCTTCATAGGAAGTATAGGTTAATCCAAAACGGTTACTGACGTACCTCAGGAATCTCTTCTGAATGCGCTCCAATCTGTCTCTTGCACCAGAGTAATCTGGGTTCCAAACTTGGGATGCAAACTCAACAATACTTCTTACGTATGCACAATATAGTATTTTGTATGATTTTATAGAAGTAAAGCATTTGGAGGACCGGATGACGAACCCGAGGGCCTTCGACGCTCGAGCTACAACATTGTCAATATGTTTACTAAAGGATAGATCAGAGTTTAAAAAGACTCCCAAATCCCTAATTTCCGATACCCTTGTGAGTCTATGTCCGTTAATTGAATGAGGAAAGTCAACTGGATCTTATCTTATATCGGATATTATTTTAACCTATTTGTCTGTTAGCCTGCACTCATCATTATTTTCATATTGAATGTGATATGTATGAGTGTAATTTTCATATTTTCTCTTCCATTTGGGCCTCGCAGGGATGTTTTGTATTTGCGGTTGGTTCTTATATACTGGTACTGGCTATAGCTGCAAGACATTCCCCTACTTTGTATTTTATTATTTGATATTTTTAATTCATCTGCTATTGTTTTTTACTTTATCTATGTACGTTGTAACAATAGATGAAGTTTTGTGATCATGCGAAAATTCGAACTCGAGATTTTGACTGATTCGAACTCAAAATCGATCACTGATAACGTTTTAATGATCTAGTTTATTATTGTTTAAATGTATTTTTTGTAAAACTGTCTGAAAGTTTGTATGGAATAGGGCGAGTGTTAGCTCAAGGCTATTGTCGCTCATAGTCGGCTCCATATACGCTCATCCCCACCGCATTCTCACCCCCCTCTCTATCCCCGATCTGTCTGTCTGTGATCATGAAGTGATTGTCTTCTTCTCGCCTAGTCGTACCCGATTGTTTGTTACTAAAATTGAAGTAAGCTAATGTCTCCGACATGAAGCTTAAAGAATTTAATCATAAACGAACTTATTAAAATTAACATCGGAATCCTGTGTCAGATCAAAGTGATGTCAGCTAGCTATCGAAACGCGGCTATCTACCGCCCCTTCTCTACTCAAAAGTTTCTCATTTTTTACATATGGTTATTATACGGTTGAGGACGTCTGCTTTATAAAAAGCGTATGTATAATATAATACGGCCAAGTCAATATGATGGCAAATTGTTAACTCATTTTACATTTCTCCAAATCGAATATCGCCATTTGTACGCGGGCGCAAAATAAGTGATAAAAAATCATGGTAAAAAAGCCCTTTCCTTGAGATTTTCCCGCTCAAGGGCGCCGAATGGAGGAGAGGTTGCGAGCACAAGCGAAAAAAAAATACATTTCTTCGGAGAAAACTCCCAGAAAATGGTCCCGCTTTCGTTTTTCTTAACTCGATTGGAAAGTCTTCTGGCGCCACGCGCGCGTCTCATTATTCGTTTTCTCCGGTTTTCCCGCGGCGTTGCGATGCCTGACATCATCTCAACCGGAATTAATTCCCCTTTATTCTGTTTCGTACGAAAAATTTTCATATCGCTTTCCCAAATACCCGTCGGCGCGGTAAATATGCGGTTAAGTATTTATTGGTGTGCCGTGCTGCGAGCTACGACGCATTATGCTCGGGCACGACAATACGTTGTGTGCGCGGAAAATTCGCGTTGCCGAATTTAGAAGCCCTAAGGGTGTCTGGATTTTCTTTACAGTATCGGCGTTCGTGCGAGAGTGATGGGTGTGCTTTTCCGCTTATTCTCAAATCTTGAATTGTCGCACAGTATCGTTTCGCTCTGCACAGCTTGAACGATGGCTTTCCGACAGTGTATTTATTGACTACTTAATAAAAGCGTTGAAAATTTTCACGCTTTTCCAAGATTTTCATCACGTTTATGTATTTTTTTTTCTCTTCCTCTTATTTTTATTTTATAAGCATCACAACGCTTTGGCTTACCGCTATGGCTACCTTCTGAATTGGCGCCAAAGCCTTTTTAGTTTAAGATCAAAGTTTTGTGATCATGCGAAAATTCGAACTTTAGTTTTTTATTCAGAATCCATCAATCGATACCACTTAATTTTTTTTTTAATTTTTAACTTGACCGGAAATGGCTTCCCCTTTCATAGGTTTACCATTTTTTTAATAAGTTTTTGAATTCAATTATCTACGAAATTGCTCAACGAATCAGACTGAAATAATTTTACCTGTATTAGAAATTAGAATATTATACACTAATGTTTTTTAAATATTTTTACCGCAACCGGACGTAGTACATTTACTTTATAGAATCGAGTTTTATGCGTTTCCCAGAAACCTTTTAGTGTATTTAACTGGAAGTTTAAGCTTTATTAAATAAAACAGTTATTTATATATATTGACGTTATATATACGTAAGTCATATATGTATAGTGAAGAGCCGTCAATCGGTCAAGTGGCAGTTTTCTCTTGTTTGATTTTTCTTCTTTTTTTTTTTGATTTTTGTTTGAAAACAGCGTTCGCGGAAAATGGCAAAAAGATGATGAACCGTACATTACGAGAGGGAAAAATGAGAAAGGCGCCATAAGCGCGCGAGCTCGGGATATTTGTATCCATTAGGGATTCGGGTAGATAGAGGAGCGCTTGTACTTGTCAACGGCTACACGATCCACTCTAAGTGGAAGGACGAAGGCATACGAGCTTAGGAAAAGAGGAAAAAATGAAAAAAAAAAAAAAAAAAAAAGCAGGTAAGGAAAGGGTTTTTAACGCTATTACGCGACGGAGAAGAAAAATGGGGTTTTTGTGTGCCTTTTGGGACAGGTAGTGTTGCGAGTTATTCCAGTCGCGTGGTACGGGCAATTAGCGTCATCTGACGTAAAAGGTATTATGTGATACGTGTCGCTCATGTGCCATAATTTAATATAACCTATAATGATAATGCGTGAGGGATGGAACTCAAAGGATGAGGTAATTAACTCGGGGCTGAATTATAATATTCGATTCAGCGTTGTGAATGGAGAGAAGCTGGGTTTTGAACGCGAGGATCTTAAGTAACATTCAATGTAGGCAGGGATGTGAGAGATATGCTTGGAATATGTGGAAGAAGTGGAGCCTGTGGGTGAGAAAGGGTATCTACATACATATATTATTTGTTACAGGTATTTAACGTTGTAGTCTTTGACTTTGTCCACCTTCTCTTTTGATAATATACAATATATATAAAAAAAAAATTTGAAGTTATTTCATATTTATTCAAACGTTTAGATACAAAGCAAATTCATTAGTGTATTTCAATTTGGTTTTTGTTTACGAGCGGTTTCTTTTTGACTTGTAGGTGATTTAACGTTTAGAATTGCGTTTCTAACAGGGTTCTTACACTCTTTACACGAACTAAAGAAATCCGTTACGTCGGCGACAAGTACCTGAAATATATAAAGCGTAATTCGAACGATTTTTTTTCAATAAATTATATAACATTCAATAAATCTAAATTACCTCCAACGGAATCAAGGATAACCTCACGCCACTCATCAGTTGTGGCAATTTATTTTTACGGTTTTCTTTATCATGATTTACCCATAATTCTACAGACCTAAATACGTCCTCTTCTGAAGTCACGATCAAATCATCCGATTTTATGATTTCAATCAGTTCAGAGTCTACTAGATCGAAAAAATTGGGCTTTTTGTACAACTAAAACAGAAATGAAGTTGAAAAATATTAAAGTCATTGTATATTATTATTTTAATCAACACTCACCTCCTCAAAGTTTGCCAGAATCAAATCCATCGCCTGTTTTTGCAATTCGGGATCATCTGTTAGTTGGAAAGCTTCCAGACAGTTAGAAAGATCGACCGTTACGTATATCGGTGGAATTATCACTGCCAGTCGTTTGGCTAAATCGAATAACTTTTCTTTGTGACGTTGTTCTATATCTGAAATTATATTGAAATTATCACATGAATGACAAGACATGCGTTTTGGTTGAATAATCTTAGATATGTGTATATATAAATATATATGAACTCGTACATATTTCTCCAAGGTAACAAAACTTTATCATCGCATCGATAACTTCGGCATCATACTTAGAGAAAATAGCATTCAAATTGTTTTGGCTACTCTCAAAGAATTCGGTTGTCGCCGATAATACGACCTTGTGAGCACCGTAGCTGCAATTATGAAAAATTATGATTAAAACTCACAACACAATTTGGATTCAAATATTTCTTGATTCGAATAAAGATACCTTTTGTCTCCAACAGTAAATAAGACGTCGCAGAATCTTTTTTGTTTCGCGCCCTCATACAAAAATTCGATTCGTTCTTGAGCAAAATTGGGTTTCGGCTTTACTTCGAATAACATGATTCTGATTTTTTTCTTTACTTTCTCCTGGGAGAAAATTAAAAGTTATAAATCATCATCATAAATGCCGCGTAAATATAAATGCCAAGTGTAACACAATCAGACTTACCAATGGGAAAGATATGCAGTGAATGCTGTCGAGCACTATCATTCTTCGGTTTTACTACTATAGATAAGCGTATCTTAACCCTTTTGTCGTCGGATTGAAACATATGTATGTATAATTATTTACCGAAAACAAACATTTAAATGTATCTGTTTTATTTTATTTTGTCATATCTATGTTTATAATTATCATCATTTATAACCATTCGCCATCCATTTGCATTTTATCATATCAGTTAACTAGCTAGCGTTCGAATGCACGGTGGGTTTGTAGTACGACGTAAATAATAGAAAATATGTAAAATTTATAATTTGATTTAATAATCTTTGTTGCAAAATTTTTGAACGAATCTTTGAATCTTTTATATTGTATCAGGATAGCTCTTGGGAATTTGGGCGCAGGAAATTCAAAAAGATTGAATTGTAAATGCGATATTCATCACATCCTTTGCATTAAAAAAAAAAAGATTTTTTCATAACCATATTATACGTTGAAGGGTTAACGTTAGATTATTTACACGGATATTCCACTATACCACAAACAAAAACATGTTTTTGGAATACTATATTGAAAAACCGCAAATAAACAACTAACTTAATAATCGTCTTTTTACATATTGCAAACATTTTAAAATTAGCATTAATAAGATCATCAATGATCGAATTCAACAAACTGCATTCTTAAATTTGTCATGCATCTTTTGCAATCAAAATAAATACTTCAGTATTAAAAAAATCTCAAAGTAAGTAGTAATCAGTGAGATAATATTGGCTTGATTAATAACCGCGAAAATGTTTTCTCCTCAAGATAATTTCTATAACTGAATAACCGCATTACATAACAATAATAGAAGCAGAATTGTTGATTCAATCCTTGAAATGATATGATAAAAGTTTGTATACCGAAACATATCGATGTATCATTATAAGGTTTGGTGATTTAATGATTAACCTAAAGGTTTTTGTATGTGTGTGTATTTTTGTCGGCTCATAAAGGAATCAAAATGTGCAATGTTCTCATTTTTATTTCTAATAAATATGTTGTAATGGAACTTCATGTAGTAACAAGAGATGAAATTTTGTGATGACTCGATATTTTGACTGATTTGAATCCTATGTACTAATCAGATTAACTTTGAAAGTACCTCAACTGCGATTCATCGCCGAATTTTGGAAACGTTCCAAAATAAATAAAATTTTTAGTACTCAATAGATACATACACATATGTAGATAGATATAGAGCTCAGTATCCGCCTGCGAATTTTCGCAAATCTCCGAAGAAGCAAGGCAAAGAGAAATAAAGGCCGTTAGCAGTTTGGGCCAGTGCACGCCCAACACTCCTAAGGTCGTATTTAATGTCCGCGTTGTGCGAACGTAAATTGTCTATTTATCATTTAGGGGGTAATCGAAAGCGACATATTCCGGGCACCCTATCTCCTCCATCCCCGTCCCACCCCCCGTCGAATATTCGCCACCCCTTCGTCTCAACCCTTTGAGCGCGGGCTCGCGTTCGCAGCAGACGCCTAATACCGAAAACAAAAAGACGGATTGCCCCATTTGGGATGTTTACTGACATTGTCGACCGGGGATCGACGTTTTACGAGTGCGAAATGCCTCCCATCCCACCCCCAAACCTCCTCACGAGATCCTCCCACTCGAAAGAGGACGAAAACTTTAGGAATCCTCTTATTTTCGCCGACCCCTCCCCTGCGATGCAGAAATGTTGAATTATGTCTCGGAGAACGTCTCTTGAATTCGACTAACGTCTTTATTTTTGTTCCAGTAACTATACTTGCTACCTTTATCATATATGTACATACATATGTATGTATGTGTGTAGATTCAGATTATTAAATATCTTATATGGAATTATAGGATCCAAATCAACATACATAGACAAGTGATGAGCATATAACATTGTTAGCCATTAACGTCATTTAACGTCAATTTATAACCTTATTTCTATTTGTATGATAGATTTTGCTACTGCTGTTATCACACCATCCACTGATGGATGAAGGCCTCTCCAACACGCTTCCTCTCGTCTCTGTTTTGCGCAACTCTTATCCATCTCACTCCACACATTTTCCTAATGTGGTCTACCCATCTTCCCTGTAGTCTTCCTTTTACCCTGTTGCATTTTCTAGGGTACCATTCTAGCTTTTCTTTTGTCCAACTTTCGTCCATTCTTTTAGCCACCTGTTCCGGCCATTTCCATTTCAATTTTTTCACTCTATATACTATATCCACAACCCTTGTCATACTTCTTACCCACGTATTCCGTTTCCTGTCATTCCTCGTTATGCCAAACATACGACGTTCTATACTTCTTTGAATTCATTGGACTTTATGTAGAAACTTGGTGTTCAATGTCCAAGTTTCCCATCCATACCTCATCAATGGCAAAAAACATCTTTCTTCAGGCAAATACATTCACATATTGCATTCAGGCAAAGTATTACATACATATTTATTAGATCATTTTCTTCAGGCAAAGTGGCATTTTTGATTTAAAAACCGCATTAATTCGTCCATATGCACTCGATCCTAATTTCATACGTCTCTTTATTTATTCTTCTTTACTACCGGACATGTCAATTATTTGACCTAAATATAAATAATTATTTTCTACTTCTACTAGTGTATTTTCTAATGAAATGCTACCAGGCATGCAATAACTATTGAACGTTAGCCTAGTGTCTACTCAGCCCTCTTTTGATAAGGACTAAACCGGTTGCTTACAAAAAACTTTCACTACAATAGTATTTTTACTTTTTTATTATATGATTTATTTCAACTATTGTGCTATAAAAGTGTCGTATAAATGGTTAGTGACAAATGATTGATCGGTCGTATTACATCTTATTCCCCTGAATTTTTATTTGCATCATTTCCATGTTTTATTTAAACGTCCATCTTTTTATACGCACACACCCACCCCACACATAAAATACGAGTCTTGTGTCTTGTGGCTGTTGACAGATGATTCCTCTCGGTGGTCTTCAGCTGAACGACTTTTCAGTAAATTGAATGGAGCCACCGGCCACCCCTCAGAATGATAAACGACCCACGGCTTTCTCCTCGTCACCTTTTTACTGTTTTTTTTTCTTCATTCTTTTTCTTCTTTTTGCTCATCCATTGCACTGCGAAGACGCGATTTAGCTCAGAGGTGAAGGCTTTGAACTACACTTCTTCTATGTTAAAAGTCTGTTTACGTATGTTTTTATTTTTTACCGGAACGGAAGGAGTGTTGTCATATCCCAGAACATTAATCATATCGTTGAAGGACTGCTAGTGACTGGTCACTGAAGGTTGACATCGCGTAATAAATGTAATAAACCGGTGACACCAGTGTTCGACACGCTTGTATTATATTATACATAATAACGTCGACAATTTGGACGATGCATAATATAAGGGGTTATACAAAGATTGTGTTAAAAGCAGAACGAGAGATGATTCGGAATCTTGAATGTTCGTATCTAAAAGTTTCAGTTATAACAATTATATGAGGAACACAATGTCGTTCATATCACTTTATGATCAAAAATTGATCAATGCTATATATGTAGGTATCTTTCGGATGCTGAAGGCTTTGAAGATTTTTAGTATACTTTTTTTTACATTACAAACATCGTAAACGATACGATTAATAACGTTTTTCATGTAACAATACGAATTTTTACATTCAATAATCATCCACAGGGACATATACGGAAAGAAATCTGGCGAAACTTTCAGATATAACAATAACTCAAGGTTTGCAATAGAAAATTGGATAGGAAAGCCAATTTTACAAGAACTGTTTCAATGAAAATCTGAAAAATTGGCAAATTCTGATTATTTAAAATATATTTATTTGTATTTTATATAACGTTGTCTGTAAAATATGCTGCAGTTGGTTGTATGATCGATATTTTCTCTCACATATAAATGTATGTATGTATGTATGAATATCAAACTTTAAAATTAAGAATTGTGATGTTTGAAAGCTATATCATTCCAAACGATTTGCCAAATAGATACACTTCTGGAAATAGGAACATTACGTACATTTGAAATCAATTGCGAAAAGGAGTTAGGATCGTAATCTGGACTGGGAGTATTGCAGTCGTTTTTCCATCGCGTCAAGTGAGATTGAACTCATTTCGGGAAAGTATTTTGGATCCTTTAGGTTTAGAAACAGAGCAAATACTCCTGGCGAATGGAATGTTTGATCCTGAGATCTCGAGAATCCTTTGGCGACGATTTTAGCTATTCCGTGTATGTACTGGCGCTAAGACCGTTTCGTGCTCGAAGCTCTAATCCTTCTGTAAATCTGTGGAATTGTCTTCGGAATTGCATATATTCAATATTGGATTATAATCTAGCATGATTATGTAATACTAGTATCGTTCCCGATGAAATATAATCGCAGGGGGTTAGCATAATAAGTTATTAAATAAATAAAAAATTAAAAGAAATGTTTTGGTGCAGTATTCAATCCGCACGCGGTCGATTTTTTTTCAAATACCTTTTAAATATATTTAATTTAATATTTATATTTAATTGTTTGTAAAAGCTACCTACATATAATCAATATAAAAAACTAATAGAAAAATTAATTAATTAATTAAATATCTCAGACAAACTGATAGACAAACACACAGAATAGCGATATTATTTTATTTTATTATAACATTTGTAGATATATACCAGGAAGGCTTGACAGGAAGATCCCAATTCGCCTTCCTGTAAAATTAATTACAAATAATGCAGCATTTATTATTACATAAATCACTGAATTTTCAGAAGCTGAAGAACACGAAATAACAGTTAATTAATTAAATAATTAATCCATTGAGACATCTATGGATTTTAGATTTGTAAATATTTTTTACAAAATATTCACACCATAAATACAGAAGATTTGTGAAAACAGGAAAGACGATTTTTTCCCAATTTTGAGGAACCGTTTCAACAATGATCAGATAAAATTTGCAGACTCTGATCGATTTGGAGTCACAAATACCCCCAAATCTAACCAGCAGTATAGCGGATCTAACTCACTGATCACTTGGTGCTAAATATACACGCTACCATTGAGCGATACTGCTGGCTATATATACATACATATGTATATGAAAATTTGCATATTATATTATATTACCTATATGTACATATGTATATAGGGGAAGAAAAAGAGAATATTTCCAATTCGGATTCAAATTCCAGAAATTTTACACGAGGCGTGTAAACTTTGTAAGTTTTTTGAAGCACGAGTCCCCGGCGCGTAATATAGGAAAATTGAATAACAAAGGAAATTCTCTTGCGCGAACAATGAGTCGCGAATTTTCCATGGATTTCGCGGTTCCTTTTGCGTTTTCTTATTTTCCGTTTTTCTCGCGGCAACATACGCCTACATCCTATGACGACGACGACGTAATAAAATACGTTTATTTTCAACGTCGAATTGTGCGGCGCGGTTTTCTCGCATTCCCATCTTTCGTACATACATTTATGTACCTACATATATATAACACATTTTTTGCGAACATCTTCACACACATAATATCGTACGTATTTTAATTAAACATTAATTTCAAACCCGTGCGAGAGTGGTCTAAAATCGGGCATCCGGGAATGGTACGAGCTGCGGTCGTATAAAAATATACCATTTTAATTTTGTAGATGGACTTGGGTATGAAAATTTCAATTCTAAATTGGATGAACGCCGTTATACGTACGTTTGTGTATAATAAAAATACAAATGGAAAATCTTTTTGTACTTGTGTCACACTATGTAAATTGTGTCGCCCGTCACATTTCTACCTGTCATTCGATTTTCAGGGTTGTCAATCGGAATCATCTGTTCTCTTTTTGATATGTCTTATTCATCGAAAACCGTGAAATTTTCTTTTGTATTCCTATGGTAGTTTCAATAGTAGGTCTATGTATAGTTTCATTACATTTTAAATGCGAATTTAACAATTCGAAATTCCACATATTTATTATATTTAATATGATGATCAATTCAGCTTCCTATATGTTCCGATATGTATTTGATGATTCACTTTCTATTAAGAAAAATCCCTACCCTGAAACCATTTTATATAAAATATGTGTTTTAATTAAAATGGTATTTTTTTTTTGATTAATGACGTTTGCAAATTAAAGCATTAGTACGAAAAGGCAAGCTGTCATTTTGATGTAGAGTGACTTACATATGTACATATATCGCATGAAAAGATGTCTGAAAATCTGATACATGTATTTATATATTGAGAAATCAACAAACAACAGATGTAGAAATGAATAAAAATAAAGAATAAATGTAACAAAATAAAATAACATCTAAGCCCAATTATAGATTTTTACAAATTACATTAAATTGTACATAGAGACAAACAAATGAAAAAGAAAAGAATAAAAATTAAAAACATGAATAAAACATGATATCATATTGGATGAAGATTATATAATAGAAATAGAAAATGGATCAATAGACATATACTCACATCTTGTTTTTTATGCAGTTTATATTTAATGCAAATTCTCAAAAATATATTATAACCAGAATTAGGCGGCTAGGATGCTTTGACCTACAAAAAATGGTTCACTATTGTCAATTACTATTATCAACCTATTTTTTGCTCTCTTGCTTTGTAGGATTATTACCATAAAGTTGCATCATTGTTTTAATTATTTACATGCGCTACGTGTGAAATCCGGTGTTTTCCGCGTTTGTTCGCAAAGCGACGTTATCATATGTCCGTAACGGTGTTGAAGAAGGTGAACGGTAAGCCCAACCGGCCTTGTTTAGTGCAAGCTTGAACCCCGGCCAGTACAATGCGGCCCAACCCAGTGATTGGGCGCTTTTGAGCGATATCTCCATCCTTTCCAAACTTTAATGACCAGTGCTTTGGAACTTATTCCTTCCAATTTATATTTAAATTATGAAAAGCATCCCTACTTTTTTTCTACGTAAAGTCTCGCTGTCATCGCTTCAATATGACACAAGATTTCGGTGCAAATTTTAATTAGTTCGTTGATGATTAAACTTTTTTAGCTTCATGTCAGATACATAAGTACTATTCAAATGTACTATTATTTGCTGATGATATGAAGATTTTCAAGAGAATAGACAACCGAAATGATGCTTTGGCCCTACAAGATGATTTGTTCAGACTAGAGGCTTATTGCAGCATAAATAAGTTGGAAATTAATGTAGCAAAATGCTCCTGCATAACCTTCACCAGAAAACTATGTCCAGTTGACTTTCCTCATTCAATTAACGGACATAGACTCACAAGGGTATCGGAAATTAGGGATTTGGGAGTCTTTTTAAACTCTGATCTATCCTTTAGTAAACATATTGACAATGTTGTAGCTCGAGCGTCGAAGGCCCTCGGGTTCGTCATCCGGTCCTCCAAATGCTTTACTTCTATAAAATCATACAAAATACTATATTGTGCATACGTAAGAAGTATTGTTGAGTTTGCATCCCAAGTTTGGAACCCAGATTACTCTGGTGCAAGAGACAGATTGGAGCGCATTCAGAAGAGATTCCTGAGGTACGTCAGTAGCCGTTTTGGATTAACCTATACTTCCTATGAAGATGCTTGTAGGTGTCAGCATCTACTTCCTCTTGTCAAAAGAAGGGAGATAGCTGACATCTCAACAATTTTGAACATCCTTAACGGCTCGATTGACTGTCCTCAATTATTGAGCAGACTATCATTGCGTGTACCAAATAGAATGACTAGATGTAATGAGCTCCTTTACATACCTAATACTTTTTCTAATTATGGAAGAAGCTCATTCATCTGGCGTGCAAGCTCCACCGTCAACACACTAATCTTAACAATTTCTATGTTTGACTTATTTAATATTAATGCTATACAAGCTAGAGTAATTATTGCAAATTTGTTTTTCGATGATTAATTTTAATGAAAGTTTATGATTATGATTATGAATTTTTATTTTGATGTATTTATTTTGTCTTTTTGTTTTTTGTTATATATTATATTTTTTATATTATTTCATAATTTTTATCATATTATTATTCTTATTATTCTGATATTTTTATTATACTGTTATTTCTATTTTTTTTTCTTTTTTTGTTTTCTTTAACTATCTTACTCTATTATCATTTTTGTTTCTTATTTTAAATGTTTGAGCTTTTCTTTTTTTACCTATATGTGAAAATTATTAATGGTTTACTTAACATAATTATATTTTTTTTACTATCAATCTAATAAACTGTAAACTGTAAATTTTCCAAATAAATAAAATAAAATAAAATAAAATAAAATAAAATAAGCTCACCTGAATGTTAACTAAACCCCCCCCCCCCATATGTCGGTTAGATATCAAAACGACCTAAAGAGCGGAATTGGTTAAAAATCAGATCACAACCTTTTGACTGGACGAAATGTCACTGAAGATTGAAGCTAGTAAAAAAACTTGTTAAAATAGACCTGGGTGTATATATATCGCTGATTAGAGCAAGAATGACCCTTTATTACTATGATATTTATTTGACCTAATAAATTTCTTTCAATCCACTATCTACCTATATGTTGAGTGAAAATGTTTTTGTTTCAAGTTCCGGAAATGATTGTTATATACGATAACCTTGTTAATTCTATTGAAATACTAAAAAAATGTATAAGAAAAACAACAACTTTGCTATTTCATTTTGATGCAAAATACAAAACTTTGTTTAAACAATTTTTACGTGAGTGATTCTTTTTCAATCTTTTCTTACTCGTATTTGATTAAGTGTACTGAGTATTTTTAACTTCTTCCGAGGCATATTTTTCTCATTTTCTTAAAAATATTTTCTTCCACAGAAGCGCTGACTCACCCCAACAATTTTTCAGGCCATATTCTTATCAGCAAACTTCGAACCACTTATAAAGCATACCCAGATGAATATAATCAGGAAGTTTGCTTCGATCGTTCTCTTTTCACGAGGAACCCTTCATTTCCGGCGTCTGCGGCGAAAATGGCGTACGTGTATAGGGCCCAATCTGTTTCCTTCAATCTGGACACTTGCGTGTCCTTTAGATGCTGAGCTATCCCTTCAATTTGCATTCGGGACGCCGGCGCCGCAATTGAGCGAAATTTCCGAACGGCGTCGTTACGTGACCCGACTGCTTTATATATAATATGTACACCAACCACCCACTGGATCACAGGGATAACCGGCAATGCCTTTTTACATACCGAATCCCACTTCTGACACCAAAATCCCCGCATCACTCATCTAAAGGTAAATTGGGGATTCTTAACCTTTTTTATTTGTTCTTTAGTCCACTTTTCCAATCAGACGAACCTCTCAAAGCACATATTAAAAATAGATAAAATAAAAATACACACTAAATCAGTTAGATTACAGTAATATATAGTAATAAGTCTAGGCTCTTTAAAACTGTCTACGGTCTGTGTCTAGCTTACTACGATATATATTACCTACATATGTATATAAAATTTGATATTTCCAATATGAAACATTTGAATTGACATAACGGAATAACAAACATTCATTATTACAAGGTTTTACTTAGTTTCACTTCGCCGATCGATCTGACGAACTTTCTACATTTTTCCGATTGCTTTGAAACTTTGATATTTTGTGAGATTTAGCCGCCGATAGAGATTTAAATTGCTTCCGCTGATTCGATGGTGAAATATAATAATCGTAATAAACACGTTTAAGAATCCAAAAATTTTGGACGGTGCCACTATGTAGCTTATAGTCTTGTAGACTTTCCCCCCCCCCATTCGTTTTGTCAGATTTTGATTGTTTAAATGCCTATAACTTTATCTTTTTCACACTATATTGTAAAACTTTCATTACGGGCTTTCATTATGTCTCACATATATTTGTAATTCACTTATAGGTTATATAATGAATGTTAAAATGTTTGTATTATGTATAATGTTGATAATTCGATATGCGTGCTATGGCCAAAACGGTAACATTACTTTTGACGTCTATGCCCTTACCAGTCGATCTTTGTTTTCAACTTTCTGATTTTTATATTAATTATATGCTAGCAATGCTTGGCGTTGCTCAAATAAAGTTTAAAAAAGCTCCTAAAAGGGTTCCGTAAGTTGGAACAAAAAAATAATCCAAATATGGGCTCAAATTGTTCTCCAAAACCCATATATGGCCTCAAGAGTTTCATAAGATGGCACAAAGACACTGAATTGTTTTTACTTGTGGTTTCCAGCTGTACTTACTTGTGGTTTCCAGCTGGGAAGGGCGTTTTTTCAGGTCACTGCTAATTCGTACAATCTTATTGTTTTATTTATTTATTTAAAGACACGTCGAAATACATATGTTGTTGTTTATTTTGAACTTTTGTTTGAAATTTGGCATGACAACACGCATGCAATGTTGGCAATTAATTAGTTATTATTTTTAGAGTTATTATTTTTTGTTCATCAGATTCACGATTCGCGTAAACATGGACATAAGTATTTTATTCCAATTATCAAACGACAAAGTCAAGAAACACTGAAACTCTCAAAGACTTTTTGAGTTGAGCTCAAAAAGTGATGATTTGATTAAGAACCCTTGCTCAAAATTTTCAGATAACATTGTTACCAATCGGCGGAATAAATCAAATTTAATTCGAAAATGTATTCTTTATTTTATGTATTATGTGTATGTTAGAATGTGATAAAAATGAATAAATCGCACATTCCTCTTTCTGTGAGAGTTTTCCAGATGTCTCTGTTTCACCGGCAGAACTGAGCGGGGCTTTCGCCTCATCCTATCGCTCCTGTGGGGTGGGTTGGTGGATGGGGTTGGTTTTGGGGTGGGTTTCTCTTCTCGCCCGATTCGACGAAATAATCGCGTTAAACGCAAAGACACTGACGCCAAATGAGCCTTCGATTTTCTCGCGTGACTCACAATAAAGTCCCTTAAAAATGTATTATATAGTTTGTTTATTATTTTTTTTTTGTTTTATATTTTGAATTATTCTGTATTGAGTGTTTGGCTAATATAAAATTGTATCTTGATTGCTATTTTTTTCAATTTCCAAATAAGCTTTTTAATTTAAATGTTACACATTAACATATGCTTACGTTTTGATTATAATATTAAATTTGATATTAAATTCGCTACACGCTGAATATTGTTTACTCGTTAATTAATTTCTTTGAATATATACGATTGAAATACCTTGAAAACTGTATGATGATTAAATAAATCCTCATATAATGGGGTCTAATTTAACTTCTTCTTTAATAATTTTCAGTTTAAGCATTTTCTAGCTGTAGAGTCTTTAAAAAAAACGCGACTCCGATGTTTCTATTAAAAAATTCATTATTTTTTAAAGTAATAAAACGCACGAATTTAGCGTAGCTGAGTTGTCAAATACAGACCTCTCCCCAATTTGTTCTAAACATCTAGAAACGAAACAAAAAGTCGAATGTAGAACTACTGTGTCTCAGATCTGCATACATACATATGTATATTGGATATTGTTAAGTCCACAAAAAAACGCGGAGTCGTCCAAAAAGCGTAGAGGTTCGACTACACGACTCTGACTCCAACTTCACAAGCTTGCATGAAACTAGAGCCGTAATTTTAGTTGAAATTAAAAATTAAGATCGTATATTGTGGGTAGGGCTTGTGGTTTCCTTATTTCCAGCATCATATTATTATGATATTAATCACGTTCATCTCATATTTAATACAGAACTTTATAAACAAACATCCGTATTCGCTTACTTTGGTGCTGTAATTGGGATATATCTTTCACATATTGTACCGATATACATACATATATCTCAAGTCTTCTAGTTTTAATTCATTATCTTAGAAGTATTCGAATCTTTAATGTTATCAATATAGTTTCAAATAACATGAGCTACTTACTAACATACATATGTATATCTTATTACTTCTACTACTTTCTTGTAAGTTTGCTGCTTATTTTTGAAAATATTTTGAGTCTTTGAGTATCTCATCATAGAATCATAACTTGAAGTAGTGAAGAAGATGTGAGTACAAAAACTTGAAGTAGTGAGTACAAAAAATTTCATCTTATTTTTGCATATACATCATATACAGACAATTTCAAAGGTAAAGAGACAATCTTTGCCGTATTTTAGGAGATCCTATCGTACTTTATTATTAATAATTTTAAGTAATCGATGCACCGTCAACCCACCCTAGTGAAATATAATATAAATTCCTCGTCGAAATTTCGAATTTAATATTATATCATAAAAGGGAGAATATCCAAGGGCGCGTAATATTTATAGGAGGGGCTACTGCGACAGAATATCTACTCTCTCTCATGCCTTTTGTTTAAGTTTGTCCATGTAAAGTTTACTCTTCAGAACTGAGAGATATTAATGAGTAAACTTCGAACAATGTGCGAACATTCAACTTGGACATTGAGTTTGCTCGAAAAACGCACCTAAGACACATCGCTCAAAATTTATGCTCGGTTAAATATTCATGTTGTAATTCTTTTATGTTTATTTTTTATCTTTTTTATTTTCTCACTTGAAAAAATTCTCGTCGAGACTTCGCTTTCGCTCCCTTTGCGGTTTCTCGTCTTGATTTAATAATGAGAAAAAAATATAATACGTACATATTTGCGATTTTCCATTTCGAAATGTACGAAAGTCCTCGTATGAGACATACCGTATTAAAGGAGGCTGTTTAACGCGAAATGTTTTCCCTTTGACTTTAACGTTCCGTTTCCTTTTTTTTATGTATGATTTATCTTTTGTGGAGTATGTCTGTTTTGTAACGTTGCTATATTTAAATACAATATTTTGCTATGATACGAAATGCTAATCTTTGTATATATTATACGAGTATTATACGTTGTAAAGGCATATTCAATTTCCTTACTTATTTCCTATTTTGTCCTCCCTCTTTCCATTTTAATATATTATACATACAATGGATAGTTTTGTTACTTATTTACGAAGCAATTCTATCAACTCAACATTTCCATTTTACATACATAAATTATTCTCATTTTAATATTAATATTTAATATACATAGATACTTTTTCATATTTATGGATATGTACATACATACATACGTTTGTTCATATATACCAACAGATTGAATAATGCATTATTTTCATAATTTTTGACCAATATTTCGCGCCGAATCCCACTTCTGACACCAATATTTAAATTACTTTTTTTGCCCTAACGTATAAGGTTAATAAAAAAAGTTGACTTCATTACATTTTAAACATTCTATGTTAGTCATGGATAAGAAGGTGTTGAAAGGATAATCTAAAATGAAATTCCGACTTCATAATAAAATTTCATCCAAGCCTGTGAAGTTGGAGTCAGAGTCGTGTAGTCGAACCTCTACGCTTTTTGGACGACTCCACGTTTTTTTCTTGAGTGTGGGTCGTTTAAAATCAAGTGACTCAAATTTCGTGACTCATTTTTATTGTAATTAATATTGAATTACTAATATTGAATTATTAATATTGAATTACTATGCACTTGTTAATTTTTTTTTTTTATTATTATTTTTTTTTACTTAGATATATACCAGGAAGGCTTGACAGGAAGACCCCAATGCGCCTTCCTGGACAATTAATTACAAACAATGCAGCATTTTTATAACATAAATCACTGTATTTCGAAAAGCTGAAGAACATGAAATTAACAATTAATTTATTAATTAATCCATTGAGACATTTATGGATTTTTAGACTTGTACATACATTTTTACAAATTGTATTACATACATAATACAGAAGATGTGTGACAGCAGTTAGGGTGGTTTTTTGTCAATTTTAAGGAACCGTTTCAAAAATGATCACATTAAATTGGCAAACTCTGATAAGAAACGATCGACTTGGACTCAAAAACATTTCAAGTCTAACCAGTAGTATATTAAAGATTACCCCGGGATCGAACCCAATAATCTCGTGGTGCTAATCATAAAGGCAACCACTGAGCTATTTTATTAAAATACAAATTATATTTACATTGAAAACCCCTGTCAACTGAATCTTTAGAGAAAAAAAACAACCAATACGATAATTTCCAATTTTATCACAGTCTTTTGGCCCATTTTCAAGATAAAATAGATGAAGCTATAATAAAATCTCATCTAATTTTATGTGTGTTGATATAAATGTATGTGTGTATGATAGAATGAAATAGTGAAAATATTCAAATACCTGGGTACCTGCCTGAATGAAAAGATGGACCCAGATGAAGATCTAAGAATCCGCATCGAGATGGCTAGAACAGCATTTATCAAAATGAATGCGGCGCTTTCAAACAAGCACCTCAATCTTCGCTTGAGATTCGGTAAGAGATATGTACGTCTGCAATGTGTTACTACATGGATATGAAACGTGGACTATGAAGACCAGGATGATCAGCCGCAACGAAGCTTTTGAGATGTGAACAGGCGAATGTTAAAGATCCCGTGGACCAAAAAATATCAAATGAAGCTGTCCTCGTCATGATAGGGAGAGGCAGAGAACTTGTTTCTGTCATCAAGCGGAGAAATATGGAGTACCTAGGTCACATGATACGGTGTCCGAAATACGAATTTCTCCGTTTGATAACCATGGGGAAAATATAAGGTAAAAAATGAATTGGCAAGAAAAACTAGTCTTGGCTTCGAAACCTGCGCATGTGCGCAACCGATATGAGCGCCGAAGATTTGTTCCGAGCCGCTGTAGATATCTTCAAATAATCGATGAGGTGGTCTTTAACTTCCGGATGCGGACAGGGCATTGAGAAGAAGAAGAATGATATAAATACAAACTTTCGTTACATATGATATAAAATAACAAATCAAGGTTTCTCAACAACTATACATTCATACATTCGCACTCGCAGTCAAACATACAGAGATGCTTAACATGGTACGTGGTAGAAAGCAATTCCAGAAATGACTATTGTAACGTTAACGACAAGACGGTTATGTTAATCAGCGCCAAGTCCCCCCTCGTCTGAATAATTAACGCACGCCACTGCTTAACAGAGTGTGCGCTGCACTATTAATGGGTTATTTAAGCGCGGGCGCCGTAAGGGTTAGAATCGCTCGTCGCTGAATTATCCGCGACCGCCACCGAATCAGCGCCGTTTAATTATGCGCGAATGCTGGGGAGGGGGTGGGTTGAGCACTAATTAAAACGACCTCAATTTGGCGCGATTTGGGTCTTAAGGTTTCGCTCTGATGTGTGTATATTTACGAAGCCACAGACCTCACGAGACAGACAGTGAGATTGCACAAATTCGGGAAATCTATGCAGCGGTTAAGCGGGTGTCGTTTTGATCAAAGAACTGTTTTGAAATATGTATGTAGTGATTTAAACTTTTTTTGGGACGTAGAACTATATACATATATTATTATATATTAGCCAGCAGCTTAGCTCGGTCTTTAAGCTTCTGCCTAACACCGAGAGGCGCCGAGTTCGATCCCATGAGCTGACCTCGACCAATACAGCAACCAATAAGGTCTCGCGACCCATCGACCAATGAGCTGCGAGTGCATGTTGTGTATAAATATACGGCGGACTTGTTCCTTGCGTCATTCAGAGCTGGCTCGTCAACGGAAAAGCAATAAACTACCTCTACCAGTACTCACTGCGTTTTTCACCCTAATCTCGAAAATCCCCCTGCGCGTGCACGCTACCATACTTTTACATAATTGACCCTTGTATTTATTTTACCAATAATAACAAAATGTGTAATCAATTTAACTTTAAAAGATATACATACGTATTATCTGCTTTGAATTGATATTAATTTAAAATTATGTTTTGCTAAAACAGTCATCTTTTATATACATATTATATATGTATAATATATTTGTGCGTGCGAATTGACTAAGTAAACATCCGATATCGAATTCCGCTTTGCAAATATCTAAACCTCCTCTCCTCCTACGCTTTCTACAAAGTTGTGTCGTTAAGTGAAAAGTTACTTTTCTTTCAACGGTTGCTCGAACGAAACCAGGGGAGGGGGTTTGAAAACCTCTAAAATTTTCTTTTAGATTTTTTAAACGACTCGCTCTAATTGAGCGTGCTATTTCGAACGGTAGACTTCGATCGAAACATTAAAGTTGATTGAATACACGATTGAAAATGTATTGATTTTTCCATATAATAAAGTTCTCGTGACGATTGTCCATCGATTTACCTTTGTATATGTATGTATATTATATAAATGTTTGAGTGAATGCTTCAGTTCGATAAGCCAATAGAGATTGTTTAATTAAGCCTAAAAATTAATTACCGGAAAATTTCGATTTACCGGCATCTTCAATATTCGGAGGCGCGTCAAGTTAATTTGATCTGAGATTCCATGGAAATGTAATATTCCACGTGAAAAATTTTTTTTTTTTGTTTCGAAAATATGCGATTGATTTTGTAATTTATTATTGAAATTCCATACCTCTTATTACACGCAATGAAAACTGCTAAAGAGAAAAAATGTTAAGAAATCGCATTATTTACATGATATTGAATAAAAACCTTTTTAATTTTATTTAATCGTTTTTGAAAATTAATTTATTAATTCCATATTCATTTCTAACATTACCTATGTATGTATGTACATATAGTGGAGTAATATCATTATTCGTTTTGTATATTAAGTAAAAGAATTTTGATGAAAGTCTCGTAGTCTAAGAGGTCAAACAGATAAATCTGGAATTGTTGCTTTCAACTACAGATTTCCGTTTTTTAATTTACCATTATTATGTAGTAAGATCTACGTAGACATGTAGTTTCTTTTTGTGTTGTAAATCATCTTAATTATAAATTTGATACGGAACTTCATACATAAGAGCCGTTATATGTACATATCTGAAAGTGGCATAAATCCACTTATAACAACAATGAAATTAAATAAAAACAAAGAAGAAAAGCATTGAATATTGGTAGATATAGTATATATGTACATATGTTGTTACATGTGTGATTTTAAGAATAATGATCTAAAAATAGAAATTTAAAGCAAGAAAAGGAAATACAAAAAGGATCAATATGATGGAGAATATTGTTAAAAGAATAGCAAAATCTATGTATATATAAAGGGATTACAGGAATAGTTGGTAGAATAGGCATTAATTTAAATTAATGAAGGATCACGGAGAGGTCAGTTTGAACATTGGAATAGGATCTTACTTTTAATAATCAATTATATCATTCAAAAGCTCAACCAAATAATTAATTTTCCTTCTAGATTGTAAGGAAACAAAACGATCATTGTGAAAAAATCTGGAATACCAGTAGTAATGAATTTTTTTATTTATTATTAATAATAAATACACTTGATAGGAAGGATTCTAAACAGTACTATCAACTTCCAGATGACTTCTTAAAAATTAATTGAAAAGGAAGACAATATCCTACATACTTCTGGTTTATCAAGTTTGTTATTTATTTTTATTTTTGTTGTTTTAATACGAGGACTATAATGTTGATTTTTAAACAACTATCACTAGTCCTAGATCTCCCCTAGGCGTGCGTTTCATATTGTTAGGTGCTAATTGGGCAATATTTGAACACGTTTCCGATCGTTTACCGGCTCTCAGATAACGCGCTTTAATTTGTAACGCTTTAACGTCGTAGTCGCTTATTAAATTGTATTTAATTTCGGGGAAGGGCGCACGCAAAGGGTCAAAACGCCCCGCCAGCCATCGCCTTCGTCGCAGGAATAGGGTCATTTGCATTACATTAAAGCTTTTCGTAACTGCCTTATCGGCCATTCGCCGCCAACTGTCGGCTCGCTACCCTCTATTATTTGTTTTCTTTACGGTTATGCGCACGCCGGCCAACGGTTGCACACTGGCTCCCCTCTAAAAAAAATTACGAGTGAAATTGTATTTTTTTTTACGATGTTTTTGAAATATACAGACAATAGACAAACGTTTCCAACATGATGCTTAGAGGAATTAAATCATCAACAAAACCGTTTGAAATTACATCTGTTAGATCAACGAAATGACATTTAGTTTAACACGTGACATTTATGCCACCCACACACAACTGTATAATTTCTCATATACATTTTCACTTATATAAAATTTTGGTTTACTTTTTAAATGCTTTTTATTATTACTAAATTATGTTCACAATCCATCTTATATCTATTTTAATAGCTACCGATCTAATGATCATTTTCTATTTTACAATTGTAATTTAATTTTGTTCGTAATCATAGTATTATATTATTCTAATGTTAATGTACAGGAAAAGAGCTCAAAAACATATTTATAATTCTTATAAATGCTCAATATATAAAATATTAATTATATACTCTCTAAAGTCGATGACCTAAAGCAGATTGTGTTTAGGTAATCTGTGTTTATACCTGAAGTGTATAGACATTTTGTTGTAATCAACGAGACTCTTCACAAGTGTGTTAGTATGGCTTTTAGTGATTCTGTCATAGAATCTAGTGGTTAGTTTGTTAGTAATGTCTGTAACTAACGGAATATTATTTACGGCATGCAGTTTTTTCAAGTTAGTATATTATTTATAATTATTTTTAGGGATTTATTTTGTATTATTTGGAGCTTGAAAAGGTTAGTATTTGAGGCGTTACTTATATAAAGTAAATTAGTAAATATGAAATTTCAATATTGTATTGAGTATTGAATAGAAAAAATTATTTAAAGACTTTTCATATGACGATATTATTCTAAGGCAGTCTTGCTTTTCTGCAAATATATATATATGTATTTTTAGTTTGGTGGACAGATTTGAAAACTTCTTAACCTTCTAACAGGAATGAAAGGCAAAAACCTTATAAATATCACGCTGTCAAAAAAATAGCATATTACGCTGTTAGATCGACGTGATGACATATTACAATCAATTTCAAATATTTTATATACTTAATTATCACCACGAATTGATTAGATTATCTTTTTATTACATATGAGCTGTTATAATTGAGTGGCATAAGTCAACTTTTCTACATTTCTGATACTATATCTCGCAAAAAATAAAATATAATATTTGGCGTTTATCAATATTTAAAAATACTGGTGGCTTATTATACGTTCATTCTGCTTTTCTGAGATTTTGGACATATCGAATTGAAGAAGTGATATAAATTGATATAATTTAATCAAATTTAAATGTGTTTTTGGAACGGAAATTTGGACTTCCAAATACTATTATTTATTTTTGCTATTGAAATAATTTTAAATTATATGAATAATTATTTAAATATTAAATACTGATAAACTTCCCCACTGGTATTTTATTCCACTTACTAAATGGATGGGGGCCACTGTGCGGTGTTTTGCGACCCCGACGTTTTATTCGGATTTATGAAGTCAACGATAAAGACTGGACGGGGGAGAGAAGAGGAAGTGCGATTATCCGACCCCCCTTAATTTTCCTCCTCCCATTTTCCACTCCATCTTTCCCATCCCATCTCGGTCCGGTCCGATTTCTGGGAATGTCCCCCGAACCTTTTCGACGGGACGTCAAATTTCGTCGAGATTGTCTGCGAAATTCGACGATAACGGACACGGCCGCTACGGTAATTTTCTTTTACAATCGTACCGGAAAATCGTTTTCCACATCTGTAACGCCCGCCCACCTACCTCCTATATATAAATATTTGATTTTATATTATTTTGACCCTTGTCGTCTCTCCTTTTTGGATGGATATTTTTGGCTTACGCTATATAAAGTAACTTATTTCAGTTTTCAGTATTTCTTTGTGATTTTGGGAAATGTGTCTAGCCTGGATATTTGCTTCTTTTCGTTGGGATGTCACGGTAGTTTGTGATATCAATCATTTTCAATTTAGATATTGAACGTTTTAAGTACCTCATATTCGTTACTTTAATTTTGTATAAAGCTCGTCAATATTTTGATATTGATTTGAACATAAATAAATCATGTTATAAAAGAAACATAGTTATATAGTTAAAACATGATACAATGGAAATTTTGAATGAAATTGCTTCAAAACCAAATAATCTTGTACTTAAACGTAGAATTAAGTAAGTTTGTGTATATGTTTCATTCATTTTATGGTTGTTACTATTTTCTTGTACATTTGTTAATGAAAAGCTCTAAAATCATCAATAGTTTCATATTTGACATTTACAAGACTTCATACAACATTTTTGTCATTATTTTGAAGCAATGCTGTGGGCTGACTGTACGTCATCAAGTTGACTTATAATTATTGTTAAAAACGATAATTCTTCCTGCTATATTTGGATACGTGAATCCAAGTTTGGCGATTTATCTGATTTAATTTGAAACGGATCCAAAACATTGGCAATCCTGTCCTATTTAAATTTGATCGTCTCTGTGAATGTTAATTGAAATATGAATTTCGCTGAATTGTTTAAAAATACTGCAAATTTACAAACTTAAATAGATGTCTCTGTGGATGTTAATTGATATGTATTATTTACTTTGTATAATACTTGTATTAAATGTACAATGTTTTTGGCCAGGAAGGTGCATTGTTTTTACCTGTTAAGCCTTCCTGGTATGATAAAAAATAAATATAAAATCATTTGTTGATATTTAAAAATGCTGCAAAAATTTATTCATGGATGTGTCCTATGACGATTGTAATGTTTGATGGTCGATATTTTTAATGGGCCTTGAATAATACTTATGTACAACGTCGACCATAGGTGTCGTGTTAATAAAATAAAAATTGATGTATGTATACCTGTGTAAATAAAATAAAAATTATACGATATATGTACGTAAGTAATTTGTGATTTAAATCATTTCATAGACATACAATTGAACATTGAAGTAGGTTTAGTCCTACATATGTACGTCAGACAAATCTTAAAAATAGTATGGATAATAATATGTAGATATGATGTACATATATATATGAATAGGTTCAAGTATAGCCTTGCTTATTTATGTTTTGAAAATCCCAGTGCTTTGATCGTACTCTGTATATTTTTCCACTTCATCGCAACACTTGTTCCGATGTGTTAGTTTTCTATCTCATCTCAATATATTGAAAGGTTTCCGTCGATCCCATCGGTCTTCCACTTCCACTTTCCCCTCTTTACATCCCCGTAATCAAGGCTTTTAAGGCTCTGTATATTGAATTTTTTATTAATCGATTCGATCTTGTTCTAAGGGCGGATTTATTACGGATCCGGTAATCCGGTCGCTTTGATGTTCGAATTCGGTGACGAGTTTTTTTTTTTCCTCCTCTCTCCTTTGCTTCATCATTATTAATATGTATTCGCTTTTGCAACGGTTCAGTCAAATTAACTTTTTATCTCTCTTTTGATTTTTAAGTGAATTTTCCACTCAATGGCGGAATCGTATTCGTTTTTGTAACACTTTATTTGAGTCGGAACGAATTCGTCCCTCCCGATGTGTGAAAAATCGGTACTTTACAATCACAATTTTCCGCGAGGCATCTTTTTTTCTGTACAATTTTTTTATATATCTGCCCATACTTTCTTCGTATCCAAATTGCTTGGGACCGCCATTTACAATTTGCATAATTTTCGCCTTTTCGACAAGGCGAAGTCCTAGTACGAAACGGATAGAATTGTCTATCTTTTTCGTTTTTTTTTATTTTTTCTTTAGCTTGTTTTTTCTCTTGCTTCCTTTATTTTATTTTCTTCTTCTCTCTTCACTTTGGAGAGGGTATACAGCTACATTTGCCTATTGTTTTAATCTAAGTGAGTATTTTTTTTTTGTTATTTTAAAATGTAAAAGGCGATGTCGAATATTTGATCTTTATTTTAATTAAAAAAAATTATACAAGGATGATTTTGAGCATTTAAAAATATTACCCAATTTACTTAATTGTGATTGTATTTTTATCATTTATCAGTGCAAGCTATTCTCGTAAAATTGTATACTAATTAATATGTTTGCTTTTGTTACAGGTAAATTGAAAATCCAACTACTACTCATTACAAGTACTCACATATACATATTTTACTGAAGGGCAGGTAATATTTATTTTTTAATATCATATTTCGATGGAATTTCAAATTTTTACACCATATTTTCTGTGCACAAATTCCATATAAATCTCAAAAATGAAAATAAAACCATAAAAGCGTCTATTGCCAACATACATGTACATTGGCAATATACGCTTTTATGGTTGTATTTTACATGTATTAGTACATATATTTCCGATTTCATTGTGAAGTATAATATAGATTGACAATATTTTATAATAACCCTCAGGCTTCTAGTCTGGAAATATTGAATGTTCAGCTATTTTAAAATGAAGTATGTATTTCAGAAATAGAATAAATCATAGCGATATTTCAAAGCATTGAGCTTTCAGTTCGTGACATGAAAGCCGTCGTTCAAACCACAGCTTTTGTTCAACGTGTTTTTTTTTCCAAAATGTAGTAGTCGTGGTTTTTAAACTAATATCTCAACTTATATTCCATACTTTTTTTCAAATCAAATTATGTATATAAAATATATGAATTCTAAATTATCAATTTGTTGTCAAATTATCATTATACTTGTCATCTTTGTTTGAAAAAGAAACCCTTTCAAAGGGATTTGACTTCTTCCAAACCCGTCTACAGTAAGCTAGGGTGCATCGACATATACATATATTTTTAGACTTGAAAACTGTGGATTTATACATCAATTTGTATTGGTATATATGTACATATTATACATATATAAATTAATTTTTATTTATCTATGAGTTATGTTGTATTCGAATGATATAAAAGTTATATAACTTATAAAACTTTTATATTATTTTAACACTACAAAATGGACACAAAAAGAACGAGAGGTTATCTAATTGAAGTCTTTAAAATTATAATAACCATCACAATCCTACAATAAACCTTACGTTTAACAAAATAATTAGGGGAATCCTTATTTTCACATGAAGTGGTTAAAATTTGGATAAATCCATTTAATGAATTCGTAACTTAAACGTTTTTAAGTTTATCGTTTGTGTTTTCTCGTATTTATTTTTTATTTTTGTCAATTATGAGTTGTTAAGTATTTTTTTGCTATTATATTTCTAAACTATTATATGTATTTTCAAACCCCTTGAATCCATCGGCTTTGACGCCTTTCCCAAGTGTTCTTAAATGAATAAAAAGTTGCTTTTGTCAATTGATATTCATAAAGGTTAAGTACATTAGGCAAAACTACATCAACATTCGTAGTAGTACGGGTAAGTAATTAGCGAATAGTTTGAACACTGGTAACAATCATACGTTTTATGATTTGAAGTATTTTTGCGATGCTGCTAGTCAGATTTAGATATTCGTGACTACAAATCCATCGTTTTCTATCAGAATTTGATAAAGTAATCAGGTTAAACAATTGAAACAGTCCGTCGCGAATTCGCTACTTGTTCGACTCCACCGTCTGATTGTTGAAATAAATGTCGATTTGTGTCGATTTTTTGGCGCTATGATTAAATGAAATAAATAGTGGTAGTTTTGGAATAATATCAATAGGATAGGCGTGAATTGAATCAAGCGAAATTGCGAATTAGTGCAACGCCGCAGACGTAAGTGGTTCGTTTCGTCGAACGCGGCTCGTTTCACCCCTTAATGCAATGGCGGCCGTTGCGTGCCACGGTGTATCGGGAAATCCTGGGAAATTCCCGGTCTTCCCGGCGGGCATGGCGCCAATTCAATCAGAGCGGCGCCACATTTCACGGTCGGCTACCACCGGTTATCTCCGCGAGCCTAATGTACCCCCATAACGCTCCCCTTCCCCTCTTGACTGCCATTACGGATCTGGTCTCGTGCGAAAATTCGCTTCCGGGGAAAATGGGAAATCGTGGATTTCCCGCCGCATTTCGAATTTCGTCTCGTCCCCGGGCGATGCTGCGCTATACATTCGATCGAAGGTGCAATAGTTGCTTTTTATATTAAATCTGCATACTTTTTTTATTTTCTACATGCATAGATATATACCACTCACCAGCAGTTTGGCTAAGGGTAGCGTATATATTTAGCACCACTGAGGTCAAAGGTTCGAGTCCTCGCCACTGCTGGTTAGATTTGGGGGTTTTGTGACTCCAAATCGATCGTTTCTCTATCAGAGTTTGCCAATTTTATCTGATCATTGCTGAAACGGTTCTTGAAAATTGGTATTAGATCTAATCCTGTTGTCACAAAATCTGCCTGTGTATAATTTGTAATAATTATACACAGTAATCTGAAATCTATAGATATCTCTATAGACATCTCTATAATTTCGTATTTAATATATGTATAAAAAAAATCTTAAAATAATCCATAGATGTCTCTATGATTATTATTTCTGATTAATTGTTATATGCTATATATTCTGATTGTATATGTATGTATTACTGTATTTCTGATTGTTTATGTATTCTGTATTTCGTTAATGTACACCCGTCGCATTGGAGCAAATATGTAATGGCGAGTGTATATTGATTTGTAAACAATAAAATAAAATAAAATAAATAAAATACCAGGAAGGCTTGAAGGAGTTATGTCTAAAGAAGAGCAAGAACTATATAAAAAGGAATTACAAGAATAGTTGGTATATAGTATGTGAAATAATGGAAAATTACGGAGGGATCCGATGGGTCATTGGAATAGGATCTTACTTAATTGAGAACCTTGTGGTACTCCCGTGGATAAATTTTTATAAGACGAGATAAGCCCGAGATTTCCGAGCAATTTACCGTGAAAAATTACATATGTAGCTTCGTAAACACATATTCAATAGTTGCAAATTCTTATCATAAAGACTGAGAACATTTAATTTCTAAGAAATTAGAGAACTCTGAGTTATCTTTAGAATGAATGTTTCAATATTAAAATTCTTTCAACAACATCATTCAATACCACATTACTCAGGACAACAACTATTTTGGCATATGTATGTTTACGTAATATCATCACAATATTCACACCATACCCCCGAGTAGACAAAGCCTCTTTGCCAGAGCGATTTCACTGAACTGTCGCTAATTGAAGACACATACAACAATTTGGCGTTCGAATATTTCGGAGCACGCAAACCTCGGTTAACGAATTCGGATCGATACAGTTTATTGTGTTTAATTTGCCTAACCACCGTAAAGGCACATAATATCATGTCAAACAGTGGCTTAATTGCGATTCGGAATATTCATGTCTTGATTATTCAAATTGAACCGGTGGCGCGCGAAGTCTTTAAAGGCGTGCTTAATTGGACATTTTAATTTGCAAATATCATCGAAGAAAATCTATATTTATATTCTAACGCCCCCCCCCCCCCTTTTCCCTTTTGCCCCCTTTTACCTTCAATTTGAATTTTCTTTTTTTGCAATTATCGATTGGGAATTTTCTTTCATCGTCTGAAAATTATAGAAAATTTGCATGAGTATTCTTTTCATCAGTTGAACTTTATCTTTAACTCGTCTGTAAGTTGAAAAGGAAAAAATATACATATTTATATTATACTAGCTGTATTACCCGGCTTCGCTCAGTGTTTATAATATAAACCGCTTAAACATGACTAAGCTAATTTAATTAAAAAAAAAAAAAAAATTAAAAAAAAATTTAAAAATTAAAAAAAAAAATAAAAAAAAAATAAAAAAAAAATCAAAAAAAAAAATTAAAAAAAAAATAAAAAAAAAATTAAAAAAAAATTAAAAAAAAATTTTTTAAAAAATCAAAAAAAAAAATCAAAATTTTTTTTTGCCTTCTAGGGCTTCGCCCTCGGCGCCCCCCTGAGCCTTTGCCTTCTAGGGCTTCGCCCCTCCACGCCCCATGAGCAATTGCCGTTTAGGGCTTCGCCCCCATGATCAGTTGCCTTTTAGGGCTTCGCCCCTCCGCGCCCCCATGATTAAAAGCCGTCTAGGGCTTCGCCCCCCTAAGTTAATGCCTTTTAGGGCTTCGCCCCCCGCGCCCCAAAGATTAATTGCCGTTTAGGGCTTCGCCCCCCTTAGTTAATGCCTTTTAGGGCTTCGCCCCTCCGCACCCCCATGATTAAATGCCGTCTAGGGCTTCGCCCCCCTTAGTTAATGCCTTTTAGGGCTTCGCCCCCCGCGCCCCCAAGATTAATTGCCGTTTAGGGCTTCGCCCCCCTTAGTTAATGCCTTTTAGGGCTTCGCCCCTCCGCGCCCCCATGATTAAATGCCGTCTAAGGCTTCGCTCCCATGATCAGTTGCCTTTTAGGGCTTCGCCCCCCACGCCCCCAAGATTAATTGCCGTTTAGGGCTTCGCCCCCCTTAGTTTATGCCTTTTAGGGCTTCGCCCCTCCGCGCCCCCATGATTAAATGCCGTCTAAGGCTTCGCCCCCATGATCAGTTGCCTTTTAGGGCTTCGCCCCCCGCGCCCCCAAGATTAATTGCCGTTTAGGGCTTCGCCCCCCTTAGTTAATGCCTTTTAGGGCTTCGCCCCTCCGCGCCCCCATGATTAAATGCCGTCTAAGGCTTCGCCCCCATGATCAGTTGCCTTTTAGGGCTTCGCCCCCCGCGCCCCCAAGATTAATTGCCGTTTAGGGCTTCGCCCCCCTTAGTTAATGCCTTTTAGGGCTTCGCCCCTCCGCGCCCCCATGATTAAATGCCGTCTAGGGCTTCGCCCCCCTTAGTTAATGCCTTTTAGGGCTTCGCCCCCCGCGCCCCCAAGATTAATTGCCGTTTAGGGCTTCGCCCCCCTTAGCTAATGCCTTTAAGGGCTTCGCCCCTCCGCGCCCCCATGATTAAATGCCGTCTAAGGCTTCGCCCCCATGATCAGTTGCCTTTTAGGGCTTCGCCCCTCCGCGCCCCCATGATTAATTGCCGTCTAGGGCTTCGCCCCCCTTAGTTAATGCCTTTTAGGGCTTCGCCCCTCCGCGCCCCCATGATTAAATGCCGTCTAAGGCTTCGCCCCCATGATCAGTTGCCTTTTAGGGCTTCGCCCCCCGCGCCCCCAAGATTAATTGCCGTTTAGGGCTTCGCCCCCCTTAGTTAATGCCTTTTAGGGCTTCGCCCCTCCGCGCCCCCATGATTAAATGCCGTCTAAGGCTTCGCCCCCATGATCAGTTGCCTTTTAGGGCTTCGCCCCTCCGCGCCCCCATGATTAATTGCCGTCTAGGGCTTCGCCCCCCTTAGTTAATGCCTATTAGGGCTTGCGCCCCATGAGGCTGGGCCCCCCGGGCCCCCTTCGGGGCCCCACGGGGCTGCGCCCCTTGTGGCGCCCCCTTTTGAGCCCCATGGGGCTGCGCCCCATGAGGCTGGGCCCCCCGGGCCCCCTTCGGGGCCCCACGGGGCTGCGCCCCTTGTGGCGCCCCCTTTTGAGCCTCATGGGGCTGCGCCCCATGAGGCTGGGCCCCCCGGGCCCCCTTCGGGGCCCCACGGGGCTGCGCCCCTTGTGGCGCCCCCTTTTGAGCCCCATGGGGCTGCGCCCCATGAGGCTGGGCCCCCCGCGCCCCCTTCGGGGCTTCACGGGGCTGCGCCCCTTGTGGCACCCCCTTTTGAGCCCCATGGGGCTGCGCCCCATGAGGCTGGGCCCCCCGGGCCCCCTTCGGGGCCCCACGGGGCTGCGCCCCTTGTGGCGCCCCCTTTTGAGCCCCATGGGGCTGCGCCCCATGAGGCTGGGCCCCACGGGGCTGCGCCCCTTGTGGCGCCCCCTTTTGAGCCTCATGGGGCTGCGCCCCATGAGGCTGGGCCCCCCGGGCCCCCTTCGGGGCCCCACGGGGCTGCGCCCCTTGTGGCGCCCCCTTTTGAGCCCCATGGGGCTGCGCCCCATGAGGCTGGGCCCCCCGCGCCCCCTTCGGGGCTTCACGGGGCTGCGCCCCTTGTGGCACCCCCTTTTGAGCCCCATGGGGCTGCGCCCCATGAGGCTGGGCCCCCCGGGCCCCCTTCGGGGCCCCACGGGGCTGCGCCCCTTGTGGCGCCCCCTTTTGAGCCCCATGGGGCTGCGCCCCATGAGGCTGGGCCCCCCGGGCCCCCTTCGGGGCCCCACGGGGCTGCGCCCCTTGTGGCGCCCCCTTTTGAGCCTCATGGGGCTGCGCCCCATGAGGCTGGGCCCCCCGGGCCCCCTTCGGGGCCCCACGGGGCTGCGCCCCTTGTGGCGCCCCCTTTTGAGCCCCATGGGGCTGCGCCCCTTGTGGCGCCCCATGAAGCTACTCGCCTTGCGCCCCCGCGGGGGTGAATCCATTGAAACGAAAAAAACAAATCGGCGCCCATGGATCGAAAAAAAAAAAATCGAATCACGTGTTCGATGACGTCACCGATCTACGGACGAAGACGACGACGAAGACGACGACGACGACGACGACCAAGGATATTTACATACATACAAAGTCTCTTTCCAAATTATAGATTAGATAATATATACATATATATATATTATATAACATATACATATATATATATATATATATATATTATAATATATATATATATATATATATATATATATATATATATATATATATATATATATATATATATATATATATATATATATATATATATATATATATATATATATATATATCTATATATATATATATATATATATATATATATATATATATATATATATATATATATATATATATATATATATATATATATATATATATATATATATATATAATATATTTAAATAATTTTAAAAAATCTTTTAAGTTAAATAAATCTTTATATCATCGACAGACTACGAAATGATTTTTTTAATGAAAAATGGGAACTTTTTTACAAACCTCCTTTATGTTTTTATATATCAATGTGATTTTTTTATTATTTATGTATAAATAATACGTAAATATAATACAAATATAGACATTCACATGTAAACTCCAATGCGCTTTCCTGGTTAATTATTTTATTTTATTTTTGTTTCAATCGAACATGTACACTCGCCTTTACAGATCGCTCCAAAGCGACGAGTACACTTATTCACATACAATACAATCAATATACATAAGCATTTTATACAATGCGAATTTATACAATCATCCACAATGACATCTATGGAAAAAAAATTGCAGCATTTTTAAAATCAAATTAGCGAACCTCAAGACGCTGAAAACCTTGAGATTTGCAAGAGAGATTTGAAAGGAGATGCCAATTTACAGGAACCGTTTCAACGAAAATCAGAAAAATTGGCAAACTCTCATAGGAAACGATCGAACGCATAATATGCTAACCACTAGTCCACGCTGCTGATTATTAACATCAATAGCCAATGTATGGAGACAGTGAAATCAAGATGCTGAAAACTCGAATTTTGCTGGAAATAAGACGAGGTTGTCAATTTGATGGAACCGTTTCAGTGAAATCAAATAAATTGCCAAACTCTGATAGGAAACGGTCGATCTGGAATCACATATTGTTGCTGGTTATATATGTAACATATTAATTTTAATTTGATTTTATGATAAAACGATAATTTTCACTAGCTTTTTGTTACTTCCACTTTTCCAATCGCTTTAATATTTTACTGACATGCGGGAGTTTCTGTCTGTGACTTAACGCTAGAGGAATTTCATCATTTAAGAAATCACTAAAATCATCTGTCAGATCGACGTGATGACAGCTAGCTTTTAGTTATGAAAATTTTTATTACGTACATATATGGATATATTTTTAAGATCATTTAGACCAGTATTTAATTATTTTTTTAACATTTTTGTATCTTTAATTATGTCTTTAATCATTTTTGTATTTAATTTATTGTAAAAAATCAAAATGTAAGAACCATTCCATTGGTTAAAATCTTCAGGTCGAGTTTTATCACAAAACATTTATTTATTTGTGTATGTACTATGTTTTGCATATAAAATATATTAATAAAAATATGTAAATAATAATGTTTGATATAAGGAATAGATCGTATAATCATAATATGCATTACCCATCTAAGAAACTATACGATATTGATATATTTTCAATTGAAACATCTTGAATTCTGGCATTTAATCCATAAAATACGATCATGTTCAATTTGATCATAGTACCAAGTATAAAGTGCATTTTGAACCTACAACATAGATATGTATATGTATGTATATATGTAAGTATGGGAAGATGCGAACGTTGCGATGCTCCAGGCATCGATTACACCGAGATGATGCCTCGATCAGACCGGAAGCTCGGTTTTCCACACCGTCCCCGAGGCCATGGCGATAATTTGTTTTTCCGGTGGTTGATTGAAGCGAATTTTCCCGGTGACGCCTATCTTCCTTAGGCGCGACTGTATCACGTTACCCATTATAGGCATCTCCCGTAAATCTTAACCGTATGTACTAAGTGTATTATATTGTATGGAAATGTATGTTTGTATGTGAAGACTTTTCACGTGTCGAAAATGAAACGATTTAGGAGTCGGATTTCAAGAGGCTCTAGAATGAATGATTCGCTTTGTCACTTCAAATTTCACAGTTTTTGAATCTGATATCGTGTAGATGTTTCAAATTGCCGAAATGCTTCAGTTGAATGTCTTTCAATTTTTTATGAATGTCTTTTACACTTTGTGATATGTTTCATTTGATCTTTTATACATTATATAATTTTGTTCTTAAGAGGGCTGGACACCAGCGCCTTGTCCATACAAACGTATTAGACTTCTCCTTTCCTCAATTATGGCACTAGAGAAATTATTATTTAATATGCTATGGATATCTACCATTGGGATGCATCTATCGTTTTATTTTTTTGATTAGTTATTTTTTTATATGAGCTAGGAGCCGCCAAAAACCCCATAAAATCGCCTGTTTTTTACACCCACGAAAAGAGTCCAGCGTGCTTATTTAACGGTCGATTTTAAAAAAAATACGCGCATAGTTGCACAGAAAATATTTTTCTCATACCGATTATGAATTTTTTTTTAAATTGGTACAGTTTCGGAGGAGAAAATAGGAGAATACGAAACCTCGACTTTGTCGATTTAAAATACGTATTATCTGGTCGAATCGCAACTGTCGCATTCACTCAATATATACATTCACTCAATATATTTATATATCGAAAAAAGGAACGGCAACAAAAAAAAGGTTTCAGGTGTACAGCCCTATTAATACTTGAGTATGAAAAGTTACATTTTAAAATTAATAATAAAATTAAATACGGTATAATTTTACAATTCGAAGTCAAGGTGGACAGAAACATATTTTGATTTTTAAATGCTTTTTATTATTACTAAATTATGTTCACAATACATCTAATATCTATTTTAATAGCTACTGATCTACTGATCATTTTCTATTTTACAATTTTAATTTAATTTTGTTAGTAATCATAGTATTATATTATTCTAATGTTAATGTACAGCAAAATAGGAAAAAGAGCTCAAAAACCGATTTACAATTCTTATAAATGCTCATAATACATCTAATACATGATATTAATTAAAGACTCTCTAAAGCAGATTGTGTTTAGGTAATCTGTGTTTATACCTGAAAGGTATAGACATTTTGATGTAATCACCGAGACTCTTCACAAGTGTGTTAGTATGGTTATTAGTGATTCTGTCTTTATTATTTTATTTAGTTTGTTAGTAATGTCTGTAACAAACAGACTATTATTTATGGCATGCAGTTTTTTCAAGTTAGTATATATGGGTGTATTATAAAGTATTTTTATTTTGTAATAATCTGTTAATATGCTTATTTTGTATTTGTGCTTGGAAAAGTTAGTATTCGAGGCGTTATTCCATACAGGTGAAGCATAGGTTAATTATGGTAATTTGAGCGTGCGATATCATTTTTTATTTTGAGTTGACAAAGAACTATGGCTTTTAAATATTAGGAATTTGAGGATATACCCCGCATCGCCTTGCATTTCGCTGCCTCAATGAGAGGTGCCCATCTCAAACAGAAACATATTGTTTTGTATTGTTATAAGAAAAAACACCTTCTTTTTTATCTCCTTTTACAATATTGGGTTAAAATTTCAACTTCTTTTTCAAAATATATATATTTTTTTAATTTATACTAAGAAGGTCTAACAGGTAACCCCAATGTGCTTTCCTGGCCAAAATTATTGTACATTTCATACAAGTATTATTAGTAGTATACAAAGTAAATACATATGAATTAACATCCACAGAAACATATACATACATATTTGTAAATTTGCAGTATTTTTAAACAATTCAGTAAGTAAATATGAATTAGCATCCACAGAGACATTTGTGGTCTAATTTTTAAATTTGCAGCATTTTATATAATTCAGTGAAATTCAAGATTGCTGAAAACGCGAGATTTCCGAGAAAATGGGTAAGTTTGCGAATTTTTTCGTACCGTTTCAATTAAAATCAGATAAATTGGCAAAATCAGAAACCAGTGGGATTTGACTCCGTGACCCCTTTGTTCGAAACATACTAACCACTAATTCTGCTAGTTCGATTTTTTTATATTTAAAATACTAACTAATGAAGATGTTACTTTTCAGGCAAAAACTTGTTTGGGTATCAAAGTATTAGGGCACAAACAGATAGCGATCGATAGTTATGCATAGCTTTCAAAACGAATCTGTACTTGTGCACTCTGGAGGAATTGAATAGTGTCCTTCAATGCACACCCAGTCAACTCCCAAAAGCTAGAGAACTGAAATTTTCTCACGTCCAATTCACTCTGTTTGTACTTTAAGCTTTGTATAATATATTGAGTAATTTAAACTTCTGAAAAACTAAGTTATGTGGTTCGGATGGTAATAAAACATTGTCAGTTATATTAAAAATGAATACCGTAGATCAAAAGGGCTTTGAAACATAACTGAAATTCCTTGAATTGATATTTCAATATGAATAATAATATATGTATGTACATAATTGTATATTTGCTAGATCATGTTTTTAAACCGAGCCTTAATCCAATATCGTACGCTTCGCTTCGAAATGGGTAAAATGTAGAGACGCCATCTCAACCCACCTATGCTTTCGCTAACCGCAAAATTGTAAATTCACACGTGTGTCGCATCCGTATCCTCATTTAATTACGCTCGAGGCATCCACGTGTACATCACCGATTTTCCACCGTGGAAAATACGTAGGATGTTCTAAAATCTGCCGGAATATCGACATTATCAATATATATGTACATTTATTATTAATTGCAAGTATTCACAAGAGTGCAGCACGATACTATGTGTAGTCTTAAAACTACCTTCAACTGTGAATACTTACTTATTACTTACACCCTCTACTGTCGCGATTTTATGTTTTATAAAACATTTTTTTTTATTAATGCTATAATACTTGCATTTATTTCTTTAAAAATAATCTATTTAAGACTAACGAGCAATTTAAAACATAAATTAAAGTAATTTTTTTACAAATGCATCACCAACTTACCCTAAAAATATAGTAAAGCTGCAGCAAAAGAAAAAATCACGGTGTTGTTAACGAAATAATAAAAAATCTTCGCAGAAATGCTCGTATATGCTTTACGTAATTCAGGAGCAAACTCATTTCTATCATTTCACTTTTATTTTTGAAGACATTTTGAAAGATAATGTTGTATTATTTTTTGTTGGTGAATAGACTAGCAAATAAGAATGAGCTTACAAAAATAACTAGCCCAAAATATCTTATTGTGAATTATTTATAACCGTTACAAATAGGCGCGAACCGCGGTTCAATCGGGGTGGCGTAATATTCTGTCCTGGGACTGTAGATGGGACATGCTACACCCGTCAACTTGTTTTTCGCACACATATCTATATATTTTTTCGTGTCGCGGAACTAGTCGGCCGACAAAGTTGCACGGCCCGGCCCTTAGGGCCGCACCGTGCAACTCGCGAACAACTTGGTTGAGGGCGACCAGACCAATGCATGCAGGTAGATGGGACATGCCGCACCCGTCAACTTGTTTGTCGCACACATTTCCATACATTTTTTCGTGTCGCACGACTAGTCGGCCGACAAAGTTGCACGGTGCGGCCCGGCCCTTGCTGTGGCATACAGGTTGAGCGCATACCGGTTGAGGCGATCTCAAGGTGAATCGACCTCAAGACGAATCTTCCTACACACGTTGCTGTCTGCGTCAACATGGGTCGCCTCAAGGTAGACCTCTCCGGAATTCCGGAGCATCTGTAGCCCCCTTAAAGCATGCCGTTATGCATGTTTACGTTAAATGCATATAAACACACCCATTGACAATGTATTTTTACGATATTTCTACTTCATTTGGTCTTTGATTCTAGTCCTCTCTACCCTGCGTATTTTTAACTTGAATGGAACGTGTTGAAAAATACAGGTCTTAAATTCAATTCGACGTCGTTTCGTTTTCATTTGCCATGAACGTTTTGAACGCCCCCGAAAACGCTTTTGAAACACGCGACACCCTCATTCTTACACGATCATAATGGAATTGTGATTTTTTTGTTGCCTCCAGTTCCAGAGCTCGTCGTCATACCGGTGAAAATCTCATTTCATCCTTTTTTCCTACAACTAACTCCTTCTTCATATTATTTGAAACGTTAGCCCGAGTGAGGCCCGCATTCCGGAACACGCGATTCCACTCTTTTGTAGGTTAACGTCCTTCTTGGTCTGCGGGTACTCTCAGCATCAAAGGGCCGAGCCCTGCAGCAATCTCCTTACAAAAGAGTCTGCCAGATCCTCGTAGTATGCCAGCTCAAAGAGGCTTTCACCATGTGGGACTTATCACGTGTGTCGACCCTCAACCTCCCCCCCCCCCCCCTCCTTCTTCATCTTACCTATCTTTCTCTCTTACCTTCGCATCTGCATTCTTTAAATTTTATTTTTGACGTGTATATGAATGGGAGTGCATTAAACTCGTCTCGCTAGATATGTATCACAAAGCCCCTCACTTTTGTATTATATTTTATATACTTGTACGGCTTCCGCCTTTGTTCTGAGCTTAATATTATATGATATTTTTCTGTGTGGAAGGCGTGTTATCTAATGGAGTAGCAGTTTTTGCACTGTTCTTTGCGATACTTCATACTTGGAAGATGCTGACACGTCATTCTGCAACGTTATTACGTTTATTTGAGTACTAGGTTTTAAAGTATTGAATCAATAGCTGAATTTTAAGATTTATTTTTTCGTTTTGATGATTTTTATAGGTATGTTTATACATATGAGCCGTTATAATTGAAAGCGATATCAGTCCACTTTCCTTCATTTCGCAAAACATTAAATATAATGTTTTTAATAAACGCATCAATATCGTTAATTGTAAAACTGTTAGTTAAGAAAAAAGCTCCAAAAAAGCGTTTTTTGTTTGAAAAGTCATATTTTAAAAACAAAAATTCTATTGATAACTGGCTTACCTCGATAAAATAAACAAATTTTCTTATTAATCCACAAGAATAGTCAAAATATGATTTTTCTAAGTGGAATTTTATTTAATTTTCATATAAAGATAATTTAATATATTATCCCTATTAATTTAATTCAGATTCGTGTAAATACGAGTTAATACTAGTACGAGCTTTTTGCTCGCAATTTAACCGATTAAAAGTTCAGCAAACTTCCAATTCACCCTCTTAAACGGAAAAAAAAAATAGTGTGGTCAGAACACTATCCCAATAAACATGTTTCAATAGAAAAACTCAATATAAAATAGTATTAACAGTGAGAAAAAATTCCAAGTGATAATACGTACTTTTGAATTTTTATTTGAACTGGACGACTACTTAGAGATATTTGAAAGCTGAAAAGTACTACAAACGAATGATAAAATACCCGACTATAGTTTCCAATATTCATTTTGAACAGAAAATTGACAGATTTTGAGACATCGACCGAACAACACAAAAAATCGCGCGATTTAAAAAACACATACATACATATATCTCCGAATCTCGAGCTAATCAACATTTTGTATTACCAGATTCGTGTCCACTGGGCAAAAATCTATAAGAAAAGTCATATCTCGTCTCTGGATCAAAAAAAGTCGTCATTTGTCGAACAGTGTAATTGTAGTTAAATTTGTTAATATTAACGACGCTAAAAATAACATTATTTTATATATTTTCATAGAAATAAAATAATTAATTTTGAGTCAAATCTTTCATTTCCTTTCTGGAGTAAAAATAATTCTCTTTGTATTGCTATTTGATATTACATAAATCGAATCCTAGCTTTGATTTTAATTGAAAATGTGTACTCGTTGTTCTTTTAAGCATTCGGAAAAATACACAAGTTTACAAATACATAGACAAGAGCAAAAAAAGCTCTCTTGAGAACCGAATATCCGTTTTCCGAGAAGCTTTTTAGTTTCTGAAACGTCTGCTAGTACTTACGTAGAATACTAGGCTAAATTACGTGTACCCAAAGTATGAAACACCGTTTGATTTTATGTCTTTGGAGGCTTGGTCGATGGTGATGAATGAATGGGTCGGATGATGAGGGAAAAACGAGAGTACTCAGACTAAGCCCAGACCCCGGCCACTCAATGAGAGAAGACCCAGCACTATTTTGCGCCCTCCGAGTTTATTTGTGAAACGAATCACCGACGAGGAGACCCTATTCAGGGACCCTGAAACGTTTTTCAAACCCCCTTCAAGAGCTGTCGTCGAATTCAATGAAACCGGAGGCTCACTTACTGCAGTCCAATTTACTACTTTCGTATACCTATACATTTTATACGATTTGTAATATAGTCCCGAAATGTGTTTGAATTTTGCTTTAATGAAGTGTCTTGTCATTGTTTACTCTCACCTGTTAATGAGAAACGTTATTGTGCGTACCAGATTCTTTGCTTTGTTCTTGGTCGTGTCTTCTCGGGTGAAAAATTTTCTGGAAAAGTTCCCGTTGGAATTTCAACGTTTTTATGTTCGTCCGTTTTAGAAGTTTTGTCTTTTGAATGAATTTTTTAATTGGAAATGAGAGCGCTCGTCGTCGAGTGATCTCTATGAGTTTTTTCACTGTACTTTCAGTCGACTTAATTTCATTTAAATGTCTTTCAAATTACTGTACTTGTTCAATTATTAATAAATACATGCGTATTTCCGTCTCAAAATTCTAAATTCGTATAGAGAATTAACCAAAGTATTTATCGCCTAAATTTTTTTAACAAAAATATATTTTAAGGTATTCTTTTATTACCAGCGGAGTTGACTAGTACTTAGCATATTATGTTTTCGAGCAGAGTGTCACGGGTTCAAGGCCCACTAGTAGACGACGCAGTTTCTATAAGATTTAAACTAAAATTGCACACCATTGAAGTGAGCTATGAATAGTTGAGAGTGAAAGAATTATCTATTGAAAATGACCGTCATTCATTGTATGTAGTCGGTCATTCGTTTTAGATTATTCTCTATACGCATCCCTCTATGTACATTACTAGCATTGTGTGTTTAAAATGTGCTGTAGTAAAAAAATTTGGTTGCATATTATGCTTTCGAGCAGAGTGGTCATGGGTTCGAGGCCCACTAGAGTCCCGCTGCTGGCCAGACCTTGGTTTGTGACTCCAAGGTCGATCGTTTCTTATCAGAGTTTGCCAATTATTCTGGTTTTCATAGAAAAGATGCCTATATAATTGGCTTCTACTTTCCTATCTCCCTTGCTAATCTCAAGTTATTCAGCGTCTTGAGGTTCGCCAATTTGATTCTAAAAATGCTGCAAAAACTTCTCCATAAAAGTCAAAATGGATGCTTGTATGAATTCTCATTGTATAAAATGCTTATGTATATTGATTGTATTGTATCTGTTTAAATGCACTCGTTGCTTTGGAGCAATCTGTAAAGGCGAGTGTTCTTTTTAAACCATTAAAAACATTGATTATATCGATGTAATGAAAAAAGAAATTGATCAAAAAGTTGATCAATGTAAATAACTCATTTTTGTTTTCCATCTTATATTTTAATCTCGTTCCAAATATTTTTTTCGGAACGATATTTCTTCTCAGCCAGCCCTGTTGTTTAAAATATTACATTTGAATGTGGGCTTTTAAGTCTATGTATGTATGTATGTAACTATATGTGTATCTGTATATGTAGATCAATTTAAAAAATGAATATTATAATTAAAAAATAAAACATGTTAATTGTTAAAATACATTAAATTTATTTGAATATAAAAATACAGCGTGCATTTGTCATTACTTAAAAACTAGAATTTTACAATATACATATGTTAAACAGGAACGAGTTCATTATTTATTAATTTAATTTAAAAATATATATTTTAATTTAAAATAGAAAATTATTTTAATGTAAAATATTTGTCTATCAATTGTGTAAGTATTTAAAAAAATGTTACAATACGAAAATAGGAACGAATTCACATTTAATTTAAAAGCTAATTCGTAATGGTAAAATTCATAACATTTATTTGAATATAAAAATACAATGTACATTTGTTGTTACTTTAAAACTAAAATTCTACGATATAAAAATAGGAACGAGTTCATTATGTATTAATTTAATTTAAAATAGAAAATTATTTTAATGTAAAATATTTGTACTATGAAATATTTAAAAAAATAATCTTAAAATACGAAAATAGGAACGAATTCACAGCTAATTTAAAGCTTATTTGTCATGTAATATTATTTGAGAATGAAAATTAAAAATTGAACTTTAAATTGAAATATCTTCCTTATAAAATATTCACAGCTAGATTAAGCCACTCGATTTCTCACTTTCCACCCTCTATTTTACTAAGAGATGACCTTGGTTTTGGTGGTAAGGAGTAAGGTAGGGAGTACGAGTAAAACCTCCTACGATTGGTAGTAAGGTATTTCTTGGGTGGTTCGTTATCTCTCGACATTTTGGATTCTTCTTCCTTTTTTGATTCCGCCAAAATTTCCTGCATTGAAAAAAATAATAAAATTAGAGACTAATCAAACAACGTCGTACAAATTTGTATATACTGTAGTTTATACAAAAACTATACGTACTGTTTTCATATCGGCTATATATTTTTTAACGACTTCTTCTGCTCTATGGGCATTTGTAGACCCGCCGCCCGCTTGAAGAGTCATCAGGGCCGCAATCGCCATATGAGAGTTATTAAGTTTCATGGTTATTAGAGACTCTTTAAAAATTCGTTGTTGACTCTTTACGAATCGAAGCAACACTGACGTGCAAGTGCTCTACACTGTACCTACATACTATTAGTGCGAAAAGAAATTCCGTGATTTGGCAATAGATAGGCGGCGCCGATTACTACCTGACCGGCCCTGTACTGCGTTCAAGTTTATGAAATATTTATTTGGTTCGGTTTTTTTGCACATCGGTTTTTTTATATACTTAAAAAAATACATTTTTTTAAGTATATCATTTTTCATATTCATGAATTCACATATGCATATGTACATTGTATGTATTAAATATCGATTTGAATTTAAAATAGTACATATTTTTTTTTTATTAAAAACAGTTTCTTGTTTTATTTTTTATTGTACGCTATATTATATATTTTTATTACCGATAGCTAATTAATGATTATTTATATATTATCACGTGGCGCCGATAATTCCTCAGCCGGCCCTGCGCTGATTACGAAATATTTAACATTCTTGGGTATTACCAATGTGTGGCCATTTGTCACCGATTTCTCCTAATCCGGCCCCGTGCTATGTCTGAACTGTTTCGAAGTGTGCACTCGAAAATATTAGCTAGTGGGCTTAAAAGTATACATATGTTCATAATTCTCAATTCTTTTAGATGATTTGTTTTTTATTCATGTATGAAACTGAGTGCACATTTCAAAAAAGTCGATTTGAATCCAAACAAATATTTTTTTGTATATATACATACATATTTTTGTTTTTTCTTACCAGTCCTACTGTCTGATAAATCATGTAGTTTTATTAAAGATGGGCAATTCTTGAATGTTTAATATTTTTATATGCATTAGCTCAAATCGGTGATTTTTACTAAGCCGGCCCTGCACTGCTCCTCAACCGTACTTATATATGTATATACATACATACATACATGCATATGTATCTACCTTCATAACAAAATATCCTTGTGGGTGTTTTTCTCGTTTAAACTGATGTTTATTGTTTAATGATTTTATTTTGGAGTTTTTCTGTGTTCATGATAATTTTGATTAAATTGAAATAACAATCGAAAATTTAATTTAATCATTTGACATTCATATAGTAATTATATTCTATCGTCTTATTTCAATCTCATTCCCAAATAATGTTTGGAACGATATATGGCCAGATTTCCCCTAAGCCAGCCCTTTGCTGTATGAGTATATTTTTTATGGAATTAATGATGTCTGTTTTGTGTGTATAGAGCAATCAAAAAAATAAACACTTTAAATTGGTAAAATATGTACATCTAATTTATTTGATTATAAAAATATTATAAATGTAAAGATTATTTGTTTTTTGATAATATATCGCTTGTGTTCAAAGGTATATATAATGAGAATAATTTTATTATGATATTTAAATTTAAAGATGATTTACAATTAAAAAAATATTTGATCAAGAAAAATGCAATATTTACATAGTACATATGTATTATAAATTTTGTACGTTTTCAAAAGTTGAGTTTTGCAATAAAAATATGTATGTATCTATTGATTCATACATATGAATACAAGAGAATGATTTAAATACGAATGATTTAAATACTGAATTTACTAAATATGCACGCATTTTGTTCTATATATTGTTTAAATATTTATTTAATATGAATAAATTGACCGTCAATTTAATAAAACATGCTCTTTTATAATGGAATATTATTTGATAATAAAAAATTGTACTTCTAATTTCAGTGAAATTTAGATAAATGAAAATAAGAACAATGTCAACATTATTTTTATGTATGTAAATGCTGCTGGGTTTGATTTTTGATCACAATAATGATTCACGCTCAATCTAATCTTAATAATATACATATCTACATAGATAGTTTTAATTTTTTGTTATGACATCGTCTAATAATATACAAACTACATACTTCAAATTTCGGTGAAATTTCGATAAGTGAAAATAAGAAGAAAGTCAACATTATTTTTAGTTATGCATGTAAAAACTTTTGATCACAATAATGATTCATGCTCAACTTAATCTTAATAATAAACATATCTGTGTACATTGAATTTTGCAATAAAAATATGTATGCATACCTATAGTTTAAATTTTTGGTAATGACATTGTCTAATAATGTATTGGCAATACCTATTTAACAATAACAATTTCTCTTTGGCAATAACTATTTGTCTCTTTGTATTGGTAAGAAATAATTGAATTCTTATGAGCACTGAACAATGAATATATTTTATAAAAATAAAATATTTACTGTTCTTGTCTACACAACTGATGGAATTTGAAGATAACCGCGAGAGACTTTTTTTCCCAAATGATTTATGTATCCAATATTTACTTTAAAATGACGTTCAACACTTTTAATAAAACAAGATATTGAATGTTATTCAAAATAAATGTGACTTTATCATATCGATGGGATACTCTTGACTATCAGATTCCCCATTTCGGGCTTCTATTGATTTGCCTCCAGCTTTGAGAGTCATCAGACTCGCAATTGCTGCACGTTTACTTGCGCTCAAAGACATGGTCTCGATTGTTGAATTTGCATTTGATTCTGTTTGAGAAACTTTTGGTGGTAGAGAATTTGAATAAAAGCGACGTCTATTTTTTGTGAGATAATTTTTCGCAAACTCGGACGATCTGTCATCCGATGGCGTTTCTAGTTTTGTTGTATCTTTTGACTCCTCCAATGAAGAAGAAATGAAATAAGAAACTATATTAACATTTTCTTTTATTAAAATCGTATGAATACCATTGTCTTATCCAAAGATTATACCTTTTTCTTACCGACGATATACTGTTGAACCACGTTTTCGGATCTGCGGGCTTCAACAAATCCACCCCCAGCTTTGAGAGTCATCAGACTCGCGATCGCCTTTTGGTAATCGTTCAAAGACATAGTATCTGTAGACGAGATTGAATTTGGCTTGTCAGCTGTGTGACTTGATAGAAACAATGACGTTCTTTACCAATGACAATTTATATGTATGTATGTGACAAAAGATAGTGGACGATAGATAACGCTATGCCAGGGCAGCTTAACATTTTTGTAGTTGCTTTTTCCTTGCTACCAATATTCAGGAGTAATTAAAATTATTTTATGTAACATTTAAAAATATGCATAGTTTGTTTAACATTTAAATAGAAAAATAAAATATTTAAAAAAGTATATAACAAGTAAAAAATTAAAACAAAGTAAACACTACATAAGAAGAAATGTTTTTAATGAGATTGTTGACACTGCCTTGTTTCTGCAATATTTTCAATATCGGAGTTAATCCAATGAATAATATAATCGTTGGTCATGATCAGCACTCGAAGAATTTCATATTATTTTATAATATTTAAATATAATATAATAGTTTAAAATACAAAGAGCCATAATATCAATTTTGTGCTGTATTTGTCAGAACGCAGAATTGGTATATTTAATGTTTTTCCAAAACAATCTTTGGATTTTAAATATAATTGAATCAGTGGCTTGGATAAGTGGTAATCATATTATGCTGTCGAGCAGAGTGATCACGGGTTCGAGTTCAATTGGAATCCCGCTGCTGGCCAGATCTTGGTATGTGACTGCAGATCGATCGTTTCTTTACAGAGTTTGCCAATTTTTCGGTTACTATAATAATTAGCATCTCCTTTCCTCTATTTCTTACTAATTTCAAGCTATTCAGCGTCTTGAGGTTCGCCAATTTGATTATAAAATGCTGCATACATTTCTCCACACATGTCACTGTGGATGTTTGTATGAATTTGCATTGTATAAAGTGCTTATATTGATTGTATTGTATCTGTTTCAGTGTACATACGTCTATGTTCATGTTCTATGAAATAAAATAAATCATTTTGAAGTTTGAATATTTCCAAATCTTGTTCATTCTAATTTGTTTCAAATATTATAGAGATTTGACTTGCATTTTCTTCAATTTGATATCTTTTTGAACGGAATTTAATAAATATTGTGATATTATCAATCTTTCTACATAAATAAATACATTAAATCTCGCCTGAAAATGTTGAAAAACAATTTTGTGTTGGGTCGAATTGAGTCATAAAGATATATACCTTCCATAATAATATTTTTCAACACTCGAGAAATGCTCAAATACTTCTTCGTATAAATATACTTTGATTGTATATTACGTTTGATAAATACATTCTAAGAATAGAACAAAGCCGATCTAAAATCTGTCCACGATCAACTGATTGGACAGCCTTATTTACACCTACATATAATTTACAAATTTACATCGAAATATTTAACTATCTGTATCACAAAATGATTTTTTGTGTATACATACATATGTTTGTCATTATTCATAATATGTATAATACATTGAATTCTCATATGAAAAAGGTTGATGTGAAATAATAAAGAACACCAACTCTCCAACACGCTTCTTTTCGTCTCTGTTTTAGCCAAATTATTTATACATTTGTAGAATTTCATCCACCCACCCTCCCTGTGATCTTCCTTGCACCATTTAACATCTCTCGGGTACCATTCGAGCACTTCTTTCGTCTTCATTTCTTATACATACTTTATTACATGACATGTCAATGATTTTACCTGGATAGAAATAACCTTTACCTGGATACTTCTACCTGATTTTACCTGGATTTAAATAACTACTTCTACTCTCATTGTCTAATGTACATAATACCATCGAGAATGCAATACTTATTATACATTAATTTAGCCTTTTCTACGTTAATTTTTAATCTCTTTGGTTAGTCAGCTATTATAACTAAATACATATATCATCTTTGAACAGAATGTGACTCAAGAGGCGACCGTTGATGTTTACACCTATTTTATCCCTATTTAAGTTCCTATTTATGTACGTAATTTGATGTAAATATAACCATAGTGATATGAGCATATCTTGTAATTATAACAAACATTAAAAACATAAACAGGTTTGTCTATGTATCACTGCTGTTTGAATAGCACTTTTTCCTTTTTTCATTTCAATCTTTACTTACTCGCGTCATTAGAACACAGTAGTGATACATATATTATAATATTTTTTTATAATTTTACTCCAGTTCATTGTCTTTCAATTATTAGCACCTTTGGTTTTTATTTTCTGCTAGTATTTTGAAAGGAATTAATACATTGTATTGCTAAAAACGTGAATTAAATTGCATGTACTTTGTATTGCTAAAAAAAGTCACGTTATTTTAAAAAGATTGATAGAATATGAAAAAAAAACTGTGAGTGTATCATCTTTGTACTCTGAAAACGTGATATTTATTATTATATTTTCATTCTTCGAAAATGATCTATCCTACATATATTATAAGACGACTGAGCGACGATTTTAATCAAATTCGAGTTTATTCAAGTTTCTTAGATCGTTTTGAATTCAGTCGATTCAGTTGATTCAGTCGATTCAGTCGATTCAGTCGATTCATTTGATTCAGTCGATTCAGTTGATCAAATTATGACAAATCATCATTCTGTTTATGCGTTCCAATTTTTCATTTCATTATATTTATCTCGAGCACTCGGATAATCCTCCATTAATCGAGGCTCGGCCGGGTTTAGCCCGCCGTGTCGCCTAATCCGATCCTCATCTCGTACACTGAATAATTTATCGTTAATGAGTTCCCCGTTTGCCACGATTCAAAATCCGCTAATTTAGGGGATTCTGCACTTGCCTTTCGAATATCCATTATACGCGGTCTCTCACCTTCAATTCAACCGAACCGGGCTCCGGGGATAAATCCCCGGATTGTGCCAAAACTCATTTTTCTATTCCGGCTTAGTTCGGCGTATCTGTCTCTCTCTCTCTCTCTCTCTTGTCGAGCTTACCAGATTACCGACTGCTAAATTTGTTTTTCGCAAAGTATTTGTAATACGTGTAGAGTTTTTTCCTTTCATATTCTTCTCGAGGTATGCCTTTAGAGTAGCGTATTTGCGTCAGTTCCTGTTCCCGTTCCCCTCTTGGGAACGGTGTGCACATTTTTCCCCATTGCTCGTATAATATTTGATCCTGGAAACGACACTGCAAAAAGAAACTGACCTCGTAAAGTGCTACAATGGAAATTCCCCCGAGAATCCTTCTGTGAAACTCGCCTTGCATATTTCCTTTATACATATATACACATATATACCTAGAAAGTAGTATAATACATATTTTATATTTCGCCAGACGAAAATAATTTGTCTCGTTGACAATTAGCAATCCTTGCTTTGTTGCTTTTTCATTTGATTGTCGTGTTTTCATCTGCTTTTGATTGTATAACAAGGCCTTTTTCGAGCTTTCAGAGTTTTGCTTCTAATTAGGACGATTTCTTAATGTATGCTTGTTTTCTTGCGTTCGCTTTGTGTTAATTTAACCCTCATTGGTCGCACGGACTTCGTCACGCAATAGATCTGGTCCAATGGCTAAGTCTGTTCGCCGTTGCTTTTATTTGAATATTTTGAACTTTAATCTGTATTTTGATATTTGATATTGCTCATAAAATATATTTGTTCATTATTTCATTGGATTTATATTGAAGAAATGAATAATTCACAGATAAAAAAAACATCATTGATAAAATTAAATATATTTTTTGTGAACTCATTATAATTTTGCTAAACTGTAATAGCTTTCACATACCTTTGTTTTATAGTATGTACATACATACATATGTATATGTATGCTGTGAACAATCGATATGATTAATCCTCCTAAAATAATATAATTAATAATATTATATTAAAATTTGAACCACACCAAAACTTATTTACTCGTTTCTTAATATGATACATATGATGCATTTTAATCACATTTAATTAAAATAAAAAAATATATTATTTATTCTGTATATCATAATCAAAATCAAATCAACTAAAGAAACATATGATTAAAAAATAAAATATGTATGTAAACTACTCAAAACATACATATAAAGTAATATATTCCGTAATTGTTTGCTGTTTCATTTCGATAGATATAAATGTTAGTTTCGATAGAAAAAATATAAAAACGAAATAAATAAATATTTGTACATAAAATGTTTACCCAAATCAAACCACGTGTATAAAAAAAAGAATACACATACATTTAGAAATGCAAAACTCTCTGTGTTCTATTTTACATTAAATGCATCATTGTTTTATTTGCAAAAACGCACGAACTTAAAAGATGAAGCTATCCAATAAAAGGAACTCATTTTTATTCCCTGTAATTCTACTCTGAATAGACCAAAGCATTTCCCATTAAATCCGTACACACTTCAGCACCAGCTTAGGTCCATACATGTGTACAACCTGTACATAAATGGAGTTATTCAATGCTGCACTTTACTTAAATGCATTTCCGCCTCTTCTCCTATAGAATCTTGTCTTGCAACTGGAAGCTGTCATTTACAACGACTTTATTTAGTGGCCAAAGATTGGCCTGAAGTCGTTTCGTCTGCTCGTAAACTACCCGGCGTCGCCTGGAGACGACGTTCCCGATGGTGGAATTTCGCGGTACACCATCGAGAAACAACATAAACCACCGGCAACAATACGGGTGGTAGAAGTGGGTGGTTTTCGGGATGCTTTATGATGTGCTGATGTTTTACGATACGGACTCGGTGGGCCAATATTAAATCTGAAGGGCGTCAGGCACACCAGAGAAAAATGTGATATATGTATTGTCAGACAACGTGTTGTCTATATGGCCTTGGAGACGTTGCGTTTTTATTAAAATATTTCTCTCTCTTTTCTTATCTTCCCTTTGAAAGGAAATTCAATTCGACGATTCGTTCGATCGTATCGATGAAAAGTGGGACGTCAATGCAACATGTCGCATATTCGAAAACCTTTTAACGCCGTTCGGTGATACGAAATATTTTCGATTATAACGTGATGTTGGATATAATATGAAATACTTTCATATGTGTAGACTTGCAGATGGCTATTGAAGTATATACATACATACATATGTAAAAGGATGTAAGCGAATGATCATTATATTTGATGATTGTTCCCACTTCCTGCATAGGATGACTATTCTATGAAAAACTAGTGGTCACGGCTCACACTATATTTTATACGGGTTTGGTGCATCCGCTCTAAAATCGCCAGACAAACGAACGGCAGCTTTAAACATAATTCTCGTTTTCTCGAATGATAGATTGCACATCAGATGACGAGTAACCTTTCGATGTGCACAGATGCAATTATTAAAATGGTAATTATTAAAATTGAGTTGGATCTTTCTGGCGAGTTTAATAAGGCAAGATTCGAAACTTATCGAATCTTGCCTTATTAAACTCGCCTGAAAGATCCAACTAAATTTTAATAATAACCATTTTAATAATTGCATCTGTGCACATCGAAAAGTTACCCGTCATCTTATTTGCAATCTATCATTCGAGAAGACGAGAATTGCATTTAAAGCAACCGTCCTTTAATCTGTCGTTCAATTTGTCTGGCGATTTTAGAGCGGATGCACCGCATCCATTTTATACAGTTGTCACACTGTATTTTATTTTGATCTTTCATAGAAATTTGAAATTCATAATTGTTAGTTTTGAGGAAAAAAACATTAATTACAGGAAACCTTAAAAAGTCGGTTTTCGGTTTTTGGAAAAATGGTCAAAAAGCCGGTTTTTCGGTTTCGATTTAATCCGGCTTAGAAGCCCTTACTGTATGAACATGCATCCATTTGCAATTTCCATTGCTTTGTTCGGAACATTCAGCCGTCGAAATATGATATTAAACGTTTAAAGACACGTACAGATGTGACTCTGTGGACCGTGCACGTGTCGTCCACTTCCTGTGTAGATTATCCTGAATCCGAATCCCCCGAAGCGGTCGGCTGGAGCAATTAATTAGGAGCGACGGTCCTCGAGAGCAGTTTACTGGAGCGGCCACGATCCGGAACGCAACGTGACGTTACGTTCCGTTAACGATCCGTTATTATCGGACGAACGGCGCGACGCGCTGGCCGCAATAACCGGCCATGCATTATGCATGATCTGCGCTTCTCTTCGCTACCAGCGCATCCATTTCACTCCATTATGGATTAAACGCGACCCCCGGATCCATTAGTCGGTCAAAGTGTTAATTTTAGTCGTCGTTATTTTCGCCCGGTTTGTTCCCCGGGTATATACTCGGATTTGAGACCGTGCAGCTTTGTTAGAAATCGTATTGTCTAGGTTACATTTTTTTTTCATTAAAAGCTTTTATTTATATAACATACTTATTTTACGTAAATATTGTATTTTTACTTTATATACATATGTACGTATGTAGTAACAATAGATGAAGTTTTGTGATCATACGCAAATTTGAACTCGAGATTTTGACTGATTCGAACTCAAAATTGTTCACTGATCACGTTTTCATGATCTAGAAAAAATGTGTGCATTTTGGGGATTTTTTGAACACCGTTAGTCCTATCGAAATGAAACTTGATTTTGGTAACTGAAATTCTTATCGACACGAAGTAAGTTTTTTTCAAATTTTTAAGTTGACCAGAAATGGTACCTATCCTTGTACATAGGTGTCCTCTTTTTTTTTCAAATTTTTGAACTCAATTATCTCCCAAGCTGCTGACTGAATTTTTTTTAAATGTAATAGAAATTATAATCTTTATAACTTTATATTTTTTGAATATTTTTACCTGAACCGGAAGTAGTACTTTTACTCTAGAGAATCGAGGTTTTTTATATTTTTCTCAGAAACCTTTTGTTTTATTCAACTGAAATTTCATATCTAGAAGCTTAAGCCAAGTTATGTGATAAAATTTGGTAAGCATTTGTTAACCGAAAGTGGCAGTTTACTCTTGTTTGATTTTTCTTCCACTATTTATTTCGGCCCCTTAAACATGTGTGATACTCACAAGAAAATTCAAGTATAATCCTTGTATCAGTGTGACGAAAATAAAAAAAAAATTAAATGCAATAAACCGGAATTTGGAATATTTCCTCTTAGAAAAGTCAAAAATGTTGTGACCGCACGCTTTTTTCCATACCCCTGAACATACCACGCTGAAAATTTATATTTGAATTATTTATGTACAAACTTAGAGTTATGGTTAAATCTGAATTTTTCGTTGTTATTATTTATCCTATTATTTTTTATTGAATAATTTAATATATAAATGGCGCAGAAAACGCTTCTGAATTCTCTCTAAATGATCTATGTACATATATTAGTTTGGTAATAAGGAGACCATATGCCTGAAGCATACTCCATATTACTACGAACCAGATAAATCCCAATAGCTTATATGAATTAGTGACTATATGGTTATTATTACTAGTTAATTATGTATAATGGTAATGAAAATTAATAATACATAATATAAACACAAGTATTAATCTTCAAATACACAAACTTATTTATCTTTAACAGTATTAACCCTCATTATAACATACTTACCAACTCCAACCCCAACCAACATATACAGACTGCAAAAGCAGCATCTCCAATAAACTTCTTCAAATTAGCGTAACCAGGAGAGACGACGACGACGATTAACTTTCAAACAGACCGAACACACACACCCACAACTCCACATCTCTATTTGCACATCAAACAACCTCAACCTCACAGTACCCAAAGGGACGGCTCGCTATTACAAGTCATGAATAATTCCCGGTGCAATATGCACCGTCTCCGTCTCGGGCCTTCAGCCGAAACGCGAGATTAATACCTCGGCAATTGAATAATTAACGCGGCCGTTAACTTTGACTTTCTTCGGTGAAACACGTGTTAAACGACGTAATTTGTATTTGCCATCCCCGTAGGCCCCGTGAAGTTTGCAAGCCGGGCTGTTGGATGGGAGAGGTTGAAATATATAGCTGAAGTTTGTTGTATTACACTCGGATGATTTAACACTGTTCGTCCGGAGCAGTTGGGGCCCCTCTCCCGGACCACTAGTGTTGATATATATCGTCGATTTAACAATAACACCGTTCGCCGTATTAATGTCTCCATTTTGAACGTGGGCAGGGTTAGATGTGATGCTTCTGTTTGATTTTGATTGATTTGCCGTTCCTATGTTGATGTTTATCTATAAGGTTCGTGTGAAATACTTTAAACTATCATGCTATATCACTCGTTAAATGTCAACGGGCAACCAGATCCTATAGTAATAACACTGAGCAACAAAAATCAGAAGCTATTCAATCTTTACTAAATTTGATTTTTACTAACCTCTTCTTAGTTCAGAATAGATTTTTTGATGCTTTTTTACTAGCCTCTTCTTACTTCGCTTTCGTTTTTTACTTCTGATTTCGTCGGACGAAATTTGGGTTCTTATTCGATCGTTTGAAACTTTGCCATTTTGCGCGGTTTGGTCACCGATAGAAATTTAAATCGATTCTGATAGTTCGATGGTGAAAAATAATCGTAATAAACACGTCTAAGATTGCGAAAAATTTGAAGACGTTGACGTTTGGTAGATTTTCCCCCACCCACTCGTTTTGTCAGATTTTAATTGTTTAACTGCCTATAATTTTGTCTTTTTCACACTATGTATATCCTATAAAACTTGCATTATAGGCTCTCATAATCTCTCATATATATTTTTTTATTTCACTCATAGGTTAAATATTGAATATTAATATGTTTATACATATTATAATTCTGATATATGTATGTACGTGTTACGGCCAAATTTTAATTGTCGTTTAAAATTCCCTAGATAACAAATTATAAGTGTTTTAAAGATATAAAAGATCACAATCAATAGAAAAAACATCTGACTATTGATTTCAATACTCACTTTTGGCAAAAAAATACTAGATTTTGTGTTAAATATCAATTAAATATATTCAAACCAATCAGAAGACTGTGAGAATATTGCCTGAACGATTAGCGAAGTGAAACATAGAATTGTAAAATATACTTTTTTCTTACAATTTTTAATGAATACCACTATTTGAATTTAATATTTTGGACTTAAATTATATCTTAAGAATCAAATTTTCATTTTGTCACGTGTTTATGCATTTACATAATTGGAATCCAACATGACATTTCGTTTTTGATTGGAATGTTATTATCTTATTACATTAACTTTATGTTTATTTCATATTGATTTAAAAGCTTATATTTGATACTAGCATTTATTGAATATATATTATTTATAATGTATACATTGCTATCCACTTCTGTTCGTTTTGTTTCATTTTCTTTATACATTTTTACATAAAAACAAGGAAAAAATATTGAAACAAACAGTTTCGCATTAGTAAAACTCCATTTAGCGCGCTGCTTTTGCTACAAGACCAATTCGTTATTTTCAGACGATTTCCCTGACAATTTATGAGTATTTGTCGTGTTGAAACTTAACGTTCAGACTTTACAATCTTTGAGACTAATTTCTATCACGTACACGCACACATACATATATACATATATACAATATTCAAAGTATTTCCAAAATGTATTCTCGATCTTGAAAAGTTTTTTTTTGCATTAAATTGCGCGGCAAAGTTCGTCCGCGAGTTCAAAAGAAAATTGTTCGATCGACTTTTGCGCCTGTTTACCGCACCCTTGATTTATAATCTTAATTATATCGACTCGGGGGCCAAACTCGAGACTTTGATTAATAGCTTTTTCGCTTCGGGTCTGCGATGTGAACGTATCTGAGAGAGCAAAATTTCGCGATTGTTCCCGCGAAGACAGTCCGCGTACGCGCGCCCTTTAATACAAAATTTAAAATTCAAATATCGCCGTTTCTGTAAATAGGTTTTTGAGCTCTTTTTCCTATTATGCTGTAGATTAACATTAGAATAATATTATACTATGATTACTAACAAAATTAAATTAAATTGTAAAATAGAAATTGATCAGTAGATCAGTAGCTATTAAAATAGATATAAGATGTATTTTGAACATAATTTCGTAATAATAAAAAGCATTAAAAATCAAAAAAAAAATATCGCTGTTTAAACTTTTTCGTGAAATTTTATTTCTTTCCAAATGAAAAATCGACCGGCGACGAAAATTTCGAAGAAAAACATCAGCAACAAAAAAATAATACGCGCTTTTGAATATATTAAAAGAGGCGGATCACAGCGTCGCGTTCATTGTGCGAAGTTATTTTGCTTCTCGGGGAAATTTTTGTGTGCTTTTTTTTCCAAGGTTTTCATTTTAGGGACGAAGCTATGAAAAACACGTCCTTTGTTATAACAATGGACCTTTATTGGGATCGATACATGTTTGTACGTGTGAAAATGCGATAAAATCCACATAAAAACGTCGTCTAACGCGTTAAGTTGTAGCGTGAAAATAATATCAACGTGTGGGATATTCGTTTTTTATATGGTGATAATTTTTTTACGATTATGACAGAATTATTAAATATGTTATTACATTCTTCTGTATGAGAATATTCGCATCAAATTAAAATATTCAGATTATTCACATCTACATATTTATGTATGTGTATAAAACCAATAAAGAACGCCATCATCATAAAACAATTAATTTTAGACTTGTACTAAATTTTCAGCTTTATCGCTCTTTACAAATGAATGCATAAAAGTACGGAAAGTTGTATGCTCGGCATATAGAGAAGAGGTAGAAAACGGAGTACATGGATGAGACATTTGACAAGGAAAGTTAATAATAGAGAGAGTAAATAATGGTACCCAAATGGTAGCTTAAATTATATAAGAAAGTATATAAGAAAGAAATTAAATTATTAAAGTATATAAGAAAGGCCACTGAGGAGATGGGTGGATAAATTTCGAAAAACTTTAAGGGTGAGATATGGATGAAGGCGCAGACACACAGGATGGTTTTTTTTTTAGATAATTTTGCACATAAAAAATTCTAGCACGCCGAATCTTTGCTAGGCCGAAACTCACCCCCTAGAGTGTTATCAGTGATATATTTGTCTTATATTGATAAAGGTTTGACAGTAATCGATATCAGTGGTTTCTATTTTTGAAGAAATGTAAGAGAAACTTGTCGAAATAATAAAATCGTAGAAATTAACAATGAGATGAGACACGCCCATTCTCAGCTGGAGAATACTTGTGGCGTGATGACCGATCATGTCGAGGAGACGCGGGGAAGTGGGGACTTGAGCGTCTGACATGTGCTCCTGATATTAAGCTAGTTGGAACGGGTGGCATCAGTGGCAGATGCGCTGCGTAGGGTTTTTTCATATGAATATAATTTTTTTTAAATATTCTAACAATGTACTTGATGATATTTCATCTGACCTAACACTAGTGTTATATTCTTAATTAAATCAAAAGTATTTGAATTTCATTATTATATAATACTAGTGTTGTACCCGGTGAAATATCATCGCATGGGTGTTGGCATATTTAGTTATTCAATACAAAAAATAAATAAAAGTGTCGGTCCTGTGTTCGATCCGCACGCGGTCAATTTTTTCAATTATTTTAAATATATTTAATTCAATATTTATATTTATATAATATGAAAAAAATAGTAAAAACTACCTATGTACATATAAACCATATAAAACACAATAGAAAAATTAATTAATTTAAACTTTTTTCAATACCTGGCGGTAAATTCTCAGCCTGGAAGAAACATTAGTAGTGATCAGTATATTTAGAAGTTTTTTCTTTTGTTATTATATGTATCTTCGTATACGTTTTGGCAATGGTTTAGCTGTGACGTACATATGTATGTCGAATCGAAATGACTATTAGGGCGAAATCACACAGCACGGTATGTGGAATGTGAGACATACAGAAAAAATATGGTGTACGTGTTCTCATACGTGGTATCATGTGGTATATATAATACATGGTACCGTCCATTCAAAACGAAACACAAGGAGCTGTTTCGTTGAAATTCTATACTATACCATATTTTTTCTGTTTGTTTAAAACTATCTAAAAAAAACGTCCCACATACCGCGCTGTGTGATTTCACCCTTATAGTACGGTGAGCGTTATCTTACACAGACACACGGACAGACAGAATAGCGATATTATGTAGATGATGAATTATTCTATGAACTCAAAACTAGACCTAACTAAGCAAAACAATGCATATATTAACAAATTTCATCTTAGCCAATTCATCACGCTTCCGTTCAAGACAATAGAAGTTGGAAAATAAGAGACAACGCCCGAAATCGAATACGCCCCAACAAAGATAATTTTAATGAATTTAATTTAAAATATAACTTTAAACGAAAACCCTCGAGGTTTTCCATGCAGATTGTATACCGTATATATGTACATATATATACAAAGCAACATTATTTCACGAGGTACACAACAGCAGCAAGATAGTGTAGGCAGCGTTGTACCCCAGCTCTTATTGCGAGAGCTTGCGGGCTTCCGATAAGGAATATTTATTTCTAAGTTAAATTGAGGAAGGCCTGCGGTGGCGGGCTGTCACTAAATTGTCACCCGGAGACTCCTAAACACCTAGGGATTGTTTCAGACCCCTTTGGGGGGCGCTGGGTGGGGTGGGACCACCCCCGGGTGAACTGATTCGGCGCAACCGCACAATGTGGATTATTCGCTACACATCCTCGAGCCCTTCCCGACTCGCGTATTGTTCCAATTATTGCCCTTCGCGCGGAAAATTTCCCGCCACGGTTTCGTGTCTTCATTTCGCGCTCTAATTGCGCGACATTTTCGCTCTATATAACTCTAAAATCGCATTCATACTTCGACTTATGTATCGCGAGCACAATGCGACCGTCGATGCGTGCGCGCACGAGTCTTGCATGCGAATGTTGGCAAGTTGAGAAAGCTCCCTTTTTACTTTATCTATGTACGTAGTAACAATAGATGAAGTTTTGTGATCATGCAAAAATTCGAACTCGAGATTTTGACTGATTCGAACTCAGAATCGATCACTGATCACGTTTTCATGATCTAGAAAAAATGTGTGTGTGTGTGTGTGTCTGTGTGGGTGTGTATTTTGGGGATATTTTTAACACCGTTAGTCCTATCGAACTGAAACATAGTATCGGTTACTGAAATTCTTATCGACACGACGTAAATTTTTTTCAAATTTTTAAGTTGACCGGAAATGGTACCTCGCCTTATAGGTGTCCTCTTTTTTTAAGTTTTTGAATTCAATTATCTCCCAAACCACTAAATGAATCGGACTGAATTTTTTTTAAATATAATACAAATAATAATTTTTATAACCTCATATTTTTTAAATATTTCTATCTGAACCGGAAGCAGTACCTTTACTCTAGAGAATCGAAGTTTTTTATGTTTTTTTCAGAAACCTTTTGGTTTATTGAACTGAAATTTCATATCTAGAAGTTTAAGTTTAATACCAAGTTAATTATAAAATTTAGTTAGCATCCGTCAACCGAAAGTAGCAGTTTACTCTTGTTAGATTTTTCTTCCACTATTTTTTTCGACCCCTTAAACATGTGTGTTCGTCACAAAAAAATTCAAGTATAATTCTTGTATCAATTTGATGAAAATAAAAAATAATTATTATATTTTATAAACCGGAAGTGGGATTTTTTCCTCATAGAAAGGTCAAAAATGTTGTGCCCACTACTCTGTCCACACCCCTGAACGTATTAAGCTGAAAATTTATATTTCTATCCTTTATGTACTAACTTAGAGCTGGTAGGGTTTTGCTCAGAATTCGTAAACCGGAAGTAGTATTTTTTTTTAAAACAATATTTCATTATTTTATTTTGACCTTTTAAATTGTTTTAAGCTTCTTGATATTTATTGTGTATAATAAAAATAGTGGTTTTAAGTAAAAATAAAAAAAAACCGCTTAATTTAATGAACCGGAAGTGGGATTTTTTTTCTCGTAGGAAGGTCAAAAATGTTGTGCCCACTACTCTGTCCGCACCCCTGAACGTATTAAGCTGAAAATTTATATTTCTATCCTTTATGTACTAACTTAGAGCTGGTAGGGTTTTGGTCAGAATTCGTAAACCGGAAGTAGTATTTTTTTTTTTAAACAATATTTCAATATTTTATTTTGATCTTTAAAATTATTTTTATTTTCTTGATATTTAATGAGTATGATACTGATAGTGATTTTTAGTAATAAAAAAAATTTGAACACAATCAGACAACCGGAAGTAGAACTTTTGTTTTGTGCAAGTTTCCATACATTTGCGCTCAATTTGTATCGCTATCATAGTCATCAGTTCAATATCGAATTTTGTTTTGTAACCTTCTTATATTCCTCAAATACATAGATAAAGTCATGGGTTGGTCACACCCGAATTTTTTTCAATGGTACTGTTTGTATTTGAGAATTGAATTCCAATGACGTAGCATCTGGAAATTATGTACATAATATTCCGTTTTTAATCTCTTGAATAATACCTATATGTATGTAATCGATATTTTATTATTATATTTAAATTTTTTAGCTATCGCATTCGTATTCATTGGCCTTTGATCTACTGAATTAAATTAAATAGTTAATTAATCAAAAAATAACACACCATTCTTCGATTCTCCATCATATTTGATAACAGAATTTCTATACTTATCTATTCCTTTCACGTAAGAAAATCTATCCTTTGTTAGAGACCTTGAAATTTTAAACTTGTAAAATATTCAACTCTTCCTCATACTTTTTTTAACCTTTGAAGGACGGAGCGTCGAGATCGAAGGAGTGTCCCGAACCGGGGTCGAGTATGACCCCAATATTTTTTAATCAAAATACAGCTTTTCTCAATACAAATGGGTTCAATCATTTTATACATCAACATAAAAAAATGTTTAGTCCTATAGCATGTTTTTGACTATTTTTGTATTAAAAAATAACGACAAACATCAACACGCAAACGCACATACATAGGTAAGACGAACAGGCGATTGCATGCCTCAATAGCCACGCGCCAAAAGCGACGAAAACAATAGCTTACGAAAATATAGCTGTCAACAAGAATATGCAAGCGAACAGTCAAAAACATGACTTATCGCTACCGCCTTTAAATCATACTTTGTATAAATGCATTTTAAAGAAATATAGGGTGTATAGCTTTGAAAGGCACATAGTTATTACGAAAAACGTAAAAATTGGGGCATTTCCATACCCCACTTCGGCGAGAGAGGGTTAAGTTAACTTTAGTTCATGAGTTTGCTCAGGGAAGACCAACATTAAATCATTTTTGTAATCAAGGTGTGAGGAAAAAAGTTGCCACTCTCTCTACTTCGTACATATCACGCATACATACATTAATCTGTAATAATCCAAACATCTAAATTTAAATTGAACAGAGAGGAGAGTAGATGAAACTACATATTCCCAAAAATTGTAAATCTTTGAGCTCATACCTATTCATATTCAAAATTCGAACAGCCCTGACCGATTTCTACACATAATCGACTCATTTTTATTCAACAAATTCGAAAACCAAATATCTACACCCACCGTACCCACTTTCATCAACACACACACACACACCCGTCGAAGGAAAGAGCGAGAGACGGGTGTGTGAGAAGAGGAGGAGAGAGGTGAGACCAGGTGTGTGTCGTCGGCGTCAACATAATGAGCGAATCGACCCGCGATATGTTGACAGTGAACTAAAACCGAACTCGTGCTATTTGATCAGATCCACCTATACGTGTTATTATGGGAATGCGTGATGTTTGATCGAGTCTCTGTTGGCGCTAACTCGGCCCTACCGCAAATATATGGACCCCATCCCTCTCATCCCGGGGGATAATACGCTTGTTCAGTGCCGGGAATCGTGTACTTGGCGTACTTCCCATTGTGTATGCGTGTACATGTCACACATGCCTACAAAATGGTCGTCACTGAAATATGGATGCTTGAATTTAATCAAAAATTTATCCACCACTCATGCATGCACCTATCGTTACCGATTACCGTAACGTATTTTGCGGCGATTCTTCTAACTTTCACTTTGAGACAGCTAAAGCCTCTGAATACAAGAATGGAAGCAGTGTTAGGATCATTTACATATCTGTAAAGAAAAATAAAAATGAGCATACCCTATAGACTTTTGCGTTAACAGTGTGTTAAATTCTAGAATTGTATTTTTCAGATCTGACTTATGTAGCAATTAAATTCCTATGAATTTCAATTAATTATATATGTTGAAACTAACCAAATCGCCCGGCGTTGCTCGAGTGGGTGAACGTTTTAATTTCGCATAGGGACTTCCTTGTAACTGATTTCAACCCCTTCTTCAGTCTCATTTAGACTATCATGATATAATATGAAAACATATCTTCGGGTTCCAATTGAATCTTCTCCCATTTGAGTAACAACGTTTCACAGATTGAACTTACTGCACCTTTATGGGTCACCCTGAAAGTATTTTGCCTCTTAGTACAATAAAATGGATCCTTTTCAACAACCACGTTATAACCCAGTGATGTAATTGAGATATCTACCATATAAACATGAATGTTTTGTACCTATTTGTGCGCTCTTTACTTTGAACTATACATTTGCATATCGTTCCAATAGAAATATATCCATGTTCATATGGTAGACATCTCAACTACCTGTATGGGTTACAAAATGGTTGTTCAAAAGTGTCTTTTTTGTTATACTGAGAGGCAAAATACGAGCGAGCTGACCCAGAAGGTAAGGTAAACTCAATTTATGAAAAATAGACTTGTTACTTGTAAATAGAATTGATGAAGATTAGAGAGGAACAATTGATGGATCCATGATCCAATGTAAGAATACTAGATCGTTCCCATGATTTTGGGAGATGTTGGGATCTTGGGATCTTGTTCCTAACCTGGATTTAATATATGTACATATATTCATATATGCACAGCATAGCTTACTACTACATAGAATAATTGTATATCAGTAGAAAGTCCCGGCTGGAATCGAATAATTATTTGATTCATATACATACACTCCTGGCCAGATATGGGTGTTTATTAAAAAAGCCAGATCTACTGTCTCCTGCCAGAGTTGCTGATAACAAATCAACATCCCCTCAGTTCTTCTAAAGAGTTCTTTCATACTTTGAGTTTGGAGAAGCTGGTAGTCACCGGAACGCTGGAGGGAATGCGAGTGACAGAACGGTCTCCTAAGAGATGGTCTGACCAAATCAATGAACTAGTGGAGTGGATTGATCCATCAAACACAGAACCGGAAGGAGTGGAGTGGTTCACCAAATTCCATACGACATCAATGACCACGCTCAGCATTGCGCAAACGAGAAAGAAGAGACATACATATGTACATATATACTCAAATTTGCTCTCGCAAATTCGCTGTATATCGAACTTGTTGTTTGTTGATTATACTATGTAGTTTGTCCATAGATGGCTCTATTGTATTGTAATGTTTACAAAAAATCTGATCATAGATGTCGCCTTGGGGCAGTCTGTCATGGCACCTATGCCAGAAATTATGTGTAAAACTAAAAGTGTTGATGGAGAAGAATAATAATAAATATGTTATAGGATAATACTGTTTAAACTCGCCTAAATCTGGTATTATGTTTGCTTTAGCAAAAAATTTGCCAATAGATAGTTATTCTTGATCAACTTTGACTTTATCTAACTTAATTGTGATTGGTAGTAAATGAATGAACGTTTTCACAATAAATTTGTGTAGTACAATAGAATCAGTCCTGTCAATGAATTGTCTCAAACTACAATTGCAGATGTAATTAGAAACTACTCTGTAGATTGCAGACGCTTTCACCCAACAGGAAATAAACGTAGCAGCCGTCTTTGTTTTAAACGAACCTGGACGTTGAAATCGGATCAGATTTAAAGTATTTAAAGCATACTTTGTCACTCGGAGTGTTTTCGCGTCTTGCGAACCTTCGTCCATTAATTAAAACTTAGAACTCGTTACATGGAAACACACTCGCCGAGTGTGTCCTCCTAATTAATTGTTAAAATTCAACCCTTTTCACTGAAGCTTTCAGGTAAATTTGATTTGACGGGAAATATTTTAAAGTTAAGTCTCGACTCGTTCAAGCACATTGGAATGCTTCGCATAAATTTAAATAATATTATGGAAATATTAGCAGCAAAGTTGGAGATGATTATTTTCTCTCTCATGAGTATTATTCATGTACACAGTTTGGAGGAGTTAAAATCTTTATACATATATCGTGAAAAAGGTGGAAGCATCAGAAGTTAAGATGCGCATTAACAACTATAATACCTTGATACTTGATACAGGGGGTTGCTATAATGTTGCTTACGATCGACCTTGAAGTTATATATCCAAGATCTGGTTAGCAACGAAGGCAGAGATAGAACCCGTGACCACACTATTTGTGAATTCATTCCGAGTATTACTGCAGTGCTGCTGGTTAGCCTTGGATATTTGTTAATCCAAGTCGATCATTTCTTATCAGAGTTTGCCAATTTACCAGATTTTATTGTTGAAACGTTTCCTTATCAGAAAAACCATCCTATCTACTATTTGTCGCCACTATTTGAACATGATTTCAAATTTATTATGTACATCTTTAATGCCATATGTGTCGCTCAGGGGCAACCGTTATGAGAAACGTCATTATATAAAAATATAAATTAAAAAAAAAAACGAAGATAATAAAAGTTAGAAAATTTAAAGACACACATCTAAACAAATCACTATTCAAAAGTATTCAATTGGTACCCAAAATTGTGCATAATAAATCAAATAATATACATACATACATAAAACTATTCATTTTCGACTTAAACGATAAGCAAGAATGTGATTTCAGATAGTTAAACACTCTTCGAATGTTATGATAGGTAGAAATTGATGAAATTAGAGGACTTTGTTCCTCTAAATGATTGTATGAAAAGATTGAGCTGGAATATGAAATTGTGCCATAAATGGTGGTTTTATTTAATTAATATTCAATATGGTATCCAAAAGAATTTTTCGAATTCTGTGCTAGATAGAAATCATAAAAATTAGAGGACTTTCTATTAGAAGTACATTGGTGTTGATACTTTTCTCAAAATGGCTAATTATAAAAAATACGCTAGAATATGAAATTGTGCCGTAAATGAAATTGGTGATTTATTTTAGCGTCGGGGTTCTTAGATAAATATTAATTAGGTAGTGGTGTTGTGATTTTGGTCAGCCGCAGTCATTAAGAGCACAGGCCGTTGTTGGGTTAATTAAGCGTTAAATGCTGGTCAAAGTTTGTTCATCCCCCTCCGGGTTGTTATTGTATTATACACGCAAGATGGGGGCAGGGGGGGTGGTAGAAATAGTTACACTTGTCAAATGTCGACACCGAAGGAATTTCCTAACATAACCCCGGCTCGAATATTTCAATATTATTATCATACATAAAGCTCGAAAGCTCCGAACATTCTAGTGGGTATATAATACCACAAGAGATTTTCAAAGCAAATTATGTCGTGGACTTTTTTGAGACTAGTAATCAATTTGTGTAACTGTATTGAAATCTCATGTGAATGAATTACTTATTTGATTATGAAAGTCTATAATATATTTTTTACAAACACGGAACTGCTCTAATCATTGCATGAAACGTTCAGTTCGCTAACTCTTTCATGCTGCATTAATTCGTCTTAAAGCAAGCCACTGTTTAAATATAAATAATTTCAAACAGTAGTGAGAATTTCGGGTAATATTATATACATACATACGTGAAGTTAAACAGATCTCAACATCGTGTCGTTTTTTAACTTATTTTAACAGAGTGGTGAATGATCATAAAATCAGCAACCTTACAACTTCCTAAGATCATTAATCAAGACCGTTTATTTCCGTTGAAACGATTACAAAAATGGGCTATCCTACATATGATCTCTCAAAATTGTTTAAAAGCAAAATAATTCCAGACCGCCCGCCTTACAAAGTGGGAAAGTTTTCAATCCCTCACACTCCCAGCAGATCGAGCAAAATATTGAAATGAAATAAGCTGTCTTATGGCCTCTTTAGATCATTTGATTGGTACTTAGCAATCCCCAAAACTACAATCTACACATAGGTGGGCGAAGACCGCCACCCACTCCGCCAAGAGAGAAGGCTTTCATTGCTTCACACTCCTAAGACATTAAGTGGGATATTTAAATAAGAGATCCTATGACCCCTAAAGAATATTTCAACAACACATCTAACACACGAAGACCGCACACGTCACTAAGTGGGAATGATTTCATTGCTTACTCCCAACAGACTGCGTCGAAGATTAAATAAACTATTCTATGACCTGTTAAAACTATTTGATTAAAAAACGAAACAAATGAAGACCGCCCAGGTCGCTAGGTGGAATGTTTCCATTGTCTCACATATATAGCCAGCAGCATAGCTCGGACGTTAAGCTTCTGCTTACCGTCAAGAAGGTGCCGGGTTCTATCCCTGAATGAAAATGAATTTTTCAGAGTATGCTGTTGGTCAGACCTGGATTTGTGACTCCAGGTTGATCGTTTCCTATCAGAGTTTGCCAATTTTCTCTGATTTCATTGTTGAAACGGTTCCCGGAAAAAAAAATTGGCTAAAAATCCTTCCTACCTACTATGTCACCACTATTTGAAAAATTTGATTGATGTACAATAAAAAAATTTTTTATGTACAATTCATAGATGTCTCGTTAATTTGCGAGTTTTTTCAGTGTCTCGCAATTCAACGACTTATAATAAAAATGCTGTATTTGTATTTGTAATTGGCCAGGAAGGCGCATTGGGATTTACCTGTAAGGCCTTCCTGGTATATATGTAAATAAAATAAAAAAATAAAAATATTTACATACATATATTAGCGGTTCTATAGACTCAAATCCATTTGATAGACAATCATAAATTGAATTAGATATACATATGTACAAATGTCAGATATACATAAGAATTAACTTAGATTAGATTAAGGCGCAGAAAGTGTTAGAGAGATCTTCTGGAGCGTTCACTTTCCTCATTGGAAGACTAATGGAGGTCGTGATCCTGAGGATGAAGATATCGACAAGAATATATTATATTTAGGATCAAGCCTGTATGCTACCAGGCAAGTCTATGGTGAAATTATTCCATTGGATCCGTCTTGTCGATTTGGGTATCACTTTTGATCCTCAACTTACCCTTCACAACCACATCAAGACAGTCGCTGACGTTTCCTTTCGTCAACTCGGGTTTGTCTTGATATATGCTAGGTTATTCTCCAACACTTTGTTTTCTCTCTTGCTTTTCAACTCGCTTTTGAGGAGCAAGCTAGAGTATACATTATGTTATGCGGTTGTGTGGAATCCGCGTGAAGGAAATTACTCTCTAATGATTGAAAAAGTGCAAAGAGCATCTCTCCGTTTCCTATATAGGAAATAATATGGGTAGTACTCATATCTCTACCCTACTCCTTTCCTTTTGGGCATTAATTTTTTTTCCAGCTTCTATGTGATAATGCGTTATTCGCATCGTTGTTGGAACTGTTGGGACTTTATGTCCCTAATAATAATATGCGTGGTATATGTACATCATTTTATGGTTGTACCTCCTGCTCGTATATTTCTTTATCAAATGGCTCCTATTCCAAGAGCTATCCGACATCTCAACAAAATCGTCGCTACTGGGCCTGAATGTGATATTTTCCACCTCAGTGAGCGTCGTTTATCAGAGACTACATGTCTGGTAGCCTGCGCTCATCGTTATTTTCATAATTGAATGTGATGTATGAGTGGAGTTTTGATCTTCTCTCTTCCATTTGGGCCTCGCAGGGATGTGTTATATTTGCGGCTGTTTCCTATATATTAGTGCTGGCTATATTTGCGAGAAATTCCCTACTTTGTATTTTATTATTTGTTATTTTTACTTTACCTGCTATTTTTTTGTTTTGATTATATATAAATGTACTTTGTCTGTGAATATATGTATATATTTTTATTTTTCTCGACCATTGTGGCGCTAGTCCAAACTATGTATACTTGAATAAATAAATTAGCAGGTGAAATTACTTAATGTACTACGCATTGAATCATTAGTCTGCTCTAAATAAAGTGAAAAGAAAAGACAAAATTCTGTAACTCTAAAAAGCATAAAATAAAATAAATCTTTTTAATAGTGTTAATTTAACTTAGAACGCAACTATACAGACCTTCAATAGAACAATTCTTCCAATCGATGAACCAAATCCTTACAGTTTTCAGCACTTTTTTAGAGATGTGCAAATCTTACTAGTTTTGGCACAGTTCGAAGATTTCCACTCCAAACTAAAAGCTTTAGTATAATATATCACTCAGAACCTAACACACATATGTATGTATGTACATATTCTTCAACTATCTACAATACTTATATTGTATTATTCCAGCTTCATATGTAGTTTGCATACCCAGCATTGTGTCGGATAGCCGAGACGTACATATTTCGCAGTGCACACTATCCCCAACTATTTTTCCGCTTTTCCGTACTTCCAGAACGTATCTGCTTACAAAACTTAGCAATGTCAAAACAAACAAAAACCGACAAGTTAACTTCCGCAATGTTTCAACGCGAGTTTCTGACTCTTCACACGTACACACCCAGCAGCACATTTGCGAGCTTCGAGAGAGATAGAAAGTAATTTATAAGACATAATCTGCAATCCCAGTGTTGTCGTTGCGGGGGCCAGATCTCGCTCCAGGGCGGCAGCCGACTAACAAGAGGTCATTTATTTCGCAAAGTGTCGGCGCTTAACTTTAATCCCCGGCAAAAAGAGACCTGGGGTTTGGATATTTTTATATTTCCCCCCTTATTTTTGTTCTTTTTTTACTCCATATTTGCCTCGGTGCGATGGAAATTCGAGGCTACCCGGGGATTACTCGGCAACACTACATGCATATTTTAGCCGAACGTTGCGTATTATACGAGGATTACGACCCAAAATCGTCCATCTGTCTGGAGTAAAACGATAAGGTAAGACGTGTGTTGGAAAGGCCAGAGATCTAGGTCGTTAATATTGACTCAATCGATGGGTGTGTAATATACAGGAATTTAACTTGATATATCGATGCTTAAAATTCAGCTTCAAGCTGCTGAATGCATTGATGACGTCACAAAAAGGATGATCTCTATTTTTTGGCAATCTTGATACTTCAAAGCGGTTCAGCAACCGAGGGGCTATAATTTATTTTTATAAAATTATAATCTCCATATATGTATGTATGTACATATGATTGTATGCTCGGTTTATATTTTGCAGATTGCGTTTGGTTTAATTAAAAGCGTTGACCTACATATATAATAAAACGGTCTGTTTATGTCGTTGTGTGTTAAATATACGAGAAAGTAAGTACGGTCCAGGGAAGTTGACTGTTTTCGCACTAATTTAGCGTAGCGTTTGGTATTATGTGAGGTATATCAATTTAATTTCAAGTATTAAGGATGATAAATTTGCACCTTTTTCGAGCAATGAAATGGAGGCATTAAAATCTGTACTAATTTTGTGCGAATATTTTATGTGGGTGTAAATTAATGTGAAGTGGTTTTATATTCACTAAGTTGGTACCTGTAATTGAATACTCGTGTATTAAATTTGATTTGTATTTAATTAATCCGACTATGAACTGTTTTATTCGTTTTTATTAAGATCAAGTTTTACAACCCATATTTCAATGATGCATTTTTCGCTTTTGACTAATTTTTCGATTAATAAAACTACACTTATCATAATTGAATTATATAGATTAATAATACATAGAAAATGTCTGATTAGTATTTTTTGTTTTCGTTTCAAGATTTATTTGTAAGTAATATAAAAGAATGCATATTTTTTTATTAATTATTTTATGTCATAAACTAATCTATCAAAAACACTGTTTATGTAGATATCTTTAATTAATTCTCATGTAATAATTTCATCTTATTATTTGTTTCAGGTGAGTTATTCAGAAATAATCTTCGACTTCGACAAACCATTTTGTGATAAATTCATCAGCAAGGTATTCGTATATTACTATTTATATAATAATAAATATTTTAAAAGCTAAATCATCAATCTGTAAAAACTTATTTTAATCAATTAGCTTTTTTGAACTAAATCGAAAAATAAAATTGAAAAAACTTAAAAACGTAATTATAAAGGTGAAATATTGCATAAAACGGACATTCGAATTCCACAAAAGTCATCTGTTCATTAAAAAAATAGTTTTTATTTTAAAAAGCTTGGTCAAATTTAAAAAATGTAAAAAATGTATGGAATATTAAAATATTTATTTATACTTTGTGAATGGCAGCATAGCCGATGGACCTAATTTTATATTTTTCCTTGATGCCGTTATCGGATTGCCTCCGATCGATATCTATGGTATTAAACTTATACATATATAATTTTGCAAATGATATTCAATTTGTGGTGACAGTGGTTAAGGGATGATTTTTGCCAATTTGAAGAGGAACCGTTTCAACAATGAAATTAAATAAATTGGTAGACTCTGGTAGGAAACGATCGACTTGTAGTCTGATCCGCAGCACTACAGATAACCATCGGAATAAATTCTTTTCAATTCAGGCTAATTCACAGAATCAAACCCGGCAACCTATCGATAGTTAGCAATAACGAAACCACCAAACTGCTGGCTAAAAGATATTGTTGCTTAAGGTTGAACGGAGGATCCAAAGACAAGGCCAAAGTCGCTTCACAGCATTTAATGGGTGATTAAGGAGATCCACGCACTGCTAGTTCTCCGTCCAGAATGCCTTGATATGGCCTAAGTACCTTTTTATAAAGGACAGGTCGCTCAGTGCATCTTTATCGACACGTTTGTTTACCTATTGTTATAGTCACGTACCAGATATGCAATCCCAAGGTCTCGGCATGCAGTCCCACGCTTTCGAGCTGTCAGTTCTGAGAACTCTAGCGGGAAGTGACCGAATTACCGGACCACTAAGTCCATTCTGGCGTCTCCATTATAAGCCGACAGCACTTAAGCCGGGACATAATCCTCGAAAACCAATTATAACCTCCTTTTAGCATATACTACAATATGTATTCAAAGACAAATTCACCTACATGTTTTCATAGTTCAACATATCAATTGTGTCTTACATTGCCATCTAAAAAATATGAATAATATTTCCCCCCCCCCCTCCCGTTAGGAAAAATCTTGTATATACTTCTGGAATATGCCAAAATGTCGTCACGTATTCAAAAACAAAAGCACTTTTCATAGAGTTGTCCTCGTTGGTATCTGTCAACATGTCAAATTTGACGTCACCGTTTAATAATACATACATAATCAGAATGAAAAGCGGTCTCGTAAAGCTCGACACGGGGCGTTGATTAAACACTTTTAAAAGTCCTAATTATGCGCCTGGGCTTTTCCTGTTGAAAAACGATCGTTTCATTTTTCACGGTTACTTTCGCTCCCGGTGGCGATGCTGGCAAGTTTCATTATAAATTTGGGTCGTCAGGACATGCCCCCCCCCCCCCTACATACACACATACATAGGTAAACCGAATTCCTTGTCTCGATTAATCATCAAAATTTTAATATATTATATGCGAGGGGGGGGCGGATGGGAGGCTTGACAGGGCCGCCGCATCCGCGAATTAAAAGCCGGCCGTGACGTGAATTAATAAAATTTAAATTAATTTAATAACCGAAGCCTTCCCGCCCGGCTTTCGGCCTTTCGATTATGAGCTTTTTCCATCGACGGCCTAATGTATGTACGTGTGTATAAAATACGATGTAAAAAAATTATAATTTAAATTCATATTATTTTTTTTAATAATTTGAAGTTTCATTATATCAAGATCGGATATGTCGAGAATTATGTATCCAATATGAAAAAATACCCATAATATAATACATATACATATTTTATATTTACATAGATATATACCAGGACGGCTTGACAGGAAGACCCCAATGCGCCTTCCTGGACAATTATTACATAAATCACTGTATTTCTAGAAGAACACGAAATAAAAAATTATTAATTAATGAATTAAATAATTAATCCATTGAGACATCTATGGATTTTAGATTTGTACATAATTTTTACAAATTATACACACAATAAACGCAGAAGATTTGTGATAACAGGAAAGATGATTTTTTGCCAATTTTGAGGAACCGTTTCAACAATGATCAGATAAAATTGGCAAACTCTGATAAGAAACGATCGACCTGGAGTCTCAAACCAAGGTCTGGCCATTAGCGGTACTCTATGGAACTCGAACCCGTGACCACTGTGCTTGAAAGCATAATATGCTAACCACTAGTCCACGCTTTATATTTATTTATTTTATTTATATATATTTTAGCTATCAAGCTAATTTAAAAATACATCTTAATTATTATACTTAACTCTAAAATTTATAATTAACTTATATGTACTGTCCCTCACAGAGGTGTCTCTTCGCACCTCGCAGGAATGCATCCATGTTTTTAGCAGACCTGATGCAATCAGGGAGGGCATTATACATGAGCACACCCCTGTGAAAAACACCCCCAGCCGTCTTATTCTTTCTTACTCTACTTACAACTAGTTTTTCCTTATTTCTAGTATAAAAACTATGTTTATCTCTATTCCTTATTATATAATCATCAAAATACTTAGGTAATAACTTATGATCTAACTTATTAACAAAAGACAATATGTATGATAAAAATGAAATTTCCCATGTCCTGGATCGGAGGGGAGGGGCATTCAGTTGAATCTGTCTCATAGAACCTTAACTTAAAGGAAATAATTAAATATTTAGGTGGTTTATTCATACATTTTGAATGGCTCTTGCATAAATCTTTTTTTTTTTGTATTTTTACATTCATATCAGCCAAATTCGACTTCACAACAGGACGATTGTTAAGCTGTAGAGTCTCGAGCAAAAATAACTCACGCACATTGTACTCGAGCTGGAGAGTCTTATTCTTCCAACTCCACTTCTTTTGAGTTGAAGCTCGTAACGTTAAAAGGAAGCACCGTTTTTCGATAAGTCGTTAGGGGTCGTACCGCGCGCAATCTTAAACGCCCCATAATAATGTCCGGAGGGTGAGAATTAAGTTGTATACCCAACAACCCTTCGCTGTAAAATGGCACTCGTTTCAGCTGGAAACAATAACTTGTTTTGTACGCTTGTGCCACTTTCGACGCTTTTTTCTTTCCCTTTCGGGTGCGAGGACCTCCCCGCATCCGGGTGAGGTAGAAAATCCACCGTACCCCCCCCCCTTTCTAAGAATTTTCCGATTTTCCGACCGTCGTCGTCTTCGCCGGAAGTGGGTCGCGAGTTTTTCTTCCTTTTCGGCTTTGCCTTTTCCTTTATCGTGGGAACAGTCGTCGCTAATGGATTTTTGAGGGTTAGTTACATTCGCCGAAACTGAAAAAGCAAACTTGCTCTGTGTGTGTCGCGTCTCATCCAGCATCGATCCGAGCTCGTTCGGCTCGGAAATCACCCACCCAGAGGTGATTTTCCCTATTTGCACTCGAATTAAACAAGTAATGAAATGTAAAAAGGGAGAATAAAACGCGTCTCGTAACGATATTGCTGTTTGTTCAAAGCAATCGCCTCGCGTTCCCCGACACCGCTTCGCCCACTAATAACGTTTACTTTCGTTTCTTTTCTCTTTTCTTTTGCATATTTTTTTTCCTTCCACTTCGTGTTTTATATTCGTTATTTCGCTATGCTCTCTTAACGACTCCTTGTGTAAATATGGATCAATTTATTCTCCGTTTGTTCGTATTGCATAAACGCCACTCTTGCGCTAGCGTATGCACTTGAGGCGTGCCTAAATAAAATATTAAGTAATCTCTCATCTCACAAAGACGTATGTTATACCAAGATTTGCACTAGTATATTTGTTACAGTTGAGGAAAATTTCCATTAATGCAATCGATATAATAATAATATATTTATAAAAATGGACGGGGTGTACTTAGGGTATGTGAGTATGTGGGTATGTGGCGAGTGCATCGACAAGTGTGGACATTTCAAAAAAACTTTAAAATTATCAAGAATTTAAAATTATTCAGTTCCGATTCCCGATTCTTATTTCAGTTTCGATTCTAGATGTCTGTTTCAGTTCAGGTTCTGGTTCCGATTCTAATTGTTATTCCACTTCCTATTTCAGTTCCAATTCTCGTTCGTCATTTTAGTTTCGGTTCAGATTCTGATTCCTATTTCCAATTCTGGTTCTGACTTCGGATCCAACTTCGGTTCCAACTTATATTAATGATTGTATCAATCCTTTCCGAATCGTTGAAATATCAAATTCAAATAATTTCTAATTACATTTAGAACTGCTCTATTTCCTATAAATTTAGTTGCAACAGTTTCCAATAGATTTTTTCTAGAATTAATTAATATTTCATTAAAATACTGAAGAAGATATTAAAAATACATCAAATATGGTAGTATGTTTATATGTAAGTAGAATCAATTATAATGGATGAAAGGTTTTGATTGAATTTATTGTCAATATAAAATAATCTCAATTTAAAATGTTATAAATCAAAATGGATTTTTAAAATATTTGCAGGAATACCACAGGTTTTACATTAGTATAGCAAATGATTGATATGTACAATCTTAAATCAGAAGTATTAATGATAGTTTAATGTAATCCCAAAACTCAATACAAATTGATTGCTTGGTAGTTCATGACGTTAGAAACTTTTATTTGTTAATTATCAAGATATGGATTTATATTTTGCTTCGGTATAATCTGAATTTCACCATTGATGAAAGAAATGGGATTACATTGTTCATCAATTTGAGCATTAATTCATGCATATAACGTATTAAAAAAATCCTAATCGAATTTCGGCGAATCTATTCTGTCTTTTTATATAAATTTAATCAAAGGTGATTACAGATAATCTGCGATTTGTAATACAGTGAAATAATATATTTGATTTATAAGACAATTTTATCAAATATAGTAAAAAATCTTCTTATAATATCTCATTTTCAACAGAATTTGGCAACTTTTTTCACACCACACATTTTCTTTTCATTCGGAATAATTTTCATCTTTCATAAAATACGTAAGCATATTTCATAAAATACGTAAGCATAAGCATCAGCATATAGCAAACTCTTCAGACACTAAATTCATTCAAGTACAGTCTGGGGAATTATGAAGCTTAAGTGTTACGAACTTCTGTAATTTTAGTTACACTAATAGATGTAATTTGTAATAAATTTACATAAACGGCTTTTATACCTTTTTCGATATTGTTTATTATTCATTTCCTTATTATTTTTTATACATATACGAAGATGATAGAACGGTCATCTTTCCAACTCCTCCATACATATCTATCAATGATCCGAAACCGCAAATTTAACGCTCGATTCAACTGTGGCCAAATTGCCAAAAGTTCCCTAAAGATGTCTACTACCTTCATCAAAGCTTGGGAATAAAATTCACCCGAAATATTCTCACCAGAAGAGTTTGTTCAACTTTCGTCGATCAGCCTCCACCTATCTGACGTTCGAAAAGTCGCCGTTTGTTCGACGAACTTCGGTGATTTTCTTGTGTATTTTTTTTTGTGTGCTTTCCCGATTTTTCCCACTTTATTTTTGTTCCCATCGTAATCCAACACTCGATCGTTGGGTCATCCATCACTTCTGGGTCGTCGGGAACGTCTTCATAATGTACATCGGTCATATTGAAGTTTCGATAGTGTCGTCTATGTACCGCTCGTCCATCTTTTCCACCTCTCAAAATTTACCCCATAATCCAATTTCGTCCCTGGAACGAATTCAATTTTTCCCCATAGTGTGTGTGTGTGTGTGTGTGTGTGTACATTTTCTCGTATATCAAAAGCGCTCGTTTGTATATTCAGTGTCGTTGGTGGAAAATTTATGCCATTTTGTGTCAATTCAATTATGATAATGTACGCCTAGCGGTTTTAATAGGCAGACTAATATTTAGTTCAATTATACACACACACATTCTAGTCAATATTGATCGTACTAACTAGACTCATTGTGGTTGATTGAAAGCTTGACGTTTCATATAAAATAATCACATTTGAATAAATAATTTTTTGATGTCAGAATTATTATTTCACCAAAGAGAAAAGATCACTACGATTTTCTTCGCAATATTATGTTTCGCAGTACATATAATCCTTTGTAAAGTAGTACGCACTCATCAAAGCCTAGGTATAATTAGAAAGCTTCGTAAGTATTTTTGAAACGAGCCTACTTCACAAGTACTTGGCTTATTTTAACCCAAAATCTTCAAAGCGTACGTTCGCATCCTCTCCAGGATTACGGATATCACCCAGCCGTCTTCTGAAATTATCCAAAACCCATTCCTCTCCGTATTATCGGATCCCTTTGTACTCATGTCGCCGTTAATTGATAATTTTCGCCAAGTATCCGCTAATAAGGGACGATCGGGAAACTCTGTGGAAAAACTGGCAATTTTCCTCGGAAAAATAACGGATGGTCCATAGTAAAACATTTTCTTTAACAATACGTCATATTTTTTTTATCAAAAATTTCGATTTATAACAATTCAAGGTCAAAATTTTACAACAAAAATGTATCAATAGCTTCTATGTCAGCTCTAATGTATGTATGTAGTATTTCAGGTACTTCAAAGAAAGTAATCAATAGCAGTTTATCAGCATTAATGAACTTTAAGCACTGCAAAGCGATCATTGATGATCTGTATGAGATATTCGCCAAGAATGATACTTATTTACATCTATTTCATTCATTCAAATTGTAAAAATAATATGCATATAATCAGCAACGTGAACTAGTTTTTAGAATATATACTTTAGAACTTAAACCTTGGTTTGTGACTCCAGGTCGATCGTTTCTTATTGAATCATGAGCTTATTTACATCCATTTAATTCAATTTAGATTGTAAAAATAATACATACATTTGATGATTGCCTATAAAAGTCATGGTGATTGTTTAATCTTTCATATAGTTATTTATTTATAAGAAAACGTCACCTACATACGTATACACATGCAGTTAGATATAAATGTTTACCTTCGAATAAAATACTACATAGAATTCATTGGAGTAGAGTATTTTTACATACATACAATTACTATTTCGTATTTATTTATTTATTATGATTTTGCCATAGTGACATTTCCTATGTTGATTTGTTTATTTTACATCCATATTCCAGGAAGGCCTTACAGATATCGATATACAATTTTAGAACAATTTTAACAAAGCATCATATGTAGAGACATCTATGAATACATTTGATAAATTTATATTTTCGCAGCATTTTTTTATATATAAATCGCCAAAATTCGAAATTTATGGATAAATTTGCAGCAAATTATACGAATCAGCAAATTTTGAGCTGTTGAAAACTCGAAAATTGCAATAAACGGGTAAAGGTTGCCAATTTGTTGGAACCATTTCAATGAAAATCAAATAAATCGGCAAACTCTGATAGGAAACGATCGAACTGAACAAACCAAGTTTAGGCCAGCAGCAACCAGTGGGACTCGAATCCTTGACCACCGTTTTCGAAAGCATCAAATGCTAACCGCCATGCTGCTGTTTAATCTTCTTGTTATGCCAAACATACACAAATTCTCACACTTTGAGTTAATTGAACTCTATGCTCGCATCCATATGTATGTCATCATTGGAAAAATACATTTTTTCTACGGATAAATTAGCATTTTGGATTTGAAAACAAAGCTCATTCACCCAAATGCACTCCATTATAATTTGATACGTGTTTTCATTTCCTATATGTATATGTACACTTATAAATATTTGTTTATTTGATACAAACTACAAACCGTTGAATCACCCGTTATGTGTTATTTGATACGTTCGTATGGATGTTTGTACTTATGTGTGGATACACATATACACGAGTGTGGATTAATAATCAGCCCCTTATTAACGGTTGAGGTCGACCGTTTGTTGTTTCGTTTGTATTTCCCGAGTGTGCTATTTCTCGGGATCTCGTTATAATTCCCGTGTTTCGGCACGCGTACTACGTATTACGTATCGTTCCCGATCGAGTGGTGGTACGTGACGTGTATATATCGATGTTTTGTGTCCCAATGTTTGTCCCGGTTCCCAGCTTTACGCACGGCTTGCTCCCAATGCTGGATCGTATGAATTCGGCAGAATGTTAACACTGTCACGTCGGGTTTTGCCTTTTATTACATTTTCCATTCATACTTGATATAAGTTTTAAAAATTGTATTCGTTGTACGGGCGATATTCTTATCCAAAAGTAATACAGCTTAGATTGTGCTTTGTATTAATATTATAACTCGTCTTGATAATATAATAGTAAGTCTGCAGTTTTGCACCAAACCTATTCGAGAATTGCCATATTAACCAGCAGCATAGCTCGGTCGTTAAGCTTCTGCCTAACACCGAGAGGTGCCGGGTTCGATCCTATGAGCTGATCTCGATTGAAAAGAATTTTTCTGAGTATATCTGTAGTGCTGCTGGTCAGACCTGGATATTTGTGACTCCAGGTCGATCGTTTACTATCAGAGTTTGCCGTTTTTTTCTGATTTCATTGTTGAAACGGTTCCCGATTAAAAATTGGCTAAAATCCTTCCTACCTACTATGTCACCGCTATTCGAGTATGGTTAATGTATAATAAAATTGATATACAATTCATAGATGTCTCGCTAATTTGCTAGTTTTCAGTTGGCCAATTGGCCAGGAAAGCGCATTGGGGTTTACCTGTAAGGCCTTCCTGGTATAAAATGTAATAAAAAAAATACATATATTCAAATAACCAGCAACATAGATTAGTGGTGAGCAAAGAATTACGTTAATAACATTTATTTGTTTAACATAGAATTACGTAAACTTTATCATAGGACTTCTTGCGGAAATAAAAATACCACAGTTTCTATTTTACAAATATATGTACATTTATTTATTTATTTATACAGGTATTATTTATTTACCCATTTTTATTAACACTTTATCTATTGTTAACATTGTTTATAAGTATTTTTTTTCAAGGCTTATTACAAATATCGATCATCAATCATTGCAATCATCATACATACATCTATGGACAAATTTTTGCAGCATTTTAAATATCAACAAAACTCAATTTGGCAAAAAATAGGACAGTATTTCCGATTTGTTGGAGCCCGTTACAGTTAAATCAAATAAATTCAGCAAACTCTGGTGGAAAACAATCGACTTCACAAATAGCCAAGCTTGGCCAGCAGCACTGCAGAAATACTCCGAACAAATTGTCAAAGCTGTGGTTAGCATTTAATGCTTTTGATTGTGTAGTCACGGGTCACTGAGTTTTCCAATTTTTCTTATTTCGCTGGAAACATTTCCACCAAATTGGCAATCCTGTCCTATTTATCGCCAAATTTGAGTTTACAACATCCCATAATTCGAATGCTGAAAAAAATTGTCCATAGATGTCTCTGATGAACGTAATTTTTGATGATCGATGTTTGTAATAAACCTTAAAAAATATATATAGCTCGTTAACAATAGATGTCGTTAATTAGAAACCGTTACATTTTCATTTCCGCAAGAAGTATTATACTGAGTCTTACGTAATTCTACGTTAAACATAACGAGCGAATCCACTTTGAATTCAATTGCGTTTTACATGATTTTATATTAAGTATGTAAGAACGAATCACTAAAGTATGTAAGAACGTGCTATTAAGACAAGCCCATTATACTATTGAGTTCTTTAATAAATTGAATAAAAAGCGTCGCAATTTCTGGAATATCCTGTTAAATTAATCTAATTGCAAATCACTCATCCTTTTTCTCTTCTTGTAAAGTGATGGGATACCGTTTGAAATTATATGTACACACATAAATATACATATATGAATAGCTAAATTACTGCCTGAACAATAAATTATAATGAAAAAAGTAGCTTAATCACTGTTTTAAAGAGCTGGTAGTGGCAGTAAAACGAGGCTTGTGGATAGCTAGCTGTCATAGCTTCAATCTGACACAAGATTCCGATGGAATTTTTAATGCTTTCGTTAATGTATAAACTCTAGCTTCACGTCGAAGACATTAGCTTACTTTAATGTCAACTAACCCCCGTATTTCGGTAAAATATCAATGTGATATAAAGAGTGGAAGTCGTTCAAAATCAAATCTCAAATTTTTAACGGGTAGTAATGTCACGAAACTAACAGAATGAAGCTATTAAAAAGCTTGTTAAAAACCGCATAAAGAAATCTGAAATTCTGCATAAAATCCCATGTAAGAAGCTGTATTCTCGGCATAACGAGCAAAGATAAGAATAGTAGATGAGAAGCATGACAAGGGTAGTTGATATAATGAATAGATTAAAATGACAATGGGCGAGTCATGTAGCTAGAATAATGGACAAATGAAATGCTCGAATATTACCCGGGAGAATGTAAGAGGGTGCAAGAAAGGCGAAAAGGCAGATAGATGGATGAAATTTGACAAACGTATGAGATGAGATGAATGAGAGTGACCTTCAAACACCAGTCAATGATGAATGACTGTAAATGATTATGATATGACTAAAAGCGCAGACACACAAAATCATCCGGCAAAGCATACCAAGGTAGACTCCATCTGCGAATGGGCGTATCTTAATCATTGTTAATTCGTGAGATCTTATTGTTTCCCCTATATTTCATCAAATATGTCTAACACTGTTATCGATCACAGTCAAACTTATGTTAATACGAGGGTAAAATATCAACAAAAAATCTCCAGGGGGTGATTTTTGGCCTGGCATGGATCAGGTGTGCTATCATTTTTTTCACGTGTGCACTGTGTATCTAAAAAACAATAGGTCACTCTTACATATGTACTTTACATAGATATATACCAGGAAAGCTTAACAGGTAAACCCCAATGCGCCTCCCTAGACAATTCATTACAAACATTGCAGCATTTTTTATTACATAAATTGCTGTATTTCGAGAGGCTACACGAAATTAGCAATTAATTAATCCATAGAGACCTCTATGGAAATAGATTTGTACATAATTTTTTTCATATTTTACATAAATAATGCACGCCACCATTAAGCCACCTGTATGGTTTAATGGTAGCGTGTATGTTTAGCACCAAGTGATCAGTGGGTTCGATCAGCCATACTGCTGGTTAGATTTGGGGGTATTTGTGACTCCAAATCGATCGTTTCTTATCAGTTTGCCAATTTTATCTAATCATTGTTGAAACGGTTCCTCAAAATTGGCAAAACATCATCTTTCCTGTTGTCACAAATCTTCTGTATTTATTGTGCGTATGATTTGTAAAAATTATGTACGAAATCTAAATCCATAGATGTCTCAATGGATTAATTATGTAATTAATTAATTAATTGTTATTTCGTGTTCTTCAGCTTCTGGAAATACTGTGATTTATGTAATAATAAATGCTGCATTATATGTAAATAATTGTCTAGGAAGGCGCATTGGGGTCTTCCTGTCAAGCTTTCCTGGTATATATCTATGTAAAATAAATAATTATATACTAACCCAGTCACATCTCAAGATCGAATTTTCTCACAATACAATACTCGTGTATTTATAGTAACAAATCGGATATAAGTAGATCGTACATATAATACAATTTTAAACCTACATAGGTACATAAGGTACATTTCCTTGTAAATTCAGGGTCTTGAGAAATCGTGATTTGTTTGTTCCTCCTGTGGCTCGCACAAATATGTTGTCAACGGCTCCTATATCTATGGCGATATATCTGCTTAACAGGATTTCTGGTGAAATTGACCTCTTCAATATAAAATATACTAATCTGGTTGAGTGGTTGTTGAGGAATGCCAGTGGTTGATTTTTCCTATTATAAATATTAATGATTGTTATTACTTTATCTATGTTTTTTCTTTTTTTTTTTTGATTATATGATTTTAATGATGTTGTGTTAATATTGTTATTATTATAAGTTATTATTACTGTTATCATGTTATTATTACTGAATGACCGGCCACAGCGACGCGTTGGAGATCTCTGTAATGTCACTGTGGCTAATATGTTAAATAAATAAATAAAAAATAAAAAGTGACCTAGTAAAATATATACCTAGCGTGTCAGTTCGAGCGCATTTCGCACCTGGCACACAGTGTTTATTTTACGCTTAGACAATTTCATCTGCTCTGTATTCCGGTGCTCTAGTCATAACCCCTTAGGGCCTTCCCTCTATCCCCCATTCTCCCCCTCTCGCCCCCTCCCCCTTATGTGACAGCTTGTGTCTTTAAATATGGCGACGATGTTCCGCAATACCGGAAATATATCTAGTTTTGAACTGGAATATTGTATAATGCATGTATAATATGTATGTGTATATCATACGGACCTAGCACCCGTTAAACTGTGTATATGAAAATATACTGTGTTAAACTTTGGATATGAAAATCTCATATCGAAAGTTTTTTATAATTATTTTTGCGCCAGGTTTTTTAAACGGAAAATTTATAATTGCTTCTAAAAAGATTAATTTTTATTTTCAATTAAATTTATATTCGGATTGAAACCGTTGTTAGAACGCTTTGGCCCAATTAAGAGCGTGCGTATTCAAACCTTTACATAAGTAATTAAATTATTCTGTTCATCGAAAATTATCCAAAAAATATACACCTTCTGATTTAAGTCGTTGGTCCAATTACGTACATAGCTTAAATTTTATTTTATTTATTTATACATACATATATTCATTGGCAAATTGCTAATGATTATATAACAAAAGTAACAACTAAAATTATAACTATAATATAACATATCTAACAAAAGTGTAATTAGTAACCATAACATAATATTATAATGCCAAACATTGCATTTATTAACTTATATAATTACATCATCTTCCACAAATGTATCCATTAACACTCCTCAAGAAAGCACCAATGTTATTAGCATTTCTAATGCTTTCAGGAAGGGCATTATAGATTTGAATAACTCTGTGAAAAACACCTCCTACAGTTCTTGCTTTCTTGATTCTGCCTATAGTTAATTTATTCCTATTTCTAGTTTCAAATTTAAATTTAAAGTTACTTATTAATAAAAAATATTTAATTTTAAATTTTATAAATAGACTTCACAATGGTTTCACTTTTTATACAAATAAAGGTATTTATTCAAATTGTTAAAATAATATAGTATGTAGTATGTAATAAGAAAGTATGTAGTTTCAATGACCTACCCAACTTCAGGTAGAAAACATTATTATTGTGCTTGGGATATTTCAATTAATTTGTTTCCGAAATTTGCAACGGTTTGTAAAGCTTTTGGATTTTTAAGCTAAAAAAGATGCGTAAAAACAACGAAAGTTGGAAATATTTCAACGTTGAACGAACCTCAGAGCGAATCTCAGCAGTTCTTAATATCTATTCACGATTCCACAATTATCATTTTTCTGCGAGGTTATACAGTCTTACTTTTCTAATACCGGTGAGAGCCGGCCAACCGGCTTTTTATTTATAAAAAAACCGAAAACCGGCTTTTTCTTTCGGACGGTTTTTTGGAACCCCTAGTATGTATGTATATACATACATACATATATTCATCATTGATTTTATTTTATTTATAGTTTTGGACCATTGTGGTATTACAGGAAGAAAGTACAAGAAAAAAATACATATGAATAAAAATAAAAAAAGCAAAAGCAGAAAAATATGATGAAAAGCAAAATAATAATACAGAAAATCAACATGAGAAAAAATATATACTATCGTATATAATATTATACATATGTATATAGTATATAATATTATACCGTAAATATTAGGGGATTGGTGTTCTTCGACCACTGGCTTACTAGCACTGATCGCCTGATCTCTCGTTCGCGCCAAAAAGACCTCGACTGTATACAACAGCCAATAAGGTCCCACGACCAATCGACCAATGATCGACTGTTCTGAGAATACACGCTGTATATAAATAGTCGTCAGATTTGTTCCGTGCTTCATTCGGAACTGGCCCGTCGACGGGCCACTACCTCTACCATTACTCGCTGCGTCTTAAATTCCGTCTACGCTACATTATCAAACATCCAAAGCTTGAGAACCACTGCAATCAACATATATAATTTATCCATTACCCATTCCGTAAATATAAGGTTCGATTCACATGAGGGTGCGCGCATGTGTGATTGTTATGCACATCCCTCGAAGGCTGGATATCAACGTTCGAATCTCGGACAAGTTCCCCTTTGATCTTTTATTATGGAAATTCGGCTCCGAATATTAATGTCTAATATTATTTTCCGGGCCTGGAAGCCTCTTGATATAGTCAGGGTCGTAGTGGGGGGGGGGGGGTTGGGGATGAAGCTCGAACTTGAGCAATTAATAATGGCTTCACGCCATGGCGACAACTGATGCCGTTACAACTTTGTCTTCGGTGCCCCATTGCCGGGCCAACTTTTGCATTATTGCCATCCCCATGCTTTTAACCCCTACGTATAAAGTGTATGTATTGTCGGGGTGTGTTTCTATTTAATTGAGTTCGTACGTGTTTTGCCGAGTTGCATCCTTGATGCTATTGAATTTGGTGTCGGTTTAATTACGGGTGTCGTTCCAGAGGGTATGCACTCGTAGCTGAGCCTGTGTAATGCTTTCGGATATTAGATTTTTGGGATGTTTATCTTATTTGGTTTGGCGTGAAATTGTTCCATCTTTAATTCAACTTCTACATATGTATGTGGATCATCTCCTCCACTCACCCTGCACCGCTACCCCCTCTACGTTGCCCGCACCGCTACATCCTCTACACTCACTGCACATTTCACTCGTTCAGTGATTGTCTACGAGTAGAGAGTTCATAGACTAAAATTCCAGCGGAATAGGAAAAGAGTTTGCCAATTTGTCTAACTCAATTAATGTGACGAATCCAATAAAATCGGCATCCCTTTTTTCTTTCGCAAATTCGGCTAGTCCAAAGTAGTGATACATTTTCACGAGGTTTGTAAATAATATCTACATACATACATACATACATACGATGTACATACATAGTACATTGTATAATGTGTTTGAATATGTACACAATTAGAGCTCGGCCACACCGGGTGACTTGCGAGCAACTTAATTGGTGACTTTGTTGTGCGACCTGATCAAATTTATGCAGTTGTGTGGGGATATTTGTGACTCCATATCGATCGTTTCTTATCAGAGTTTGCCAATTTTATCTCATCATTGTTGAAACGGTTCTAAACAGTGATTAATCTATATATATAAAAATGAATGTCTGTCTGAGTGTTTGTCTCGAATAGGCTCCCAAGCCACTGAACCGATTACGATGGAACTTTCAGGAGTTGTTGGATGCATGCCCGGGAAACCTCTTAATAATAATATTCGTAATTACGATTTTACTGACGCGAAAGTACAGCTATCCTCCCGCCTTCAAAGCATCAGGCCGCGAGTGTGATAATAATCGCGCCGCGCCTACCTCGCATTCGAATGTGCTCGGGAACGGGAATTGCACGCGTTATTGTGGAATTTCAACGCATGCCGGCTTCAGCTAGTGTAATAAAAAAAAATGCTGCATTGTTTGTAATTAATTGTCCAGGAAGGCGTATTGGGGTCTTCCTGTCAAGCCTTCCTGGCATCTACGCATGTAAAAATAAAATAAAATAAAATATGAAGGCATACGTAAAAAAAATCTATAAAATCCGTCCCGGACGCATGTAAGTGTTTCCAAAATCAGATAAAATTTCAATTCGCTGAAGATAGTTAACATTTACGTATAATAAATACGTACATAGATGTTTGTGGCCACATTTTCACCGTTTTTACACCATCCTCAGTTAGTTTCCATTGTTAACCGCCTCCGCACCGGGTCTTTAGCAAAAAGCTTTTGTCTCAGCTTCAGAGATGTGCTTTGTGGTCAAGGTCTGCCTGTCTTTCTGTCTGTTCGTGGCCCCGGCGTGCAAATAATGGACGCCGGAGGTCAGCCGTACAAAACCTTCTTGTCAACTGCACGACGAGCCCATATTGTTCTTCGGTCATTGTTGTCAAAACTTGATGGCGCTCCCCGTGATTAATTCCACATCCACTTTTTGATGTAAGCCCTCGTGTTTCCGTCCCTCTCTAGTTGTCTCCCCACCCCCCCCCCGATCCTCCCCTTTGTTATGACAGTTTTGTCGGAACAAAACCGAAAGCGGGCCCTTCACTGTGTACTGTGTAGACTGTGGGCCATTATTGTGGCTTTACGCATTGTCGAACGAAATTGTTGAACAATTGCATTGTTAGATTTTTGATTTTATTATTATTTCGATTTATTCGAATATCGTGGTAAATGTCGCATTATTTCGTTACACCCACATTAGGACCTGTATCGGTACATATCTCATCGTGTATTCGCCTTTATCATTGAGAATGCAAAATAAGCTCAAAAAATTTTTAATTTGATAGTGTGAAAAAGTGTTATTTAACTCTTGGAGTGCTGACGTCTTTTCTGTTGAAAGCCCGCCACGCTGAAAATTTCGCCAAAAATTCCAACTAGAATTATTTAAAAATCCAATAGAAAGAAGGTATAAAAATTGTAGCTAATGCAAGCAAATCCTACATCACTACCCTAGATAACTACCGCCGAGGATTTCGAGTTTTCAAAGGTGTGCTTAGACTCTCTAATATATCTTGCAACAATATAAAATAAACAAAAGAAGTCTATTAATGAATGTGTTTGTCCAAAACTAGTTCCATCTTCTTCATTCTTGTTAAAATGTAATGCTCACAATCTAAAATACTCAGCAGTTAGGGATTTCCATCGGGTAATTCTGCTATGGTTATAAATTCAGAAATTCCGGTGTAAGCGAGTTTCTATAAACGTTGACAAATGAATGACACGTATTACACGACCCATATTTAATGCATTTTTTTCAACGCTACCTTTAAAGGCTTAGCAAGTAGTATTCTTGTTCACTTTCTACATGCGAAATTTACAACCCCTATCGGCGTTTTGCAGGCCCGTGGACTTGTCAGCAAAACTCCAATAGGCATTGGTCAGCATTCGAAGGGTTAAGCTGTCTTTTAAATAAAACAATATACCGTTTCAATATTGTTTTTAGCAAAAGAACAAAAAAACTTGTAAAAAATGGTTTTCTACGAAATTAACTACTATGTATAGCAAAACCTTCTACCCCGTTCCCTATCCAATTTCTAGTTGTAACTGTTCAATTACGTAACGTTTAAAATTGCAAATGGATGACATGAATGTCGTCGCAACACTCCAGCTGTCATCAGATCGATATGACAGATGATTCTCATGAAATTTAAATGATTTCGTTCATGATTAAATTCCTCTAGCATCATGTTGGAAACATGCGCTTACTTGGAAGTGGTTTAAAATCAGCCCACAAATTTTGCAGTTCGAACTATTTAAAAGTTATTTAAATAGTTCGCAATAATATATAATAATAGTTCGCAATAATATATAATAATAGTTCGCAATAATATATAATAATAGTTCGCAATAATATAATAATAGTTATAAAGTGCGAACTATTTAAATTTTATTTAAATTCTGAAATAGCTTTTTATTTTTTCTTGAACTTTTTTTTATATAAGAAAATAAAAAGTGCATCCATTTTATGCCGAAATATTATTTTTAATATATATTTTATTACCACCCTAATATTATGTATATAATAAAAAGCTTCAACCGTGAGACTTTTATGTACTACTATAAAACTTGTTCATATTGAAATACCTTAGCTAGTAAGTTCACATTTTATCCACCAGTGTTTTAATATAATATTAAATTAAAATTTTCATTTAACATCTGACGTCATAAAATGTATATATAGACATATAATATAAGACATACTCGTACATTGAGTAAATTATAAATGCAGTTAAAGTCAAAATCTGCATTTTACTTTGAAACGTTCTATGTACATATTATACATACATATATGTAAGAGAAGACTGCCATATTCAAGTACAAACATCTTACAGTCCATACGAAAATATTCATTTTATGCTAAAAGCTATTAAGATATGAATAAATAACTTATTCATAACTATTATAAATATTGCTATACAAAAAAACCCGTAATACAATTCATACATTGCATATTCGAAACGCTAGTATCTAACATATCGCTGTTTTCATCTTGAAACAATTCATAGCTATTTATTTATTTATATTTTAAAAACAACAACATACAGCATCTCAATGTTTTTTCCACATATTGACAGCAAGAAAGGTTCTACATATTTATTTATCCATTATAATATATTGAACTCGACCATAGGTGCCACTACACGTTGCCCAAGGTCACACCTATGGTCAAACTTTACTACAAAAGTATCAAATACCATCATTACACATAATGATTATACACAAAATACGAGTTTACGAACCCTTATCACTCAACTCTTCTAATACCAAAGCCGCTTTAGCAACTCCATCATATGTAGATGTTCCTCTTCCCAATTCATCGAGTGAAACTTAAGAGTCGATTGCAGTTCGCCTCAATATTGCCGCTGCTTCACTAAATTAAACCAAAAAGGTTGACTGTCCCGACATTACATCGTCATTGTCATCGCCCAGTCTTGCAAATATTCCATCGGTGACAGTCAAACTGCACTCTGCATCATTGCAAAAATATTGAGATTATGATGCCAATTAATTTTTGAAACTAAAGATTTTATTCTATCTGTTTTATAAACCTTTCACTATTACTCATTTTTTATACTATTAAATAATTTTAATTTTTTCAAACAATCCTAATTTAAAGTCAAACTTAATCCAATCAAAACAGCAACAATAATCGCATTATAAATATTAAAATTTATTCGTTCAGTTCGTTCTAAAAGACGAAATTTTAGATTTTATTTCAAATACCACTTCATCAACGGCTTATCCTATTCAGGTCCTATTAGCCTGTCTTCCTGGAAAGCTTATCTTCCACCACTTCTGATAAATCAAACCCTTCTAGATTCATTTATTTGTATTTTACTTATCAATTCCGCAAATAATATTTTTATTACTGTCACTTCATCAATCGGTCTGACAAACTTCCTACACTCTACTGTTCGGTTTGATACTTTGCCATTTTGCGAGGTTTGGCCGCCGATAGAGATTTCAATTGGGTCCGCTAAGTCGATTGTGAAATATAATTGTAATAAACACGTTTAAGAATCCAAAAATTTTCCAAGAATCCAAACATACATTAAATGCCGGTAGCCTTAAATGTTTGACTTTCCGCCCCCCACTCGTTTTGTCAGATTTTATTTGTTTAAACGCCAATAACTTTATCTTTTTCACTCTATATCTTAGCTCTCATTATCTCTCATATATATTTTTACTTCACTAATAGTTTCAGAATTGTAAAACTTTGCTCACACTTAAGCCCACAAGTTTTATTATACATCTCACCCCCAAGTTTATATCAACTATTGCTCACTCAAGTCTTGCTAAATTGAACTTTAAAACTTATAATTTACTCGACCTCATTCCCTAAAATTGATCATATACATATACTATGTACACGTACATACTTAAAATAAACACATTGACTTGTTTCAACGACTCGATTTTCTATCTTTTGTCTAATTTTTATTTACTTATAACATCTGTTTACATCGTGTGTATGAAATTATTACGACATATTTTCCCAAACTTTGTGAATCGATCGTTTATTATCTATTTGATGGATGTCTGACAGCTCTTTCAGCCACCTCCATTGTTACTGTCATGTCAACTGTTTCCTATCTTATCGCATAATACGGAGAGCTGAATGAGGTTGATCTGTTTGGTATTTCCCTACATCAATTCAGGTCTAACATCAAGAGAATCTTGACCGATTGATTCATTTTTTCTTCTATTCTATTTTTCCAATATTTCCATTATTTTTATACTTTAGTTTAGTTATGTAATGTGCTATTTAATCATATTATAGCTTTCATTCCTTTCCATTTCATTTGTTTATTTTGTATTTACCTTTTTCATTTGTTTTTTATATTTGTAAATTTCAATTTCTTCTTATATTCTATCTTATAACCTTTTCCAAATATTTTAATACTATAGTTTAATTATGCAATGTACTACATATTTTGTCATGCCTTTATTCTTTACTTTTTAATTTGTTTTCCTTATATTTATCTTTTTCATTTTTGTAAAAATCTATTATTGGACTCGGGTGTTACATATATTATTTATTTACTTTTTGTGTTTTTTATACCTATCTCTGTACATCCTGTCTGTTGATTTTTCAATTAATAAAATAAAATAAAAATAAAAATAATTTTCTATCATACAATATACCCATCATACATATGTATGTACATATGTCTCCAGAACTGCGCTTCTCGAGAACTCACAATTCAAATTTCAAAGTGTCGAAAATTTATCTCGGCCGTCAAATCGAAACATTCGCCGCATTGTCAGAGACGGACTTTTGAAATGGTTTCCGAAATTGTTATTTATCAAATCTATTCAAAAGTTGAAAGAAGGTGGGTGGTAGGGGCGGGGTAGGGGACCTAAAAGCGATAATTATTAACTGACAGCGTCGGTAATTTTCAAAGTATACCTTTGACAATGAGCGATCGTCCAAATATTTTCGAGGGTGTATGGAGGCAAGCGGGGTCGGAGTAGGGGGGGGGGGTTGGTGTTATATTTCTGCGAAAATATTGGATTATTGTATATGTAGAGACAAAGAAAGAGCGAGGCCCTGGACCCCTAAGAAGTGTTGTCTGCCAAGGTGAAAACATAATTGCGCCATTAATCAAAGCGCCCTTAAAGCGGCCGCCGACAATTTTGATGACGATATAAATAATTATGTAGGGGGGTCGACGATGCCAAAAATTTCGCAAAAAATATGTATGTATATGCGAGAAGGTTCCGTGAAGGGGATCTGAAAATAAATTTTTCGTTTAATTGAAAAATCGAGTGCTTCCAGGTTCGCCGATGTTTAATATATAAACTTCAATTAAACTTTTTCCTGTACTTTGCTACTCGACTTTTATAAGATTAAGTCGTTCGGAAATTTATATACGGAATGATTTATAGCATATTATAAAACTAGTGTTTCTCAAACTTTTTTATTTTTGTTTAAAAACATTTTGATTGATGATTATCATTTCCAATACTAATCATATTTACTTCGTATGATAAATACAAACTATTAACGTTTAATTCAGCTTATTTTACTTCCGTACAAATTTATAACAACCGTTGTAAACAATTTCTAATATCTACAATGTACTTTAGGCTTTTAATTCCGACGGAACATTCTTTAAAAAATATTGGCCACAGTGTCATATTGGGGTGACCTGTAAAGACACTATGGTATACTTGTATATTAAAAATAAATAAAATAAAAAATAAATTTACAAGTCTCGGCATTTTTAACCAAGGCTATGGAGTCACTTCAAAATTTACCGACTCCGATTCCGACAATGGCCTTAATTTAATGTATGCTTCGACTCCAACTCTGACTCTGATTTGAACGATTTTAGTAAAATGGACCTGCCAACGTATAAAAATAAAGCGATTTTCGAAATATCAAAAATAAAAGGAATTTAAAAAAATCGGTAAAACTTGTCATGTTACCTAATTTATTGGATTATTGGTAATAAAATATACTTTAATAAAAAGTAAGTACATTTATAGTGAACGTGTATGAAGTTTATACACAAAAAAATCAATTTACTGAAAAAATGTGAATAAAAAAGGATGAAATAGAGGAAAAAATCAGTTAAAATAACATAAGTTCAATTTAACGATTTTATTTATAATGTAATTTTAATTCACGATTCCCGTAAAGAAATAATTTATAATATTTAATTTTAATTAATTTGCTTCAATAAAATCGAAGACGCTATGGGACAAATACTATATTACTATTAATTAATGAAAATGAAAATTAAAAGTCGGAGTCGGTTGTTTTTTTACGATTCCGACTCCCCTTGATATGCTACGACTCCGCGACTACGACTTAAACTAAGCAGCCGTGGTTTTAACTATACATTTAAATAAAAGGGTTTTTTTCTACAACATTAAGAACTAAATCATTTTTTTATTTTATTCCATTTTTATTTTTAATTTATACCAGGAAGGCCTAACAGGTAACCCCAATGCGCCTTCCTGGCCAGAAATATTGTACGTTTGATAAAAGTATTACAGAGATAAAAGGATATTCACAAAGACATCTATGGTCAAATTTATAAATTTGCAGCATTTTATACATTCGAGATTGCTGAAAACTCGAGATTTTCGCGAGAAAATGGGTAAGGTTGCAAAAGTTGAAAATCAGATAAATCGACAAACTCTGATATGAAACAATCGACCGTGAATCTCAAATCTTTGATTTGAACCCGTTACCACTTTGTTCAAAGCATTATATGCCAACAATAACATTGACATTATGATAATGCTTATATAAATATGATACATATTTATAAGAATATATACAAACATACATATACCATATGTACATTTTTTACTCAAATGTATCCGTTTTAAATAGAAGAGTAATACGCGAAGCGTTACTTTCGTTATTGAATTTCTTTCCACGGACAGGACCGTTTCGGCAGAAACGTCTCGTTAGATCCGGTGTCAGTTTTGGCTGAAAATCGCTGAAAAATCTTGTCGCCGAACATTTTCATCCGCCTACGCCTCGTTTTTACCTCCTTACTTACACACAGTCTACGTTTTCATTACATAATACGACGCGCCCGGGTTGGTATGGAGATGTAGTAGAAGTCGTGTATATAATGGTATGTAGACGTGTGTCGTTAGGTATTTTCCCCCTCACACCGAAACCGGGGATCTCTACCCACCCACTTTCTCATCCCACACGTGGGACCATTTCGCGAAAATTTCTGCCAAAAATACGAAAATAATAATACTTTCTTAAATTAGAATTTTAATCAAATATCACCTTTATACAATAGTAGTATTAACTAAAACATCTGACGTATATGGCTATTTTACACTACTTTTTAGTAAATAAATATTGAATATCAATATATTGTTGCGTAGGGGTGGGTGGTGGATCCAAACAAAAGGCCAAAGTCGCTTGAAAGCATTTATTCGGTGATTAAGGAGGTCCACGCGCAGCCAGTGCTCCTTCCAGAATGACTCGATATGGTCTAAGTACCTGCTTATAAAACGCAGGTCGCTCACTGGATCTTCCATCTCCGTTCACTTCTCCATTATTTAGTCACGTACGGTCTCAGACACGTAGTCTCACGCTTTCATTTCTGAGAACTCTATAGGGAAGTGACTGACTGCCGTTACCGTCCACTAAGTCAATTCGGAGGTCTCCATTGTTAGCCCCCAACTGCACTTTAGGCGGGGAATAATCCTGAAATCCAATTAACCGGCGGCTCCTCTTTGCCTACGATACAATATTATATTTAAAAATTTAGATATTATATTATATTAATATATTTTATATTTTATATTAAAATGTATATAGCCAGCAGCATAGCTCGGTCGTTAAGCTTCTGCTTAGCGTTGAGAGGCGGCAGGTTCGATCCCTGGGCCCGAGCCTCGAATGAAAATGGATTTTTCAGAGTATGCTGTTGGTTAGACCTGGATTTGTGACTTCAGGTTGATCGTTTCCTATCAGAGTTTGCCAATTCTCTCTGATTTCATTGTTGAAACGGTTCCCGAAAAAAAAATTGACTAAAAATCCCTCCTATACGATATGTCACCTACAATTTGTTATTAATTAATGTACAATAAATAAGTTTGTGTACAAATTAATAGATGTCTCATTGATTTACGAGTTTTACAGTGTCTCGTAATTCAGTGATTTACATATATAAAAAAAATGCTGAATTGTAATTTGTAAATTTGTAATTGGCGAGGAAGGCGCATTGGGGTTTACCTGTAAGGCCTTCCTGGTATATATGTAAAATAAAATAAAATAAAAATATTTACCACGTTGCCATTACGAGTTTTTCCCAATGGCAATTTTTTGGTTTTCATGGTTTTTCACCTATAAATTTTCAGTAAACTTGTCATGTACACATATAATATTTCACATCAAACTAAACATAACATACATACATAAGATATCCGAACGGTTCCATTTCTCTACTGTAAATATGTATATGTATTACATAAAGCCCAGAAAAATCAGTGGGTTTGTCGATTTATAGCCGCAGTTTTCACGAAATCGTCCTCTGCGTCCCGTAACGGCGACGGGATTTCCCCACATCCCACCCAACCGAACCCACCCCCTTTTCCCGGCCGCATCCCCGTACAAAAGTCGTAGAAATATCTGAAAATCGCTTCACCCGGTGAACAGCGATGTTTACGCTTGGCGGCTTTCTGCGTAAGAAGGCAAGAAAAAACAGCATCTCGGTCCTCCCTCGGAGTCCCTTTCTCATTGTCCCCCGAGCTCATCCCACTCTCTCAACCCCCTCGGTCCGCGGCTCCGTTATCTCAACAAGAATTTCAGCCTAAGACGGAGGAGCAGGGAAAAAAAATGGCTCTTAGTCGCGGTCCCACTTCGCCATTTTCGGCGAATAACTAACTAAAAGTTTCCGAGCGATCAATAATCTTTTGATGAACGATTTCCAGAGAAATTATATTCCGTAGAATAATATCCGCGGATTCATTGTTCTATTACCATATTATATTCATTGCATATTTTAATGAAAATTGTGAACGTATTACGATCTGTTACCAAGGTGCCTATCGATTTTACAATTCGGTTTTTATTATATTACATATAGAGACGCAGTCAGATAAATCGCAACACTTGCGATTTTACGATTTTAGGGCAGTAAAAATATTATCCATTTATCTGATGAGTTTTTAAGGACCGCATCTTTTAAATATGACTGTTTTTAGGGTTTCGTGTGGATCAAAATCGAATATAAACAAATTATTATTTATTTATTTTTTACATATGTACAGTTGTCATCGTGACATTACAGAATATAAGCATAATACAAATACTACATATATATAAGAATTAGCGAGACGTAAATTTTTTTGAAATCATATTCACAAAGTAGTGAAATACTGGGTGGGATGGTTTTTACCAATTTGATGGAGGAACCGCTTCAATAATGAAATCAGTTAAATTGGCCAACTATGATAGGAAAAAATTGACTTGGAGTCACAAATATCCAAGTCTGACCAGCAGCAGATAAGATTATACTCATAATAAATTATTATTATAATCTTACCACTCGGCGCTTAGTATCAACGTACCGAGCCACGCTGCTGGATACTATGTATGAACAAACACATTCTATTATCACCGAAGAAAGAAATTAAATCGTGACTTTAGTAAGCTCTGGACTATTATAGGATGCACACCATCAACTGTATCAAGATAAAAACAATAATACTGAAATCTAAAAACAAAGCTAAAACCTAAACTTGTAAAAAAGGGACTGTAGTGAAAAGGTGTTTATCTGAGAGGCAAGACGCCCAATAACCCGTTTTTTTCACGGTTATCGATTTCAAACTGTCGAAGTAAGAAAAGATATACCAGATAATTTTTTTATTAAAATCAGTGATTCAACAATTAAAAAGTCGACTTGGAGAGGCTAAATTTATCGCTTAGAGACTGGCAATAAAACCACTTCTCAAAGAAAAAATCCGATTGGAATAACTTAAATTACAATAAAATTACAGTGGATCATATTGGTGACGAGTTATATTTTCTGACGAATCCAAATTTAACCCCTTCAGCTCCGATGGTTTTCCAGATTTTCGAAATTTCCAGAAATTCGTGGGATGAGATGGATGAGAGTTGCTCAAAACAGAGACGAATGGACGTTGAACAAGCAGTGTATGGCTAATGGCTGAAAATGATGATCAAAATTCTCACTATCATAGAAATACCATACAAACTTCTACATATATATTCATGTTGTCTGCTAAAAAAAAATTTTAAAAATATACACCGCCATTCGCAGACATTCCCAAATAAAATCTAGACACCATTTGATTTGTTTCCACCGACACAAGTGTGCTTGCGAAATATCTTATGCGCATAACATTTTATTGGAGCACTTTATATACCGTCGCATTTTTCTCAAATACACAACACAAAAAACAGAATTTTAGTTGTGTAGTAACAGATTTCGATCTCGCACACCCCCATCCCCTCGCCAAATGATAAATCTTTATATTTCCTTGGCGAAAATTCACCAAAAACCGACACGGGCGTCAGGTCGTTACCTGTTATTATATTTTCTTCTTTTCTCTCCTTTGTGACATTTTACCTAACCACACTGGAAAATATCTCTGCAAAATAACACTGTTTTCATGTACATCTGCACGTCAATGTATTATATTAAACCAGCTTAAACCCACACACGTGGATCTCAAAATATAATGAATTTTTGATTTTCTTAGATAGACCTTTCCTAAAAACTTTCGCTGTATCAACGTTAAATAAATTAAAAAAATCAAAATTTTTTAACAATGTCCTGTGCCTCACACCAATCGATTTATCTTGACAAAGTTTTTGATAAAGTAGGTTTTTGTCTTTTTTGAAAATAGTTATGATTTTTATAGTATTTAAAAAAATAAATGATGTCTAATATGCATCAATTGCAGTTTAATTGAGTCGCCTATGATGAATTTTGACTGAGTTATGAGAATTCAAAATCATCGTTTCGCTTGAAAGACAAAGATCATACAAAGCGCGCCGCATTTGTATGGGGAAGCCTTTTTATCCAGAAAATCGTGAAAATCTGACTTCAAAAAATTACGAATTTTGAGAATGTATGGAGGTCAAAATGACCTTTTTTGACGTAAAACATTACAACTTGCGTTAAAGTAATAGGTATTTTGGTCTCCTTATATTTCATAGAGTAAACTTTCGTGTGTATTTTTTCTTTTCAAATTTCGAGCTATATACTCATAGGGTTCAACAACTTTTATTTTCAAAATAATCACGAGATTGACGGTTGAAAAAATGACGGTTTTTTGGAAATAAATGGCTTCCTTATACAAACACCCATTGTGAGCGCGGCGAGTTTGGAGTCTTTCAAGCGAAACGATGATTTTGAAATCTCATAAATCAAATCAAAATTCAGCATAATTGATTCAATTTAACTGCAATAGATAACTGTAACATATTCAACTCTTCCTCATACTTTTTTTAACCTTTGAAGGACGGAGCGTCGAGATCGAACGAGTGTCCCGAACCGGGGTCGAGTAAGACCCCAGTATTTTTTCATCAAAATACAGCTTTTCTCAATACAAATGGGTTCAATATATATTATTAATCATTTTATACATCAACATAAAAAAATGTTTAGTCCTATAGCATATTTAAAAAAAAAATAACGACAAACATCGACATGCACAGGTAAGGCCAACGGGCGACGGCATGACTCAATAGCCACGCGCCAAAAGTGACGAAAACAATAGCTTACAAAAATATAGCTGTCTCTTTCTCTCGCATTGATTCATCGATCAACAAGAATGTGCAAGCGAACAGTCAAAAACACGACTTATCGCTACCGCCCTTAAATCATACTTTGAAACGTAGAAATGTATAAATGTATTTTTTTACGATATACCCCTTTTCTAAATCATACAAAATCTATTAAAATAAATATCTTGTAGTTCATTCTATAAATACAAGAAATATAGGGTGTATGGCTTTGAAAACCACATAGTTATTACGAAAAACGTAAAAATTGGGACACTAGCATACCCCACTTCGGTAAGGGAGGGTTAAAGGCCATAATTATATCAATATATCGAGGTTCATTCCGGTTGTATAAAATATTATTATGTACATATTTCCATACGTGATACAGATTTGACAAAAAAATTGCATCATCCTTTACGCGCGTATCGCGTTTTAATATGAAAGAGATTTTCAAAGCAGATATTAAAATCTCTCATGTTCGGTGACCATACGTCGGTCTTTTGTCGAGCGATGACAAAAGTGCGAAATATTGTATGTACTTTTACGGGGAAATCTTTGACGTCTCATCTATTTATAGGGAAAATGATATGAGGCTCGATGTTGATGAAAGGACGTGTTTCGTTGAAACGCTACGTTAATGGATAACACGTGAGTTGCTGAAAACGATATCAATATCTTGCATACACTTCAATATCGACGTGTTTCTTTACATTGTATAGCTTTGTAAAGATGTTTGTCGTACTTGTACATATGAATAGCTTACATTTAAGAGGATTATGTTCGCGTTTCAATCAAATTTTCGATCTGAACTTAGTTCTGAAGTTCGTTAATGATATTTTATTTTAACTTTCGTAATTTTGTATTTGGTTTAATACATAATTGCGTTTAACACGGAGCAAAAGCTTACAGATTTATTTCTTCACGGAAAAGAATCAAATTGTTTCCTCGGCATGAAATTCCTTTTGTATGTATTTTAATTTAATTCGTAATTGAAACGAAAGCTTTCAAATTCCTTCTTTGAATTTTAATTTATCCGCGGTGTCAGGTATAATTTTGTCAATGTGTTTATTACAATGGTGTCTTTTAAGAAATGCCCGCTTTTTTATACACGGATTGTCAAATAATAATATTTATGTAAGACAATCTGTCCTTTTATTATCTTTTACAATTATTATTTCTTCCAAAATATGTAGATCTTTTTATTTTTTTATACATTTTTGCATATTTGTCCATGAAAATTCGCACGGAATATCCGGAGCTCGTTGTATTAAAAATTCATTGTAGCTATTTTCTCGTAGCCAAGCAAATTTTAATTAAACCTCTTATTTCTAATATTCTCATCGAGATTTTACATCCAAATTAAAATGATTCATTTCGTTTCTTGAATTAAAATTCATCTTGAACCCTTTTTACTAATTTGAGTCAAATATGTTTTGACATATGTATAATTGGCTTTTTTTATCTAGGCTCATTTAACCAGCGGCATGAACTACTGGTTAGCAAACTATGCTTTCGAGCAGAGTGCTTATGGGTTCGGGTCCCACTAGAGTCCCGCTGCTGGCCAGACCTTTGCTTGTTACTCCAAGTCGATCGTTTATTATCAGAGTTTTCCAATTTTGCTGATATTCATTAAAACGGTTCCTGTATAAAAATTGCCATTTTCTTTCGTATCTCTCTTGCTGATCTCAAATTATTCAGCGTATTGAGGTTTGCCAATTTGATTATAAAATGCTGTGGATGTGGATGTTTTTATGAATTCGCATTGTATAAAATGCTAATGTATGTTTATACATATATTGATTTATTGTATTGTATCTATACGTACATATATAAGTGCAATCGTCGCTTTGGAGAATTTTCATATTATATAAAATAAATACGAAACTTACTTAAAAATACTGATCTATTCCATCAATTACACACTGGAACTATTTATTTTGACTGTAATGTCCGTTTTTTATGATAGATTAATTTAAAACTACGTACATAGATATGTAAATCAAAGACACCATCAAATCATACCTAACCTAACGTTACCGAATCCGCAGATAGTTTGTAGAATGTGTAAACGACGAAAAAAAATAATTGCGGCAGGAGTCCCACAGGGATGTCTGGTAGGCTAATTTTTTGTATCAAAAATCCTACAAACGTGTTTTATATTTTATATTACATCTTCTTCGCCATTGTACCGGTCATTCTATGTATGGATCTGTCTCACAATTGTCTCAGATGGATTAATATACAAAATTTGTAACAAATTCTTAAAAATTTGCTCCAGAGTTCACTGTTGCAATTCAAACACTCCAGCCAATTCGCATGCTTTCTGCGTCGCCTTCAGCAGTGGCAATTCAACCGTAACACATCACATACATATGTACATACATACACTCCATTAGAACCGGGAACTTCAAATCCGAACGACGTATTGCTTTTACCGGGTAGACCGGAAGCACGTCCGCCTGTCCAACTTCAAACATTGCGGCCGACCAAGCCTCGGATTGCAGTCTCCAGCATTTCAAGTGTTAATTGCCGACGCCCCATTGCGGTCTCAGGAGAAGGGAAAGAGACATGGGACTGCCCCATACCTCTGTCTGGAGGGGTACACAGTCCCGTCACGCGCGCCCCCTGTTTGCGAAGGCGCCACGGTGGTGGGGCTACGCCCCGAATACTGATGCGCCCCCAACACTCTCCCCCCCCCCCTCGCTCCACCGTAACCTCTTGACCCCCTCACGCCCCGTACCGTAGCAAGGACGCGCTTATTCCATTTACGTTCCTTTTTGTTTTACATGCGTAGACGTCGTGTCTCTTGACTCGACCCGTGAGACACCTTTTAGGCACCTTCGTGCTTTCGTGAAATTCTTTATTTTTATTTCTTTTTTGTACCCTTCTGAATATTTCCTCGTGTTGTACAGGATGTAATACAATGCGATTTAACTTCCATTAAATAATACGTGATTCAATTATGTTTCGATACAAAACTTGATCGCCTTTGAAATCATTGAGCAAGATATCATTTTCAGTTGGCCAGGTTACTTACAGGTCAAAATCTCATACAATAAAATATATAAATTTTCATATATTAGTTAGTAAGTAGTCGTAATAGTAGATGAAACTTGTCAAGTTTATGCTTAATACTTACCCCCCCCCCCCCCCCCCATTGTATTTTTTGACCAAAGTCTTGTGTTCCCATGCGCGCTTTGTGTCTTAGTTCGCGTCTTTCGTTTAAATTAACATTTAAATATATTACATCAATATTCAGACATGTGTATGTATGTATGCATACAATACAAACGAATGTTCTCAAATTGAAAAAAAATACCCTATGAAATATAATATAAATCAATGCCGACATGTACCTAATAGCCGAAGTTGTGCTTAAATTTTAAAAATATTCTCCCATTATTATATGACAGAGAAATTGAAATATATTTAAATTTATAATATTATTACAGTCCATTTACTGAGCCCACCCATTTTATTCATAGCTTTAATACTTTCAAAATTATGAATAATTTAATAAAATTCAACCTTCATACATATTGTATAAAATTTTGATAAATTATTGAACGAAATTATACAAATTTCAAAGCAAAAATACACAATTTCACTAAAATATACCCAATACGCCAGAAACGAATTATTCTAAATACAAAATGAAGTCTCCATTATGTAAAATTACACAGAATCCTTTTCACACAAAAGCTCTACCCTTTTATAAAGTGCCCTAAATGCCACGAAGATCCACCCCCCATCAATATGAAAAACTACCATTCTTATAAAAATATTTTTTTTTATCTAGACTATTTCGCCCCCCACTTTCAGTGCGTAATATATACGTCAAATCGCTGATTTTCCAATATCTAAACTCAAACAATGACCATCTAATTTTGCAGCGTTTCTGATTCGACCTTTTCCCACACACACACATATATATATTCGCACACGTCCATTCCCATTTATTCCCGTCTCGGGTTCTTCCCGGGATAACGGCTAAGGTTGAAGGGGAGCCTGGAACTAAAAAAGGGTAGGCTTCGCCACCACCGGGATAAGAATGGACCGAATCTTTGAGATGCGGATTACCGAAATGGGGTCATGTTGAACTCCAATTTCTCATTTTTACGGACGTATCAGAAAAGAATGACGGTTTTTTCGTCCTCGATGCGAAAAGTAGCCTTTGCCTGCGAATCCGGCGCTGGACACGCACCTATTGTGTCTCGGAAACACATTTCACATACGAATAATATATAGTATTGCGTTATTTATTTATTGGAAGAATTTTTTGGTATGTCGCAGAAACATGACAATTTTCTAGATACATAAGTATACCTATACAATCCAATAGTACTAATAATATTATACTTTATGATACGTATACACATGTATAATATAAATTTACAATATTTATTTAAACGTAATCGACTGATATATTATAAATATGCTATGTATGTTTTTGCATACTTTTATTTTATATCCTTTAGAGTTTTCCAAAGAATTCGAATTTCATTACATTGAAAATTAAACTTTTGGTTAAACATTGATTACAGATGGTCAATAACTTTAAAATTATTTGGTCAGTAACTAAATATATATGGTATACACGAATTTGGTCAGTTTGTGTATCGATTTGTTCAGTCGATGTAAAATTGACTGAACAAATCGAAATCGAATCGAAACTGGTTAGATAAAATAACCAGTCGATTTATATTTAATGACATATATGTATAAATAACTTATCATTTGTTACAATTACTGACCGTAATAACAATGACTGACCAAAAGCATTTAATGTTAGCTATCAATTAAAAACAAGCCTCTTAGATTTTAAAACCTATAAAAGTCGTTTTATGAAAAACACTTTCTGTTTCATAATGATATCATTTAAGAATTTAATAAGTATAAAACATTAAAGATTGTGTCTTAAACATTTTATTAAAATTAAACTTATTGCTTTCAGAGAATAATACGGATTTATTTTTCTTTGTACCTATAATTTGACGACGAATTTAACGAATAAAAATATATTTTAAGGTGAAATTTTTTATGGCTACAATAATAATAATAATAGAAAACCACTAGAAAACACTTTCCTTTTATAATTTAATTGTAATAAATAATAGATACATTTAGATAAAAGCTGAAGAGAGAGTTTTAGTCTCCGTCAAAGATAATGCGAAATTTCCCCAGCCATTTTTTAATTGAATCATTAATAATTAAACCCTTATATTATATTTCACAGCTTTACAGCGTGTATGTAAAATATACATTTAATCAATCCCAATTGTCATATAACATTATGAAACTAAATTTAATTAAAATAGACCCACTTTTACAAAGCGTGATAGTATTCCATTTAACGGAAACTCCTACAGCGAGTCTGGCTTAATTCAATGCTTATTTGAACCCTTGTCTTACATCTGCAAACAATCTTTTGTCACTTAATCTCAATTTGGCATCTCTACCGTTTAACGAGTCTCAAAAAAAAAACTTAATTACTTCGAGAGAGGTCGAAAATAGAACGCGGCCCCATTTAAAGCCTTTCTCTCTTACCTCATTAAAAACAACTTTTTCCAAAGCGAACAAAAAATTTGATTTATACTCCCACCCCATTATCATATAAAAATATTGTAATTTATGGGCACTCAAAAGGGAATGAGCGAATTTTCACGTAATCCCCCAACACCTTTTTTTTTTTTCAAATTTCTGAATTTTTCCCCGAATAGTTTATCGCATATTATTGGAAGCTGTGCGCTCGCGTTTGTATTAATTTTCCCGATTCGCCGTAGATTTCCCGACGGGTTTTCCCCTCTACGGTAATTTTTACCGGCACGACAGGACATACATACATACATACACACATACATACAAACGTAATACGTGGGGCTGACATTAGAGGTGAGGATTTTATTAAAAACCTCATTTGGAATCCTCCCTATCGACCCAATTCGACGATGTTAAACGTCCTCGGAATATCTTAATTTGTCTTCGCATTTCTGAAATGCCCGTCTTATTTCGTATTTGCGCATTTTCAGATAATCATAAAGCCTTTGGAAAACACTCAAGATCGACCTCCGACATTATGAAAGTTAGATAGAGCAATCGAATCCAAACGATTCGTATCGTTTTATGTATTTGCATAGTATATTATACATTTGTTCATATGTACTCGTACAGATTTAACATTAATATTTGTTCAAAGATATACTTATCTAATGTACTGTATGGCATACAGAATAGTTCAGCAACATCGTGGGTTCATTCTCTGACCTGTGTTGTTGGCCAGATTTTCGATATATGTGACTCCAGGTCGATTGTTTCCTATCAGAGTTTGACAATTTATCTGAATTCATCGTTGAAACGGTTCCACCAAATTGGCAACCTACGTTGCTTTTCGTGTATACGACTTTATAGCATTTATAATTTGTTGACTATTATATAAATACGCTACCCACTCTATAAAATGTAAGTATTTCTGGCAAAAACTTGCTGTATTTCTCTATGATAATATATAAATATTATGCTTAGCGATGTTTTTAATTAGCCAAGAGCCTGTAAGGCCTTCCTGGTATTTATTTGTATAAAAATAAAAATAAAATGTATACTTTTCATTAAAATATTAATACATTAAATATTTTCATTCGGAATAAATTGACGCTAGTCAAAATTTAACTCAGTTTTTAATGGTAACTTGTTTATTATTATTATATTATATTATATAACCTCCAATATTCGGTGTGGTTGTTTCGGCAAGTCTACATAAACTAGCAACTACACATTTATATTTCAAACAATTTAGCTTAAGGCGAAGCACAGATTTGACGAAACTAATTCCATAACAAATTATGTATTCGACTTTGATTTCATGTTATTTTATTTAGGAGAATTTGTGCACAATCTAATTATTTTATTCAAATACAGACACACATATGTAAATATACATATATTGAGCATAAACAAATGATATAAAATTAATTAAATTCTCAAAAACGACTTTGATGATACACACGGATGAAATTAGCACGACTGATTTTAAAATTGGATTGTACATAACACATTCCCTTCTGAAATATCAAAGCGTAATTTTATTCGGAAGCCCTTGGACCTTAGCCGGGGCTCTGTTTTTATTTTTTTAATAAATTTCGTATATTACTATTTTAATAACGTTTCTGGCGAAAAATATGTATACGCGTTGCGTTCACCTGGTACGGAATTAATGTGATTTACAACACAAACACGGCGAGCGCCAGGCTATTAACCTTTTCAGTGGTTTAACGAGAATACACGTGCAAACATACATACATACGTATGTATATATGTATTTTGTGTGTGCATAAACAGGGTAGGATTCGTTTTAATAAAAATGAATTATGCACACCGGGGCGGGCATATTAAAAACGAGTGAAATATTGTTTAATTCGGGCCTGCGGATAATCGCAGCAACGTTTTCATCAACTGCTGGCATAAATTTTCACGGGGAATATAAATTGAATCGGATGAAGTTACTTTTTTTTATTATTTCTGGACTATGTCTTTTTAGAGTATGTATGTAAATCAAATGATAAACTACTGTTGTTTCGAAATGTTGTCGATTTTGTATCCAAAATCGCTGATTTACATATGTAATAATATGTAGTTGATATACATATGTACATAGCTCCACAATGGAGTGTCTAACATTTTTTTAATTGACCAAATTATCATAAAATACCCTATTGAGATTGCATTTACACGTGCAGAAACAAATTCAATATTGTGGAAAATGTTCAACCAATATTCAATAGGACGATAGACACTCGAACTCCACCGATCGATTCACATGCAATATAAATTGCATCAGTCGATTCGGAACTATTTCGTTCCTGTACTGAAATTCGAACACTCGAGCCGACAGACAACAAAGCCAACCGGGTCAAAGCTTTCTCCAATTGAAAATCTAATGCAATTTATCTCGGAGGCCATTTCTTTTGCGAACGGAGTAAGTAACGTTAATTTAGTTGGAGCCGAATGTCTGAACCGAGGGCTCTGTATCAATATGTTACTTTAATGCGATTGTGCTGGAACCTCTCCATCCACCCACATCTTCCCCCCACACGTCTCTCATCCCTATCAACTAAAACCACCCTCGGTATAAACGGATTGGAAATTATGTTCCCGGCGTACTTAAGCGGTGTATGGTCTACCGTCGCTAAATCTGGAAGTGGATCTTTCGATTCGATTGTAGTGCACTTTGATATGAGAGCAATCATTCAATTTTATATATTAATTTTTGTCAATTGAAGATTTTATTCTCGATGCACAGTGTAGCCATTTGTATTAACCTTTGAAGGACGGAGCTTCGAGATCGAACGAGTGTCCCGAACCGGGGTCGAGTAAGATCCCAGTATTTTTAATCAAAATACAGATGTTCTCAATACAAATGGGTTCAATATATATCTTATTAATCATTTTATACATCAACATAAAAAAGTTTTAGTCCTATAGCATGTTTTTGACTATTTTTGTGTTAAATTGCATGACCCAATAGCCACGCGCCAAAAGCGAAGAAAACAATAGCTTACGAAAATATAGCTGTCTTTTTCTCTCGCATTGATTCATCGATCAACAAGAATTTGCAAGCGAACAGTCAAAAACATGACTTATCGCTACCGCCTTTAAATCATACTTTGGAACGAAGAAATATATAAAAGTTATTTTTATTACGATGTACTCCTTTTCTAAATCATACAAAATCTATTAAAATAAATTTCTTGTAGTTCATTCTAGGAATTCAAGAAATATAGGGTGTATTTTAATATAGGGTGTAGCTTTGGAAATCATATAGTTATTACGAGAAACGTAAAAACGTGGGCACTTGCCTACCCCACTTCTGTGAGGGAGGGTTAAAAACTCACTTTGTATGATAAAAGCTGTATCTCAAAAAAATATAGCACAAAATAAGCCGAAATTTTATTTTCAATGTATTTACATATATTGTCAGATTTTAATACAAAGCCATGAACTAGAAGTGGTAGTTTACACAGTTTTGAGTTTGCATTGAAAAACTATTATGATACTATATTAATCTAATATATTTTATACAATTAATATATAATATATGAATACTACCTAATATCTAATTGCCGAAAAATGCAAAATCAGTCTAATGCCACAAATACGTTATACATATACATATGTCAGCAACAATGTATATGCATTCATGCATTCAAAATTTGATTCAAATAACATACATATGTATGTTTGCATGTACATATGTTGGTATATTCAAGTTTTAATCATTTCGAATGGAGTAGCTAGGAACAGATAGATCAACTATCTCTATTATAATCAGACATCAGATACAGAGTTGGCTGCAGGGGATAGGTGATCGAAAATCCGATTATTCAGCAATTGCATTAATCGAGATGTCCGGATCCGGACCCTGGTCACTGTACGTAGATGATCCGGGTTCAAATATGTATCATCACGAGGGTGTTCCAGCCTCGTGTTCCGACAAACAAATCATCTACCACTCGTTAGAGGAGATCTAATGCCCGAAAATGCACAGAATGCATGCGGAGAATTTGATACATTCCCAACGGTACGGTACGGATTTGAATTTCACTAATTTTCCGGATGTGTGTGCTATAATTTTCCGACCTTGTTTTAGTTGGATTGCGCACATTTATACAGAATACATATGTTTGTGTCGGCTATTGATTTTAAACACTTGGATATTTTGAACTTTTGATTCGGTCTATTAACTGGTTAGTTAATTTGTATGCGTAATCCAATTGAAACATTTATCGAAATTGAGTTTCAATTGGATTCACTAATGCTTTCATTATATGTATTTTCGAATATTGGTTTATAAACGTATGTACATACATATATATGTAGATTACCTAAACACAATCTGCTTTAGATTGTATACTTTAGAGAAACTTTAATTGATATTATGTATTGGATGTAGATATTATGAGCATTTATAAGAATTGTAAATATTTTTTTAAGCTCTTTTTCCTATTATGCTGTACATTAACATTAGAATAATATAATATTATAATTACTAACAAAAATAAATTAAAATTGTAAAATAGAATATGATGAGTAGATCAGTAGCTATTAAAATATATATATATATATATATATATATATATATATATATATAAGATGCATTGTTAACATAATTTAGTAATAATAAGAAGTATTTAATTTTTAATATGTATATATTTGTTTGTTATTTAAAAATAAAAATATGTATATATTTGTTTGTATGTATATATTTGTTTGTATGTATATATGTAATTTTTCAGACATAAATTAATTTGTAAATCAAAATTCAATCTACTGAAAAGATAATGGAACAGTAGTTTCCAGGATTCTATATTGCTGTTTAATATTTATATTATTCTAGGGATTTAATCTGTGAAGTTTAGTACCGACTAGTTCAAATGTGTGGAAAGAAGTGGATATAAGATATAAGATTTGTGTATTTTACATCCACTTAATTTACACAATGTATACATATTTACATATATTATATGTAAAACTAAATATCGTTACATTAAAAAAAACTGTATATGATTACCATAAAATCGTAAATATGAAATTTTTATTCGATAAACAAAAAACTATATCACAAAATTGCAATGTTAACAGTAAAACTACAGAGAGATTAAAACATGGTTGAAATTCATGATCATGTGCAATATAAAAATAAATAAAATATGCTTACATGCAAATTATTTCCATTTCAAGTAAAATCTCCTACCTTAACTGCAACCTTAAAAATAAAATATTATATTTAAAATTAACATACATATATTATTAAATAAAATTCAAAAGCAATACAACATTAATTTAATTTTACCAGCTGTATGTTGTCTCCATAGCAATAGCTTAATTAAGCACCTTTGCCAATCATCTTCATTATACATACATATATTCAAAAAGATTGCATACAATTTAACAAACACTGTTATTTATTTTTAATACCGTTTAGAATTCAATTGATTATTAATAAAATTTAAATTCACTTTATTCAAAAACAAATGAATTAATTTTTCACACGAACGAAAATTTCAACACGACTGGATAAATTAAATTAATATGAAAAACACGCATTGATATCACTTTTAATCACAATACGTAGATAATAATCACCAGTAACCGGTGCGAATGATGATTTATCTGAATGAAATACGCGGATACTGTGTACGAAGTACGGATTCACAAACGATAACATTCAATGAAACTAAAGTCGACACTTGAATTGCGATTAATATTATAGAATATAATTGTATTGATTGCTTTTATTGATGAGGAATTGAAACATTAAATGTTGGCTACAATTTTTGCCTACTTTGAGGCATATACATTATTCGTTGACTGAAATTGATAGGAAATAAACAAGCGAATTAAATCTATTTAATTCAAATATATGTGCATTTGAAGTGTTATTTATTTTAACAATTTTAACAGAATATGGAGTTCCGCCACTTCAAGATCTACTGTTTACCTTTGTAATTATTAAATCCATTAAATTGAAACTTCTAACGGATTCTGAACTACTAATTACCATCCTTTAAAAATAAATGAGGCCAAAGATCGTATATTATACATTATGATCATCAACTAAATCACGAATATAAACAGTATAAATTTGAATACACTCTATATATATGTAAGTATGGCCTCCAAAATTTTCATTAAACCTTTAACCAACCCTTAAAACTATAACTCCTATGATTAAAAAATACTACCCAATGACAATTATCAACTTTTTATCTCGATTTATCTTTAGTTCTCTTTCTATGTACTTACAAGGGATTGCAATATAATTTTACCGGTAAATCGACATAATTTTGCCATGGTTAAATGTCGGTAAAATTTACCGGTATTTATCTCGAATTAACTACATATACAAGCATATTATTGCATAGGACTACATTAAAATTGCAAATGGCGTATTGTGAATTTGGTAGTCTGGAATTTGTTTATATTCATTATTAAATGTGGCAATTTCAAATTGATTAATTCACTGACAACACAGACTAACCAAAATCGTAATAAAGGAGGTATGTAATAAATTAGATCAGACGGTTGTTTCAATTATGATCGAAACTTTCAAATCGTCCAAACTTTAAACGAATAAATATAATTAAAATGTGTATATTATTACGACTTTACTCTAATTCATTTATATGACATTATTGACCTAAGATTTATTTTAAATTATTTACGATTTAATCTAGGCTAACGTTTTTAGGAAAAGTACCCAACCACATATAGTTATCCTTTATTATACACGATTTTTTTTAATTTATCGGTAAATATCGGTATACCAGTAGTAAGAAAAATAATTCACCGTTTAATAATTCAATTCGACGGTAAATTCCGATCCTTAGTACTTATAAAACCAAACAAAACAACCTCTTCATCACCATCCAGTATAAGGATCTCAGAAAATGATCACGTCTCCAAACTAAAGATATTCCTGATCTTATCTTTATTTTCACACACACAACAATAGCCTCATTCTGAAAGTAATTCGAATAATCTACCCAGAATCAGTGCCGAATGGGACCTATTCTAGACAATACCGGAACATTTCAACAACTACCTCATTACTATGAATTTCAACGAGTGTGCTTTTGAAACACCGATTTCGCATTATCGTCTTATTATACAACACCCTTAACCTTAATAGAATATGCTCTTACTAGGAGACAAACCACTTCAGATCTAGCCTGATATACTATATGTACATATATATAGGCAAATTTAAATACTATTCTATATATGTACATTTGAGTGTTTTTCAAGAATTTAAATGTTGAATTTAAATGCGATGTTGAACGCTTTCGAATAGACATATGTACATACATAGTCTGCGGTTTTGGAGCATTTGCGAAGTTTCGTTTCGCGGAGAATTTCCCCACAAGTGCGTAAATATAATTCGAAAAGGCATCTCTCTACCCACATAGGATACTCTAGGTATGTATTTAAGTGTGTAGGTATCTAACAAGCATCTCGTTTGTGCTTTAGTATCGACCGTGTTAAATCGCGTTAGCGAAAACGTCGATGTTTGCGCTCGAAATAAGCTTTTCGCTCGACTACATAATTATGTTGTTGTCTCAGCTTATAAAACTTGTTTACCGTGTTAAACGGAGTCTGATTAAATCGAAAATTCGACTATCAAAAACGAGGATAGGTACATTATTCCATGCTAAATTTATCGTCTCTCGCTTCGGGCATTCATCATTTTATCTTAAGCTTTTGATGATGTGAGGAGATACAGGTATTGGAAGTTATAAAGGTACTTAAGCGTACAATACAGGTATTCATGCATACAATAGTGGTATTTCAGCAACTTAAAATGTAATCAGAACGTGGGTTAGATCGAAACATAATATTTATATTGGTTAAAAACAACATTAAAGTAGACTGGCAAACAACGTTAACAACTTTCTCCTGCTCTTGGTTAGTATTATTATGCCAAATTTTGTAAGTTTATTTTTATTCTACACAAAAAAGACGTACAGAGTTGCATGTATATTAGGCCGGAGTGAAAAATGCGAATTTTGAAATTTCATCGATGGACCTAATAGAAAACTTTCGTCGTATCATGAGAACGTTAACTAAAAAAAATTCATAGATTTGACCTAACAGTCGATTCTGGTGATTCTCTATGATTTTCTTGCCCAAATGCACATCTATCTATATTATCTATTAATATTATCTAAGTCACTGTATCGAATTCGACTCTAAAATTTTAGTTTAGTAAATAAATAATAGCATCTAGGTATATAAAATTGAATGTCTTTCTGTCTCGTATAGGCTCCTAAACTACCTCACCGATTACGATGGAACTTTCAGGATTTTTTGTATGCATGTCTGGAAAGCCTACTATGAAAAAACCTCTTAATAATAATATTCGTAATTTCGATTTTACCGACGCGAAAGTTTGAAGCGCCATTTTTTAGTCAACGAAATGTGCTCGTTGGTAACCACGTTACCAGTTAGTTTATGACGACACAGCGTTGAAGAGACGTTAGTAGAGCTCTAACCATCACTTGAACCGAGAACGGGAACGGGAATTTCATGCTTTATATCATTTATTAGATACGTGTTTGGTTCGCCTTTACTGACATATACTTAACATTCAATTTAATCTGCCAATCGAGAGCAGATTCATTCAATATGCACATACATCAAAATTTATTGATATTTGAAACCGTCTTGCACCAAAAACCCACTACAAACAGTATGTACGGTCGATTTGCATGATATTGATTGCGATAATAATTTATGCGAGTTCACTTTTGCGGAAACTCATCGTCGAAACATTCACAGTGGCATTTTCTGAGCTTCGCCTGTCGTTCCAATTACGGATGCGGAAAAACCTCCATTAAATCCCGGCACTAAAACGCACGCTTTTCCTCCCTCCCGAGAAGATTATTCGTTGGTTTTTTTTATTTTATTATTATTATTTTTTCGTTGACAACGTCTGTCGTTTTAATTTTTGTGCGAAATTCACGTTCACATTTATAGTGTCATATCGCATGACGTCGATGTGTCACAGGGATTGTTCGGCCGGCAATATGGCAGCTTTTGCGTGCGGGAAACTTTACCTCTTTTGACAGGCACAATAATGCGAGCTTTCGCATTTTATATTGTTCGTTTTTTACGTGTCAGTGTGTGCTGTTCGCGTACGTGTACGATTGCCTTTATGTTTATTACGGAGAAATTCGCATCGAAGAGATTGAATTCGCCTTCATATTTTCCTGCATTGTTTGCATTCGTTCTTATGAATATAATATGTAAATATATTCCTCAAGGTCGAATTTTTATAATAAAATTTCACGTTGTATAATACATACATGCATATATGGATAACATGGCGCTGTTCATTCGGATGAAAAGTAAAAAAAAATTAAACTTTTACAAAAAGCTTTGTACTCCACGGTCTACATACATATGTATGTATGTGCAAAAGTGTCAAATTTGATGTTTCAAAAATTTTAACTGTAGATTTACATAGTAGATACATTTACATTGAAGCAATGAAAGATTTTTCTAGATGTAGTCGATGAAAAATTGAGATTGAAGCATTTAGTTTTAGTTTCTATTTTGTCGACACTTATATAAGTGAAAAATTATAAAAAATATAAATAACTTTAAATTCACACACACAATAAATTAACATTCTAAATTAATACAAAAATACTTTTATTATATTTAATACATTAAAAAAAGAAATACATCGAATTACCTGATAGTTTGAAAAAACGTTTTTTTATTTGAATTACACATTTCCTTGTAAGTTTTTCAAAACTTTCAATTTGTATGTATAAATTGAAAGATAATGCAATAAAATAAATAGTGCTTTTATTTTTAAATAAACTTAATTTCGTTTTATTAAAAATTGTGTCAAAAGTTTTATCTGGGCATGATATAATTCGTAGAATTGTTAATAATATTGATTTTAAAATACATATTTTTGATCTTAACTAGACTTTACTTTGGATGTGTTTGAAATTCTTAAATTTTATCAATTGAAAGATAATACATTTGACAATGAGTTTTGATATTAAATTTTTTAAATTGGAACAAAATTAAATCGCTAAATTGAAACATACAGAAATTAGAAGTAATTTGTTTTAATTTTATGCTATGTACTTCTTGGTCTTGTTTTACACGACAGTTAATATTCACATTTTGTATTTATCTTAATAAATGAATAATTACGTGAATTTCATTTAATATGGAGCTATATATATTGTACGTATTTGTATATATGTATAAATATTCCATCAAAACTTATACACAACCTTTCCAAAAGTATCTTAGATTTTTCAAAAAGCTTCACATCTTCTAACAAATAATGTTCAATAGCTAAAAGCTTTATTGATCGACTTTATTAGACATTTACATAAAAATATGTATATGTAATATGCACAAGTGAATAATATAAATTTTTTTGAATAAAAAACAATTTTTAATGTCGAATATTTTATTTTAAATTCGATTAAAAGTACGATATATTGTATACGTACGTATTTATTTAATGAAATTTCGCTTTAGCCGCTATCTCGTGACAAAGGTTGGCACATGACGTCAAGATGGCACATGACACCTGGGTCATCTCCATCATAAAATAATGCAGGTTGAGTGTATATTTGTGCGGGTGCGTATATCAACCCTCTTTGACATATACACTTCCCCGTCCCCTCCCCATATTGGCTTTCGACCCTCCCCCACGTGAAAAATGAACCCCGAGGGAGGATTTATATATGAAGGCATTGTTCCCATATTGACCGACTTTATCATGGGACCATGTGTCAGCCACCCCACCTTCTCCACAATGATGTACGTCTTTATTTCGGAGATACTTTCTTAAATTCATTTATGGCTTACAGCCCTGCTTCTTTTCTTTGAGGCTTAACGATAAGGGCTTCAACTCTTGTTACAATCCGAGTACAAATTATTGCGTATACTCCGATACAAGTACATGTATTGATGTTTGTCCCGTGACTTCAAAGTAAACAGACAGATTTAATTTACGAACTCACAATCAAGAACGTATATGTGTTTGAGAGACTTCTCAATTTGGCATGTCGTATTTAGCAAGCCTTAACGTCATTTAATGTCAACGGCATGATGAATTAAAGTAATGCGAGTCTTATTTTTATCTCTGTCACGTGTTCCATTATATTTTAATGATGTAAAAAAAAATATATCTACTTCCATGATTCTATTACGGGCTGCTTCTAAGTGACACATATGGTTTTAAACAACTACATACATACATATATAAATTTGAAATCATATTCAAATAGTGGTTTTTGCCAATTTGATGAAGACCCTTTTCAACAATGAAATGGAATAAATTAGCAAACTCTGATAGGAAAATATTAACCTCAGAGTCACAAATATCCATGTTTGATACAGTACTACTGAAATACTTCCGAATAAATTATTTTCAAACTAGATCAACCCAGGACTTGAAACCGAGTAACTCTCGATGGTTACCATACTGCTGGCTATAATTTTAGTGGTTGTGAACTACGTGTTTTCATTGTGTAATGTATTATTAAAATTTTGGAAACATTCTGAAATCATCCTTGTATCTTGAGATGTACATATGCATGGCTTTGCCCAGTTTCAAAATGAATGTCATCAAAATCAGTAAAGCATATATCAAGGTCCTATTGAGCATCTTCAGAACATCCTGAATACTTCTTATAGGTTTTGGAGGAAAATAATCTCACTTTAAAAATGTTTTCTATCATAATTGAGTTCAATGTGTACCTTGCAAAACGAGAACTTCACTTTTCTTGGACCAAAGCTATAAAGTTTCTTCCATACTGTCAGGAAAAAAGTTAATGAAATATTTCATCCATTTGTGCCTCGAGTAATCACCGTGAGGTTTCCAGGTTTATGAACTCGATTAAAGTGAATTTATTCGTAGTATTTCTGCAGTGCTCCAAGTCGATCGTTTCCTATAAGAGTTTGCCAATTTGTCTGATTTCATTGTTGAAACAGTTCATCATCAAATTGGCAAAACTATCCTACTAAAATTTGTCACCACAAATTGAATATGATTTTTTTTATGATCTTTAAATTTTATATGTGTATACATATGAAAGCGTTTTGAAACGAAAAGAAAAATTTTTCGACACCCGGTAGGTACATTATATGAACAGGTTGCGGTATATTCTTATCGATATCAATTCGTACATACTCTTACTTATATATATATACCAGTACAGCGACGAAGAAAAGCGTCGAATTTTCCTCGCATTTCCACAAGTCCGTGGCTCGTTGTGTTCGCGGACGTTTAAATGGGACACGCCGGGAAGCGGTTATTCACGCAACACCCTCATTTGCCCTCCATCCCGTAGGTTCTGGAGGAGATGGGTTGGGAGGGGAGGGAAGGGAAGGGACCCCGATCTGTCAAACCCTCTCGCGACAAGGGTTGAGAGAGGCCCGTCTACCTTAGTTAGCACAATCGCACAAATTCGTCAGATTTATCGGCGCGACTTGATTTGTCACGGCCACTTTGTAGAGTAATCTCTCGACGTGACATGTCTAGATTTTGAACTTTTTTATATAAATAATATATTGATAGTTTTATACCAGTTGATGGAACTTTGGGTTTGTTGATATGGAGCTTTTTCAGAAAATGCTGTGTGACCTTGATTCTGGGCTTCGACCGCTTCCAAAAAAGTTAGGTACCATGACATAGTATACAAAACTAGTCCGGCATTTCTCGGGTGATGGGTGACTTTATTTATGTATATATGTACATATGATTTTTATATGGAATTTGTACATTTTTACTATCCTCTTCTTATTTTATTTCTATTAAACCCAATTTTTCAATTCAAATACAAGAACTCTATGAAAAAATTATAAATAAAGCAAAAATTTTCCAGAAATACATACATTTAACAGATTGGGTAGCATATAAATACATATATGTATATTAACTAGCTGAACCCGGCATGCATTGCAATGCCAGAATAAGGAATGCAATTCCCGTTCCCGTTCACGTTTCAAGTAATGTTTGGAGCTCAACTAACGTCTCTTCAACGCCGTGTCGTCATAAACCAACTAGTAACGTGATTACCAACGAACACATTTCCTTGACTACACAATGGCGCTTCAAACTTTCGCTTCGCTTTATTTGCTGTAACTGTTTCAATAAAATGAAATAAATTGGCAAACTCTGGTAGAAAACGATCGACCTTGGAGTCACATTTCCAAAGTGTGGCTAGCAGCATACACCACGGATAGAATCCGTGACCACACAAGCATTATATGTTATCCATTGATATATGTATGTATGTATTAATCAAACCGTGAAACCTATCTCTCGTCTTTTTCTTGATCATCTTTGAAGAAATAGACAGTATCACAGTTAAGCTATTTATATACATCATCATCATTATCATCATATGTATATAGCCACTCACCATCCACTGCTGGATAAAGGCCTATCCAACACGCTTCCACTCGTCTCTGTTTTGCTCATCCATCTCACCCCACATTTTCCTTATTTCGTCTATCCATATTCGCTGCGGTCTTCCTTTTTCCCTTTTGCATTCCCTCGGTTACCATTCTAGCACTTCTTTTTTCCACCCTTCGCCCATTCTTTTAGCCGCCTGTCCTGCTCATTGCCATTTCAATCTCCTCACTCTATCCATCATATCCACTACCCTTGTCATACTACTCACCCACGTATTCCGCTTCCTATCTTTCCTCGTTATGCCGAGCATACACGGTTCCATACTTCTTTGAGTGCATTGGACTTTGTATAGCATCTTGGCGTTAAATGTAAAGTTTCACATCCATACGTCATCACTGGCAAAACACATTGATCTTTTTTTCAGGCAAAGTGGCATATTTGATTTAAAAACCGCATACATTCGTCCAAATGCACTCCATTCTAATTTCTAACGTCTCTTTATTTTTTCTTAAATTGCCATATGTATTAACTTAACTGTCGTACTTCATATGGCAACACCGGCAGTACCAATTCAATGAATAGGGTGTACACTATGGTACATATTATACATATGTAAAAAGTCCGATATATAATAATAAGTAAAATAGACCATAAAAAACCATTTAAATTACTGTACATTATAATATGCACTGGGGCTGGAAGTGTTAATATTCTTAAAAGATTTTTTTTTATTTTTTTATTTTAATGCTTTTTATTATTACGAAATTATTTTCACAATACATCTTATATCTATTTTAATAGCTACTGATCTACTGATCATTTTGTATTTTACAATTTAATTTAATTTGGTTAGTAATAATAGTATTATATTATTCTAATGTTAATGTACAGCATAATAGAAAAAATAGCTCAAAAACCTATTTACAATTCTTATAAATGCTCTTAATACATCTAATACATAATATTAATTAAAGACTCTCTAAAGTCGATGACCTAAAGCAGATTTTGTTTAGGTAATATGTGTAGAAGATTATTATATGTATGTATGTGTATGTCGTCTTAAATACCAGGCTTCGCCGAGGCTGTAAATCCTGTCGCTTTATAAGTATAACTAATACGATCCGAAATAGCTGAATCGAAAATTTATACGGTCTTAACGTGCCATATTTGAATAGCAGCAATATCGTATGGAGTTGAGTTTCGATTTATTATTTGTACACAGATTTTAAAATGCATCGTCGCGAAAAATCATCGTTGCATTTTCCAATATCGCCAAATGGCGATCGGGGCTTTAACATGCTTTGCCAATGAAGCCTGAAGATATTTCTACGTTTCATATTTTCCCCTAAAGCTTGCAGATTTGCGTTATCCATCTTTTTCTCCGTCTCTCCGTGTGCTTTTTAATATTTTTTTGCACACGCCAATTGAATTTCGATATTTTCACGTTTGAAATTATACGAAGCGTGAGATTTTCAATTTTTCTCTTACATTTTTTATCTCGACGTGCTTCTGTCTGTATATCGTATAATATTTTCAACGACTGGTATTGTTATCGTGCATTCTCTTTGATTTGAAAGCTTATTCTCATCGAATACAAATGCGTACATAATCTGTTTTTATTTTGTTGCATCGAGAAATATAATATTTTGAAATATAAAATAAATTTGAAAAACGTTGTATTAAGTTTGTATTAAGCCAGCAGTATGGCTTGGTGGTTGCGTCGATACGGAGTACCGAGAGGTCGCTGGGTTCGATCCCGTGAGCTGACCGCGAATGAAAAGAATTTATTCCCAGTATAATCTTTAATGCTGCTGGTCAGACTTGGATATTTGTGACTCCAAGTTGATCGTTTCCTATCATAGTTTGCCAATTCATCTGATTTTCATTGAAACGTTTCCAAAAAATTGGCAACTTTTACCCATTTCTCGCAATTTTTGAGTTATACGAGCATTTCGAATTTCGCTGATTCGTATAAAAATGCTGCAAATATGTTCATAAATGTCTCGCAAATTTCTAGTTTGTAATCATCTCGAAATTCGACGACTTATATAAAAAGAAATACTCCCAAAATGTAAGCTTATCAAAAATGTATCCATAGATGTCTGTATGACGCTTTCTTAAAATTATTTTAAAAATTGTATATTGATGTTTGTAATTGGCCAGGAAGGCGCATTTGGCATTTGGCCTTACTGGTATACTATATACATATGTATGTTAAGATAATAAAAAAAATTAAGATGAATATAAAATGTGGATGCAATTAAAGTAAACATTCTGCATTATAGCAACTGACAAAATTACGATGGAATTTTCTTCACATAAAATGTATTCATTTCAAAATTTGTCTATACATATGTACATATGTATAAAGTTTTTAATCAATTTGAAATCGCCAATGTAATTTGTAAATTGATTATCTAATGAAAACCCGCTTGCAATCGGACCGCAGCAATTAAATGGATACTTAAAATGGAAAATTCATTAAATCAAAAGCGACTAATTGATTTGATGTGTTTATAATTTTATACGAAATTCAGCGATGCAGCAATTCAATTCATTACAACAAATCAAAAAACAATTAAACCTAATTAAAACTATAAATACTATCCAACCGAAACATGTAAACGGGAAATAGTATCGTTTTCAAAAACAGAGACTGCAGATAAAAACATTTAATAGTCGCGTTTCCGGATTTTCCACTGTCGGAAAATATTCACGAATAACCAAAATGTAACAAAAAAAATTCCAACTCCAGCATCCGGTTTCCATGCGGAATTTGAACCGCGTACAATACTTATTGTAAAACAAAAAACCGGGCAAACAGACAGAGAGAGATATGCATACTGCTAACTTTATTAATGTGTAAATTCCGGCTTTTTTCCATTCATAAATACACACGTCTCTGATATCTGGTTTTATTTACAACGAATCCCAGTTTTAAAACGTATAAATATGGATGTTGTATTTTTTTTGTATAAATACGCGGAGAAGCTTATGCAAATCGTGCACGCTGCGAAATGAGCCTGCATTTTTTGTCATGCGAAATAATAATTTCGCATTTTACCGAGTCGCATTGTTTTAAATATGGCTCTGCGCTATCTTTGTAGTATTATGTTGTGTTGTAAATTTGTCTGAAATTAAATTGTAATTCGACGAAATGAGCCAATAAACTTTACGGTTCAATTCGAGCGTTGTGGTAAATTAGACGGAGTAATTTGAAATTATTTTCGTCTATTAAATCTAATATAAATTAAATAATATTTAGTAAAATATAATAACAATCTATTTTACTTGTACTTGTATATCATATTATCTATTTATTTTTTTAAAGTTCGGCTACCAGACAAATGGAATATATAATATAACTACATACATACATACATATGTATGTCATCCTAAGTGTATCATTGAGCTATCGGCAATGACTTAAGTCGAGTAAGACCCCTATTTTTTTTAATCAAAATACAGCTTTTCTCAATACAAATGGGTTCAATATATATCTTATTAATCATTTTATACATCAACATAAAAAAGTTTTAGTCCTATAGCATGTTTTTGACTATTTTTGTAATCAAAAATAACGACAAACTTCAACATGCAAAAAAACACATAGGTAAGGCCAACAGGCGACCGCATGCCTCAATAGCCACACGCAAAAAGCGATGAAAGCAATAGCTTACGAAAATATAGCTGTCTCTTTCTCTCGCATTGATTCATCGATCAACATGAATATACAAGCGAACAGTCAAAAACATGACTTATCGCTACCGCCTTTAAATCATACTTTAGAACGTAGAAATGTATAAATGTATTTTTTTACGATGTACCCCTTTTCTAAATCATACAAAATCTATTAAAACAAATTTCTTGTAGTTCATTCTAGGAATACAAGAAATATAGGGTGTATAGCTATGAAAACCACATAGTTATTATGAAAATCGTAAAAATTGGGACACTTGCATACCCCACTTCGGTGCGGGGGGGCTAAGAAAGTATGTGACTCTCGGAATGTGTGTCATACCATAAAGTAAAGCGGGAATTACCGTTAAATTATGGTTTCCAATGAGCACTCATATAGGAACTTTAACATATTGCAATATATTTTATTATTTAAATACAGCTCTTTATTAATTTTCTTGCATTGTTTTTAGCAAACATATGTAATGTGGTGTTCAGAAGGAAAATTATAACTCAATTTCTAATGTAAACATTTTGAGTTCATATTATAAAAAAATTCAAATGTCAGTTTTGTATCATTCTTTCCCAAATACAGCAGACACATTCAATAGAAATAAGTTCTGGTTCATTTACAATATTTTATTCGGAAGACTTCGATTGTAATTCAATTATTTCAATGTACACCTCTGGATATTATTTCCATAAAAAAATATTTACTCAGTCGATAACCAATTTCAAATCCTTCAATAGCATTGCCGACATTTCCATAAATCTCATTTCAAACTAGACAGGTATTTTAATCAAATATAGTTGCTCACGCAATTAAAACGTAACCATACTAAAGCACTCAGTATACAGTCTGTGGCTTTGAGACTACATACATACATACATTCATACATATAGGCACTACATACAATTTCAAAAAACATTATTCATCACAAACAAACCACAAAACACCATTATTTCGACATTTTCCAGAACTCAATAATTATTTTGGCTATTGATACACATAAGCATTCAGAAGGTTCCCGGGATTATTGTTTGTATGCTTCATACATATTTATAATAATTAAAACAAGCGTTGGTTTCTGAGATTTAACAATACATCTTATTTGTTTTTTAACAGCTACTGATATACTGATCATTTTGTAATTTACAATTTTAATTTATTTTGTTAGTAATCATAGTATTATATTATTATAATGTTGATGTACAGCATTATATGAAAAAAAAAGCTCAGAAACCTATTTACAATTCTTATAAATGCTCATAATACATCTAATACATAATATTAATTAAAGACTCTCTCAAGTCGACGATATAAAGCACATAGTGTTTACGTAATCTTTTTCAAGCATGTAAATTCCTACATCTACTAATAAACCACATTCGCGACTGAAAGGGCTCCATTCTAGGATCGGTTGAATTCTTGATGGATTGAAGTTAGGGATCCCAATCTAATATTCGAGTATTCGAATTATTTGTCTGATTTTCAGCCATTCGCTATTCGAATATTATTCGTGTATATATTTTTTTATAAAATAAATACACAAAATCAATATGACGAAGAAGCCGATGATTATGAAGAAAATTAAATATTTAATACGGATAATTGTGATGAAAATGAAGATAATGAGGAAGACGAAATGTCTACATGTGAATAAACGGATTTTTAATCATTAAATACAGAAATTTTTGAAGAAAAAACACTTTTCGATCGATAATAATATCTACGAAATTTTAGAAAACATTAGAAAAATAATACGAATATTTAGGCCTAGTCCATAGTCCCGACAATGTCGCTGCGACAAACCGGCGAAATATACATTTTTAGCAGAAATTTTCTTAAAATTATGTTTTATTAATTCTAATATATTACATACATATATAAATATAATGTAACTTATGCTTAGTACATGTTATTTTTTTTTAAATTTTTGAATTTATTCGAATATTCGAATAGCTCTTGATTGACTATTCGATATTCGAATAGTTGAAGATTGGACGAATATTTGGGATCCCTAATTGAAGCTGAAGAAAGCTAAGTGGGGAGAAGGCCCATTGATGAATTCCCTTAATTTTCACGATGTTTCTTAAAGGAGTTGCTATAAACAAGAGTGTGGAAAAATTCCCCTTCAATGGAAAAGTATGAGTGCAATGGATTGAAGGGTTTGTGTCTAAATACGAAAAAAATTAAGTGCCGAGTCAAATTTTCCGGATATTTTTTGAACGCCTCTATACAGATATACAGATATACGTACATGCATACATATCTATGATATATGAAATTTGCGGCAACCTTTTAACATTTTCATAACACAAAGGGAGTCTTTCATCGGCTTACTGCCGTTACTTGTACGTTTTCGTAAGGATTCTTTGTCGTACCTCAAATTACCTCCTTATATTCCATACGCATCATTCGCTCTTTTCGTATCGCCCAATTACATTTAAAAGCGCCTTCCCTCCCCCCCCCCCTTCCTCTAGCAACTTTTCGGTCCGTTTATCCTCACCCCTCCTTTTGTTTCAAATTCCATTTTTCCGTCTCGAACAATGGATATTATCCTGCCTTTGTGTGCCATTTCCATTGCAAATAGGCCAAGTTTCAATGGCGCCATTTTTGCGAAAGTGGTCTGCGATTTTTTTCCCTTCTTCACTCCCCATCCCTTCGCACTTCATTACAGCGCGGAACCTCATCGTTAATCTCCCCTTAAAAGGTTGGCCACTTTTCTTAATTTCGACGAGGCTTATTTACGATTTGGTCAACCGTGAGGATCCGGAAGCGCGGGTACACCTGGTCCGACGTAATTAAGTCTGCGAGGACCTTTGATGAATTCGCAACATGAAAAATTAAGCTCGCATTGTGTGACTTTGAAGAGGAACTTTTACATTTGGAGCAGATTGAATTTTGTTTGTTTTGAATAATTAATCTTCGCCGCTGGAGCTTTGTTATCGTCAATTTTCTCGACGCGCCCAATATTATATCGTATTATATTAGTCGACTGATCTCGTTTGTTCTAAATTATGATTCATTGTTTATTTAATGCTCGCCTCCGTGGAATATTTACAAACTGAAATTTCATGGTTCAATTCAAGATTAGAAAACATTTTGAAAGAATTTTTCGGTTGTATTCTACCCACTTTAAAAGCAATGTATAGTTTTCTTAGAACAACTGTCTGTGCATTTCTTCCAATTTAATTAATACATCTAGCTGAACTTCTATTCATTTTTTATATAAATCCTGAACTAAATACTTTCAACCTACATAGAAAACAGAGATTTTTTATGGATGGTACCTACATTAAATCGTATGTATTATTTTAACATATATGTTAAAACAAATAGAGAGTGAAAAATAAATAGTTATCGGCGTTTAAGCAATTAATATCTGACAAAGCTAGATGACGGCGAAAAGGGATATTCACCAAGAAAACGCCGAAAGGATCGCAGTAGGCGAACAATGCGACCGAACATGACCAAAATAATCAATATGGCAAAGTATGAAAACCATCGGATAAGACGTAAAAATTTTGAAACATAAAAGAGATACGTAAAAATACACTACAATAACACTAACCTAACCAGAAATTTATCATTTAATATTTTATTACATTCCATCATCTCCATACAAAGTACATACATACATACATATATTCAAAACCATTTAATCATTAATTTTATATTTGTAATTTAAAATCTCATATGTTCTCTATTTATTCGCTACACGACAAAAACACTTACCTTACTTAGTCAAAAAATCATCCATACATATTATATTAATTAGTCACATTCAAAAATATATGTAGCTCGGTGGTTAATGCTACCCTTTGAAAGATTCACAAGTTCAAGCCCCTTGATTGAATAGAATTTATTCCGATTATTTTTGTAGCAGATCAGATCTGCTGGTCAGACTTAACTAATATGTGTTCAAAGATATACACATGTATGTCAATAAAACCAGCAACATAGTTCATTGATTAGCGTGTAATGCTTTCAACTGAGGGGTCATGTGTTCATTCTCTGACCTGTTGTTGGCCAGACCTTGGATATTTGTGACTCTAAGTCAACCATTTCCTATCAGAATTTGCCAATTATCTGATTTCATTGTTGAAACAGTTCCTCGTCAAATTAGCAAAAGCATCCTACCATTTATTTGTCACCACTATTTTAATATGATTTAAAATTTATATATATTTACTAGCTAAATGCTATTTATTGCTCAGGGGTAAAACCCGTTATAAATATTGTTACATATAATAGCGTTATTATATTTGTCTGTGTGTGTGTGTGTGTGTGTCTGTTTGTGATAACGCTCGCCGTACTATAATAGTCGTTTTGATTCGACATATGTACGTCACAGCTAAAACACTGCCAACAAAACGTACGAATATAATAAAAGATCAAGAAAAAACTTCTATATATACTGTTTGCTACCAATGTGTCATCTAGGACAATAGTCTCAGAGAATTTAGCGCCATCTATCGACAATGTATTCAACTATTTAATTTTTCTATTGGTGTTTTATATTATTTATATGTAGGTAGGTAGGTATTTTTACTTATATAATACACCCCATTAAATTTTCATCGGGTTTATCACTATATGACAGGTCTATTACCCGTTAGAAATTACTTACGTCACGCCATATCAAAATACAAAACGGTAATTTAATTTAGCGCGGCTTTAAACCATTTTTTCATATTATACAATTAAATATTAAATTAATTATTTCTTATTTTTAATTATGTCTTATTAATTATATCTTATCTTAGGTATTTGAAAAAAACACGACCGCAATACGGATCGAACACAGAAACGACACATTCCTTTTAATTTTTTTTTTATTTAATAACTTAATATGCCATAACTCATGCGATGATATTTCATCGGGCACAACACTAGTTGTTAAATAATTATAACAGCAAAATATTATAAATAATCTCATGATAAATTGTTATTTTAAATCTAAATACCATTTATAAAATAAGACAGCTTCGTTTTGTTGGGACTATTTAAATTTTAATTTTAATATTACAAACTAATTATAAAAATGCTCTTACATTTTACAGTCTCCGTAGTTCTAATTAATGTAAATATTTTATAAGTAATGTACAAAATTATTATTATACCTATACAATAAATTTAAAAAATAATAATCTTATTTAAATTATAAATAATACATACATATATTCAAATTTTTAAGCAATACAATTTTTTATTTCAGTCTGAAACATATGAACATTTATTTCATTACCGGTGAAAATTTTCACATTTCACATAATTGCTGAATATACACCAGTTTTAAACGACTATATATGTATATTGAATTTAGGATGCTGCACCAGCAATTATCATCCTGTTTGTACATTTGAGGCTATTATTAATTGCATATTTTCCATTTCTTTCCAGTTGGTCGGCGGCGAATTTGACATGGAATTGAACTTCGTCATTCAAGACGCCCAAAACATACAACACATGCTGGAATTGTTGGATCACTGTCCTCCCAACTTGCAGGTATTTATCCAGACTCTATCTCCTTGGTTTTTGTGTGGAAAATTCTCGAAATTTATACTCGGCGTAGTATCGAGCGGTTTTCCAGTCTGCCCACGTCCACTTTTCACGAAGAATGTTGGCGCCAACGGTTTTCCCGATAGTGACGTATGCTACTTTGTGTATTTTTCTCGTTTTTCCACGGTTTCTCTCCGTCGCTATTATTATTTTTATTATTATTTCTGAAGGACTACGTAGACGCGAAAATAACGAATGGAAAATTGACGTTGTTTATTTTCTTCGAATCGATAATCTTCTCAAAGTATTATAACTTTATTTTTCGACCTCAACTCGCGGCAGGGCATTATTTTCGATCAAAAAAAATGGTGGATATATATGTACGTCTTATTTAAAATTCCTAGCTTAGACACGAACGATACGTTGTTAAATTTTCGTAGAAATGTTTTCAAAAGCCTAAAATATTAAGTACTCTCAACAAAGAAGATACAATACATTTTTTATAATACATTTCCGAATTCATTCCTTTCTAACTGACTGCTGGGTTTTAAGGACAAACAAAAGCAATTTTCTTTATTGAAAAGTACAATTATTCTCTTGAATTATATATATCGAATGTTAATATGTACTTATGTTTGATATTGAAATGAAATATATCTTTTAACACAAACAAAACACAATTAAAAGTTAAAATTCGTCATAACCAAACATCAGAATACTTTTCAGCAATTTTTGCCAATCTTATTGTTAATTCATTTTATTATTGAATCGCTCAGCGTTGCTTAGATAAAAGTTCAGAAAAAAACGTAAAAATTATTATTTTTTTGGATATTTTTTAGTTGACGGTCTACAAAAGTTATAGTACTGCAACGATAGAGAATGCCAAATTTCGTAATTCTTAATTGATAATTATAAATAATAGACGAACAATTAAACATTTATCTTTATATAGTATACGTGAGAGTTCACTGTATAACAATATTATAAACTTAATATAAATAAATGTGCAATTATTCGCTCTGTTGTCAAGGATATTCCATTGGATCCGTTTTGTTGAAGCGTGTGGTATATATGGTCGATTTGGTTTTCGACTTTTTGATTCTCAACTCACTTTTTACAACCACATCAAAAGTCGCCGAGTTTCCTTTCGTCTACTTGGATTTGTCTTGAGATATGCTAGATTATTCTCCGACCCATTGTCTTCTCGCTTGCTTTTCAACTCGCTTGTGAGAAGTAAGCTAGAGTATAATGCGATTGTGTGTAATCCGCATGAAGCAAATTACTCTCTGATGATTGAGAAAGTGCAAAAAGCATTTCTTCATTTCCTATATAGGAAACAGTATGGGTATTACCCATATATCCACCCTACTCCTTTCCTTTTAGGCATGCTTGAGTATAATTCCCTTGAACTTCGGAGAAACTTCTCATTAATTCGTTTTGCTCTCCAGCTACTTCTTGGTAATACGTCATGCCCGTTGTTGCTGGAGCAGTTGGGACTTTGTCTATGTCTATGTCTATGTCTATGTCCCTAATAACTATGTGCGTGGTAGACATCATAATTTGATGGCTGTTCCTCCTGCCCGCACAGTACTTTTTCGAATGGCTCCTATTCCAAGAGCTATTCGATTCGAAAAAATTAGCTTATATAATAAATATCTAAACTATTAAGACCTAAAAAATTAGTCAAGTTGGTAGTAATGTTGTCAAATAGGCAAGATCTTTGTATTATAGCGAAAAAATCGAATGATTCCCCAGTTTATTACAATGAGATTTGACAGTACAATGCGATATCTATCATCAGCATGGTCAAAAATAATTATTTTTTTATTCCCAAACGACCGAAAGAACAAAGAATCGTCCCACGTTTTATCCTTTTTCGGGTCGAGTTTGCGGTAAATCACTGTGTAATATATCATTATACGTCCCCGATTTTTATCCCTATACACACATACGAGTACGTATAATACGTACATACGCGGAAGGCTAAATTCAAATGTAAAAATCTGCGAAACCACTGAATAATGTATGTATGTGTGGATTTTGTGCCGTTTGCGGGCCACCGCTTGGGTCCTCTCCCATATAAATTACTTTAATGCGTCCAGGTATTAATTAGGGTTCGCCAGTGTTATCCCATCCCCTAAACAACACCCCTAAAGTGTGTTCTGACTAGATATTGTTGCACCGATATACACCTGGGGTATATTGGCGACTATAAGACTGTACTCAATGTGGATTGATTGCATAGAACTTTGGCAATAGCTGGTATTATACATGTACATAGGTACATATGTATTTAGAACGAGCCGGTTCACTTTGGATGGGTTAGTTGAAGTTGTTCATTATCATAGTTTTCCAATTTTATCTCATCATTGTTGAAACGGTTCCTCAAAATTGGTAAAAAATCATCTTTCCCGTTGTCACAAATCTTCTGTATTTATTGTGTGTATAATTTGTAAAAATTAAGCACAAAATCTAAATCCATAAATGTCTCAATGGATTAATTAATTCATTAATTGTTATTTAGTGTTCTTCAACTTCTGGAAATACAGTGATTTATATAATAATAAAAAAAAAATGCTGCATTGTTTTTTGATAAATTGACCAGGAAGGCGCAATAAGTAAATATGAGAGCCTACAATGTAAATTTTGTAAGATATAGTGTGAAAATGATAAAGTTAGGGCGAAAACATACAGCGATGAACGGCACACTGTGTGCATGTCTCCTCGCCGTGGGTGGTCTCCCACGTTTCTTCAAATATGGGATATACTGTTATCGATCACCCTTATTCACCTTTTTCTGTGTTGATTTGGTTCTGTGTTCCTGTGTTTTCTGGTTTCTGTGTTGGTTGGTTCTTATTTAAAATATGTTATGTATCTAGTGAATGTTGCATTGAGTGTGTTGTTTGTAAGGTACATATGTATGTATGTACGTTAGGCATATGTACATTGAGGTGTTTCTCGTGTGCTTCGTTCTGGTCAAGTGCTGGGTCACGTACATACATATGTATGATCATATATGTATGTATAGTCTTGTTTGCCAGTAGCATCAAGTATTCCAGTGAAATACTTACATATGTAAAACTTGCTGAAATTTTATTCAGTTATTGTAGTGCATTATTTTGTAGACGGTTGAAATTTTATATGTCTTCATATGTTCGTGTATTATATAATAACTTGAAATTATCTTTAAGTGAATTAAAAACGTATATGAGAAAGTATAAATGCTTTTATATGAGATCAGAGTAAATGAGAGTTAAAAAAGTAACTTCTACCACTGTCTAACTGAGTTGTGAAGGGGTGGTAGAAACGCGGGTTTGGATACGTAGCTTTCATCATTTCGATCTGTCACTATGTAGTAAGGATTATCAAATTTCTTAAACTAGTAAACGGTTAATGATTTTTCATACTAGTGGTATACCGGTATTTACCGGTAAGTGAAAAACTTTTTAAAACAGTATTTTATGTAATTTTTTTTCCTGAAAACGTTAACTTAGATTGAATCGCACATATGTAAGTAAATTGGTAAAAAGAAATATTTTTTTTCTTCATATTTTTTAACCAATTTTATTTATTTTTAACCAATTCAAAGTTTTGACCATTCGATAGTATCGATCATAATTGAATGTGGCAGGTCAATAATGTCATATAAATTCATTTAAGTGAATTCGTAATAATAAATAAATTTTATTTTATAATATAAATAAATTTTTAACCATCATATTTGTTTGTTTAAAGTTTGGACCATTTTAAAGTTTCGATCATAATTGAAACTGTCTGATTGCATTTATTACGATTTGGTTGATCTGTGTTGCCAGTGAATTTATCAATTTGAAATAGTTACATTTAATATTGAAAATAAACAAAATACAAAAAACCGAATCCACTATACGCCATTTGCATCGATTTTTAATGTAATATATTGTTGCGTAGGGGTGGGTGGAGGATCCAAGTAAAAGGCCAACAGTCATTTCACAGCATTTATTGATGATTAAGGAGATACACGCACTGGCAGTGCTCAGTCCAGAATGACATGATATCGCCTAAGATCGCCTTATAAGGGATATATCTCTCAGGACATCTTCGACGTCTAATTTGTTTACCTATTGTTATGGTCACGTACGGATATGTCTTCCCACGACATTCGCTCCCACGGTACAGGTCAATTCTGAGAAAGGACCAATACCAGCCAACTCGGTCGCCATTGTTTAGCCTACATGCACTTAGCCTGTCGCTTATCCTTGAAACCACTTATACCGGTCACACGGTCTCTCAGAACGCTACCCGGCCTAATCCGATCGCAATTACTCGGCGGCTCTTTTCAGTATACGTAACAATATTAATAAGTAATAATATATTTACCAGTATCTTCTTATTCCTCTTAGTAAAAAAAATTAAATGAGCAATATCTTCTTTGACTTGGATCATAGACTACGCGTTTGAAATTTCTGACCTCCGCAACTTACTTGCGAAATAAAACTCACGCAAACATTCAACAACTGTTCATGACTATATTATTGACGATCAACCTCCCCCCCCCCATCCACCCCTTTCTCCTCATTCGCGATATTACCTCAAACATTAATCAATCGCGAGCTACTTTTGCTCCCCCCCCCCCCTGTCTTATTCATTCTCCAATCTAACATCCTTACGAACGTAGTCAATTATTTAGGCACAGGATCCTTACACGTGAGCGAACCTGACCCTTTTCGCACCCCCCCCTCCCCCCACCCCCCTGAAGTCGCGTTTATAAAATGTAGATGTGCGGCGGACAGCGGTTGATCGATTCATTAATTATCAACCTCGGGGCTGCAACCCGGCCGGGGTCTCAAGCTTTACCACCCCACGCCGATTTTCCACCTACCTGTTCATACTCGAGTTTCCTTCCCGCCAAACCTACATACGTACCCTCCCTCAGCCTTCCCATCAGTCGGACCGAACGTCAGAGAATTAGTTTCTTGTGAGTCGTCTCCGTTTCTCATCCCTTGGTACTCTCCCCCCTCCCCCCCGATTTCCTCCGTCCTTTTCCGAAGGAAATCGATATCCGTTGTGCGAATATTTTAGCAGTCGACGAAGAAACTTTTTGGGTCGCTGATATTCCTTGTTTACTGGCGAGCGAGCGCTGATTGTGAACGCTGACCGATTTAATGAAAATTGCTCCTTTCCGTGCACGTCTTCTCTTTTTACTGTTATTTTTTGCTTTTTCTTGTTCGTCTTAATTGTGACCTACTCCTGTGTATAGGAAAAGTTTCGCTCTAAAGTTGAGTGCTCAATTGAAACTTCTTCAGAATTCGTAATAAGCGACCATTCACTTTGTATCTGAAATGGGAATTTTATTTAAGTCTTACCTTTGGAAGTGCGGAATTCTCCGGTGATTATTCAGTTTAAATTGTGGTGATACCTAAAAGTTTGAGTTTATTTTGTGCAAACTTGTGCATATGCATAAGTACATTCTATTTATAAAATTTACATTTATAAATGTGCAACTATAAACGTGCGTATTCGCTCTCTTGTCACGGATATTCCATTGGATCCGTCTTGTTGAAGCATGTAGAATCTATGGTCGATTTGGTTTTCGACTTTTTGATTATCAACTCACCTTTCACAACCACATCAAAACAGTCGCTGACGTTTCCTTTCGTCAACTTGGATTTGTCTTGAGATATGCTAGGCTATTCTCCTATCCTTTGTCTTCTCGCTTGATTTTCAATTCGCATTTAATTGGCAAGCTGGAGTATAATGCGATTGTGAGGAATCCGCATGAAGCAAATTACTCTCTGATGATTGAGAATGTGCAAAAAGCATATCTTCGTTTCCTATAAAGGAAACAGTATGGGTATTACCCATATATCTACCCTACTCCTTTCCTTTTGGGCATGCTTGAGTAGAATTCCCTTGAACTTCGGAGAAACTTCTCATAAATTCGTTTTGTTCTCCAGTTTCTACATGGGAATATGTCATTCCCGTCGTTGCTGGAACAGTTGGGACTTTACGTCCCCAATAATTATTTGCGTGGTAGTCATCATCATTTGATTTGGTTGTACCTCCTATTCGCACAGTTTTTTATTGAATGGTTCCTATCTCAAGAGCTATATGACTTCTCAATGAAATTGTTGCTGTCGCGCTTGTATGATATTTTCCACCTCATTGAGCTTAGCTTATCAAATATTATTTCAACTTATTTGTCTGGTAGCCAGCGCTTATCAGTATTTTTATAATTGAATGTGATGTATGTATGAGTGAAATTTTGATCTTCTCTCTTTCATTTGTGCCTCGTAGGGATGTTTTGTATTTGCAGCTGGGTTTTATACATATATCTTGGTGATGGCTATAAGTGTAAGACATTCCCTACTTTTTATTATTGTGTTTTTACTTTATCTGCTATTATTATAATGCTATTGTTTTTTGATGACAACGTAACTATTCTTCAACTCGTGCATGCCAACCGATTCATATAATGCAATCTTTTAGGTCACAAAACTAAATCCCACATTATAAGTATAGATGACAAAAGTCGGCCAAGTGTCCATTCGGCCAATAGTCTTGCAACCGAGGATTTAAAAGTACATTTTTCCATCTTTTAGCAATAACGATCTTTATATGGTAGAATTTTGACTAAAGACCCCTTCCAAAAATCGGTTCGAATTAGTACCTTACCAAATTTATTGGTTCCAAATTTAAAAATGTATATTTGAATATAAAAGATATCAGTGATTATAAAATGGTTTTGTTTATAATATAACCAAAACCATTTTATAAATGTGCATTTATTGTATTTATAAAAGTAAGTAGTTTGCAAAATATATATATCGTTAATCTTTTGTCGAAATCTGCCATCGGGTTTCGATTGTTATACTTATACCCTTTCAAGTCTGTCTAGTTATTCCGTATCTAATATCAGAAATTGCTCTTATCCTGTTATAATGATATATTTTTCTTATCTGAAAGCTTCTTCTGGGGATGTATTTGAAGGCGTACAATTTATTATCGTCGTCTTTAGAAAAGCGATATGTATTAAATGTGACTTTATTCGGCACGTCGTTCACATTGGACGATTCCATTTCCATTGTAAATACTATTCAAAAGCTATAAAACGTGTGAATGTTTTAGCAATGTCATATTGTGTTGATAATATGTTTCATTTAAAAATTAACTTGTGTAAAATTATTTGCGTCGAACTTTGAACTACATACTCGTATGAACATACATATGTAGATTGACATTTTCTGATTTTATATATTCCCGCATCTTCCCAGAATCAAAAGTGGGAAATTCTAATTTTCTCATAATCACTTCCGATTGAACTCCGTCTCCTATGCTACATATTTGCTCTCGGAAACTAATCTCGTATCCACGTTAGTACACTTTGAAAGTTCGAAACTTATCACGGTCCTGTTTTCCTATTTAACCTGTTTGACAATTTTCGATGTCTGTGTGTGTGTGTGTGTGTTTGTGTTTGTGTTTGTGGACCTAATGAATTGTCGCTCTCAATAAGCCGGAATTTCCTCCGGAACTACCGGAAAACCAATTTGAGTGCGGTATTCCAATTTTTCCCCCGTTTTATTTGAGTCGCACTCACACATACAAAAGTGTCCTATCGTTGTGTATTCCCTCCCTGCGGCCGCGGTATTAAAGTCTGAAAGATTTGTGGTTCGCCAATACCTGTCCCTATTTTTGCCCGTAGGGGTACGAGGGGTGGAAAATGCCGGGAAAGTGGTGGGCTTTTGCCCGTGCCGTTTGTTTGTTCTTCGTCGTCCGCTCGCTATTTATTTATCTGCGGAATTTATTGAATGGAAACTTGTTTCGTAACGAACGACGAGTATGTACTTATTATACTCGGTTCCGAATAAGAATAGCTCGGGAAACTCGGGACGGGACGTTGATAATACATATGTATGTATGTATGTTTGTGTGGGCGATTAAATTAACTCAATTATAATGCTGTCCCTCTGGGTTTGTATCATCCTCTTTCAAATACGTAAATACAATTTTAATTATCTGTCGTGTTTAATTTTGCATTAGTTCTCTCCGTCAAACTTGTTCCCCTGTGCATGAATTTGCAAAAGATAAGCTTGAGTTTCAGGTTTTGGATTGAATTCTGGTTGTCCTAACTAATCACTACTCTTGTCATGATAAGTATATCATGTTGTAATTATTCGTTTTCCTAAAACCCAAAACGTATTCCATTTTTTTTTATTTATCATGAAAGTTTTCTCAATTTATCTGAACTATTCACTTTTTCATAGCATTGTGCAACGACAAAGCACTGGAGATTTCATTTGAATTTGTTTTCTTGTTTGCTTTCGTTTTAAATGAAAAATATCACTAAGTGTGCATCTCAATCACCAATTCAAAAGATATTCATAAACTTTTAATGAATAACTGATCTCACTTGAACAAATGGCTTTATAAAATCAAGCTATTGTATTGTATGTACATATGTAGATCGTAAGTTAGTGTGTAATGCTTTCAAGTGTGTCGTCATGAGTTCAATCCCGGGCCCGGTGCTGCTGGATATGTGAACTTGGTCGATCGTTTCCTATCAGAGTTTGCCGATTTATCTGATTTCATTGAAACGATCCCAACAAATTGGCAAACTTATCATTTTTATCGCAAAATTCGAGTAAACAGCAAATTTGCTGATTTATGATGAAATGCTGCAAATTCGTCTACATATGATTGCTAATCGGTTTCTAATTAACCTTGAATAATGCAATATTTGACCATAGATGTCGTGTAGAAAAAAATTAATGGGTGTGTACCTGTATAAATGAATAAATGAACGTGTGCACTTATGCAGATACATTACAATCAATATAAATAAACATTTTATACAATGCAAATTCATACACATATCCTCAGTGACAACTATGAGAAAACTTTTGTAGCATTTTACTATCAAATTGGCGAACATTAAGACGTTGAATAACTTGAAATTGAATAAAGGACATGCTAATTTGGTAAACTATGATAAGAAACGATCGACTCTAGTGGGACTCAAACCCGTGACCACTCTGCTCGAAAGCATAATATGCTTACCACTAGTCCACGCCGCTTGTTATTTTAATCTCTAAATTGACTTTAATAATGTACAAGAAAGATTCATTGTGTATGCCACAGCTTTACTTATGTGGATTTGTAGTATTAGAGAAAATTCCGTATTAAAATAATTCAAATACATTGCGTTGTTATCGATATTTCTAGAATTGGGTTTATCTATGTATAATGCAGCTATGACTTAATATGAAATATATATTTATAACTAGTACATTCCATTCATTGCAGATGTCACGCTTTTTTAGCGAACCATCATCATTATGCTTTTTTTATCATATCAATCAATCAATCTATGTACACTCGTCATTAAATTATGTACAATATAGATCAAGAAACACACAAAATTATATACAGTGCATTGCACATATCGTATACAAGAAGATCAACAATCATCCACAGAGACATATATGGAGAGAAATCCAGCGCACCTTGAGATATAACATAATAACTCAAGATTTTACGAGATAAATGGGGAGGGAAAGCCAATTTTGCAGGAAGCGTTTCAATAAAAATCAGAAAAATTGGCAAACTCTGATAGAAAACGACCGACCTGGTCACAAACTAAGGTCTGACTCGAACTCATAACCACACTGACCATGATAGCAATTTATGCTAACCACTAGTGCAATGCTGCTGGTTTTACTATCAACAATGTTTTAAACGCGAAGTGGGTATAGATTGAAGTGGCAAGTGGATTTTTGCAACTCAATTGGTCCTGTTTGTTCTGTCAAAGTCCCCCCCAGTGCAACTTTGACGATCAAAACTCTTTGTGTTTCGGTTTAATTGAAATTTATCGAATGTTGTCGCGAAGTACACAAATTTTCGTATGTATGTATGTATGTATGTATTTAGGTTCGGGTTTGAATTTAATTGCGCATTCAAGGATTGTCCAAAACGGTGTCGGGTGGTATGCAAAATTGTCGCAACGAGCCCAACCGCCAATTTGTACTGCAGTGCATCGCCGGTGCATTTGCGGGATGCTGCAGAATTGTGTGCACTAGTCGGTAGATACGTCGATTGCCATTTTCTTCGAACTAAGTTAATGCGAGTAGCGATGGTATGGTCCGTATGCAATATGTGCATATTTACACACATATTTACATATGTACGTGTATACACTGCATGCACGGAGTGGCGCATCTTCATTTATCAAACTGCAAATCGATTTTCTATCTGGTGAGTGGAAGGTTGCAGACGAAAATTGTAGGGTGTATGATGCAGTTTAAGCTACATATAGCAAGTAATGTAGTTAAGTTTAGTATTTATTTAATGTTGTTGTATCGTAAGATGTTTTTACTTTATCTATGTACGTAGTTACGATACATGAAGTTTTGTGATCATGCGAAAATTCGAAATCGCGGTTTTGACTGATCTGCTTCAACTCGAAGTTGACCGGAAATGATAGCTTCCCTTGTGGGTGACCTCTTTTTTTTAAGTTTTCGGATTAAATTATCTTCTGAACCGCTCAACAGATCAGACTGATTTTTTTTTACACGCAATGGAAATTATAAATTTAATACATTTATATTTTTAAAATATTTTGACCTCCACCGAAACTTTTACTCTAGAGAATCGAGGCTTTTTATGTTTTTCTCAGAAACCTTTGAGTAAATTGAACTGAAATTTAAAATCTAGAATTTTAGCTTAATACTAAGTTATGTATAAAATTTGGTGAGCCATCAACCGTAAGTGGTAGTTTAGTATTGTTTGATTTTTCTTCCGCTATTTATTCGATCCTTTTTAATATGTGTTACAAGAAAAGTTACCAGAAAATCCTCGTATCAATGTGATAAAAGTAAAAAAAGGCGAAATGTTCCCTCTTAGAAAAGTCAAAAATGTTGTGATCATACGATTTTTTCCACATTACTGAAGTCATAAAACTGAAATTTTATATTTGTTTTCTTTGTGTAGTGGTAATATTTTTTAAAACGATATTTTATTATTTTATTTTGACCTTTTTAATTGTTTCTATCTTCTTTAAATTCAATTTTTATAATATTTATTGTGATGCTAAGTAATTAGAAAAAATTTGGACAATATCTGGCAACCGAAAGTAGAATTTTTGTCTTGTGTAAGTTTTCCTACATTTGACCTCAATTTGTACCAAAAATGCTTTCATAGCTGGTGTGTGTGTGTTAAATTGTATGTACGTATGTTGTACTATCGAATTTTTTATATGCCATTAAATAAATATAATATATCATATTTATATTTTTTATTCAATTTTGAGCCATTCATTAGTTTGTTTGCTCCTATGGGTGTTTTGATATTCGTCTTTGATGATGTCATATTAAAGTTCTAATGATATTGACGGTATTTTCCTATTATGCATTTTCCTTAATGAATGGGGAGAATTTGTCTGCTCTTGCAATATCACTTAGAATCAAACAGGAATTTTCTTCAATGCTTCTAATATCGATCGAGTTATGAAAATAGGCCCATTTGAAAGGGGAACGGGCTAGGATTCCATTGTGATTTATTCACTTTGGTAATGGGTTTGACCTCTTTGAATTGAATTTATATTATTTGGGATAGGTTTGTGTACAGTCTGATTTATTAATTGTTAAATAGCGCGATATACATTTTAATGACAATTTAAATGCAATATTATCCTCAATTATTAACTTTAGTACAAATAGTTCAATGTCCAAGATAATTAGTCCAAAGCAGGTTCGTGCGGTTTTTATTGTACTATTTTGAAGACAAATCTTAACCAAAAGTCTGATTAAAATTGAATTGAAAAATGGGCTATATAATTTTTGGCGACGTTTGATCTTTAAATGACCGTTGCTCAATAAAAGTTTGGGATAAGATTGAAACATTTAGATATTTTATATATATGTACATAGTGTATACAGGCTTTGGCGTCTATTTTCAATAACTGTAAGGGTCATATAATTTTATGCGTCTCGTAGAGCTTTTGCGGGCCGTAAAGCTTCTACGAGCCCCGCAAGACGTATCAAACTTCAGACGGTAAATGTTTTGTTAACAGCTTTACGCTCACTTTGATATCCGATACAATCAAACGACAAAATTTGCAATGCCACTCTGTTGCGAATATATACTGTGAAATTTTGAAATATAATAGACGTCTATGATTCTTTGCCGCGAAATATCGCTTTTAAAATCGATATGAATCTGACGTAACCTCTACTGTGGCAGTGACATTAACATATGTATAGCAAGAATGATGCTTTAAATCCCTTAGTGCTGTTGCCTTGCTTTTCAATTCGTTTGTAAGAAGTCATCTGGAAATTGCTGGTACTATTTGGGATCCTATCTATCAAGTGTAATTAATTAATAATCTTGAAAAATAAATGAAAAATTCCATTCCTACTGCAAATCCAGATTTCTTCACAATGGTCGTTCTATTTTCTTGCAATCTAGGAGTAAATTTTATCATGTTTTTATAAAAGCTGATGAATTATATTTGTAGGTCTTTATTTATTAAGCTAGATCCTATTCCAATGTAAGGTTATCCTCGAGAGTACCCCGAGGTATTCATTTTAGTAAGATCCTATTCCAATGTTCTATTATCCTCAGGAGTACCCCAAGGTACTCATTTAAGTAAGATCCTATTCAAATTTTCAGTCAGATCCCTCCGTAATTCTTCATTATTTCACATTAATCCTTGTTATCAACTATACCAGCAATTTATACAGATATCGCTCTTCTTTTAAAAATACTCCCCTCGTATTGAGCCATTTTGTTTTTCCTTTTCTTGTTTTATATTTCTATTTTTTAGTCATTATTCTTAGTATCACATATGTACATACATACATACCATATCTACCACTATTCAATGCTTTTCTTCTTTGATTTTATTTTATTTCATTGTTGTCATTTATTTTTAGAAACTTAGTATGAATATTATGCTATGTACATATGTATGTACGATATAATTCTGTTTGTTTCTTTTTTGAAAAATAAAAAATAAAATAAAATAACATTGATGTACATATGTCAAAGTTAACCGAAAAATATATAAAAGTTTGTATGACGTCCCCTAAATTATCGTAATAAATATCACATCAATTAGAGTAAGTAATACATCGTATCTGTGTTGAAAATTCTCGAGTTAAAATATGATTTGTGTTTTTATTTAGTGTTTATTCTGTATAGAGAGATTTTTTTTAAAAAACAACATTTCTTTGTCTTTGGATTAACTTATTTTCCGAGTAAAATCAGATTTTGAAACGTATTTCATAATTCAGTCCATATTCAAAGCAGTAAAATATTCAGATTGAAATCTATTTTACTTTGTAGTAAGGGACAATACGATTTCGCTTAATTTCCAGAAAATAGGATTTCATAAGCATTTATATATGTACATACATAATCAATTAATTCAGGTAATTCAAGGCAATTCGGGATTTTGAACGGTCGACTTGAGACCCAACCAAGTATTGAAAATTACATGGTTTGAATAAATATAATAATATGTTGGAATACTCATAAGATGTAGGTCAGATATAATATAATTTGCCCAAGATAAGAAAGCCTTCATCCAATAATGAATGACGATGGTCGTGTATTATATTTATTGACATATAGTATTTTAATACTTTTACAAAACATTGACAGCAAAAAAGTTTCTACATATCTCTTTATCCGTTACATATTAACCCCGACCATAAGTACCAATACGTGGTACAAGTGACACCTATGATCAAACTTTTGTACTAAATACCATCATTACACATATTTATTATACACAAAACATTAGTTGAAATGACTGTGTTACAATTCCTTTCATTGTGGAAGCTGCTATAGCAGCTCTTAGTAGGTGTTCCTCTTCCCAATTTATCGAGCAAAACTTAAGATTCAATTGCAGTGCGCCTCAATATTGCTGCAGCTTCCCTCAATTCAACCAAGGTCAACTGTCCTGACATTACATCGTCATCGACATTGCCCATTCTTGCAAATATTCCATCAATGACAGCCAAACTGCACTTTGCAGCCCTTCTTCTAAAAATGTTGAGATTTTTATGCGAATTAACAATTTCAACGTATACATGTATGTACTTATGTATGTAGGTATATGAGGTTATTTTGAATCAGTTTTCAGTGGTTTTGAAATGACGCTCAATACTAGATTATAATTGGAAAGACGACGGGTTCGTTACGCCGTTCCGTGTCTGCGAGACAAAGATGCGCTGAAAAATGAGCAAATGAAAAGCGACGTCGGAAAATGAAAAACCGACGTGGAAAACCTCCGCTGCAACCGACCTCTCGTGGCGCCTCATTGTTTCACGAAGAGTATTATATACGTACACGTACATACATACATACATATACTATTCTATTCTGTGAGATTCAAGCCTTCGAAATTCACCCACTTTATTATCTTAATTATCGTCATTCAAATGCTGTGTTGTGTTGGTTTATATTTTAGATATGATCCATTATTGTATTGAAAAATGTTATTAATCATGAGCATTTTCAAACTACATATAGTGCACGTTGCATCATTTATGCACGTAACATGCAGCCGCCAAACTGATCTGCATTTTGCATTACCTCATCTCGTTTTACGACCGCCCTGCTGTTGCTGCGCCCTGTACGTGTCTATCTGCATGCAAACTCAATATTTTAAGTGTACGTATTTTTGATTATTGAGTTTGTTTTCGGTGCTGTTTTGAATTTCTTGAAATTCTGTTCGCTAAAACGGTTTCTACGTATCACGTATCTGCTCTGTCGATGCGAAAAATTGTAGCAGTCGTCGGAAAATTTAATTTTTCTCAGTGACGCACGCGATTTTCGTGTTTTCGCTCGTAATTGAATTCGTTTCGTACGTTTGTGCGGATTGAATACGACAATTTCCTATGTGGATGTACATACATATGTACATAGTTGACTTGGGCTAGATTTTTAGGGGATTGCTTGCGCATTACTAATACGTATCTACATATCTATGTACATATGTACATACATTTTTTATATTTAGATTAATACACGTATCCATATCGGATATTATATTTTGATGTAAATATAATATTTTAATTTATTTTAAACTGTTCAAATTGCATCTAAAAGGCTCAGTACATGTCAGTCAAATTCAAATTCACTTGATTTTTTGACCTTTTTACTATACCTATACATACAATGCCGTCTAGTTCGTATTCTACTAGAAGAAGTACTTTATTCACGACATAAAGAAGAGATATTGAAAACGGAATATGTGGGTTAGAAATATGCCAGGTGTATTTAATAATGGGGAGATAAAGAGATTCAAATTACAATTGGCGGGTTAAACAACAGAATCACAGACGATAAATGGAGGAAAAAAGTGCTCGAGTGGTACCTTAGAGAATGCAAAGTCGTTCAAGGAAGGCCACATGGGATAGGGGTAGATCAAATTAGAATATTGTGTGTGATGAGATGGATGATAGTTACGCAAAACAGAGACAAAAGGAAGCATGATGGAGTGGCATCATCCAGCAGTAGATGGCGAACGCCTGTAAATGGTAATGATGATGATGATATGGTTGTCATCTCTCGAATTTATAAGCATATACATATGTATGTGCGTATGTTTTAGTTTGTCCTTTAAGCAAAGCTGCAGTTTCAAATTTATAAATACCAAATTAAGTACACTATCTTACGAAAATCTAGCTAAGACTATGAACTACATAATTTTGTTTGGCTTACATATATATACTCAAACAACGCTGTGCTATTTGTTAGAGCCACAGAGGAATGGGTGGATGAAATTCGAAAAATGTGTGGGTTGAGATGAATGAGATTTGTCCAAAACATAGACGAATGGAAGCGTGTTGGAGAGGCAAAGGTCCAACAATGGATGATGAATGACTGTTATTTATTACGATGATGATATAATAAACTCAATATTCAGGATTTTTCTCATTATACTGAAAAAGTCAAAATGTTTCTAAAGCTTGATCATAATCATGATAATCCTAACAATTATCAATGAATTAAGTTTACGAAAGCATGAAATAAAATACGAATGGCTGTAAATGATGATGATTTTATAATGTTTACTTGGTTTTAAATTAATAATAATAACAATAGCTCTTTTAACAATTTAACTTCATCCCACTCAATGTATCTTTGAAAAATATGAACTGTTTCAGACTCCATTTAATATAAAGAAAAGGTCGCAATGAAGTTTAAGTGATACAAAAAAAGTTCAACTCTGTCTCTATGTAGGTATATAAGAGGGGGTGTATTGTTGATGATTTCAATGAAAATTTGCGTCTTTCGCGCATTTTCCTCCTCATTTTTTCCTTTACACGGGCAGCAGCCCGGAGTTTCTCTGGCAATAATCGAGTTTAGGTGGAATTAATTTAAATACCGAAATTCCTCTCGGATGTTCTTTGAGACTGGAAGCCGGAGGAGGAGCTAGTAGGGAGGGGGATGGGGGGGGGTGGTAGGTGGAGTAAAATTTCTTGCAAAACACCACCGACATTTAACTTCTGCTCGACTTGTATTAATTAAGCCAAAACGGTCGGGAAATTTCAACTTTCAGAGCCGTAATCAAATTCGCGAGACTCGCCCATGATACCGTTCGCGTCTCGACCGGGGTTTCGCGTTTGTCCGAGTAAAACGACAAGTTTGTCGCGCGACAACTTTTGTCCGACTGTGTGTGTGTGTGTGTGTATGTGCTTTCTTCTCAATTGATGGGCAAATCGGTGGAGGAAGATGTGCTCATACAATTGCTTCGAGACTTGGAGTTTCGCAAAGCATTCGTCGAGTATTCAAACTTCGTTTCGACGGAGTTTCAATAGTAAATGGCGCGCTTTTGATAATGTTCTCGCTCTTATTAATGTATTATGCTAGTTTTATATCGTCGCTATGCATAGGTAGGTTTAAAAGTGGCGTCGTTTAGCGCATTGTTATGGGTTTTTAGCCTTGGTGGTTTTGTTATGTAACTAGTGGACCAGTGTATCATAATTCGTACTTGTAGAAATGACCAATGTGAGATTGGAAAAAGTTACTTTTACCATTGTTTGATTGTGTTGTGAAAGGACTTTGGTAGAAAGCCGCGTTCGGATAGTTATTTCGGATTGTAATTACTATCAAATCGTTCATATTTGTTATTTTTTAGAAATTTGATTAAAAAAACACCATTACGTTTGTTGGGTAAACAGGGTTAAATATGTAACTTTAATTGCGATTGGCGTTGGCTCGATTATTTTCGCAAAAAATATGGTTCACTATTGTCAACCATGTTTTTTCGCTCTCTCGCTTTGTTAACTAATTGAGAAGTGTATTCTTATTTCAAGAGCACCAACTAACGCCGAAGTCTATTTATCACCGTTTAATTGAGTTGTAAAGGGGCGGTAGAAAGCCACGTTCGGATAGTTATTACTAATTACTATCAAATCGTCCATATTTGTTCTTTATTAGAAATTTGATTAAAAATTAGCATTACGCTGGTTGAGTAAACAGGGTTAAATGTGTATGTTTTTAACTTTAATCACCAGTGGGTGGGTGTTGATTTGATTCTTTTCGCAAAATAAATTGTTCATTTTTTGTCCACCATGTATTTTTGCTCTCTTGTTATGTTAACTAATGAATATGTTTATTCTTTTTCAAAAGCACCCAGCCAACGCCGAAGTCTATTTATTACCGTTTAATTGAATTGTGAAGGGGTGGTAGAAAACTGCGTTTGGATAGCTAGTTGTCATCGCTTCGATCACAATATTTCGATGTAATGAGTTCGTTAATGATCAAATTCCTCTAGCTTCATACCAGAGACATTAGCTTACTTCAGCGTCAGATAACTTCCATATGTCGGTAAATTATCAAAGTGATCCAAAAGGTAGAAGTGGTTCAAAATCAGATCTCAAATTTTTGACGGATAGGAATATGATGGAACTTATAGAGCGAAGCTATTAAAAATTCATGTATTTGGTATGGGAATAGTTTCATATGTGAATCAAAATATTTGCAGTTGACGCAAAACACGTCCGAATGCGCGCACGCATCGCGCCTTTGATTTATTTCGCAGCACTCTCCTGATTTATTTCGCATTTGCAAAATATGACTTTATTTCAAGTACGGCACAAACTGACGGACGCGCAGAACATTGGTCACAACAATTCGTCGATGATCGCTTTGTGCATAAATTTCGCCGAAATCCCGCTCGTCGATGTTTTCAGCCCGTTGCGTTCAGAATTGGCATTTCGACGATTATGACCTACGTTCGTCGTTATTAACGGCGTTATTATCGAGGCTTCATCAATATCGACAATGCAACCGGAAATCGCATTTGGCCTCAATGCACCCGATGCCACTGCATCCAGGCCGTACGTCAAAGTGTTAATTAAACCGATCACGATAAACATTTGCACAAACTGGCTCTCAACGTCCGGTGATATATGTATATATGTATCTGCTAATCAAATTTGAATTATTTTAAATGTTATTTTTAATATATATATATATATATATATATATATATATATATATATATATATATATATATATATATATATATATATATATATATATATATATATATATATATATATATATATATATATATATATATATATATATATATATATCATATAATTTTATATATTTTAATATATCATATAATTCAACGATCGATACAAGGCCTCACCTTCACCCGTCCGGGCGGGTATATTTGCCTTCGCTGTTCGCTGAATTTTTCGAATTCGTTTTTATGATACTTTAACGTAGACACGAAAATTGCTTCCGAGATCGTAGTGAAAGGCGCAGTGAGTAATGGTAGACGTAGTTTATTGCTTTTCTGTCGATGAGCCAGCTCTGAATGAAGCACGGAACAAATTCGCCGAATATTTATACACAGCGTGTACTCGCAGTACAGCGAGATCATTGGTCGATGGTTCGCGAGACCTCATTGGTTGTTGTAAACGGTTTAGTGATTTAGTGATTAGGCGATCACTAAAGGGTGGATAGGGAGCGTGCTTTTTCCTGGAATCAGGGCGTTTTGGGTCTATTTACAAAGCTAGAGTGCGAAAAAAAAGGTTCAGCGAACCTTTAACAAAGCACCGCGAACAATTAACAATTAACAATGAACGGCACGCTTCCGGTCCGCTCACTCACTAGTGATCACTGCTAGTATACCAGTGGTTGACGAGCACTTATCACCTTATTTCTATGTTATATATATCGACTAGTTTTGTGCCCGATGAAATATCATCGCATGAATTATGACATATTAAGCTATTAATTAAACAAAAATTAATATAAATGTGTTGGTCCTGTGTTCAATCCGCACGCGGTCTTATTTTTACAAACCTCTTTTATGTTTCACTTATGATTATTTTCAAATACCTTTTAAATATATTTAATTTAATATTTATATTTAATTGCTTAATATGAAAAAAAATGATAAAAACTCCTACCTTCCCACATATGTATAAACAATATAAAACACCAATAGAAAAATTAATTAATTAAATATATTTTCAAACGATGGCGCTAAATGCTCAGAGACTTATTACTAGTGACCGGACTCAGAAGGTGCCGCGTATTGTTCAAAGGTTGTAAATGCATTGTTAAAGGTTTGCCGAACCTTTTTTACAAAGGATTTACAACAATGGAACAATGGATAGTACTGTGACTATCCTACCTCTACTTATTACCCTAGAGTAGTGGTTCTTAAACTTTTCAGTGAGCCGCACCCCTTTGAATCTGAAAATATGTTCCCGCACCCCCTTGAAAAATGAGTTCTGGAATCTTTAATTTAGAAAAATTAATTTATTGCAAGCTTTTTTTTTCTTAGCGCACATACATATATACCACTTGATAGGACACTTCTAACAAGGGCTTTTGAATTGCTGCGCCAAATAATTTTGTGATTGTACCACGGGCATCAAATTGAGCCTTCTTTGATTTCGAGATGTTCAGACTATGAACTGCACCTTCACTACCATGAACTTTGTTGAAATGTTCTAACAACTTTGATGGTTTAAGATTGGATTTCAAAAACATCTTGGAACATAAGATGGTATTTTATGTATACATACACACATACATATGTATATACATATGTATGTAGTGGATGATTGCATAAATTCGTGCTTGATATTTGTAGATAGTGATAGATTTTTAATGGTAAACTATAATCATCTATTTAGTATAATATACATATATACAGTATAATATGCATATGATAATGACCAATATCGATGGTGACTAAATTTGTTTTTGTATGACAAAATAATTTTCCTTGTAGTCGGATCGTATTTTCACGTTACGTGTTGTCGAATCGGTGATTGGGACTTTTAATTCAATCACCGTTAAAAGCTCGTCGTAAAAGCGGGACGTGGGTGTGAATTTTGCAACGATTCACAAATTGGAAATGTTAATGTGCTTGGTTGTGTTAAATTTTAATCAGTTTACTTAGGAAAATTGCCCGCTGTTAATGTACATACATATGTACATACTTGAGTGTTTGAAATTATTCGTTGATTAGATCCATCATATTAGTTCGACTATTTTCCCTACAGAAATGCACCCATAGTATGATCTGTGCACGCTCTTCGCTCTCGCCTCGTATCAAGCCGCATTTCAAAAACCATTCAAACACTCTTTCCTTTGATTTGTCGACGGGTGTTTTTAGAAAATAATTAATACATGTACTACATTGGAAGTTTATGATTGCTTTGACGCTAACAGTTTCAGCATGCACAGCTCTTGCTGGTCATTTCATCCCCGCACGCTCGCCCGACTGTTCACGTACAAATAGCATATGTTTGTTCACGGCGTGATCGCCTGCTTTCTTATGAACTTCTAATGTTTTTTTATATCTCCCATCAATGAAAAAAAATCTGTTTTTATATACATACATATATTGTTATTATTAAAGGCTTGTTTTGAATATTTATTTAAAGTGAAGGTCACGCTAATGTATGTATGCATGCGGCTATTGACATCATTGGCGATATTGGCCAAGACATACCAGGTTTTTGAACTTAATTATTCGCGTCCGGGAAAGCTTTCGGTATGAATATTGCCACACTTGTTCACAAACTCGTAATTGGATTTCGAAATCTCTTTTAATCCATTGCATATTTTGTAGTCACCGAGTGATAACCGCCAGTAGCGTGCGTCGAATGTCTATTTAAAATTTACCCATTAATAGTCTCGTCGCCTTTTTCGGAATATCGTTTTTATTCTATTTTTGGTCGCATTGTCTGCAGTTTAAACCACATGCAATTTCAACTGTGCATATGTTTTTTTCCTCGGCTGGAGCGGCTTCTGCCTCCATTTATTTCAATTTCACATGCATAATTTAATTTTCACGCTGCAATTAATCATCTAAGTTTTTCGTTTTTTTTTTTAATTTCATCTCCTGGCCGTGCTTTGTAATTTACTCTCACTCTCTCATTCTCTCGTGTTATGCAATGCTTTTTTATATTCATTGAGAAATTTAATATCGATGTGTAGGAATTTCTAGGGTTTGATTCAATTTCACGGTGAACGCTTCATTTAATTTTGTATTGGCGAATTTCGCTCTATTCTGTCTTCTTTTTTTCTTCTTCTTAAATCATAATATACTTACTGAATGAATGAATGTATGTGCGTGAATAAATAAAAGTTCTTCTTACGATCTGAATTCCATTCCGACTCATCGATTCGTGTCGTATCCCTCGGGGGTGATTTCGAAACAATTCCACGACAACTTTATCCCGAAATAAACTTGGAAAAATTAATTTTATATTTGTTGCGTGTGCTTACTTGACATCAGTCGCCAAATGGCGGTTTGCGATTCCCCATAGATTTTGCGGATTTCTCTGAATAATGTGTGAAAATGTATGATTCGAATTTTGCAAGATGTGAAACGGTTCGGAACTTCGCCACAGAATAAAATTTTAATTGTAATAACATTTGTAGAATATACATATGTATATATGTATCTAATTCCAATTTGTCCACCTCCTCTGCCATGAGAACATTTTAAAATGGTTGGCGGACTATTGGACGATGGACGCTAGGCCGAACAGACATTTGGCCGAACGGACATTAAGCCATCGGAATGTGACCGAATGAAATTTTTAATTGTTTGAATTTATCAAAAATTTCAAATTTGAATGAGAAGTCGATGCGATTTCTGAATAATGTATCGGTTTTCAATGAGTTCTGAGTAATTTCGATACACAATAGGCCAAACTTCCATCGGCCTAGTATCCATTAGGCCAAAAGTCTGCTCACGGTTAAAATAATCCAAAGATTTTTCTTGCTGAATTCATTACTTACTGAAACTTTACATAGATATATACCTTAAACACACCAACGAAACAATGAGATACATCCGTTACTATTGAAATGTAACGTATTACATCTAGAAAAGTCACCTTTCTAAGAAATTAATATTCATAGTAAACTGTGATATATTTATATGTATTTACATACATATGTACATATGTATGTAGGTCAAATGCTTTTACTACAAATATCAGAAAGCGAAACCTATGTTTGTAAATATTTTTTTATATTAATCAATGAATAGGTACGGTTTAATTCATTTTAGAAAAAAAATATCACTTGATTTTACATATTTGTATATGTACATATAGAAAGTAGAATAGGGTATTTCATTGTCAAAAAGGCACTTTTGAACATCGATCAGGCTTTTTTTACTAAGCTTTTTACAAGGTTTTTCTTAGTTGTACTTCGTTCGTTAGTCTGACAAACTTCCTACACTCTTCCGATCGCTTTGAAACTTTGAAGCCCCCGATATAGATTTAAATTGTGTCCACTAAGTGGATAGTGAAATATAATCGTATATAACATGTTTCAAGATTCGAAAATTTTTGAGTCGGTGACAGCTAGCTCTTTGCTTAAAACCCGTAGCCTTGTCTGTTTTTACTTTCCGCCCCCCAGTCGTTTTGTCCGATTTTAATTGTTTAAACGCCTATAACTTTATTTTTTTCACATGCTTATAATTTTATGTTTATATTAGTTCAGTGACATTCCTGCCTTTCAAAAATACTTGATTTGATTTTGAACCACTTCCATTCTTCAGCTCACTTTGATATATTACCAACATACGGAACCTAGCTTACATTGAAGTAAGTTATGAAAATTAAGGAATCACTATTGAAAATTACATTGAAAACTTGTGTCAGATCGAGGCGACGACAGTTAGGGCGTGATCACACAGCGAGGGAGTGGTATGCTGTACGCGGGATATTTTTTTTAGATAGATTTAAACATACAAAAAAAAACACGCTTATACCCCGTATGATACGCCGTATCTTGCGGGATTGGAGCGGTCTCGTTGAAATTCTATAGAATTGTTTATAATAACTTGACGGTGATATATACCAATTCGTTGACCCTTGGATTGGAGCTTGGATCCCGCAAGATACGGCGTATCATACGCGGTATAAGCGTGTTTTTTTGTATGTTTAAAACTATCTAAAAAAAATATCCCGCGTACAGCATACCGCTCCCTCGCTGTGTGATCACGCCCTAAGACATGACTCTTCCGTCCCTTCATAACTCAAAGACTTAACAGTTAAACAGTTACTTTTATCACTCTCATTTATTAATACTAATCTTATTACCCGATCGAAGGAAGAGACACGACGAAAGAGGTGGGATCCGAAAAAGTTTCAAAACTACTACATATGTACATTTACTGAATCGTAAGAAAAGAACTTCATACTAACTTCCTCTTGAGCAACACTACCCTAAGGGACTTACGTGCTTCGTACTATTTCGTACAATTCAAAACTATTATACGTATATATGTAGTACATATGTATATAGTATTATGTATGTATGTAGATATGTTCAGTAGTTCCTCTTATTATTATAAACACACATAAGCAGTGCCGGTATTGCGTTCATCGTAGCGTATGATCGTAGCTGACGTAGTCACCACCGCCTATCCCACCCACCCAAACCACGATCAACCCCATCATCCCCCCCCCCCCCAGACGCTTTCGTATGCAAATAATTTGCGCGAGGCACTTGTTTGACGAAGATACCTCTCTGGTGCGCCATCTGTCGCTAGCGGTTTTGCGGTTTTCATGAACTGCCTGCCTCTCCGCGTATTCCGGAAACGTTCCGGATTATTCCGGACACGTATAGCGTTTCTCGTCGTTTCGCCTTTTTTCCGTTTCTCTCCCTCTCTGTGCTAGCCAACCCTCCCTTTTCCCCCCCCCCCCTCCCCCCCAAAGTCGAAACAAACGCTGGAATTTTGTCGCGAACGCAGCTTGCGTTTTAAGCTCGGACATTTCATAAGCGCCGGTTTATATAAAACTTCCGGTTTTGTGTCATCCGGAATATAGGTATAATACTGTAAGTAAAGCGAGCATGACGCTTTGTTGCGAAAAATGTATGAAATTTTGTATGAGGTCATAAGTATGGCTCAGTATAGCGTGTATGTATGTATTTAGCACCAAGAGATTATTGGGTTCGATCCCGGGCTAATCTCTAATACTGCTGCTGGTTAGACTTGGGTGTTTGGGAGTCCAAGTCGATCGTTTCCAATCAGAGTTTGTCAATTTATATGATTTTATCGTTGAAACGGTTCCTCCGTCGAATTGGCGAAACCTTCCTACCCACTATGTCATCAATATCTGAATTTGATTTATGTACAATACGTCAAAATGTATGTACAGTGAGCGACAAAAATAGGTACGCAGTAGCAAAATTTCATTTTATTCGTATATATCGCAATATTTTTCATTTAAAAGTTTCTGAAATCATGACTAGGATCATTAAGATAATAAAACAAGACAAATTATTAATTATATTGATGTATTTATTGAGATATTGGAATTATTTACGAAATGGACAAAGTTGGGAAAAAAGTATTGGCAGTTCTTCGGGAGTTTTTAATTTAATTTAAAGCGGTTTTCACGGTATACATTTTTTAAATGTTTCCTATTAATAATATATACATAAAACAATAATATATAAATAAAATAAAGCTTAATATTTAGTAATTCCCCCTTTATCTTTGATTACTGCCTCAATTCTTCTGGGCATAGAATAAAACAATTTTTTTATAACATCTGGGGAAATATCCTTTTCCCATGCCTCCGTTATTATGTTTTCCAGCTCTTGAAGCGTTTTTGGATTGCAGGCTTTTACTTTCCTCTTCAAAATCGCCCATAAATTTTCGATAATGTTCAGGTCTGGACTGTTCCCGGGCCAGGTAAGGGATTTAATTCCCAAACTTTCTTTATAATTGGTTATCTAAAACAAGTCGATGATATTTACCACATAAAAAAACAAATTAAAGATAGAAAAACGGTTTGATAACTTACAGAACGAGCTCGATATCAAGGTGCAGATTCGTCCTGAAATATTGGTTCAGCGACGAATTCTGTGAGTGCTTCGATGGTGGGTAAAACACGTTCCCGTATCGTGTTTTCGTATTGGATAGCATTCATGGACCTTCGGACGAACTCTAGCGCCCCCATTCCATATCCTGTAATGCACCCCCATATCATGACATACGGAGAATGCTTCGCGGTCGCGAAACACAACTTGCGTGAAAACATACTCCACTTCTACGGCGAACTGTGGTCTTCCCATCTGATCCAATAAGATTCCAATTAGATTCATCTGAGAAAACCACCCTGTACCAGTCCTCTGATATCCAATTCTTCTTGTCCTTGGCCCATTTCAACTGCTTTTTCTTCATTGAAACCGCCAGAAGTGGCTTTTTCGCGAATTTGATCGCTCTAAACCCTAATTTATTCAGCTTCCTTTGGATCATACGGGTATGTACTGCTGTGGATGTTGAAGTGTAAACCTCATCACTGATTTTAGAAGCAGTAATAAATTGATCTTGAAGAGCAGCACGTTTTAGGACACGATTTTCACGTTCCATCAATTTTGACTTCCTTCCAGATCCTGGAGCCCTTGTTAATAATCCTGTATCACTGTATTTTTTGGTGAATTTTCTCACAGAACCTTCACTAAACCCCACCCGACGAGCAATCTCTGGATACGCGATTCGCTCTCTCATAAGAGCCAAAATTACCGCTTTTTCATCGGTCGACATTTGGCGTGCGGACGACATTTTTCCGATGCGATGCTATTGCAACCAAAGTTAACGCGAAACTAAATAGGGAATTGACCATCAGCTTTGTAAATCTTTGAACCAACGGTACATAGAGTTGTGTAAAAAAAAAAAAAGGTTGGGGTCTCATTGTTTACGGCAGGTAGAGAGGTTTGTTTCGCGCTGTTTGTCCGAAATCTATGTGCGTACCTATTTTTGTCGCTCACTGTACATACAAGCCTTTAATCCATAGATGTCACAATGGATTAATTAATTAATTGTTAATTTCGTGTTCTTCAGCTTCTCGAAATACAGTGATTTATGCAATAAAAATGATGAATTGTTTTTTTTTATTTTAGTTTTTCTTAGTATTTTTGTTTTTTCTACAAACTTGTTCACTAGTTACATCAATAAACCACCGATTCTTATAACCCAAGACAGCTCGCTTTCCGTACTCCTCTTTCTAAAACTCCTTTACAATTAATTGAAACAGTCGTAATCTTTTTTTATTCACTCTCATCTCATATAAACTTATTGAAATAAGTTTTAATATTTTCATATAATTAGCAAGTCTAAATTACAACTTTTGTTATCATATTATCCAGTTTGTTTCTTGTCTCATTGTGCTCGCTAAGATTTTTTGTCGTGTGAACGCTTGGTTTGAGTTATATTTAATTGTAATTTAAAGCAACTTCTGCAAACTTTGTTTGAAATACGTCTCGGTAATTCTACATGGACATTTCAGTTAATCGGTTCTGCGGTTAATCGGGACAATACATACAATGAACATAATCCAAATTTGTGTATTTGGACTTATTGGGTCATTTGTATACTTAGTCAAAATAAGGGATATATCGGTAGATCGATGATGAATATTCATATGTTGTATATGTATGTCAAAATCAACATCAGTTTTAATTGACTGTACCAAAATGTATCAAGACGTTCCAATTATAAGAATTTATATTTACGGTGTTCCAATACATTTGACTTAATTTGTCGTTATTATTGTTAGGCTGGTGGCTGCAGTGACGCGACACAACACGACGCGACAAACTCATCGTATAAGGTAAAATGAAACTATGTATAGACGCGACGCGACACAACTTGTTGAACAGAAGTTGAAATAAAAACCACCATCGTTTTCCGATACTGCCAAATTTGGTACTATTGGAATATCGATGCACATCGCGCCGCGTCGCTCCAATATGCACGCAAGCTTTTATTTACATCTAATAAGTAATGATTTTCAAATGCTTTCCACGGCTGACAAAATACATTTACAGATCAGACGGAGAATATTCATTCTGTACTTTGCAAGATAGAATGTGCAATTTCACTTTGCCGAAATCGTATTTCAGGGGACGTTTCTAAACAGCTTCATCCTATCCGGATTTTTCCCGCCGGGTTTTCCCAGTGTGGAAAACCGGCCTCGCATACGACCGGATATTTTCCTCCGCCGCAATATATTCAATTGAATGACAGAACTTGCGTATGTGTATATATGTAGATACGTACATATAAGTAATACACCGGAGAGGAATGGCAATATTTTGATTTAGGAGCCATCCTCGTGTGGATATATCACTCGAGGCTTTTATTGCCATATATTATGAAAGCCTTATCACATTATAGCTACGATAGAGGTAAAAGAAAAAATCGGACGCAAACAGAATATGCTTTTATCAGAAAACGTATTGTTTTTACATTTTTATTTTTTGCATAATATTTTTTTTTTCGTAGATAGAAATTCGATTTGAGTGTTTTTGTATATTTTTTTGTGCTTATTATATTATACTAATATATTATGAATGCTGATGGAGTTTGTTGTCAAATTTAAAACCTTTTTTTTATATATATATATATATATATATATATATATATATATATATATATATATATATATATATATATATATATATATATATATATATATATATATATATTATGTTACGTTGAATGTTGTTTTGTTTACTTTTGTATTATATTTCATCTACGATCTTTGTATTTTTTTCAATATATGTAAAGTTTTGTTTCTTAGTTTTATTTTATTTGGGTAGACAACGGTTTTATGTACCTATGTATATAATATCTATTGTTAAAAATGCAAACCACCTTATGAAATTATTCGAATAAATATTCAATAAAAAGAAAATAAAAAATCAATAGAATCTTTCTTACGCTTGAAATACGCCGCAGAATTTTGTTCAACTTTTTTGTTACAACTTTCTTCGACGTTTGTTATTTTTTTATTTGAATTCTTTTTAAACCCACCTCAAAATACGAATATTAAATTTAATATTATTGAAATGAATACATTGTAATAAAAATTTTATTCTCAATATATACATACATATCTATGTAAGATAATATTTACCCGTAATTTCAATGATTCAAACTTTCAATTGATAGCTTGTTTTAATTAATAAAGCTTTTATGTGCGATAATTCTGGGTTTGATCAACGCTTCGGGAGGGTTTTTGTTTGAATTATAATTTTTTACAAAATTGTTATTCAGTGCTTATATATTTATGTATGTATAAATGTACATATATAACACGATTTGTGCTCTTTATACTTACATAATGGTTCCCGGAAAGATGCACTGAATAGTAGTGCAGTTTCGTGAAGTCATAAAGGCTCTCAAAAAGAACTTACGCAATAGAAGTCCACAAAAAGAGGTTAGCACCCCCGGATAACATACAAATACTCCTTGACGCATTTTTGAGGAATTCTATTGCTTTAGTTCTCCTTGAGCATCTTTGAAAGTTTGGATGTCTCGAGAGTGCATTTTTCCGGTCACCTTCATACATAATATATGAAATCTTTAATAATGAGATTCAACAAAAGTCATTTGCTAATTTACTAAATCCATTTCTTTGATATATAATGTACTAATTGTTATGCATAAAATATGTTATATCATACATAATTTTATCTCAAACTTAATCAAATACAATACACGTGTATTAGATTATGAGACGTTCATGAAGATTAAACATTTATCGTAATGTAAATTTATCTTTATTTATATTTATCGTAACTAACAATAACTATTCACGTGTGCGTTCATATACGTTTGTACATATAATATGTAATTGAAATATCCCTTAATCGCTCATTTATATTTTCCTTCGAGAATTTCTTCATTTTAAGTGCAGAACATTATTCTAAAAGCATTTCCTACGTTCAATTTCATAGCTCTTTCCCGTCATCTTCCATCCCATATTGAATATTTCCGTTCGGTATTCTTCAACTTGGGTATAAAACGTGTTTACAGTGTGTTTTTCATTGATTTTATTTGCTTATTGGCATTTAATTCCACATGATTTAGTTCGTTCTTTGAGTCGTTCGTTATTCAGTCGGCGTTTCCGAGATAATAGACTTTTCAACGTCGTCGTCGTCGACGACAGCGATATTGTTTTCCCTTGTTCGAGTTTTTATCGTCGCTTTGCATACGAAACATCCCCCGACATTATATACGTATGTATGTATATATGGAGGCACACCTAGGTTTTTTTAATCTAATTTTCCGCTTGTTATTATTGCCGTACGTACGTCCACGTGCAAGAGAGGCTTTGCTCCCCCGTTAATTTTTCGCACCACGAGCTTTCGTTTTGCTCGAAAGCTTCACAATTCGCCTCTACGTGAACGTCGTTAAGGCCCTGAGCTCTCCTGTCAACTTTTGAGATGCTTCTCAAATATTTGACATCTTGAAGGTGAAATTTTCACACTTTGATTCCTTCCTGACAATCTTGCCTATTATTATATTGAATCCATACGTACTTACATATATGTATGTACATATAATGCTTAGTAGTTTGACATCAGAATATTTGTACTTGTATTATATACTACATAGTTGTTTTACCTGGCTTCGCTTAGTATTTGTAATATAAACAGCTTAAACATGGCGAATCTGATAGTAAATATTCATTTTTTTTTATTTATTTAATTTATTTGAATCGAAAAAATTATGATATTCAACCAATTGAATTGTCGTCATAGAAACTTTGTTTTGTTTACGTAGTTCTCACCCAAAGATACTTACATATATACATACATTGTTCAGGCTTGTATCAGGATTTTTTCCAGGATCCAAAATTATGAAATGAAATGCTTGCTCCTCTCTTTATCTTACATTTATTTCTAATTTAAAAATACAATTTCCTTTGTTGCTCCATAAGGTGCGTGCCGAAGATTGTTGTGTGTATGAATGGGTCTCAAATGACTACTTTCACGTGTCTATGCTTCCGAACTGCTCATCGATGTGATCAGTTCGCCTAAGAGGAGTGTCTCGGTTGACCACCTCCACGTGTCTGTCTGACTGTGCGTGAGCATTGCACCTTATAGAGCATTACACTGAATGGAGGGGGAAATAGGTCGTAACAGCCATGAATGCAAGTCTGTCCATACATACTTACATACAAAGTCTTTTTCGAAATTATATATTAGATTATAGCTGCAATGATATTTTATTTTTGTTCTAATTAGTATAAATTTGGTACGAAATATGTTCAAAGTTGTCATATCAAATACATACAGTCGTGAACAAATGTATTAGGCCACTTGTAGAAAATGCTTTTCACCAATATTCGGTTATTTGAAACAGCCACATTCTGCACTGCTTATTACTAGAAATTTGTGTATTGTTTAATTTTACTTTCTCTTCCTTGGGTTGTTTATTATTTAAATAAATACAAAGTTGACCCTTTTACGCAAATCAGTGTTTTGAGAGTAGTGGTTTTGTCATTTATGAGTTGCGTCTTTTTTTATTTAAAAATGCAACATTCACGGGAATCGAGTGAAAAAAACAGGACTCGGATTATTTTAATACATGTTCATGGGTCGAGATGGATAAAAATTTTCAAACGACTTAAATTTTTGTGATGTGCGAACTAAATGACATTAAAAAATACAGTGAGAACCAATCTCTTTGAAAAATCGATCAAAAATGGGAATAATATGGAATAAAGTATTTCATTCTCAAAAGTCAACAGACCTTTTGAGCTAGCTGGAGAAGCGAAAAGACAATGAAATTCAAAATTTGATGATTGAAGCTAGTTATAAACGTTTGATGGAAGCTGTTTTATGAAGTTATGGGGTTAGAAAGAAGCCACTGCTCTCAATAATTTACCGATTTACCGTAATAAAGCCAAATCATCTAATCCCTTGTTTAACATTATATTAAATCCTTGATTGACTTCGACTATATTTGACATTTTATTCAAACCGATCCAGCATGAGACTTTCGTAAAATGTATATGCCATCGCATTCACCCCCCCCCCCCCCCCCCTATTCGACCTGTTGGCCATGGCCAATTACATTTCGTTTCAGCTTCTCATTGCATTTTAGTTAAGAAATACAACATCGTTCGCGCGTAGAATTTGTCGGTCGGTAGAATTTGACTGTTATTTTTGAGTGCGTGTTTTGTATTTTGAAATACTTACATTAATACGATTTTATTATAAAATACGTAAGTTGTTGATGTTATTAATTTATTTATGGAATACGTAATTTAAAATTTATGGAAATTTATATTTTTTAAACAGCAAAACTTACAGTTATTTTATTTTATTTATTGAAAAATCAACAGACAACAGGATGTAGATATGTATAAAAAACAAATAGTAAATATAATATATGTAACATCCGAGTCCAATAACAGATTTTTACAAAGATTATAAAAAAAATGAAAAAGATAGATATAAGGAAAACAAATGAAAAAGAAAAAAATAAAGGCTATAAAATGACAAAATAGAACATTGCATAATTAAACTATAGTATTAAAATATTGGAAAAAGGTTATAAAATAGAATATAAGAAGAAATTGAAATTTACAAATATAAAACAAATGAAAAAGGTAAATACAAAATAAACAAATGAAATGGAAAATAATGAAAGCTATAACATGATTAAATAGCACATTACATAACTAAACTAAAGTATAAAATTATTGGAAATGTTGGAAAAAGGTTATAAAATAGAATAGGAGAAGAAATGAATCAATCGGTCAAGATTCTCTTGATGTTAGACCTGAATTGATGTAGGGAAATACCAAATAGATCAACCTCATTCAGCTCTCCGTTAAACATACGATAAACGCGCTGCAGATAAGAATATTTTTGGTAATTAGTATTGTAAGGATCAAGTGAAAAGAGTGCAACGTGTCTAGAGTACCGAACTGAGATTATGAAATTAACCTTATTCAGTAAATCAGAACAATCAAGGAAACCATTTATGAGTTTAAAGAAGAATATAGCATCAGTATGTCGTCGCCTGACAGAAAGATTGTTAAAAGATAGAATTTTTAAAATATCGGAAACAGTAGAATGGGTATAGGTAGAAAAAAGGTAGCGTAAGGATTTAATAAATTTAAGTTGAACTTTCTCAATACAATTAATATGGGATAAATAAAAATAATAAATATAAATTTAATACTATTAAAGACCTTACATTGAATTATATTGTAATAATATTATATAGTTAAATAATAAATAATTGAAAAAAATATATTTTACGTCCTAACAATGTTACAACACATTGCACGAATGCGGCAGCATGCTTGGTTCTCGTAAGTCGTAGCAGGCCCACTTTTCGATCAAGACACTTTTTTCTGAACATTTTATATCATATGTGACATTTGAGGCATCGAATCTCCTCTCTTCTTGGATCAATAACGCGTTATAATAATCTTTTTTCACTGGACAAAATGTAAATATTGCCATAGACTTGTCAAACCAATGCTTTTTTTATTTTATTTTTGTTGATTCCAAAGAATATTATAAAGCCGTTATATAATTACATAATAAATTCGATCCATTCAATCAATGGCTTTTCATCACCGCAAATTATGACCACATCTGAAAGGCGCGCGCGCCCGTAATTACGGCATTATATCCATACACGCCCTTGATATTTACTCTAAGATCAATTTAACCGCAAGGTAGACAGATATCAGTATCAATTGAGGCTTCGGCGGTAATTGCCGATGACGGCAAAGTCTAATAAGACGAGGCTTTCATCTTCGAATCGTTCTCTACTTCGCTTCCGAGGCTCGCCTTTGACGCCGAATCGAATCAATCAAACGCGCCGATATGATAATAATCATGTCTCTCTCTCTCTTACTTGAAATTCCACTTTGATTGTCTACATATAGAAACGCGAGTAAACAACTACGAGTCAATGTGTGTAGGTATTCGAAATTTGATTAAAAGTCGTCAGGGTAGCTGGTATAAGGGACGGGGTGTGTGAGGCCCCGGCTGAAGTGTTGTGGTTTTGTTGTTGTCGCCTAGCAATTACAATTAGTCATTTGGAGGGTTTTGGGTGGGTCTTTCTCGAATCCTGTGGATATGTTGTTACGCATCAGTGTTACATTGTTCCGAAATGGGAGAGGGTTGAAGAGAGTAATAGAGGCGGGGTGTGTCCGTTTGGTCGGCCGCAAAAATTAACTAGACTGGAAGTGGAGTTTTGTTGGATTTAAATGTGTATTGTTTTATGCCTGCAAGTACATATTGGTTAGGTTTTTAGCTTTTGTGGGGTTTTGATGAGTAAGATTCGCTAAGCAATATGTTTGAATGTAATTACATAAAATTAAACTGGGTATTTTCTTTCTGCCTTTATTTGATTGACATTTTATTTGCATCAAGTATAGTAACTCTTATAGTCTCGTTTTTTGTATTTTAAAAAATCGGATGTGACAAAATTATGACTTTATCTACGTATTTGAGGAACATACGTAAGATGTAAAAAAATCAAAATTCGATAATGAAGCATACACGTTCATTTTCTATACAAATTTAATGCATTAGATGTAAGGAAATTTACACGGGACTGAAATTCTTCTTTCGGTTGTCGGATTTTGTTCAATTTTTTACTTAATCATATGTTTATATTTTTTTATTTACTTTGTACATATGTACGTAGTAACAATAGATGACGTTTTTTGATCATGCGATAATTCGAACTCGAGATTTTGACTGATTCGAACTCAGAATCGATCACTGATCACGTTTTCATGATCTAGAAAAAATGTGTGTGTCTGTGTGTCAGTGGATTTTTGAACACCGTTCGTCCTATCGAATTGAAACTTAGTACCGGTTACTCAAATTCTTATTGATACGACGTAAATTTCACTGTTCGACACGAAAACTGGTTCAGAGACGAGATATGACTTTTCTTATAGATCTATGCACAGTAAACACGAATCTGGTAATAAAAAATGTTGATTGGCTCGAGATTCGGAGATATGTATGTGTTTTTTAAATCGCGCGATTTTTCTATATCTTGGTGTTGTTCGGTCGATGTCCAAAATCTGTCAGTTTTCTGTTCAAAATGAATATTGGAATCTATTGTCGGGTATTTTATGTTTCATTTGTAGTACTTTTCAGCTTTCAAATCTCTCAAGTAGTCGTCCAGTTCAAATCAAAAGTCAAAAGTACGTATTTTCACTTGGGATTTTTTCCCACTGTTAATACCATTTTATATTGAGATTTCTCACCTAGATTTCTCTGTGGTTGTTTATGGAATGTAAACGTTCGTATTGTCACATGAAAATTGTTATTACTCGTATTTATACGCTGTTTGTAATATCTGACCATAGATATCAGGTCGATTTACATGTGTATGTATGTCATAATTATGTATTTAGATGTCTCGTTAATTACGAGTTTTCAATGCATAATCAATGCATAAATATAATACACACCCCTACAATTTAACACGGTGCCACCTCAAAATTTCCCTCTATTCTAAGGCAATTACCTCTATTTTAAGGTAATGGTATAAAAAGTGGTAAAAAACTGTTTTCGTACTAATGTCCTGGGTTCGTTGTTCGCTCGTACACCTCCTTCATACAGATAGATCCGGTAGTTTTTACCCGGAATTAGTTTCGTTTGAAAGTAACCAGACACGTTTTCTGCATTTTATGTCTCTCGTTGGCCTTATTTTCCATTTTCCTCCTCGCGTTCGGTTCATCTGGCGGTGAAAAATGCAAAAATGACGTTCGCTGTATTATCGTCGTTAGTTGAAAGACGACGGGTGGCCGGTGGGTGGGTTGGTTGGGTGGGTGGGTGGGTGGATGATTGACTTTGAATGAGACGCTCTCTACATTGATACCCCAAGCCTCGTCAGGGTCAGATGAAGGATATAAAAAGAACCAGCATCCCTTACCCACCCACCGTTTCACCCCATCTCTGGGGAACGACTTGCCGAGACTCGCAGGCGTAAAAAATTCATCAGCGATGACGATCTTTTTTTCAATTTCGCTCGCTACTTTTATGGTATGGTTTAAATTTCAATTTCAATTTTTTTGTGTGTGTATATATTATATCTGGTTTGGGTCGGCTAGACAATTTAAATTGTAAAAGTTTTTTATTTGTGATTTGAGTCGTTGTGAATGAAACTTTTATTGTCGTCGTGAGAATGTGTGCGGCTTTGCTTTATTTAGATTAATTTTGGATTTTAGTTTTCGAAGGCTTTGTATAATATATAGCTTTAAAATATGCCGACTTATTCAGTAAATACTATATACTACGCATTTCTGATATATTTTTGATGTAATTAAAAAGTATATTTTTCTATGGATTCACATGAGACTAGTACTCATTTGTAATTCAAAATAATCTATATTTACTAGCCTCTTCTTACGTCGCTTTCGATTTTTTCGTCTGACGAAATTTGGGTTCTTATCCGATTGTTTTCAAACGTTGCCATTTTGCTCGGTTTGGTCATCATTATATGTATGTGAAAATTAAATTATTACCAGATTCGTGTCAACTGAGCATAGATCTATGTATAAGAAAAGTCATATCTCGTCTCTGAACCATTTTTCGTGTCGAACAGTGTAATCAATATATGCGTGTGGAAGATTATTTAATCAAGATTCGATTATAATTTATTTTATATTTATTTTATTACGATAACATAATATATATAATAGAGTTATTCTGTGTGTCTGTATGTCTATCTGAGATAACGCTCGCCGTACTATAAAAGTCGTCTATTAAAAATGTATTAAATTAATTATTTTTTCTATCGATGTTTTATATTGTTTATATGTAAGTAGGTAGGTAGTTATTACCCTTTTTCTTCATATTAAACAATTAAATATATTTAAAATGTGTTTGAAAAAAATTCAACCGCGTAGGGATCGAACACATGACCAACGACACATTTCTTTTATTTTTTTTTTATTTAATAACTTTATATGCCAACACCCATGCGATGATATGTCATTAGGTACAACATTAGTACATATATAATAGCGCTATTATGTGTGTATGTATGCGATAACACTCGCCGTACTATAATAATTGTTTCGATTCGACATATGTACGTCACAGCTATAACCTTGCACTAAAACTTATACGAAGGTAATAACAGATCAACAAAAAACTTCTTTATATGTATACTGTTTACTACCAATGTTTTCTCTAGGAAAATAAGTCTCTGAGCATTTAGCGCCATCTATTGAAAATTTATTTCATTAATTAATTACTCTATTGGTGTTTTATATTATTTATATGTGGGTAGGTAGATAGTTTTTACTTTTAATACACCCGATTAGATTTTCATCGGGTCTATCACTTTATACATACATACATATATTACAGGTCTGTTACAGGTTAGAAATTGCTTACGTCACGCCATATAAAAATACATAACGGTAATTTGATTTAGTGCGATTTTGATACATTTTTTTCATATTATACAATTAAATATTTAACTAATTATACCTCAAAGGTATTTGAAAAAAATCACGGATCGAACACAGACCCGACACGTTCCTTTTATTTTTTTATTATTTAATAACTTAACATGCCATAACCCATGTGATGATATTTCATCGGGCACAACACTAGTTGTTACACAATTATAACAGCAAAATATTGTAAATAATCTCGTAATAAATTGTTATTTTAAATCTATGTAAATACTGTTTACTAAATACCGTAAATAATAAATTAATTAATTTTTCTATCGTTGTTTTATATTGCTTATATGTACATATATAGGTAGGTAGGTAGTTTTTACCTTTTTTTCATAATAAATAATTAAATACAAATATTTTAATAATCTTTTATGTATTGTCTGGCCACAGTATCATATTGGGGTGACCTGTAAAGACACTGTGGTTTACTTGTATATTAAAATAAATAAATAAATTAAATTAAATATATTTAAACCGTATTTGTAAATATTTAAACCGTAATAAAATACGACTGCGTGCGGATCACCGACACATTTCTTTTATTCATTTTTTAATAAATATTTCATGGGGCACAACACTAGTTCATATGTATGTATATGTTGTTAAAAACTATTCCTATGTACATAGATATGACATAAATCAATTTGATTTAAAAACACTTTTCCGTAGCTTGTACACTAGTCTTTAATGAATCTTTTTCCTCTCTCTGTATAATATAATTTCGTTGAGAACGTACAACAAAATCAACGTTGCATTTTATCGGGGTCGTAAAGCGTCGCTTTAAATTGAATCCGTATACGCCCCTGGGCACATCGTTATTAAAAATAAATTTATTTTTTAATCAAAACCCACCATACAAACATTATCCACACCGAGGATTATTTACGTATGTACGTGCCGTTATTTTTGTTTATATTATATTTCTTTATTAAACTTTGAATTCGTTCGCTTTTTTTTTTCAATTAATAATACCCCCTCTGTCTCTTCCGGCTTGTCAGATTTGTTTTCGTTCATAATGATTAATGATGCGAAATGTAAACGTTCGTAATGCTGAAATTTGCTAAGCGGCAGGTATTTTCGTGCGATTTTTCGTCTTCTGAGAAATCGAAGGGCAATTATCCGCCGGACAATTGAACGTAATTAACGCGGCAATTAACGAAACGCATATCGCTAATTAGACTATTCTCGCCGTTAACGGTCATTTTCCTCCCTTTTGTCTGCGAATTATTACAATGTGTCTACGGGTGATTTGCCCGTTTTCGCCAGTGCCAATTAAAATGATTAACCGTCGTTCCCTTCTCGTCCCCTTGTCTTATCTCGTTTCGTTTGCGGATTTTTTTTTTCATTTTATTGCCGAGACTCGGAAATTATTTTAAATTATTTAAAAATAGCTTTTTGCCTACCATGATTTGAACGCATAATTGGCTGATGATGTACATATATTTTAGATTTAATGTATGTGCATATGTATATGCGAGCAGTATGGCTTGGTGGTTGCGTTTATGTTAAACATCGAGAGGTTACCGCGTTCGATCCCGTGCTAATATTTAGTGCTGCTGGTCAGACTTATTTTTGTTTACATAGATATATGTATACCTGGAAGGCTTGAAAGGAAGACCCCATTGCGCCTTCCTGGACAATTAATTTCTAACAATGCAGCATTTTATTATTACATAAATCATTGTATTTCCAGAAGCTGAAGAACACGAAATAACAATTAATTACAGAATTAATCCATTTAGACATCTATGGATTTATTGTTTTGTGCATATTTTTTACAAATTTTTACATACAATAAATACAGAAGATTTGTGACAACAGGAAAGATGATTTTTTGTCAATTTTGAGGAACCGTTTCTACAATGTTTCAGATAAAATTGGAAAACTCTAATCGATTTGGAGTCACAAATACCTCTAAATCTAACCAGCAGTATGGCGGATCGAACCCACTGATCACTTGGTGCTAAACATACACACTACCATTAAGCCACACTGCTGGCTGAATGGTAGCGTATATTTATATATTTTTGACTCCAATTCGATCGTTTCCTATCAGAGTTTTCCAATTTATTTGATTTCATTGTTGAAACGGTTCCTCCATCAAATTGGCTAAAACCATCCTACCCACTATGTCACCAATATCTGAATATGATTTTTGTACAATATGTAAAAAATTATTTACAAGTTTAAATTCATAGATTTATCTTTGGATTAATGAATTAATAGTTAGTTTCGGGTTCTTCAGCATCTCGAAATCCGGCAATTTATGTTATAAAAAATGCTGCAATGTTTGTAATTGGCTAGGAAGATACATTGGGGCTTATCTGTTAAACTTTTTCTGGTAAATATCTATGTAAAAATAAAAATAAAATATAATAACCAGCAGCGTGGACTAGTGGTTAGCATATTATGCTTTTGAGCGGCGTGATCACTGCTAGCTTGGTTGTTGACCCCAGGTCGTTCGTTTCCTTTCAGAGTTTGCCAATTTTTCTGATTTTCATTGAAACGGTTTATCTTTAACGGTTTATCGTTAACCTTTAAATTGGCCTTTACTTTCCAATCTCTCTTGGTAATCTCAAGTTATTCAGCGTCTTGAGGTCCGCCAATTTCTATAATAAAATGCTGCAAAAATTTCTCCATAGATGTCAATGTGGATGATATTTGTATGCATTTGCATTGTATAAAAATGCTTGTATTAATTGTATTATTGAATTGTATCTGTATTAGTATATTCGTCACTTTGGAGTCATCTATAAAGGCGGGTGTATATGTTCGATTTAAATTAAAAATAAAATATAAAGTAGTGTTGGAATTTCATACACACATAGTTCACTTCACTAAGTATAATGGTTTAGTTGAAATCGAATTAAAAACTGCAGATTTGCATAGTAAAATAAAACTTTAAAAGGGCAAACATTAATCGTTACACATATGCTAAAATTTTATTGTCAAGGCTTTACATTTAATTCAGCATGTTTGTTTTAAATGAATATTTCTTTAAATAGAAATTTTATGACGAACTTTGTTTCGCTATGAAATTGAAAAAGTTTTGTACATATTCTGAGCTTAAAAATAAAATTGTCAACATTGAAGATGTTGAAGTTTGGCAATATTTTTTTAATGAATATTGTTTGAAGAATTTATAAACTTTTTCCGTTCGACTTGTTATAGTTGAAGTTTTTTTAATTTTTAATGATGCAATACACCCGTATTTATTTTTCTTATATTTACGTATTTAATTTGTTCAAATAAATTAACTTTATATTATATTATCATAAATACCATTAAATAAATACTAATGTGACTAAACAATCTTATTTAAACTCAGGATTTTATTTGTGGTCCTTTTTAGGCACTATATATATGTACATATATACGGTAAATTTCAAAGTTCACTTTGTTGCCGTGCGCCAACCGGTGGGCGCTTGAGCTAGGTTCGAAATCGCCACGCGCCCGCTGTAGGCATATATTCGTTATATCTTAAATGAAGCTTAATTAATTTCAGTTTCTTTACTATGACTGTGAATATTTTTTAAATCTAATAAAGTTGTATTTTTCTTAATCAAATAAATTCTGAATTGAGACAGCCAAATTTATACATCGACAGCAGCTCTATAACTAATAAAAATATCCTCATAAATATAAATTTCATATTTGCATCATCCACACTTTATAAATGTTATATAGGTGCCAAAAAATATATATATATATATATATATATATATATAACTCATCTTGAACCACAGAAGATCTGAGAGTTGATTATCAAAAATGTAAAATCGGCAAATTTTATTTTCTGCCTTGCCGTTTCGGATCAAATTAAAAATTCCCAGATGCCGGAAAGATCGCTCCAATTAAGCGTATCTTATTATTTCGGAATGCCGATGATTCCGAATGATTATTTAATTCATTCATTCGCGTAACGGCGCACATACATACGTTACGCTTCATTACGTCCGCATTTAAAATTCCCCGCAATCGCGACACATTCGATTTGCCAATTTTCGAACGTCATAGATGGGGGGGGGGGTGTTTGGATTGGCTGTTTGAATTATTATAACAATAAAGATATACACGCGTTTTCGCCGTGGGGTTCAATCTTCAGTGTTGCTTCTTCCCAGAAACAATATTGGAGGTTTATTTATTGCTCGAGCTCGCTCTTTGTGATATCTCGTCGGATGCGAAATTGTATCTCGAAAATTATAACCTAATGGTGTGCATTGTTTGTGTTGCGATAGAGTTATGTAAGCGCTGAATTGTTGCTGAATGAGAAATTGTGATAAAATAATGGACTTGATTGTTGTTCTTTGCCGTAATGGAATAATAGCTCTATCGGCTTGTTTGTGTATTGAAGAAATATACATACAATAGGAAAATTCGATGCTAATTTTATTTTGTTTTTGTTCCAGGTGAGTTATTTTACTTATTCGATGAAATTTTCCATGAAAATTTGGGTGTAACTGTAAGTGACGGATTCAATTTGGTAAGGTGTTTATTAAAAAACATTATTTTTATATTATAGGAGATCTGTATCATTTTTTGATTAGTGCAAGTTTCATTTCTTTTTTCAATAGAATGTTTGATATACTCGTTTAAAATTGACGATCTACATAGAAAATAGTATTGTTGGATAGGGGTGGGTGGAGGATCCAAATAAAAGGCCAAAGTCGCTTCACAGCATTTATTGGGTGATTAAGACGATCCACGCACTGCCAGTCCTCCGTCCAGAATCCCTTCATATGGCCTGCTTATAAAAGGCAGGTCGCTCACTGCATCTTCCTCGACGCATTTGTTTACTTATTGTTATAGTCACTTACCAGATATGAATGCCCATGGTCTCGCGCTGTCAGTTCTGAAAACTCTAGCTGGAAGCAACCGAATGCCGTTACCGACCACTAAGTCCATTTGGGGGTCTCCATTGTTAGCCGACAGCGTTTAAGCCTGCAGATAATCTTTGAAAACGAATTATAACGGCGGCTCCTTTTAGCATATGCTACAGTAATATATTTTGACTTGTTGGAATATATTTCATCTAACCTGATATCCACTACTGTTATAGTTGAAGTGTATTATCAGTTGTAATATATCTTGAGTAGTTGGAATATATGCCATCTAACTTGTTACCAACTACCGTAATAGTATATTTTTAGTTATAATACATTTTAACTAGTTGGAATACATTTCGCCTAGTCGAAACGAGTATATCGACATAACAAATAGTATTTTGGTAATTTGTGTTTATGTTACAATTTGAAGTGTATCTTCTAGTTGGAATATATTTCATCTAACCTGGTATCCACTTCTGTTATAGTTGAAGTGTATTTTTAGTTATAATATATTTTGACTAGTTAGAATATATTCCGCCTAATCCATGTAAGTTGATTCATATGGCGAATAACATTCCAAATGGTCAAAATATTTTACAACTGAAAATACAGTTCGACTGTAACATTTATACCTGAAAGACAAAAACATCTCACTAAAACTCTTCACAAGTTTATTAGTATGTATGGTTTTTAATTCTTCTTTCTTACAATTTCCTGGTTAGTACTTGTTTCCACAATTTCCTGGTTGTTTACTATGTATAAATTGTCTTACTGAGCTAGAATATTATTTTAACATTGCATCTTCCAGTGTTATACGGTCTCTTGTGTATTTAGAATAAGTTAGAAACATCCAATTCTGTAATGACTTGAAAACTAAATAGTTTTATTTAACTACTGCTAGCCAATGTCTCTCATTTGAGCATGCTTACTTTTCATTTAAAGTGTTTACTTTCCATTTGTCAACCGGTCAAATGATTCTCCTCTATTCTGTTTATAATACATATAATATTACGAGACTTTTCCGTCAGCCAAGTGACTGAATCTTCACAAGAAAACGTCGATATTTTCAAAAGACCTTCACGTAAAGATGCATCTCCGTCTTTTGATCGGTATAATATTACACACCCCTTCTTAAAGAGAGAAAGAGAGAGAGAGTGAGACTCATCATCCCTTTCGCGATTTTCTCGCCGTCAAATCGACACTGAGGAGGGTATCGTCGCGTGCGTCTCCTCCCTTACTTTCCTGCCGTTCAATTATCGCCCTTATTAATTACCCAAGCTTGCGAGCTTTCGAAGGGGGGGGCTTCCGAGCTTTCCCATGCGATTAATTTCCCATTCATCGCATTCAAAATGGCATTCGTCGGTGAAATCTCATCTTCGTAACCCTTTTTGATGTAAGAAGACGTGACTTCGCATCCGACTATGTCGCGTTAAATTACGCTACGTTTTGAATTAATTCCCCTCCCCCCCCCTCCCCCCCCCCCTCCCCCACCTCTTTCTGTTGGATTTTTTATTTTTGTCGTACCGTCTGAAGATATGTTAGCAGGAATGTTTTTGGCGTTGATAAAATGACGTTGTGTAGCTGTCGAGGCGATACATTGTTCGGCTCCCCCGAATATCGTGCCTTTCGCGACTCAATGAAATCAGTAGATTAGATTCGTTTGAAGTGTGAAGAATTCGCTTTTGAAATGGATGTGTGTGTGTGTGTGTGTGGGTGTTCGGTGTATTTCGGGTTCTAATTCCGTTACAGAGATTCGGTTTTTTGTTGTGTGGAATGATGTTGAAGGTTCGCTTTCATTCAAAATACAAAGTTGGGTTGATTCATTTAGTAGATCTTGTAATCGTTCGAGTATTCTCATTCAGTATTATATGTACGTGTAAAAGCTTCACCATTTTATACATATGGAAAGCATTTTGTATTTTATATTACTTAGAATGATAAAATAATATTAAAAATTCGTTTATACCAGTACAGCTCAAGTCGAAAACGGCATGTATGTATTTATTTTTATTTATTTTTTATTTTACATATATACCAGGAAGGCCTTACAGGTAAATCCCAATGCGCCTTCCTGGCCAATTACAAATACAAATGCAGCATTTTTTTATTATAAGTCGTTGAATTGCGAGACACTGAAAAAACTCGCAAATTAACGAGACATCTATGAATTGTACATAAATTTTTATTGTACATCCATCAAATTTCAAATAGTGGTGACATAGTAGGTAGGAAGGATTTTTAGCCAATTTTTTTTTCCGGGAACCGTTTCAACAATGAAATCAGAGAAAATTGGCAAACTCTGATAGGAAACGATCAACCTGGAGTCACAAATCCAGGTCTGACCAACAGCATACTCTGAAAAATTCATTTTCATTCAGGGATAGAACCCGGCACCTTCTTGACGGTAAGCAGAAGCTTAACGTCCGAGCTATGCTGCTGGCTTGTATGTAAACAGCACACTCATATCTTCCGTAATGTATACGCGGCAAACAGCACCAACCGACACGATCCATTCATATTTAACCAACAGTATGGACTGGTGGTTAGCATATAATGCTTTTGAGCGGTGTGGTCACGGGTTCGAATCCCACTGGTTTCTGCTGGCCAGTCCTTGGTTTGTGACTCCAAGTCGATCGGTTCCGCTCAGAGTTTGACATTTTATCTGATTTTTTATTGAAACGGCTACTGCAAAATTGAATTCCCTTCCCTGTATCTGTCGCAAATCTAAAGTTATTCAGTTTATCAAGGTTTGCCGTTTTATATAATATATAAAAATGTAGCAAAAATGTATTCATAGATGTATCTGTGGCTGATGATCGAATTTATTTATTTATTTTTAATTTACACCAGGAAGGCCTAACAAATAGTCCCATTGCGCCTTCCTGGTCAGAAACATTGCACATTTGATACCAGTATTATTACATAGTACTATACAAAGTAAACACATATCAATTAACATCCACAGAGACATCTGTAGTCAGATTTGTAAATTTGCAGCATTTTTAAACAATTCAGCGAAATTTAGTACATATTTACATATAAATTAACATCCACAGAGACATGTATGGTCAAATTTATAAATTTGGAGCGTTTTACACAATTCAGTGAAATTCAAAATTACTGTAGACTCGAGATTTGCGAGAAAATTGGGTAAGTTTGCCAATTTGTTGGAACCGTTTCAATGAAAATCAGATAAATTGAAATCAATTGAAAATCAGATAAACTCTGATGGAAAACGATCGATGTGGAATCACAAATCCAAGGACTGGCCAGCAGAAACCAGTGGGTGAACTCGTGACCACTTCGTATAAAGCATTTATTCAACCACTTTGTTCAAAGCTGTTTAATGTGTTTTATAGCCGAGAATTAACAGCAAATTAAAAGATGAAATATCTTCTTGAAGATATTTCAAAATAATTACAAACATAGTATGTATTATATATCGCAAAGAATCACCAAGACAATTTATCCGATATATGTATTTGTAATTTAACAGTTTTATTTAATTTTACAAATATTGTAATTGTTGATCAAATCAATATATGTATACTATAATAATAATAATAACTTTTTGTTTTAAATTAAAATTTAAAATATGTATTCTACAATTGAAAAATCTATTTGACCTGCACATCCACGGCTATTCACATCTCGTTTTTTTTAAACGAGACCGAATTTACATGATTATTTTTTTATTGTGGCTTTTATCGAGCGCTCGAATGCAATATTTTCAATATGCGAAACTATAAATTCGATTTTATTCATGCCAAAGGATCTTTTGTATCCTCTGTGTGTGTGGGTGCATGTGCAGGCTATTGCAACGTCGAAATGCCCCCATAAATTGCAAATTTGCACGAAAATGCATCCGCCCAGCCCACATTCAACGCCCACATTGAATTATTGTCGACCATTGTGTGTGTTGTGTGTCGCCTTTCCCATGTAAATATGGACGTTTTATGGTTATGGAACATCTACGACCACCGTTTTCCCGTGTATTGTATATGTAGGTATGTTGTAAATCAAATTTTCAATATATTAATATGCACTCATATATATGCATATTATATAAATTAAAGTCAATTTTTATTTTGGAAGATACAAGCTTTCAAACTACACTAAATATGACCGTTCACGTAGTCAGCTTGAAAGCTCGAGAATCCAGTCACGCAAACCGCTAATAGCCGTGCAATTTTTATCACTCACTTTTCGAAGCACGCTCTCGTTGTTATTGTTGTCGTAATATAATAATATATTTATAGGGCATAATATATTTGGCGTGCGTGATCTCGAAAAGCGGTCTCATCATCATCATCATCGCGGGCCGCTTATTGCGTGGGCTTTTGCGAGAACGCGAACGCTTTAACCCCTAGAGTGCCCCCAACCCCTTCGCACGAAACCTCTTTCTCTCTAGAACTCCGACCCTCCCCTCGTCCCGTTCGTCGCTAATACAATATTTATTAATGTAGAGTCACGTCCCATTTGTACGGGGAAACAAAGGGATGAGTCGTTGCGTCTCCTCCTCGGGGAAGATTTGCTTAAAATTTACACAAGCGCTCCTCTTTTTATACCTTTGCGGTGGTGTAATTTTTTTTTTTTTGAGGAAATTTTCGAGATGGTATTGCTATATATTGTACATACATATTTAGATATAATTTGTTCGGGGAAATTGGTTTTGAATTTAGTTTTAGTATGTTTTTGAGTGTGTGTTGAGGACTGTGACTGGTCAGTATAAAATACTATCTGTATTACCCGGCTTCGCTCGGTATTTGTAATATAAACCGCTTAAACATGACTAATCTAATAGTAAACATTTTATTAAATTTATTTAAATACTTTTTTTTTATATAAATTTATTTTGATACTCATTTTTTTTTATTAAATTGACTCACGAACAAACAATACAATATATAGTATCTTTCGAAATTATATGTATACCAGAATCCGGCGCCTGCGCCCCCTAGGGTTTCGCCCCCAGCGCGAAGGTGGCTTCGCCCTCAGCGCTTTTGCCCCCCGGGACTTCGAATCCTTTGAATCGAAAAAAATCGAATTATTTGTTTGATGACGTCACGGATTTTCGAACCAACGAACGAAGGTTACATACATATATACAAAGTCTCTTTCCAAATTATATATTAAATAGTCACTCTATAAATGTTTCTCGTACATTTTATTTGTTGTATAGTAAAATTATTGAAACGCTTCTGCATTAGTTATTATAATAGAAAATGAGTCGTTAACAGTGTCTTTATAGCTTTATAAAGATGGAATTTTTTCCGCTTTTCTCAATGATAGTATACATACATATATGTTTTTACGTTAAAGGATTCATTCCTGAAATATACAAAAATACATCACAAATGTAATAAGAAATGTAGAAATTTCATTTCACCTTCAATAATACATTTATAAGTTAAATTGCGCTATTTAATTTCACAGGATTCATTTTCACACTTTAATTGATTTTATTACGAGCCTTCAAGTAGTTACAATGAAAAGTTTCATTAGAAATTTGATATCATGAATTTCATAAGTTTATTCCTACTGTTGTATAATAGTAAGTACCTTCTTATATTTTATAATTGAAAGAAATGAAAAATAAAGAAGAAGATGACGCAGAATGTCTAACAACTTGTAAGTCATAACACTGCAGTCATTGCAGTTAAAAGAACAGTGAGTATTTTCTAGAATACCTATGTACATATATCATTTCAAAGGAAGCACAGTCCTCGCCGATGTGAAAAAAGCGGGAATTTCAATTTGAAAGCGAAAAGTTTAAAACGTGAACGAGTGGTATTTCGGCTCGTTACAATGGCTGTGTATTAGTGAACGAGAAAGGCGCCTTTCGCCATTTATTCGCGGACGATGAGAAATGCGGCCGAAATAAAGGGGTAAACGAAACAAGACGAAGGAAAAATCTCAATATGTACACGTCACGTTGAAAAATTATCGGACAGTTTTTCCGACGGGCTGCGAGAAAATTGCACCCGTTTTCCGGCCACGGACGCTTCTAACCCTCGAACGTAATTTGTAACGGGCAAAAATTCGACAAGCCAGAACACTTGCGATAATTTTCTTAAGACACTTGTATAAATCTCCTTGTGAAAATGGCTTGATTTTAAGTTTTTCCTCTTCGCTTTTTGACTTACATTTTTAATAGGTGAACTCTCGAACGGTCTCTTGGGATGGTTGATTTATATTTGACGTAATGCGCACTTTTTAAATGTGCCAAAAGATAAATGAGAGATTCTTGTATTGATCGAACTTTGGGCTGTTACGAGACAGTAATAAATGATTATTTTTCTATTGAATTAAACGGATTATTTCGCACATTGCGATCGCGAACACGATAATTGTTCCCACGAAAATCGTGAATAAGGAATATTTGGCACTCGAGTTCTTAGAAATTTGGGTTCTTATCCAATCGTTTTCAAACTTTGCCATTTTGCTCGGTTTGGTCATCAATATATGTGGAAATGACGTCCGCCATTACGATGGTGAAAAATAATCGTAATGGACACGTTTGAAAATACTCCATCATCTTTCTAGGTGACGTCTATCGTCCACGTTGACGCATTTGTCCACACTGTTCCCACAGTTTTTTCCCTTTTCGCCACCATCTCGCTATATCATATTTTAATTGTTTGAACGCCTATAACTTTTGCTTTTTTCATTCTATATTTTATCAAAATTTTCTTCATGCATTAGTTCAAATGATGTTTAGTGCGTTTTATCGTCATGGTTGCCAAAGGGCAAGTGCCACAGTTACACAGCTAGCTGTGCCCATGCACACTATGCACTTTGCATGCTCGCTAACCGCTCATTCTACACGTAAAAAAATCTTTCCTTCATAGATATGTATGTATATATGTATATGTACATATAAGGATGAACTTTGGTTTCTTTTTCTGCTTCGCAAATCTACTCTTTTCGATTTGAAACCACTCAAATTTTGTTTATTATCACCATGGTATTCTAACTTAAGCTATTGATTATTGAAATTTTTCAATCTTTTATTTTTTTTCAACTTTTCCTCACCCGAGCAACGACTATCAATATGGTTAATAATATATGTTTTTTTCTCAACTGGTTCGAATGCATATATTCAGGTATTTCGAGAGCTTAAAAGCCTCGAATCATCTCAGAATAGATCGTTCCAATCAATTATGCTTCGAATCGAACCCCTATCCATAAATGCATGATGCAATGCGCCGATTCTACATAGATGCAGTTATGCAAAAATGCGCCGGGGATTTATTTGTCAGCATTTATTTGATTTTCTCGTTTTGTGTAACACAATAATTCCGAGCTGAAGTTGCTTCGACCCAAATCCCGGAAAAGTTTGCAAATCCAATTCGCGCTTTCTCTCTCTCTATCTCTCCCTCTCTCTCAACCCCTTTCCAGTGCCTACTTTAAGTGACAAAATTCCAGAATTTCGAGTGGCATACCCCCTTGCAGCCTCTTCTAGGACCGATTTTGATCATTAATTAAAATCGGACAGGCTTACAAATTTTCAACTTTCCACAACTTTTGATTAAAGGACTCATACTTAATTTACGCGTTGATTCGCCAATTTGACTACTGAGGAGTGTTTGCAATTTGCATTGCCGGAAGAGATGGTTTGAAATTTGACTATGTATGACTTTTGTCCCCCAATTTAATATTCACTATATAAAGATTAAAGTCTGCTTGTTTGTTGTTCCACCATGCAAATCAAAAGTTTTCAATTTAAAACTTTTACATTTGATGTACTTTCTAATGATGTTGTTCCCGTTGATTTCAATGGGTGGGTGGTAAGGTTATTTATAGGAACGCGTACGTATTAATAGCAAAATGTTGAGTGCGCGCATTACACGCTCGCCGATCCGACCCGTTCACTCGCATCGAAATGATTAATGAATCTGTGTCTTCGTGTATGTGTGTATGTGTGTATGCTCCCGCTGAAAGACTCGGGACAAGGAATTTCCATGCAAAATTCAAGCCCACTCCCAAGTCGGATAATTCAGTTATGTGTATTATTATGTATATATGTATAATATAATATGTCTTTTGGTAAGTTGATTAATCGATTTCTCGTTATATTGATATTGAGTGCGTTTGATTTTTTTTCTTTGAATGACGTTCAAATCAATTAAGACGATTTACGAAAGGCGAACCTTTTCCCCGATGGGGAACTTTTCTCCGATTGGAACTTTATTTTTTGTCGCGTTGAATTTCCCGAAATCCAATTTTTCGGTTTGAATCAATCTAATTTACTTTTCATAATAAAAAATCGTCTGGCGATTGACGTCGGCGTAATAAGATTTTCCTTGCAAATGGACGACTAATTATTTTAATACCGTCTTTCGAAACGAGTTCATATATAATATATATATATTATATTTATTTCGTTCTATTTACAACATAATTGTATCTGGAGAAATGATTCGTATGTAATTTCAGCTTAATACATTGTGTTCATTAGGGCATCTATTCAATATATTTTCAATATACATACTAGACTCCTAGTTACTAATAATATTATAATATAGGTATATATTATCGGCGAAGCTGGTTTTATGACGGGTACATCACTTGTTTTGCCTACATTACATATAGTATAGTATGTATATTTTAACAATGATGATTCCTTTGTGAGTATTTTATATACTGTCAGTATGATATAATGCGTTAACTGTTCATATGATTAAGTCTTCTGATGTTCATCTCGACTACATCGCTCGTCTGAACATCGAAGAAAGGGATTTCCGCTTCTGCAAATATCCGCCCTTTTGATGTTCACTCATTCGATTTGCTATTGAAATTTTTGAGTGCGTATATTTAAACTATAGCGATTCACGAGCGAATGAAAATAATGATATTCGTACACGCGAAATTTATACAAATCGTATCTAGATTATATTATAGGTATGATTTTCGCAATTTTCCGTCCGACTTGAGGCTTAACTTCATAATCGCAATCGCGAAAGTGTTCTGTTTTGGCATTCAAGTGCTTTAACCGTCTTAAAAATGAATAAAAGCTCTCAAACAATGTCGGATAAGGCATAAAGATCTTTTCGAAGTATTTTATTTATTAAAATTCAACAGCTTTTTTTTCTTCGGTAAAATAGACGTTTTTATTTTCAGACTTCTGCTTTTCTTATTTTCCCTCGTTTAGGATATGACCCTTTTGTTTGGTTTTTTTTTTTTTTTCGGGGGTTTATAATATACCCAGAGGGTGATGAAAAGTAGTTGAATATTATTTATATTAGACTGACAGGTAATGTAGAGTGTGTCAAACCGAGATTGAGGAGGGACCTAGGAAAGGCCTGAAGTGAAATAGAAAAAGTTTTTCCGCAGTACATCGTTGTCCACTTTAAAAAATATATACTACGTTTCATCGTGAAAAGGGTTTAATTTAAAATGCAAAACTCTTGCTTTATTTTTTTATTCGTATATTATACAATATGTATGTAAATTCGTATTTTTATTTTATATTTAGATAATGTTTGTGTATAGTTGTGCTTCATTAAGCCATATACATATTTAAATATTGTAGTTTGAAAAAGTCAAGTAAATATTATTACCATCGAACAACAGATATACATACATGTATATAACGGCGCCATTCTGTGTGTCTGTGTATCTGCTATAACGCTCGCCGCAGTACATATAATAGTCATTTCGATTCGACATATACATGTACGTCACAGTTAAAACAGTGCCAACAAAATGTACGAATATAATAACGAACCAAGAAAAAACCTGTATATATATGTACTGTTTGCTACCAATTTTAAACTCTAGGAAAATGGTCTCACGAGCATTTAGCGCCATCTATTGAAAATTATTTTTTCTATTGGTGTTTTATATAATTATATGTTATAATAATACGTATTTAGTTTTATGATCTTTGCCAATAATGTATCTAATAATTATGAAATATTATAATGCAATGTTAAATTATCCAACGCTGATCGAGTAGTTGAAAGCTTAAAAAATTGGATACAATTTTGTATTAAGCAGAATAATTTTGTATTGAGTATTTATATATATTTATCTTCATATTTCGATGTCCATTTAACCAATTTTATAAACAGCAAAATAATTATCAAATTGTTCATTTTATTCATATCATTCTGTTTAAAAACATTGACATATGTATTTTATCGTATATTTTACAAACGGATACTTTTTGCCTCCGAATGTTATTCAATTACTGTATCTACTTGGAAGGAAAAGTATCCCATATCCAGATAGGTCTGTTGACTTCAAAATGATGTTATATAATAATAATCATAATAGTGACATATGATATTTTTCAATTGAACTTAATAAAGAAAGTATTATTTACCTTTCAATACATCGTAAAGTTTCAAATGAAATTATGTTTATTTTCGATCAAATTTGATACATAATATGTACCTTTATATGAATTTTGACCTTTCAAGTACAAAAATAATAAGATCAGTTCATCGGAAATATGAGACTTATAAAGAATATTTTTATAAATGAACATATACATATATACATGCAATTTTGTTTTCGAGTGAAAGAATCTGTTGAAATCTTGTCGTGTTAATTGACTGCTCCTATTTAACAGTTTCATTTACTCCTACCACAGACTGTACGTGTGTATTTATGTACATATATATAAGTGGTGAAAAATCGGCGAAATGAAAAGAAAAAGGGATCTTAATTAACTTTTCTCGGAAAAAATGTCTTCAACCTTAAAAATCCAATTTATCTGTTTGACTAGCAGACGTCGTCGAATAATTACACTTTCCTGAAAAAAATTTTAATAACAAAAATGAAAAAGAAATTGCGAATCTCAGCATGCGACTCGCATTGTGCGACTTTTTTTAAAGAACTAGACAAATTTCATTGTACTACATATATTTTTTGATTTTTAAATGCTTTTTATTATTACGAAATTATGTTCACAATACATCTTATATCTATTTTAATAGCTACTGATCTACTGATCATTTTCTATTTTACAATTTAATTTAATTTGGTTAGTAATCATAGTGTTATAAAATTCTAATGTTAATGTCCAGCATAATAGGAAAAAGAGCTCGAAAACCTATTTTCAATTCTTATAAATACTCATAATACATCTAATACATAATAATAATTAAAGACTCTCTAAAGTCGATGACCTAAAGCAGATTGTGTTTAGGTAATCTGTGTTTATACCTGAAGGGTATAGACATTTCGTTGTTATCTACATATATACTTAAGTATGTACTAGATGTAGAAGTATTTAAAAGAAAATTATTTTATAATTTTATACAAGAGTGGATGGTTCAAGGTAAGAAAAATCTAATTTAATTTATAATCCATTACGGGGTGAGTTTTCATTCGAGTTAATCTGCTTTTTTTATTATTTTTTAAACTGCGGATACATACATTTTATTATATAGTAGGCTCCTTTGATAAAGCTGCATGAGATAAAAAGTAAAGCGATCGAGATTGATTACCTCTGCTGTGAATGTACATATATTATTCGCTTTGTTCAAATCAATCTCAGTCAAACCGTCTCAATATTTTATAATAATAATATATCATACCATAAATACAAATCAATGTGAAAATTGACCGTATATTGTATGAAGAATGATGTGCCAGTTCATTCTAAATTAAAAACCGTATCATTACTCAACTGTTGTCTCAATACAATTTGATACAAATATTGAATGAATTTTAAAGCACTTAAGTTGAATTTTAATTATAAATAATTTTGATTTAATATTACTCGTAGAATACTTGAATTGGAAAACTTGATCCTGAGAGTTTAAAGTTCTTATATTATAAATATATAATATTTCAATCTGAAGTACGTCCTTAGTTTATATTTAGTTATGGGCAAGTTTGACGTTAACTTTAACTCGTCAGAAATTTGCCTCTCAAGATTTCACTTTCCATTATTAGTAATAGCTTAAATTAAATTATACGAATACAATATGTAGCATTTAATATTTTTTAGTTGTATTTTTTTTTAATTATGTTCTTCCAATTTAAGACAACCAAAGCATTTTTTCTTTGGTTTTCAATCCTCGTAATTTTTTTTCATTTTAAATATAATTAAATTAGTTTATTTTTTTACTTTTATTTAAAATTACAAAGCGTGGCCTTTGTTTCTAAATTATATATTTTATTTTTATTTCAATTGAACATATACACTCGCCTCAACAGATGGCTCCAAAGTGACGAGTGTACTAATACATATACAATACAATAATACAGTTATTAGTATGGAGAAATTTTTGCAGAATTTTATTATAGAAAGCGGCGAAATTCAAGACGTCTAATAATTTCAGATTAGAAAGGAAATGCTAATTCTAGGAACCTTTCAATGAAAATCAGAAAAATTGACAAACTCTGAAGGAAAACGATCGACCTGGAGTCACAAACCAAGGTCTGGCCAACAGCTACTATTGGGAGTCGAACCGTTACCACTCCACGAAATATGCTAACCACTAGTCCACGCTATATTTATTTATTTATTGAAAAATCAATAGGCAATATATTTATAATATATGATTTTCATTGAGACATTATATGTATCTACGATAAATATAAATAAAAAAGATTAAGTAAAAATACACAAAATTGATGGGATGATTGAGAGGACATCAAAAGCGACAGTTCCATTTAGTGAAGTAATATTTATTTATAAAAGCGACAATTACATTATTACCTAATTGAGTACCTAAAACGTTTTTTTTATTTATTTATAGAAAAATCAACAGGCAACAATATGACAATGCATAATTAAACATAAAGTGATATAATATAATTGGATAAACATAAAGTGATATAATATAATCGGATAAACATAAAATAATCTAATATATGATTTCGAATGAGAATTTTTATGCATGTAAGTATGTATGTATCTTTGGTTGGGAACTTCGTAAACAATACAAAGTTTCTATGACGATAATTCAATCGGTTGAATATTATATTTTTTTCGATTCAAATAAATTTAATAAAAAAACGAATATTTGCTATTAGAATCGCCATTTTTACGCTGTTTATATAATATTACAAATACTAAGCGAAGCCGGGTAAAACAACTAGTATAATATAATTGGATAAAGACCTGTGTGTATTTACATTGTAGAAAGTTGTGAATAGTGCAAGCGATCTACATACATATTAATGCTGATTACTTCCATTAGTTGTTGTAGGAACTAAACCTTTAAATTTAAAAAAAAATCGTTTTATTCGTTTTTTAATGGAACAAAATGCCGCAGATGTGTTATATGTGTGTTTTGATTTTTAGATGCTTTTTATTTTTACGAAATTATGTTCACAATTAATCTTATATCTATTTTAATAGCTACTGATCTACTGATTATTTTCTATTTTACAATTTTAATTTAATTTTGTTAGTAATCATAGTATTATATTATTCTAATGTTAATGTACAGCATAATAGGAAAAAGAGCTCAAAAACCTATTTACAATTATGTGCCATATGTGAAAATATCTATGTATATGAAAACTATGCTTGTCGTATTTAAAGTCAAGTTTAAGTTTCATCTGTGCTAACTTTGGCAATGTAGTCCCGGCTTCTTCATACTTGGATAACAGTTCAAAATTATACCGATATTTTCTCGAGCGATATTAAATTTCCTCGTCGTTCTCGTACTTGCATAGTTATACATATGTACATATATAAATACACTGTATCTGTATGAAAAGGTTCTCTATTGTAATATAATACAAGGCGAGGCTACCGATGCATTTTCTCTGTTGTATTATCAGCGTCCTCTCCTTTCCTCCTGTGCCCTTTTTCCCTCATCTATCCCGTCCTGTCCTCTCTCTGGAGCCAACCGGGAGTCAAACAAATGCTTCTAATTTATCAATATTAGCCGTGGCAAGTCGTACACTGGAGATGTTTTCACCTGGCAACCGGGAAACACTGACAAATTTCTCTTCATTCTGAACTGGCAGAGGTTAATCCCTGAAAGGAAATGAGCGTTCGTGAGATCTCGACAAATGTTCGCCTTCTCGCTTTTTCGTTGTGTATTTTTAATTTATTTATGTATTAAAAATTCATTGTTTCAACATAATATGTAGAACTATGCACGTCCTAGTATTGTTAGCGTAAATGAAAATTTCATACATTTTTAGTGTAACTTTAAATCAGACAGAATTATTATCACCATGCCAATTGTTTATATTATAGCCTCTTGTTAGCTCGCTTTCGATTTTTTCGTCTGACGAAATTCGGGTCAGTTTTCAAACTTTGCCATTTTGCTCGGTTTGGTCATCAATATATGTGGAAATCAAATCCGCCATTACGATGGTGAAAAGTAATCGTAATAGAAACGTTTGAAAATACTCCATTATCGTTCTCGGTGACTTATCTTTGGCGGATTTATCCACTTTCTTACGCTATCCACGTTTTTTTATATACTTCTTCTTAGCTTTCAAATGATTTTTATTTTATTAACGTCTATTCTTATTTATTTTTGTATTATTTTAATTGCACAAATACTATATTAAAGAAACATAAATTTTCTTATGTGTTCTGTCTTTCATAATCTAACCATATTTTTTTCTTTAATATATTAGAACATATTTTTAAATTGTACATTTTAAAATTTATGATTGCGATAAGTGCGCATTTTTTTATAAAATGCGCATTTAAATTTTCCCCTTATATAAATATTATTATCATACAAAAAATTATTTTGGTTTTGTAGCCATTTTAATGATGACGTGAATTCGTGTCACATTTATTACTTATATATTATACTTTCACGAATAGACGCAGTTCTCCGTCAAAAAATTTAAAATATTATTATAAATATATAATTTCGAAAGAGACTTTGTATGTATGTAAGGTTCGTTGGTATTCGAAAAAGAAATCAAAACCTCTATGAAGACGATTCGATATGGTAGAATATTATTTTTTTACAAACCTCTTTTATGTTTCACTTACGATTATTTTTCGATTCAAATAAATTTAATAAAAAAAATAATAATAATTTTTACTACTAGATTCGCCATGTTTAAGCTGTTTATATTACAAATACTGAGCGAAGCCAGGTAAAACAACTAGTATTATTATCATTTATAATAGTTTCGAATATTGCGATCACTTACGGCACTCCATACAAAATTTTATATATTTTTAACCTGTTTTCTATGCAATACTGACTAAATAATTTTCATCATCAACAAAGGGAATGGCTATGTATGAGAAAATGTTGTAAAATAATGCAATTTTACGTTAAAGCGATTACAATCTCTCAATTTAAGTCTAACACGTGATAACCAATTTGACTGAATTTATCATACATGCTTATTTTTTTTATTTTATTTTTTTATTATTTATGTGTTTTAAAATAAAATGAAACGTGTTTTTGTATGTACATACGTTTGATTATATAAATATGTGGTAAAATATCAATATGATCCAATCTCCATAATAATGAAAATGCATGTACCGTTCGTGCTTCGCCTTTCCGATAATGCACATACATATTATACCTTTAGTTGAGAAGTACCGGAATGGTATGTCTCGACATAGAAAAGGCCTTCGACACGGTTTGGCACGATGGACTCATTCATAAGCTCCTTATTAACAAAATACCAAACTACCTAATTCTCATCATCAAATCGTACTTAACTCGTAGAAAGCTAGTGGTTAGCGTAAATAATGAATTATCGTCTCCAAAAATAATCGCAGCTGGCGTTCCGCAGGGGAGCTTGCTTGGCCCACTCTTGTTCTCCATATATATAAATGACATACCTATTCCAAAAAACTGTCACATAGCCCTATATGCAGATGATACAGCTTGCTTCACAAGTAGCAAAAAACCAGACACTATTCTTAAAAATCTTGAATTTGCAATTAAAACAATGACTGAACACTTCACTAAGTGGAAAATTCAAATTAATCAAACCAAAACAGACGCCATATTCTTTAGTGTTAGAAAACATAAGCCAAGTTCAGATCTGAAAATCCCCTCTGGAGAAAGTCTGAAATGGCAGTCAGTAATAAAATATTTAGGAGTAACGTTTGATAAAAGAATGAGATGGGCACCTCACATTGAGGCAGCGAAATGCAAGGCGATGCGGGGTATATCCTCAATATATCCAATATTTAATCGCCATAGTTCTTTATCAACGCTAAATAAAATAAAATTATATCGCGCGCTCATATTACCATTATTAACCTATGCTTCACCTGTATGGAATAACGCCTCGAATACTAACCTTTCCAAGCTCCAAGTAATACAAAATAAATCCCTTAAAATAATTTATAATACACCCATATATACTAACCTGAAAAAACTGCATGCTATATATAATATTCCGTTTGTTACAGACATTACTAACAAACTAACCAGTAGATTCTATGAAAGAATCACTAATAACCATACTAACACACTTGTGAAGAGTCTCGGTGATTACAACAAAATGTCTATACCCTTCAGGTATAAACACAGATTACCTAAACACAATCTGCTTTAGGTCATCGACTTTAGATAGTCTTTAATTAATATTATGTATTAGATGTATTATGAACATTTATAAGGATTGTAAATAGGTTTTTGAGCTCTTTTTCCTATTATGCTTTAGATTAACATTAGAATAATATAATACTGTAATTACTAACCAAATTAAATTAAAATTGTAAAATAGAAAATGATCAGTAGATCAGTAGCTATTAAAATAGATATAAGATGTATTGTAAACATAATTTCGTAATAATAAAAAGCATTTAAAAATCAAAAAAAAAAATACCTTTAGTTATATATAAATTTCTACAATTTTCTAACGTACGTATTTTATGGGTTGTTGAGATTATTCAAATCGCCGCCTGTGGCAAATAAACGACATATTTGGCAAAATCGAACAACAAAGTTTTCCCGGTGAATTCGGCAGGTTTTCCGCCGCCATTAGGTATTTCCTCTCTCACTTCTTCGGACAAATCTCCAACTCTCACGAGTTTAGAAGTGTCCAACTTTGCGCTCATTGATCAACCGCTTTACAAACTCGCTCCGCATGCTATTTCATTCGACATTTTTTCCACGTGGAAACGCGATAATCTACGGTTCAACGAATCCAAATTCATTTTCATGGATATATGTATGTATATACGTACATAAATATTTATATATGTTTTAGGTTTGTCTACATACATACATATATTCGTAAGTACGAGTCTTTTTGTTATAAATTATTTTTCAATTAGAGGTGTAGAATATTTGTATACATTATTCATATACAGTATCCAGCAGTATGGCTCAGTGGTATCGTGTATGTTTAGCACCAAGTGATTATTGGGTTCGATCCCGCTATACTGCTATTTAGACTTGGATATCTGTGACTATCGTTTCTTATCAGAGTTTGCCAATTTTATCTGATCATTGTTGAAACGGTACCTCAAAATTGACAAATAAATCATCCTACCTGCTGTCACAAATCTTCTGTATTTAATGTAAAAATTATATACAAATCTGAAATCCATAGATGTCTCAATGGATTAATTAATTGTTAATTTCGTGTGCTTTTTAGCATCTCGAAATACAGTGATTTATGTAATAAAATGCTGCATTGTTTGTAATTAATTGTCTAGGAAGGCGCATTGGGGTCTTCCTTGCAAGCCTTCCTGGTACATACATATGTATATATGTAAAATAAAAATAAAATATGCATTTCTATGTACGTATAACCTTAAAACTTTTCTACATATGAACGTACATTCCTGAAATATTAAAACTACAACATGAAACTTTCAGCGAGAGCCTTTTCGTTAATACTGGGTTGACACGATGCGAGTAACCCAGACCGATTGGCTTGGACGAATACTTTGAGAGCGGTCCGACTTACTTGGGTTGGATGTCAACGTCCAAAAACACCTGTTGCCACGTTATAGCTAGCGTCCGAGTTACTCGTCTGGGATAGTTTTGCACATGCAAAATAAACGCTGGCATGTCTAGTCTATACCGTCGAAATCCTACCCTAAACCAACTCTCTGACGTGTTGTAATATATTTTATAACGATAGATAAAGACAATTCCCATTTTTGAAGAAATATAGGAGAAGCTTGTCGAAATAATAAGATCGTACGAATTAACAATATCATGAAGACCCGCCTATCACAGCCGGAGTCTTAGACATGTCGTTTCATACTTTTGTGTGTAATCTTACCAAAAATTGAACCGATCTCAACTTTACTCTGGGTTACTCGCATCGTGTCACCCTGGTATAAAGACAAATCAAATATAATACAAATTTATGCAGTCAGTGCCATTCTTAAAGGAGCCGTTGCCATTTTGTTTAAGCGACATTTTCTGATTTAAATGATTTTTTTATGAATAACCTTTTGTCTATTCACGATAATATCCTGCTATATAGTAGACGGGTAAGCTAGAACTATAAGCTCTATATAAAACAAAAAATATATAGATATATTACAATACTATATATAAAAACGGACTGTCGCTAAATATATTTGTATATTTGTATGTGACGGACGATCAACCATCAACCAGTATGGGGAACAAAATTTTTTTTTTTCATATTTTTCATTTTTTTCATATTTTTCATTTTTTTCATTTTTTCAGTTTTTTCATTTTTTTCATTTTTTCAGTTTTTTCATTTTTTTCAGTTTTTCAGTTTTTTCATTTTTTTCATTTTTTCAGTTTTTTCATTTTTTCAGTTTTTTCATTTTTTTTATTTTTTCAGTTTTTTCATTTTTTTCATTTTTTTCATTTTTTCAGTTTTTTCATTTTTTCAGTTTTTTCATTTTTTTCATTTTTTCATTTTTTTCATTTTTTCAGTTTTTTCATTTTTTCAGTTTTTTCATTTTTTTCATTTTTTCAGTTTTTTCATTTTTTTCATTTTTTCAGTTTTTTCATTTTTTTCATTTTTTCAGTTTTTTCATTTTTTTCATTTTTGCATCGGGGCGCTGGGGGCGAAGCCCTCGGGATGCCGAAGGCATCGGGGGCGCTGGGGGCGAAGCCCCCAGGGTGCCGAAGGCATCCGGGGTGCTGGGGGCGCCGGAGGCGTCGGCGGCGCTGGGGGCGAAGCCCCCGGGGTGCCGAAGGCATCGGGGGCGCTGGGGGCGCCGGAGGCGTCGGCGGCGCTGGGGGCGAAGCCCCCGGGGTGCCGAAGGCATCGGGGCGCTGGGGGCGAAGCCCCCGGGATGCCGAAGGCATCGGGGGCGCTGGGGGCGAAGCCCCCGGGGTGCCGAAGGCATCGGGGACGCTGGGGGCGAAGCCCCCGGGGTGCCGAAGGCATCGGGGGGGCTGGGGGCGCCGGAGGCGTCGGCGGCGCTGGGGGCGAAGCCCCCGGGGTGCCGAAGGCATCGGGGGTGCTGGGGGCGCCGGAGGCGTCGGCGGCGCTGGGGGCGAAGCCCCCGGGGTGCCGAAGGCGTCGGGGGCGCCGGAGGCGCCGGCGGCGCTGGGGCCGAAGGCCCCGGAGCGACGGAGGCATCGGGGGCAAAGGCGTCAGGAGGTCGGCGATGCACAAAACGTAGTTCGTAATTCGTAATCACTTCGTAATTCGTGCATCAATTTCTTTCCGAAACCAGTCGATTCAATATCTTTAACTTTATTTTTATTCGAGTTTCAATTCCTTTTCGAAACCACCCGTTGAAATCAACGGGTCCAACACTAGTATAATATATTGATAAGTGGTATAGGTATATTAGCTACAGAAGGCGCGTGCACAGTACTCACACAAATGCATTTTTCATATACAGGCTGTTGAAAGAAACACGCAAATATTTATATATTTTGCATTTGGAATAAATCCTTTTTCAGAACAGGCGTGTACTATTATTAGCATATTACCCTTATAAATCGGTACTCTGCGACCTTTGCTAGTTTCATCGGACCATGATTTTGGCATCGTATGTGAGCTATTTATATAGGATTCATCCGTGTAAACTATAGGGCGGCCTTGCAATCTATACTCTTCTAATTTAGAAATATATATGGATCTCTTCAGTCGAATTACACTTTTTTCAATAAGCAATTTGTTTATTATTTTTCATCTTTCTCCATTTGAAACCTAGCCTACGAACGATAACTCTTAACGAAGAAATTGCACCTTTAAATTTTAAACTATCTTTCAAAACTTCTAATAACTTTTGTAGTGTCGGAAATGTCTTATGAACTAGATGAAAATCGTAGATAATTCGCCTGATCAAATATTTCCACTGTAGCTATTTTTGATAACCTTACACGATTTTTGCCCGGTGTCCTTAAAACAACCGCACAGTCGATGAAGATGTGGATGCTGCTGGATCTGATGACTCTAAAGATATACATATGTAGGTTGTGTCGTTGATGGCTCTGATATTGAAGGTTGCGATGTTGGCAGTTTATTAGCCACTACAAATTGATTTCGTACTTCACAAACAATTCGCTGACCACTTCTTTTAGAAACACCAGTCGCTTCCGCAGTTGGGGCATATAAATTTTTCATAAAACTATTTCTTTCGTCACTTTCACTATTCACTATACGATGCATGAAATAGTTGAAAACATTATACACAATTTCGCGAGATTGTGCCGTTAGTGTTTTCCCAGATCCAATTTTATTACAAAGCATTTTATTATCATATATCCACTAATTCTAATGAACTAACTCCAATTAACCAATTAGCAAACAATATAAGAACGCGTTACGCCAGTTTGTGGGGGTTGATCGGTGACTGACCAGTGAATCTGGAAAAAATCACCTTGTAGTGCACATTTTGAGCAATACAAAAAATAATTGCTGTTTCTTTCATGCTCGGAAAGTGGGTGCGTATGAAAGGAACCAACTGATTGTCCTAGAAAACAGATACAAAAAATCTTATTCATATCTTCACGGACACAATATACGTGTTTGTATTGGTACGTGCCAGCTTACGCTGCACGAGCTATAGTCCGAATGTGATAATAAGAAAAAGCATTACCTTTACTTAAATATGGGTATCATTTTCCTACATTTATATTACTAATTTTAATAATATAGCCATGCACTGGCTATTAAATGGTAAGGATATAAATATACATACATATTTTCAGTACGGATGATTTACACGTCTGGAAACTTATGGGCCGAGAAAAGTCACTTGTCGGAATAGATAGTTTCATATTTGTAGGTATAATATTAAATATATTATAAAACGAAGTGGTCATGGTATATGTATGCACATACATAAGTAGACGATAATAATTCTTTAAAGGCGAATCCAAACTCTCCGTTGGGTGGGTTTGGGGGTAAGAAAATACTTGTACCGCGACAAACTTTGTTATCTCCGAAGTCACCGAAGTCGGGTCTAAGAGATATAAATGTGCCTCGGTTCGTTCTATCGCCCAGTTTAACGGCGAAAGGGCTCGATCTAATTTAAGGGACGGTCTAATTTCGCGAGCCGAGCTCAAGAGTCGACCGTTCGCATACATTAGACTTGGAAATTATTTTGCAAGACGCGGTATGCATTTTCGGCTCGAAATATTATATTAAAATGTGTACGAAGTGTTATGAGAAATTTTACTGGAATTTTATGCGGTTTAATAAGAGCTTACTCGACTCGTTTTTGTTTGAATCTTTGGCTGTACATAGAATCGTCAGTGAAATCACCGGTCTAACAAGTACATATAACTGACCTAGTAGCAACATATTATTTATTTATTTATTTACTTTACATATGTATACGGCCGCAAAAACCATTGAACAATAATATTATAAATAGAACAATAAAACAAAAAAAAACACTATTAATATATAAAAAAAAAATATGAGTTTTAAAACTAATTGAATAAATAAATGAATGAATGAAAACAATAAAATAAAATGCATTCAGCATTTGTATAAATCAGAAAAATGATGATGCAAACTATGTTTACTAATATAAAAAAAATCAAATTGGCTAAATTCGTTTCCCAGTTTATGAAGTCAGGGTAACGTTGAATTTTTGTTATAATTAGTGGCATAATTTTTGATGTGGAATAAATAGTTGCATCTGGTAAATCTCCCCGGTGTATGAAAATTTATGAGGTCCACTAATTCACTACAGTCCATAACTCCGGTGAGAACACCAAACGGACATAATAAATCATTGATTATTCTCCTGTCACAATTATGTGTAGAATCATTCCGTATTCGTAGTAATTTTAAATATATTTTTATTAAGTACTAGCTGAACTCGGCATGCGTTGCAATGCCACAATAACGCATGCAATTCTCGTTCCCGTTCCCATTTGTCGGAAAAATGCAGGCAGCGAACACTTTTGAAATTATTCAATTGTTTGTTTATTTTACCCTAACAACGCAAGTCGGGACGCGAAAACATTTGAAATTATTGCGTTGCAATGCCACTCATTCCCGTTTTTCCCGTTTCCGTTACCGTTTTTGGGCGACTTTTTTTACAATAATCTTCCCGGACATGCATACAACAAAAGTTCCATCATAATTGGTTCAGTGGTTTAGAAGCCTATACGAGACAGACAAACAGACATTCAATTTTATATATACATACATATGTATATACATAGATGTAGATATTGGTCTGTTTGACTTTTTTTTTTCATTAAAAAGTTTTTAAAAGTTTTTCATTAAAAAAGTACCCAATTCATATATATGTACGTGGCATGAGCTCACTTAAGTATATATGTTCATTTCGATAAATATTTGCTAAACATTAAATATAATTTTTCGCATTCAACAATATTTAAAAATACTGGTGGCCTGTAATACGATTTTTCGAGATTCTGAACATATCGAATATAAATAAGTGAAATATCAAAACAATGTATGCATCAAGTCATAGTGTTTTTGGAACTGAAAACTTGACTTTAAAATACAACTGCTCATATATAATCAGCAGCGGGGACCAGTGATTAGCATATTATACTTTCGAGTGGAGTGGTTACGGTTTGACTCCCACTAGTAGCTGTTGGCCAGACCTTGGCTTGTGACTCCAGGTCGATCGCTTCCTTTCAGAGTTTGCCAATTATTATGATTTTTATTGAAGCGGTTCCTGTAATTTGGCATCTCCTTTCCATTCTATCTTGCAAATCTCAAGTTATTCAGCGCCTGGAAGTTCGCCAATTTCTATAATAAAATGCTGCAAAAAAATTGTCCATAAATGTCACTGTGGATGATGTTTTTTTGAATCCGCGTTGTATAAAATGCTTGTATTAATTTTATCTGTATTAGTACACTCGCAGTGACAGTTCGGTTGAAATAAATAATAATATATAAGTTCCTTCACGTTTAGACTGATCACGAGTCCTTGCTTGCTTTTATAGACTTTGCCATTTATTTCATTCAATACATATATAGATACATACGTGCAAGATACAAATACGTATCCAAATCCTGTAGAATATTGACCCGACCTCAACACCGAGGATAGTTCCGGCCGTTTCGGGATTTATATCAATTAATGACGACGTATTCCCATTGTTCGGCATCTGATTGTGTCAAACTTTATCACAGAGGCATTGCTCAGCTAATGTACAATTATTGTCTGCGTGTGGGGGGGGGGGCTGTGGGTGGATCCTTACTAAGGGTTGATTCCATTTAATACACACATACCGCCCGCTACCCCCTAATTACTATATAGCCTTTGACGGCATTAATGAAAGCCGCTCACTCCGTGTCGAATTATGTATTATTCGGCTCGCAAACCCATCGTTTAATACCGTTGTGTGTCGGAGGTCCAAAATTGGAGTCAGACCGCATTATTAAAAGTTGAGATTTAACGTTGAGAGTGCTTTGGGGGGATGCTGATGTGCGGTTGCTATTCTACGTGTATATAGAGTAAATTATTATACATTCCCAAATGTTATAGTTCTACTTATATACATACGTACATTCATATATATGTATATTATTCTGTTGTGATTTTACTTTTATATTTTACAAGAAAGATGTGTGAAGTTACTGAATTATTTGAAAAAATGTATACATATCTTCACGTGTATTTTTAATTCAATTAGTTTCAAACAATCAAAAATATGAAAGCAGGCGGTGAAAATTGATTCAATAATCAAAAAAATATAGCAAAGTATACAAGAAATTGGTCAAGGAATGTTATGATATTAAAAGAAAGCATTACATGAGTATTCGGTTGACAGGATTACATAGCGATGTTAGATGACTTTTTAATTGGATTAAGCTCAATAAATATGGGTTATTGGTTTAGTTAACCAGCAGCATAGACTAGTTAGTGGTTAACATATAATGCTGTCGAATAGAGTGGTCACGGGTTCAAATACTGGCAGTTGCTGCTGGCCAGACCTAGGGTTTGTCACTTCAGATCGTGACTTTTCCTATCAGAGTTTATATGATGGGAAAAGCTCGACCAAATAATCTGATTAACATTTAAACGGTTCCTACAAATTGGCAACCTAACCCATTTTCTTGCAAATTTAGAGTGTGTATACTTGTAAAATGAATGGATAAATTTTAATTATATATGTTTGGCAGCAATGGCGCTTTGGATTATATGTTTTGCCACTGCGGTATAATAAATAAATAAAAATAAAATAAAAGTTGTTAATAGTTTAGAGAATCTAAGTTTGAAATTGTCCTCATGGCTGCAAGGAGATAAAATCCCAATTATTCAGATAAATGAGATGATATATGTATGTAAGTTTAGAAGCTCTTGTTGATTAAATTTCAATATAAAAATGATTTCATTGAGTGCTGGCCTCTAAATTGATGATTTTTAGCAATGCGCCAAGCAATTCCTATCTACATGATCTGATGCTAATCTTATTTCAAATGGGGAATTTCATATGTGTGTATATTAAAGTGAATAAAAGACTATTTAAAATATATGTACATATGTACAATAAATTAATAGTAGTGATAACAATTTGTGAATTAAAATTCAAACTGAAATAGTGTTTTTGGAATTGAAAATTAGATTTCCAACACTTTCCAATACAGCGGCTCAATTAGCAAAACATCGTGATGGTTTCAACATGTTAATATTTATCATATATGTAATATCAAAGGCAGTGTAATTTATCATATAATACATACATATTTCATGGAATGATTTTGTAATTTATACACATTGAATACTGAGCGTATCGACGCTTTCAATATCATAGAAATTTAATGAATGAAGTCGGTGCAATTCAACTGACACTTGTCAATTTTACCGATGCATTTCAATTCGACAAACATTCGGAAGCATCAGTAAAATTTCAATAATCAATATAGACCGCCATAACCGATAGTACGTTTCATTCGTTTTTTTATTCATATATTTACATATACCAGGAAAGCCTTACAGGAAAACTACAACGCGCTTTCCTGGCCAATTACAAACAATTATTTAGTATCATAGTATCATAACTATCAATAGGAAATCATATACATACATATGTATGTATATTTATATGGTGTAAATTGCATTTTTTCGTTTAATATCGAACGTGTACAAATTCGCCGGAAATAAAAAATGACATGACATTGTTCGTGTTTCGCCTCGAGCTTATTTGACAGTTGTCAAAAAAAGCACACCGCTCATTTTCACGTCTCTCAAATTCGCACGATAAATTGTCGCGTTTGAAGAAGAAGGAGAAAAAAAACCAACCCTAGACAAATTTTTTTCAAAGAAAACCAACAGCGCAGAATTCGAGGGCTAACTTTTCCGGTGAAAACGATGGTAAAATTCTCACAAAGAGCAGTTTATCCAGACGTAAGCCTCGAGAGTGGAACACAAGAAAACTTTTATAATAGATGTACACGGGACAGGGGATGAGAATATGTTCAAGTTAAAAACATTGCTTATTTATTTATGTTCATTTCCCCACCTACCACCACCTCTTCTTCCAACTGCTGTTGGACTCTTTATCTTTCGTCGTTGTCATCTCGTGCATGTATTTATACATTTACAGTTATACTTCAATACGGGATTTTCTTTTCTCTTCCGCTCGTTTTGCTCCGAAAGAAAATCTCCTTTCGTCTAAATAGCGGGGAATAATTTTCTTTTGTGTTGTTCGTTCGACGTTTCTGGGTATTACGTCGTCAATCTAACAACGGGAGGCTGTTGACTCGACATTGAACATATTGTGGCCACCTAAGAGGCTTTTAGCACTACACAATAAATCTATCTATCGGGGGGAAGCTGGGGTATCGTGAAACCCTCCGAGTAAACACACTGTTCGATCAAATGCCTTTGAGGTTATCAAATCTACCCGAACACCCGGAATCCGACATGTCGCACTTTATGACGGATGAGATCCTCAGATTTTATCTGGAATGTTAATTTGATTTGTGAAACTTTTGTAGTAAAAATCTTTATTCGAATAATTCAATACCATGACAATATATACTGTAAATTTTTAGAAATGTCCATTTTATAACCCATCCACAGTTGTAAAATAAATTCCATTCAAATTTTCGCATAATAGATTCATACAAAGTACTTGCACAAGTTCGACTTTTGAATTTTAAAACTCTTCCGTCTACGTCTGGAAGTGTAATAACTGTTGAAAATAACACTTCATTTGACTTCTATTCCAGTTTCACGTGCGCTCTATAACTCCAATGTATGCATATGTATGCATATAACATTATATACATAATACAATATTTGAGAATTCAAATCAGGACAAATCTTTATTCACATTGAAAAGAAATTCAATCGTTTATATTATAATATTCTACAGTTGAATAAATAGCACGGCGTTGTTCGGTTGAATGAAAACTAGAAAAAGTTTTGTAGTCTATAGTCTACACCAGAGTATCGTAAGATAGTATACTCAATTTGGTATTTCTAAATTGAAAACTGTATTGATTTTCTTATTGGGAATACAAACAGACATTCACATTGCTGCTGGCCACACCTTGGACTTGAGATTCCAGGTCTTGGATATGAGACTCCAACGTAAATGTTTCAATCAATCAAGAATGAACGCCAATATACATATATGCCAAAACCATAAATGCAAATATGCATGTATGTAGCCAGTAGCATGGACTTATGGATATGTGATATAGGAGATGGCTATGGTATAAAACCTTGGAAAGACATAGACCTTGGAAATGTGACTCCAGGTAAATCGTTTCCTGCCAGAGTTTGCCAATTTATCTGATTTTCATTGAAGCGGTTTCTACAAATTGACATCTCCTGTCATATCTCGAGTAAAATTCGAAATGTTCAGCATCTGTGGCCTTCATTTGCACCCTTTTACATTCTCTTAAGTACTATTCGAGCAATTTTACATTCATTTATCGTCCATTACTTCTCACCATTATATATGTACATCAACCACCTTCGTCATACATACGACCGCATTGTAAGAAATATGTACATAGGTTAGATCTTTCATATAATTCAAAGGATCAAGGGTGTTGGGATGGGGATGATTTTCACTTATCAAATCGTTTCATGTATTATTTTATCGTTATAGTTTTTCATTGCATGCTCAAAGCTATTCACTAAAAGCGTCCTAAAGTTTTAATTCAATATACAAACATCCATCATTCAATATACATATGTACTTGAATAATAGGATATTATTATCCGCGGTCAAACTTTTGCAATATCTTATTTGTTTCGCGTCTGTTCTGATGGACTTTGCGCGATGTGTATCGATATCTACGTGTATAGGAGATGGCTATGGTATAAGTTGTGCGGGTTTCGATGAAGAGGAATATTTTTAATTTGATCCCGAGTCGTCCGGTAATTGGAAAACTTTATGCTTTATGACGGTCGTTCTTTTTTATGGCTCTCGTCCGACGATTGCCGGGAGATAAGATTTATTTTGCGGCCGCCCCGGCAGCTCTGCCGCCCCCCTCTAAATATAATAAAATCACGTTTTATGATCTTCCACATCCACCTCGGTTCGGTTGTTGTTTATCCCGTGAAAGGCACGATTGCGTTTAATTTAACGCGTCCCGTAGGGAAAGTCTTAATTTATATCGCGAGGAAACGCTTCGGGAAATCTTCTCGCTGCATGAGAAATGCTTCCTGTAATTAAGTTATTCATCGTCGGCGTTTGACGCACCTCTTTATAATAAACGAGTACTCTTCTGGATCTACCTTGGGTCTTCTAACCGCTTGTGTATTCAATTCTGAGTATCAATAACCACTTTATCTCCCCCTGTGTATAGTACCTTTAGTGTCCTTTCATCCAGGTGGTCTCGTTGGATGATACTTGAACCTTGCCGTTACGTGTTGCTTGCCTTTTCATATATTTTGGATCATCGTTGACTCCTTTTTATTTTATGTACATAGATTTTTCCTGTAAATAAATATTTATTCATCTACATATCGAGCTATGTATATATATTTTTTCGACATACATATAATGTCTGTCTGTCTCGTATAGGCTCCTAAACCACTCAACCGATTACGGTGGAACTTTCAGGATTTGTTGTATGCATGTCTGGGAAGATTACGGTGAAAAAAAAACGGGAAAAAACCTCAATAATAATATTCGTAATTACGATTTTACCGATGCGAAAGTTTAAAGCGCCATTGTCTAGTCAAGGAAATGTGTTCGTTGGTTTCCACATTACCATGACGATACGGAGTTGAAAAGACGTTAGTTGAGCTCCAACTATCACTTGAAACGGGAACGGGAATTGCATGCCTTATTCTGGCTTTGTAACGCATGCCAGGTTAATATATATAATATAAATATAAAGCGTTCCTCAATTTGTTGATTTATTTTATTATTTATAATAAATTGTCATAAATATAAAAAAAGTACTATTTCTTCTTGTTTTACTGACACAAATCTTGGCATACTTCGGGTGATCTTCTCTTAAGCTAAAACTATTTCTGAAACTATATTTCGATTACTGTACCTGTACCTGATATAAATAAAAAATAAAAATAATAAAAAATATGTATATAAGAAAATGTATTATTGAATAACCCTCGTCATTGTTTAATACAAATAATATTATCAGTCCTAGCTTTTCCAATGAATGTCTTTCAAAAACGCGTCAACCAACAAACACAATCCCACTTATGTACACTCGACAGACAAAACCGAAAGTAAAAAAAGTACGTCAAAAACTGATAAAGGTTGACAACTACTATTGGCGAATTTTTGCGAAACTCCCCATCTTGCAAAATCTATCAGACACGTCACCTTTTGTTTTTTTTTTTTGTTTTTTGTTTTTGTTTTTTTTTCATCCCTCCCTCGTAATCTAATCGTCTGTGTTCATTGTTTCGAAATCGATAATCTCCAATACGCTTCGGGGAGGTATTTCTTGACGTTTTTGCCAAAGCAATAAATCATTTCATTGGCCGTTAGACGTTTCGACCGTGCTCTTGACACGGGACCGGCCAGACTCCTGAGATTTTATCGGGACGGGGTTGTCGGAACCCCTCCCCGTCCCGGTCGGAGGGTTAATTGAAAACAAATCCGCTCTCCTTGGAAGATCTCCAAATATGCCAGAATCACACCGAGACCAAATTAATTAAAACCTCGTTTGTTACTCGAAATTATAACAAAGGTGCCTGAGCCGTTTGCCCGACCTCCGGTATTGTTTTGAGATTCGTTCGTTATATATTGTTATATTTTATATTTGTAAATTCAAAACGGGTTCGAGAGCTATCAATTGTTCCGAAATTTAACTATGATATATAAAATCAATATACATATATAAAAATTAATGTTTGTCTGTCACGTATGCGTTCCTATACCATTAAACTGATTACGATGAAACTTAGAGTTATTGTGTGTATGTCCGCGATGGTTTCTGTAGAAAAAATCGCCCAAAAACGCGAACGGAAACGGGAATGAGTGGCATTGCAACGCAATAATTTCAAATGTTTTCGCGTCTCCACCTGCGTTGTTAGGGTATAAACAATTGAAAATTTTCTAATGTGTCCGCTGCCTGCGTTTTTTCAACAAATCATCATTACTGTAATTTAATTTGATTATTAAGTATTAATTTGAAACTGAAACATTCGCTTGTCGAAACTCATCGAGAAACGGGAACGGAAATTGCATGCGTTATTGTGGATTCAGCTGTTAATTATTATATAAAGAGTTAAAATTAAACATCATTAAAAGGTACTAAACGAACGAAAAGGTACATATATTCTCTTATTATATTTTTCTGCTTTAAATAGGTTGGAGTTTCTATACGTTTATTGACTTATACGAGATGCTCATTGTAACTATGCACTTCAGGTTATACCTATATTTACCCACCCAGTTATCTTTAATATTATGCCCGAATGAACGTTTGCAAAGCTCGCAAACGGAAACAGGTAATAGGATGTCCAATGGTGTAATTTCATCAAATTTCAGTGCCAATTGTTGAACTTTCTCGAACACTAAGTGTCCTTGCAAATGGTCCTTATAATAGATCAATTTGCTACGGCGACTCTATTATTCTATGTTAAGTTTTCAGTTTGGTAATAGTTTTGTATTATTTTTGTTTCAGGCTGAAATCTGGTCAGTGTTCATCGCCATCTTGCGCAAAAGTGTGCGCAATCTGCAAGCATGCACGGACGTCGGCTTGATCGAACACGTGCTGAGGAGGTTGGCCAGAGCCGATACTGTAGTGGCCGGTAATTATAAAACTTTTTTAAAGCTTAATTCAAAATTAATTAAGATTTTGCGTGTGTGACGCGTTTTTGCGTCGCCCGTCTTTGGATAATGTATCGGGTGACGCGTGCTCCGGTCTACAGTGTGTTATGTGCAAATCCCATTCATCAACATTGAATAAAACATTTTCCCGCTTTTTATTCTAATGCTCTATTATTCTTCGTAGGGGCACTTTACTTTGCTTTTGAAGTATTTTCGCACGGTTTTTGCTCTCTTTTTACTATGTACTACGTATTTCTACTACGTAGTAGTAGAGTGAACTCGTTTGTACTTTGCCAAACTAGTGCGCTTCTCTGTCATTTCTCTGTCGGATTAGTTCACTGAGAAAAGTTTTATCATTGCTAGAATTTTTACTCGGTTACGTTAAATTTTCCCCTGCCGCGTAACTTTTGTACGTTTCTGACATCTTTCTCTATCTATTTTCCTACATTGTTAAAATTTCAACTTCACTTTGATAGTATCGTAAATTCTACGTTCGTTATTAAATTTAACCTGCAGATTATCGAAATTAGATTCAAACCAGCCGTTTATGTAATATTTCAATTAAAAATAACCCGTCTTAATTTGTTGGCATCGTTCAAAATGGCATTCGATCTTACGAATTTCAGGATTTCTTGTTAATTTTTCAAGACTAACTCGGCTCACAGACCTACATACTTCGTCTATGATAATATTTATTCTGAAAGCATTATACTAGAATGACCAGTTTCAAACTAGTTGAAGCATTTGATTTCTACTAAAGTACGCCTTAATGGAGCTTACAAGCCAGATGCTGAAGCCAATCTGAGACCGCCAAAATGGCGTATGATCGTCAAACTATTCACTGGAATATTCAAAATTTTCACGTGTCCTAAATATATATTTATTTAAAAAGCTCATTTAGATCTGAAACCCACATTTCATAAAGTATTTCAATATAAAATAATTGTGTTTCATTTCTAAGCCCATGTGAAACATACAAAATGACGCTCCAATTGAAATTACAAAGATTTATTAATTTCATCATTTGCTTTTAGACGTCATTGATTATTATTTATTTATTATATACACTTAGAAACAGACGTATCTTTATGTTGAAAATTTAATCCCATCGCATAAAATTAATCCAGTTAATTACGTCATTTACAAAATTTTATACTTTTCTCGCATAGCTTTGACGTAGTAACTGAATTAGTGAACTCCATGTTTACTAATCAGTATTGCTTATAAACATAATTCCATCAATGGATGATATTCATTATTATTGGTATAAGAAAGGAATTAGTCTTGAATTTATAGCGATTTTTAAGACAATTTTTTGCACAGAAAGAATAAAATTTGAAAAACAACAAAAAAAATTAACTTCTACATTTATATATTATATACATACATATATCTTTATTTACATATGTATGTATGTTTAAATATATATTTACATATGTATGTACCTAGGTATGTATATATGTACAATCTAAAATATGAAAATGAGACTATAGACGATCATCGACTATAGAAAGACTCATCAATAGAGTTGTACTCATCAGTGGTAAGGAACTATCACTATTCCTATATCTCATACGAATAATATTTATTTATGTATTTATTTATTTAGGTAGTTACATACAATAATAGCACAAATGTATTTTTAAAAGTGTTATTTTTAAAATTTTCCCATATTCGGGATACGTTTCAAGATAAAGAAAAATAATCGTCGCTAAATGCACTCAAATATTCCGTCAAATATGTGAGAAAAAAATAACACGCGTCCACGGGGATAAAGTTTTTTAAAGCCCGCGTTAAATTTGGAAAGCGTGCTCGCGCCCGCGAAAAACTCCATTTGAATAATTCATGCGTTTTTCCAGGCTTTTCCGGAAGAATATTCATGGTCGGGGCATATTTCTTTACATTATCAGGTGCGTTCTGTTTCGCTGGCGTTGATTTATTGCAGTGTTTTTAAATTATTGCCCGGCGGTTCGCGTCGACGAAACGACGCTCTGGGGCTTTTTAGGATTATCGGCTTAAAAAAATAATATAATCATTGCATGAAAATATGAACGAAGAAAAAAACAGCCGACTGAAAACCCGGTTTCTCTGTGCCGGGGTAAAGTCCGCTCTTTTGTAATAATACGCCTATTATGATTTCAATGCACACTGACCGGAAGCACATATCGTATTCAGTGATTTAACAATGGAAACTTCATTCTAAGCCTTATGCATTTTTACTTTTTTTTTTCAAAACGTGACTAAATTGTATATTGTGATACTGAATTTTTCATACATTTTTTCGAATTTCCTATTTTTTTAATATAAAATGGTCCATCTGCCATTTTCGTATCTTTTATTATTTACTATTAATCGATAGTGGTGTATGACTTTCCCTTTTCTATTATACAATTATTTGAAATGCAATTCTTTCTTTGCTTATAATTGGTATATACTAATTTATTCGATTCAACTTATTTAATTACGCACAAGTGAAATAGAATTGTAATGATAGCGTAATTTCAATATGTTGCCTACAAAATTTTTCCTAACAAACAAAAATACATAGGAATTTTAGCTATAGATTGTTACATTTTTATTTTACAAATTGATTTTGTATTCGCTTTGTTTAATATCTAGTTACATTTACTTAAAACTTAACCCTTAAATCAATTATTTTAATTAAACCCTATCAAATTTTACGTAGCATAAGATTTCGTAATAATTTAAGATCATATTTCAACTTAGGTATATCATACATATTTTTATATATGTACATATTTATGTACATAGTATGTATACATACATACATAATTATTTTATTTTATTTTTACATAGATACGTATAGGTATATTACCAAGAAAGTCTAACAGGTAAAGCCCAATGCGCCTTCCTAGACAATTAATTGAAAACATTGCACCATTTTTTTTTTACATAAATCGCTGTATTTCAAAATGTCGAAGAACATGAAACTAATAATTCATTAATTAAATATTAATCCATAGAGACATTTATGGAATTAGATTTGTACATAATTATACATTTTTACATTTTGTACATAAATCGAATTCAGATATTTTTACCATGGCATCGAAAGGTTGAAAGATCGAAAAAGCAAATATCTTAAGTCGAAAGATCAAAAAGAATGTATGCATGGTAAACGGTACTATGTATATATAATATATATCAGTGGCGTGCGGTGAAATTATCTCGCTTTTTGTCGTACAGCCTTGCTTAATGTGCGCGGGCAGGATACGGGAGGAAAAGCCTGTTCCTCTTGTATCCTGCTCGCGCAAATTAAGTGAGGCTGTGCGACAGAGGGAGAGAAAGTTTTACCGCACGCCACTGATATTGTATATTTATACTACCCGCTTTTCATATATATTCATGGTAAATGAACATTTTCGATTTTTCGACCTTTCAATGCGGTGACGGTCACCGATTGATGACATAGCTGGTAGGAGGGTTTTTGCCAATTTTATAGACGAACCGTTTCAACACTGAAATCAGATAAATTTGTAAACTCTGATAGGAAACGATCGATTTGGAGTCACAAATACCCCCAAATCCAACCAGCAGTATAGCGGACTGAACCCACTGATCACTTGGTGCTAAACATACACACTACCATTGAGCCATACAGCTGGCTACAGTTTCTGTTTTTTTAAAAAATAAATAATTATAGTTTAAAAAATAAAGTACATAGAATAAATGTATTGATTCCGGCCGGGGTTTCAACAATCACATAACCAGACAATTTCTTTTGTTAACCCTCGATGATAGTTAGCATTCGTATGCAAAGACGTTTGACTTGAGCAGCCGGTCGTTAAGTCGCTATTTGCGAAGTGCACACACACACACACACATGAAGAAAATGGCGATAGAGTTTTCGGAGCGGCGAGCTTTTAAAGCGAGTGCTTTCGAAAGCTCTTTATTGTTCGCAGCACTGTCGTTACGGGCAGTGCCACAATCAAACTTTTGTTATTCGGCCGGGCGTGTAAAATAAAACGGCACAAGTGCGCGAGGGTAACCTTAACCCGGTAGCACCGCTTCGAAAGGGTTAAAAGACGCGCGAGAGGAGAGTGCCTCGTAAAAATATTACGACTCGTAAAAAAACTTCGTCATGTTTGCACTTACGGGGTTAATATGGGTATTTTATGCATTTTTTTCTTTTCGTCTTTTTTTTGCGAACGTGTTTGTTTTATCTGAATGGGTGAACGTGTACTTAGCGGCAGGCAGTAGGTTAACTGTTTTATAAAGGTTTGTCTTCTCTTAGGTTATTAATGTTTTTACGTACATATGTACCTACATTGAACCAGCGGTATGACTTAATGGTAGCGTGTATGTCTAGCACCAAGCGATCAGTGGGTTCGATCCGCCATACTGCTGGTTAGATTTGGCGGTATTCGTTTCTTAGCAGATCATTGTTGAAATGGTTCCTCAAAAATTGGCAAAAAATCATGTTTTGCTGTTGTCACAAATCTTCTGTATTTATTGTGTGTAAAATTTGATTATGTACAAAATCTAAATCCATAGATGTGTCAATGGATTAATTATTTAATTAATTAATTGTTATTTCGTGTTCTTCAGCTTCTCGAAATACAGTGATTTATGTAATAATAAAAGGCTGCATTGTTTGTAATTAATAGTCCAGGAAGGCACATTGGGGTCTTCCTGACAAGCTTTCCTGTTATATATCTATGTAAAATAAAATAGATAAATGAATGTAAAAGTTTAATACTGTAGATTTCGCTCAGGTGGAATCAGATAACGGCATCTTTGCCGTTTTTTCCAAGTTTAAATTCTATAATTGATTAATTAATCGCCATAGTTTTATCAACCCAAAATAAAATAAAATTATATAGCGCGCTCATATTACCATTATTTACCTATGCTTCACCTGTATGTAATAACGCCTCGAATACTAACCTCTCCAAGCTCCAAGTAATACAAAATAAATCCCTAAAAATAATTTATTATACACCCATATATACTAACTTAAAAAAACTGCATGCCATATATAATATTCCGTTTGTTAGAGACATTACTAACAAACTAACCAGTAGATTATATGACAGAATCACTAATAACCATATGTACTAACACACTTGTGAAGAGTATCGGTGATTACAACAAAATATCTATACCCTTCAGGTATATACACAGATTACCTAAACACAATCTGCCTTAGGTCATCGACTTTAGATAGGCTTTAATTAATATTATGTATTAGATGTATTATGATCATTTATTAGAATTGTAAATAGGTTTTTGAGCTATTTTTCCTATTATGCTGTACATTCACATTAGAATAATATAATACTATGATTACTAACCAAATTAAATTAAAATTGTAAAATAGAAAATGATCAAGTAGCTATTAAAATAGATAATAGATAATTTCGTAATAATAAAAAGCATTTAAAAATCAAATAAATTTAAAAAATATGTCAAATTAAAGTATATATGTATGTATGTATAGGTACATAGTGCTAAACCCCACATTCGATAAAAGTAATGAATGTTAAAAGTAAGTCCAATCTGCATGCTAATTTTCGCTCGCGTTTAATTGCATCCGTCTTTTGTGATTTCTTTAATTTTATATCGGCTCTAAAGATCCGTAATAGGATTCAAGAGTGCCGTGATACGACGACCGTGCCCGAGCCACAGTTTTAGTGCCTCTGACGACCCCGTTTATGTGCGATCCGCGGTACTTTTTCGGACAAACGAGGAGACGTGCCATATGTTACCCCCCTTTACCCATATTACGTGTACATTAACATGCCTCGGCTTTTTAGCCACGCGTTGCTATTATATCGGTTTTTTATGGGATGAATTTTCTTGGCGAAATTGCACGCGCAAAATGCCGAAAAAATGGCGGCTTGTAATATGCTGCCTTTTTTTGGGAAAAGTCGTTAGACGCTCTTAGCGGGTGCGCTGATGTGCTTGGACAGATTGCTTTGGAACTTTGGATTTATTGAGTTGAAGTAATGTAGTGAGTGCATAGACAAGTATGGAGATAACAAAAAACAAATTTTATAATTCAATAATTCAAAATTTTGATTTCGATTCCGATTCTTATTCCAGCTCTATTTCCATATACACCCGCATAGACATCAATGATCGAATTTGTAAATTTGCACCATTTTTAAACAATTCAGCGAAATTCAGTAAATACATATCAATTAACAGCCACAGCTACATTTTATGGTCAAATTTATAAATTTGCAGCACTTTATGCAATTCATCGAAATTCGAATTTGCTGAAAATTCGAGATTTGCGAGAAAATGGGTAATGTTGCCGTTTCAATGAAAATCAGATAAATTGGCAAACTCTGATAGGCAACGATCGACCTGGAGTCACAAATCCATGGTCTGGCCAGCAGAAACCAGTGGGGTTTGAACCCGTGACACTTTTTTCAAAGCATTATAAGCTTACCACTAGTCTATTCTGCTGGTTCCGATCGTGATTCTGATTTCCGATTCCTATTTTAGTTACGATTTCCGATTCCTATTTCAGTTACGATTCTGGACTCCTGTTTCATTTCCGATTCTCGATTCCTATTTCAGTTCCGGTTCAGATTCCGATTCCGATTTCAGTTCCGACTTCGGTTTCAATTACGATTACGATGAAAATCATTGTTTGTCGTTATTATTTTTATACATATATTTACACATTAACACCTTATTTTAATGCATGTATCGATTATTTTTGAAACCACCTGTTGTAACATCAACGAGCACAACACTAGTGTACTTATATATATATATACATACATATATACTGAAATAATAACGTTTTCTCCTCTTTATATTTTTCATAGACATTTCATTATTATGTTTTCACAAAAATGTGTAGGTATTATAATATCAACGTTCTCAGAACTACATACATACATATGTTGTAAAATGATATAAAGGACACTTTTACGGAATCCTATAGCAGACATATCCATTATGATCCATTTTCCTCATACTACATATGCATGTACATATGTATGTATGTAGAATAACCACACAATATTTGAATTTCATTGACTTTAAATCGACCTCATGTTATTCTAGAGCTTCGCCAAGAGCGACACAAAACAATATTTTTAAGTGTATATTTAGTTTCGGTTCATTTTTCTCACCGATCCATCATCAATCGTCGTATTATATTACTAACGACTTGTACACACAAAGTCGACTTTTCCTTCGACATTGTTTGTCGGCGATATTTTCCGGCCGTGTTTCACGTTTTATCGCAATTTTTAGAGGGCACACTCGCTTTTAATATTCCTGCGGTATATTTTCGTCGTGCGTTTTTTTTCTTCTTCGGAAAATGTCGTTATCGGCTCGATTTATATTCATAGTATGGCTGCGGCACCTTCTGAAAAATCGCTACCATCGATTCTCGTCTGCGGGAAATTACGGATAAAATAACTGTATTTCACTCAATTTTCGATTATTATTTCGTTGTGTTTTACTTTAAAGTCGGGTTCACGTCGAATCGGGTCGATCGTGTACTTTTGCGTCTGCTGTCTTCCGGAAAATTCGCCCGCTTGTGGGGGGAATTTTCTCGAAGGCAATAAATTTTCTGTCTCTGTGCGACATGTCGGATAAACAGTTGTAATGCTGGTCTGTGCAAGCTGCAGAAACAAAAGGGCACTTTATACATTGAAATTGGCCATTGTGTCCGATGTGCTGGTACATATGTATGTACATATATACATAGTTCCAATGACAGGGTGATTTGTGATTGTCTGTTGTTTCTCCGACTAATGTTTTACATTGCTTAATGCCATACGCCATTTTGCAATCGAAATATGACTATAAATAGATAGAAATATACATTTTTGAAACGTTTCTTAAAAAATAATCAAAAGTTTTAATCGCTCTATATCTACATATCATTATTATTTTACTTATCAGGTTAAGAAGAATCTTAAAATAAATCAACCAGACTTTTTGTGTGGTTTGTTATTGATGTGTTGTTGTGGTTTGTAGTTTATGCTACATATTTGGCTCAACTTTCAGTTGTATATTTATTTTATTTTTATTTTTTATTACA